>NC_062219.1:42646055-43271055 GCF_902686445.1 Sciurus carolinensis | reverse complement strand
CTTTCAAATACCTATTGACAGATTAAAATTTGTTTCATTATCATGGAACTCTATAACATGGAAGGTTATAAAACATATATATTTAAAACGTTCATGCATAGCACATTTAAAAGTTTAAATATTGATCACGGTTGTAATATTAGTAGAAATAAGTAAGCAGTTAAAATTCTCTCCACCACGAGATCACAGTTTTGTCCAAATATAAATTTCATTGCATGAAATAATGAAAATGAACACATACACATATGAATGCTGAAAGAGACTATATTTGGGTGGTATGAAATACCACATGTATGAAAATGCACACGCAGGTATGTACTTTGAAAGCAATAAATCATTATTAAAAATACAAAGTATTTTTGATAATTTTCCCTGAAGTTGTACTGTCTTTTCGGTGCTGATAAATTAGGCA
Source organism: Sciurus carolinensis (assembly GCF_902686445.1). Taxonomy (NCBI): domain Eukaryota; kingdom Metazoa; phylum Chordata; class Mammalia; order Rodentia; family Sciuridae; genus Sciurus; species Sciurus carolinensis. The sequence continues at coordinate 43,270,643 of NC_062219.1, read as the reverse complement.
CATGCTGAGTACTTAGTATCTGTCACTTCTATTTCCTCTCGGTTTCTGAATGCAGTAATTTGGGGGAGAACTGGGCTCTCTGAAATCCTGGTGCTCTCAGGACTGAGCTACTTCTCAGGTATGCCTGACCCCTGATTCAGCTTTCTCCCCCAAGCTGGGGATGTAGCCTCAGTGAAGTGGAATTGGGTGAGGACCAGCAGAATTCAAAGTTCTGTCAGCATTTCTTTAATCAGAGGAACATAATGATTTGAGTAAGATCTTTTTGAATAATGATATATAGTTCAAGAATAAATTAATGGTAACAAATGAAATTGAGCTCTTTTGAATTTTGGACCACACTTTGGGGAATCACTGGCAGAAAAACTTCCATTGTTTTGACTTAGGGACCAAAAGACTCTACACTAAATATGCTGCATCTACTCCCACTCAATACAGGTAGCTTTCTCACTAATGATACATTACTACATCCTTTGCTAAGTAAATCAGGAACTTAAACTAAAATCATGTGCTTGCTGTGTGTATGAGATTTTCCTGTCAATCAGTAGTTCAACTGAAACATCATTCTTCCATTTCCAAACTGAAGGAAAATTTCTAATTCCCATTAATTTATCATTCAGTAGTAAGTTTACATTCTATGTATACAAAAGTTTTAGGAAGATTTTTCAGTGTAAAAATGAATATGTCAAAATGAAAAAAAGTAGAAATAAGTTAATGTAAGCTAAAAATTATCACATAGGATATTGATAGTACATAACTGTCCTCAAATTTGGGTTCATTTATAAGATTAATACCCTCATGACAATCTTTAAATGTCTCAGATTTAATCTATAGAAACAAGGTATCCTTGACATAAATCTGCTATCATCTTCACAAAACTGCTAATGGTCTAAAGTTATCAATGAAACTTTAATTGAATTTCTGCTAGACAGTTTCACTTCATTCATATACACTTGGACTCTCAATATGAGCTGTAATAGAAACTATGAAATTAAGAACATAGCTATTTAGGAACACCCAGAGTTATTCAGAAAAAGGGATGGACATTGGACTGGTATTTAATGCTAGATCAAATAAACAATCTGTGATTGCAGTAACATAAAACAAGATTTATTTCTTTCTGAGACCACAGTCTACTGTGAATCCAAAGAGAGGCCTTGCTCTTCAAAATTCAAGGAAGGAACTGAGTACTAAGGAAAAAGAAGGCTCACGGAGGACATGCTTCACCTGCTCACATTGCACTGGTTAAGGTGATTAAAGACCCTGAAATATACCTACCCCAGGAACAGAAGACTGGTGATCATACTAGCCATTCTCTGCCATACCCATTCTGATGAAGACTTTTTTTAAAGTACAAATGATTTCATGCTAGTAAGCAAGATTTTAATTTGAAAAATCTACTATGAGGGAAATAAAAAAGGCAGTTACAGAGATAATTTAACCAAATAATTTTGGTTTTCATTATCTGATTATCTCTAATGAAACAAGAGCTAATTACAATGGGAGTTGGAAAAGAGACTATTTAAAGGTGCTCTAAAAATGAACTTTGACACATTGGGAAAGGGTAAATATAAATGTGTTGTTCACATATTCTGATGATAGAACAATGTTTAAATCCTGGACCTGATGATCAAACTTTAACAGTGAACATTTTAATAACTGTCTCCCCCAATGTATCTCAAATGTACTCTATTAGCAAACATGACAGTCCAATTATTTCCATGGGTTTAGCATTTCATGGTGGCCCACTGCCAACAGCAGAATATAGGATGGGAAGCATGCCAAAGAAGTTAACTGATTTTAAAAGCTAAAATATTGCTAGTGCTAAAAATTCAAGGTTTATGTGAGGTTAACTCCTCTGACCCTGTTTAAACTCATCAGATAAGTAAATATATTGGCACCTATTTAAGTAATAACTCTTTCCCTTTATACTCTACAGGAGAAAAAGAAGTAGGTAAGTCAATTTTGCTAGAAATATGTTAGTAAAATTTTATGTCACATAAAAAGGAAACATTTATTTCACTTATCACTAGAGAATATAAAACAATTCAAAAATACATTGCTAATCCATTATATATTGATCTGGTCTATATCACTAAATCTAGAGTATTAAAGAATTAGCTTTTCAAAACGGAAAGGAAATATGTGTAAACTGGATAAACCATAAAAACATATGTCCAAACATGAATTTTACAGTTTATTTTCTGCCATTTTATAATGAGAATTACAGAAATAAATTTTTAAAATATGTTGTTACTCCTGGAAAAGTGTGAATGAGTTCAAATACTGGAAACATACCTAATAGTGCCTGATCCACAGTAGGAATCTAATGAAGATTATACTGAGTAGCTAAATGAATGCACAAATAATACAGTTGAAAGAGGACTCCAAACATGAAGTCAGAAAAGCTGAGTTCCAAGTTTCATTACCACCAGCTACACAATACCAGCTAATTACAATCACTATGATTGGTAGAATGCTGCAAATTGTGATAAACATATGTATTACTTATCTCATAATCTTGCAAGGTAGGTATTACTGTTATGCCCATTATATTAAGAAAACTAAGGCACAAAGGGTTTTAATAGCTTGCTGATGGTAGAGAAGGGATTCAAATTCAGATGGTCTGACTTCTAAGTTCTCAATCTATCCAAGGCATTATATTTTGTCTCTATATTATCTTGAGGCATTCTCTTGACTTCCTGAGTCATATCTTCATCATCGGTGAAGCAGCAGTTTGGGGTTAGATTCCCTAGAGTCCCTCTTATTTCTAAATAGTTTTTTCTGTTCAAAGTTAATTTTTATTTATAAGTGTAATTAGTATTTTAAATGAGATGTTGGCTAACTTTACCTGAAAAGAGTCAGATAATGACTATTTTAGGCTATGTAAGCCTTAGTCTTTGTTAGAACTATGCAATTCTCTCATTGTTTCATGAAAGAAGCCATTGACAATAGAAAAATATCCGGAGTGATTATATTAATATTAAACAAAAATGACTTCAGAGCAAAGAATATTAGTAGAGATAATGACAGTCATTTCATAAGGATAAAGCAATCAATTCATCAAGAGAATATACCAATCATAGAAGTTTATACATGTAAAATTTAGTTTCAAAATGCATGAAACAAACAGTAATAGATCTGAAAGAAGAAATACAAATTCATAGTGTTAACTTCATCATTACTCTTACAGTGATTTATAAAACAAGGAGAAAGATCAGTAAAGACACAGAAAACTTAAACATTATCAACTGATTTATACACCACATATACCAGCTCATGAAAAAGTCGAATAAACAGTTGTTTTAAGTGCATATGAAATATTTACCAAGTCAGATAAAACAAGTTTCAATAAATTTAAAATGATTAAAATTGAATGAAGAAGTTCTGACCAAAATAGGATTATATTAGAATTCATTAACAGAAGTATATGCAGAAGATGCCAAAATATTTGGAAACTGAATAACATACTTTTAAATGACCCATGGATTAGAGAAAATATCAAAAGGGTAGTTATAAAGGATTTTTAGCTAAATAAAAATGGAAATAAAGTACTCAAATTTGTGAAAGCAGCTAAGGCAGTACTTACGTAGAATTTTTATAGCTTTAAGTACCTCTACTTGAAAAGCAGAATCTCGAATAAATGACTTGAGCAAATGAGACTGAAGGTGGAAGAAACAAAGTTATTAGAATAGAAACCAATGGAACAGAAAAATAGACAAAACTAATGAAACTAAAAACTGATTCTCTGAAAACATCAAAAAAATTCACAAACGTCTAAACAAGGTGATTAGTAAAAAACAAATTAATTGTGTAAAAAATAAGAGCATTTGTATTTACAGCAATACAAATTCTATATATATTAAGAGGGATAATAATGGACTATCATGAAAAACTTGATGTCAATAAATCTGACAATTAGATAAAATTGAAAATTCCTTGAAAGAAATAATTTACTAAAGTTCAAATTAAATAAATTTGAGTAGCCACATAGCTATTATATAAATTAAATTTTTAGTTAAAAACCTTAAAACAGAAAATTCCAAGCTTTTCTAGGCAATTCTACCAGACATTTGGGGGAAGAATAATACCATCCATGCACAGACTCTTCCAGAAATTGGATGATGGAACACTTCCCAACTCCTTTTGTGAAGCTAAAATTACCTTGATATCAAAACTGAAAAAAGAAACTACAGATAAATATTCCTCATAAACATGGAAAGTTCTTAAAATTATATCAAACCTCAAAGTGTGTAAAAATAAAATATGGTGATTAAGTAGATTTAATATCAGGAATGCAAAGTTTTTTAACATTCAAAAACCAATGTAAGAGGCTCTAGAGGCTAAGGCAGGAGAATCATGAATTCAAAGCCAGCCTTAGCAGCTTAGTGAGGCTGTAAGCAACTCAAAAAGACCCTGTCTCTACACAAAATATAAAAAGGGCTGGGGATTTGGCTCAGTGGTTAACTGCCCCTGGGTTCAAACCCCATTATCTTTTAAAAAAATGTAAATTAATATATTAAGATTTTAAAAAAAGGAAAAAAGTCACATGATTATTTTACATGAAGAATTTAATGACATTTCAATGAAAAACTATTTTTCATAAAACTCAAAGTTAGAATATAATTTTTCTCAACCTAACTATGGTATCCATGAGAAACCTAGAGCTAGCATAAATGTTAATGCTGAAAATTTTTATGATGAATTTGTCAAATTCTCTTCATAGTATTTATCCTTTTTGATAAAGTCAGCTTTATTAAGGTGAAATTTACACACTAAAATCCACCCCTTTTAAGAATACATTTCAAAGTATTTTCAAAAATACTTTTATTATGTATATATATGACTATATATTATGTAGTCATTGATCACTACAATCATGATATAGAAGTCCCCTCTGCATCTATAGTTAATCCCTTTCCCTGCCAATCCCCCAACTCTGGAAATCATTAAAATTATTACTATAGATTTTCCCTCTATAGAATTTCATATTAATGGAACAAATGGCATAAGCTCTTTTTTTGTCTATTTTTGGTTTATTTCACTGACCATAATGTTTTTCAACTTTATCCCTGACTTGTGTGTAGCAGTAGCTGGCTCCTTTTTACTGCTGAGTTGTTTTCCATTTTATGACTGAACCACAATTTGTTTATCCATTCATTATCTGAAAGAAATTAGGAGTGGTTTCCAATTTGAGGCTATTATGAACAAAATTATAGTTATTGTTCAGATGTAAGTCTTAAATGGACATATAATTTCTTTGGGAGAAGTACCTAGAATGGGTATTGCTGAGTCATATCATCAGGTGTATGTTTAAAGTCATGCAAAAATTTATCAAACTTCCAAAATGGCTATTGTACTTCTCATTCCCACAGAAATGTATTAGTTTCAATTATTCTACCTCCTTCAAACCCTCGCAAACTGGTTTTTGTTTAGATCATGTGATATATATATTTTTTTTCTTTAAAATCTATTGGCTGGTTTCCCAGCGGAGCCACGGCCCAGAACCGTTCAACAGCCTCTCCTGGGAAGGCATGTGACATGGGGACTCCTGCTGCCTGTATCCCCAAGCTGCTCTGGAGGGAGCACCAGCTACAGGAACCATATCTGGGCTCCAAACTGCACGCCATGGCATATGCTGTCGCCCCGCTGCACTCCCATGGGGACACAGTCGAGCTCCAGGCGGGCGATGTCGCCTGGTCTGAGGACGATGCCCGCTCTGCAGGACCAGCGGATGCACTCGGCCAGTTTGCGAATGTGGGCTCTGGGGCCCTCCCGTAGTTGAGGTCGCGGAGGTTTCCCGTGTTCAGGAAGAAGTGGGTTCTGTAGGCCTCTCCTCCCAGGTAGTCCCTTCGCTCTGGGGCCCGGTGCGGTGCATGCTGAGTCCAGGGACGCTGGTGCGTCCTCCGAGGTAACACCTGTCGGCAATACTCGATGGTTTCTCACCAATGGCACCAACGTTCCACCCCGGAGAGAGGCTGTGAACACCGAATCACACACACGCTGCTGGCTCACCCGAAGCTCCAAGTCTTCTTTCAGGAAGCTCACATCCCCGCCAGTGTCCCCGCCAGTTCCTGGTTAGCCTTCTGCAGGCGCCTCTTCTTGGTCAGGTGGAAAAATTCCCAGAGTCGATGACCATGGCGTGCGAAAGGGACGACTTCAGCGAATGCCCACTTTCCTGCGGCACCGCGGAAGACGCAGTCCTGGAGGGGCAGCCGAGCTCCGCCACTCGCCCTCCCGCTTGGCGGCGTGGCTGGTCTTCCGCACGGGAAAGCTGTACTCGGTGAACACGCCTCCGCCTGCCTCCCGGAGTGAGCCCCAGGGGAGCTGCCCAGTGCCTTTGGACACGTTCACGGAGAGATTTCTCTCGAAGTTTCCAGGCTGCGGTTTGAAGAAGGACAGGCCGTAGGAAGTCTCTTTGGTTCCACAGGAAAACTGAAAGGTCACTTTTTCTGCAAGTCCTAGAAGATTAGGGAGCTTGAGGCCGAGTACCATGCTGCCCTCGTTGTTCCCGACCATGGCGTTGTAGCTGCCCGTCAGTCTCCTTAGCTCAGTCACCTCGAAGGTGACGTCTAACCCACTGGGCAGCGCGTCGTCACCTTGACATGCGTCCATCAGAACGTCCACTTGTCTAAAGATCCCCAGACGCAGCAACTTCTCGCGGGCTTCATGAGACTTCCTCATCACCTCAGTGAGGTTTCCAGCCTTAAAAACATCTCCAGTTTCACACACGTTGATGTCATCCCTAGTCCTTCCAAGGCCATCGAAGTGAACATGCTGAACTACCACGTCTTTGTTTTCCAATATTTCCTGTTTAGCTTCAGGTTCAACTTCAACAAATTCGGCTTTTCACCTAATGCTCCAAAATCAGGCCCATTTGAAGGAAGAGGCTCCAAACTCCGGGCGTGCACGGTTCCCATGGTTCCCTCTCCAGTCGCCACCTTCCGGAGCTGCCCGGCCGGACCAACGCTTGGCTGGTGAGCGCGGAGGGAGCATCAGCGGTGGCCGAGCTGCCTGTCAGCGTGCAACCTCAAGCCACCCATGGGATACATTTTATTGTAGACATTTTAGTGAGTGTGAAGTGGTTACACACTTGCAGTTTTGTTTTTCCCTGAAACTAATGGTGAGGAACATTTTCTTGTGTGCTAGTCGTGTGTGTGTGTGTGTGTGTGTGTGTGTGTGTGTGTGTGTTTATATATATATATATATATATTTTTTTTTTTTTTTTTTTTTTTTTTTTTTTTGGTGAAATGTTTAACTATTTCGCTATAGGCTTAGGGATGTAGCTCACTGTTAGAGAATTTGGAGTTTGAGTCCCCAGCCCTGAAAAAAATGCCAATTATTAGATTGTTTGTTCCCTTTTTATTGAGTGATTAGAAATATTGTGTAATCTAAATACAAGGTCATACACCGTGTATGTTTGCAAATCTACTCTCTTCTGGCTTATCTTTTCGTTTGTGTATTTTGAAGAGCTGTTTCCTTTTTAAAGACGTCCACAAAAAGTTGTACATTTTTTTCTTTTAACTATTTGTGCTTTTTGATTGGCAGAAATGCTTTCCCAACAAAGGCTTCAAAAAACTAAATATGTGTTTTATTTACAAATTATATAATGAATTAAAATTTCATTAAATTAAAATAATGATTATTTACCACTTTTTATGCCACAATAATTCCATTATAATTTTATAAGGGAAGTGTCATTGAAAGCAAGGAAATGAATGATGGTAGAATGAAACACACATTACCTCATGTACACATATGACTGCACTACCACTGTCTTTGATTTCCATTTATTTTTGCATCTGATTTCCTCCTGTCAATTTTATTTCTTTCTAGACTAATCCATTAAGATTTTAGCTTCTGCCTCATTTTGAAGCTACCTAAAAGAATTTGTGAAAACTTAATATCCAAAATTTTTCTTCTAAATCCTTGAATCAGCTCTTTGAACTTCTTTCCTCCCATGACCTCATCCTCTACTGTCTTCTCACTGTTCAAATCATTATCCTCTTCAAACCTCTCAATTTCAAGCGTATCACTTAACAACTGCTAGGTCTCATTGTTTCAACTTATTTTCCAGTACTCCACATCAAATAATCCTTCAATACAGAATTTACAAACAATTGGTCCTATCAAGAATTGGCTGCATCTTATCTACCCTCTTGTCCCCACTTCTGATCTAGCTTAAATACTGGTCACAATATTGCACAATATTGTTATATCATCAGCTCCCATATGCCTTTATGGCCTGATATATTTTGTAGGCTGAAAATAAAAAACCAAACCAAACCAAACCAAACCAACAAAAACAACTTGGTCAATTCATGGCTTATTCCTTGCCTGCCCCTGAACAGAGAAAGGTAAATGAAGAAAAATTCAACTTTGCTAACACATCTCATGACCACTAAATCACAATTATATTTTCCCAGACTATTCCATGATTCTTGACAACCATTTTACGTTCAATTTACATTTTACTCTCCTCTCCTGAAAGCCATTAGAGTTTTCCAGCCTAGCTCTTTCCAATGACCTTGTTTCATTTACCACTGAGAAAATGGCTTCTACAAACTCCCACTCTGTGTCTGTGTCCATTTACTGTTGCTTCTCATGTTACTTTGAATGAAGTGTCCAGGCTCCCAGGGACACCACCTACTCATTAAATCCTACCACCATCTCTTCTAACTACTCAAAACATTCACTCCAACTCATCCTCTCCATCACATCATTTCCACCTAAATATGAACTTACTTTTATTTCCCAGCTTAAGATTAAATATACAAGTGTCTTTTGATCTCATGAATGTACTAGCTACCACCCTATTTTTCTTTTAGCAATATTCTAGAAATAGCATTTTCTAAAATCATTCCTTTATAACTTACACCCATTCCAACCAAACTTTGACCATTATTACTTAATCAAAACTGCCTTTTTCAAGGTCATCATATCTGGAGAATTTTCTTGTCATCTTTATATTTCCATGGTTTTAAAATTATTCATCTCCTCATGAGGACAGTGAACTCTTTGAATGGGGGGTACCATATGTCATTCATTTTGCTATGACTGGATTAAATGCCCTGTACCATAAATACATATATGATAAAAATATGTATAACCCTTAAAACGACCAAATGAATAACCAAATAAACTGTAATGTCTGGGAATTTTAAAATTAAACAGGAGCACAATAGTATTTAATTTAGGTAGATCCCTGTTGGGAAGTTTAAATACACTTCTAAGACTTATTTTACCCTCACAGATACTTTAGATACCTAAAAATCTTGAAGATCTAACCACAAATATGAATTATTACTTCATCTGTGGTGCTGGCAATGAAGCCCAAGGTCTAGTACATGCTACGCCTCCAGCTTCTAAATAAGAAATTCCAGAAGCACATATTCAAGCCAAGCATCATGGCATTTGCGTGTAATCTCAGCTACTGAGGAGGCTGAGGCAGTACGGCAAATTTGAGGCCAGCCTGGGGAACTTAGTGAGACCCTGTATCGAAATAAAGAAAGGGGCTGCTAAAAGTTGACAAGATAAAGAAGTGGAGGAGGTTACTTTCCAAGCTACTCTGTGGCATGAGACTAGGAAGGCACACAAACTGCTTCTCTTTGAGATGGATGAAAAAAGAAACTATACTGTGATTTAATACTGGACTCTCAGAACAGCCTAGGGACTCAGAAGGTTGGACAGAGTAAAATTTAAGAAAAAGAAAGAAAAAAGAAAACCCACCCTCCATACCAGCAACAGCCAATGCAGATCCATGCAGGCAAATCGGATGGCATTCCAGGTGGCATTGTGGCTATCTTGAAATAAAAAAATCAGTCATCAAGGACATCGTTAAACTGATCCAACATACAAAAACACATTTAAAAAAGTACACCATGATCAAGTGGGGTTCATTCCAGGGATGCAAGGTTCATTTCATATATGGAAAACAATAAATGTAATTCATCACATCAATAGACTTAAAGATGAGAATCATATGATTATCTCAATAGATACAGAAAAAGCATTTTGCAAAGTTCAGCATCAATTCATGTTCAAAACACTAGAAAAACCAGGTATTGCAGGAATATACCTGAAAAAAGCTAAGGACATTAAACCCAAGCCAACATCATTCAAAATGGAGAAAAACTGAAAGCATTTCCTCTAAACAATGGAACAAGACAGGGATGTCCTCTTTCACCACTTCTGTTCCACATAGTTCTTGAAACTCTAGGTAGAGCAATTAGACAAAAGAAAGAAATTAAAGGGATACAAATAGGAAAAGAGTTCAAACTATCCCTATTTGCTGACAATATGATCCTATATTTAGAAGACCCAAAAAACTCCACCAGAAAACTTCTAGAACTCGTAAACAAATTCAGCAAAGAAGTAGGATATAAAATTAACACCCATAAATCAATTGTGTTTCTATATACCAATGATGAATCAGCTGAAAGAGAAATTAGAAAAACTATCCTATTTAAAATAGCCTCATAGCCTCAAAAAAAAAAAAAAATTCCTGGAAAATCAATCTAACAAAAGAGGTGAAAGATCTCTATAATGAAAACTACAGAACACTAAGGAAAGGAAGACCCTAGAAGATGGAAAGGCCTCTCATGTTCTTGGATAGGCAGAATTAATATTGTCAAAATGGCCATACTACCATACAGATTTCATTAAATTCCTATTAAAATTCTGATGACACTGTTTATAGAAAAAGAAAAAAACAGTCATGAAATTAATTTGGAAAAATAAGAAGCCCAGAATAGTCAAAGCAATCCTTTGTGAGAAAAGTGAAGCAAGAGGCATCACAATATCAGACCTTAAATTTTACAGAGCAATAATAACAAAAAAGCATGGTACTGGTACCAAAACAGACAGGAAGACCAATGGGCAAGAATAATAGAATAGTAAATACAGAAACAAACCCACACAAACACAGTTATCACATACTAGACAAAGGCCTGAAAAACAGACATTGGAGAATAGATAGCCTCTTATACAAATGGTGTTGGGGAAAACTGGAAATCCCTATGTAGTAAAACGACATTTAACCCCTATTTCTCACTCTACACAAAACTCAACTAAAAGTGTATCAAAGACCTAGGCAGTAGACCAGAGACCCCATGCCTACTAGAAGAAAAGGTAGACCCAACACTCCATCATGTCAATTTAGGAATGGAATTCTTCAACAAGACTCCTAAAGTGCAAGAAGTAACATCAAGAATCAATAAATGCGACAGTACCAAACTTCTTCCCAGCAAAGGAAGCAATCCTGAAGAGAGAGCCTACAGAATGGGAAAAAAATATTTGTTACCTGCACTTCAGAAAAAAAGCATTAATCTCCAGGATATATAACTTAATACTGAAACCACAATAACCAATCAATAAATGGGTAAAGAAACTGAACAGATACTTCACAGAAGAAAAACTACAAATGGTCAACAGATATATGAAAAAATGTTCAACATCTCTAGCAATTAGAAAAATGTAAATTAAAACTACACTGAGCTGCTATAAACATTGATGTGGCTGTGTTACTATAGTATGCTGATTTTAAGTCCTTTGGGTATAAACCGAGGAGTGGGATAACTGCGTCAAAAGGTGGGTGCATTCCAAGTTTTCTGAGGATTCTCCACACTGCTTTCCAGAGTGGCTGCACCAATTTGCAACTCCACCAGCAATGTAAAAGTGTGCCTTTTTCTCCACATCCACGCCAACATCTATTATTGTTTGTGTTCTTGATAATAACCAACCTAGATGCCCTTCAACAGATGAATGGATAAAGAAACTGTGGTGTATATACACAATGGAATATTATTCAGCCATAAAGAATAATATCATGGCATTTGGAAATAAATGGATGGAATTGGAGAATATCCTAAGTGAAATAAGCCAATCCCAAAAAACCAAAGGCCAAATGTTTTCCCTGTGGAGAATGATATATAATGGGGGTGAAGGGTGTGGGGAGTAAGAGAAGAATGGAGGAACTTTAGATTATGTAGAAGGAAATGAGAGGGAGGGGGGTATGAAAAATGGTGGAATGAGACAGACATCATTATTCCATGTACATGTATATTACACAAATGGTATGAATCTACATCATGTACAACCATAGAAACGAAATGATGTACCCCATTTGTGTACAGTGAATCAAAATGCAGTCTGTAAAAAATTAAATAAATAAATGAAATTTTTAAAAAAACTACACTGAGATTTCATCTCACTCCAGTCAGAATGGCAGTTATCAAGAATACAAGTAACAAATGTTGGCGAGGAGGTGGAGAAAAGGGTACACTCATACATTGCTAGTGGGACTGCAAATTGGTGCAACAACTGTGGAAAGCTGTATGGAGATTCCTCAGAAAACTTGGAATGAAACCACCATTTGATCCAGTTATCCCATTCCTTGGTTTATACCCAGAGAACTGAAAATCAGCATGTTAGTGACACAGCCACATAAATGTTTATAGCAGCTTGATTCACAATAGCTAAACTATGGAACCAACCTAGGTGCTCTTCAATAGATGACTGGATAAAGAAAATGAGATATATACATACACAATGGACTATTAACCATAAAAAAAGAATAACTTTATAAATTTTTCCAGTAAATGGATGGATCTGGAGACTATTATGCTAAGCAAAATAATGAAAAACAATCCCAAGTAACAAAAGGTTGAATATTCTCTCTGATATGTGGTGCTAACACACAAAAAGATGGAGGCAAAGAATAGAAATTCACTAGATCAAACAAAGGGGAATGAAAGGAAGGGAGGAGGACAGGATTTGCTTTGTTTTGTTTCTGTGGTGTTGGGAATTGAACACAGGGCCTCACACATTATAGGCAAGTGCCCTACCTCTGAGCTCCATCCCCAACCCTGGGATGGGGACAGGAATAGGAAAAACAATGGAATGAATCTGACATAACTTTCCTATATGCATATGTGAATACACCACAGTGAATTCCCTTATCATGTACAACAAGAAGACTGGGGGTCCTAATTAGACTAAAGTGTACTCATGTTTGTATGAATATGTCAAAATATACTGTCATGTATAACTAAAAGTAATTAAAAATTTTTTTTTAATTCAAAAAAAACCCCAACAGCTGAAGATATAGTTCAGTGGTAGAGTACCCCTGGGTTCAATCTCCAGTATCAATTATGGAAATGATGAGAACACTACTACTACTACTACTAATAATAATAATAATAGTGAAAGCAGTTATTCAAATATTTACATGCTTTACATGAGTACTTAGATTTTTCACAAATTTGTTTATACTGCATAACTGTAATTTATAATTGAATACTATAAACGTATGTGTTGCTCCTCCACAAATAGAAATGAAGTCTGTCCTAAGGATTTATACTATAATTTAAAAATATTGAGAGACAAGATAGAATACTCGTGTTCTAAAAGACATTCTAAGGTACAAAAATTACTCAAAATGGTAGGTAACTACAAACTACCATGCATTTTTTCCACTAAACAAATGCTAAGTTATTGCTCATAAGATATTTCTATCAAATGAAAAACGAAAGCCTCTGGTGCTAGCTGAAGTCACTCTTTCCAAAATGGAGTTGTGCTGACCTATATCTTACCTCGATTTCTAACCAAAATCACCAATGATGTAAAGCTAAATTACAGTTTAACTTTCCTTCTCCATTCCTATTTCCAATTATTGTGTTAGAGCTTTAAAAAAAAAAAAAAAAAAAACCAAGTTTCTAAGGTTCAAAAGGAGCAGAATGGGAAGAAATGAAATCATAAACATGTATTATAGGTTTCGTGGAATAGCTCTTCAAAATTAAGCTTGAAAGTAGACAAAACTTGGTGTTTTGGGTCAAGCCTAAATATCACAAAACTGAAAACTGTATAGGGCCAGTTGTTTCACATGCTGAAAGGAAAAAGAAATGTGTGGATGCTCTTTTGATGGAAAATGAGAAAATCAGGGTTAGTTTCAGAATGATTTAAATAGTTGACTTACATTTAGACATATGAAAAGAGTACAAATGAGCTGAATGATTTTTTAAAACCTTGAAATAAACTGGTGGCTAAAATTAATAATTTAATGTATTTGTGTATTATTTTTCACATAGTAAATCTGACTGTTAAGAAAACAGACCCTCCCATATTGTATTAAACTTGCTGTCACAGAGACTTGTAGTTCAGTAAAACATTATGTAGCCATTTAAAATAATTTAGAAATGTATTCTCTTTAATGTTTTCAAGTTCAATACAAATAAAATCTATCATTAAGGAAATACACAACAAATAACAACAGAATACTTATCAGGATGAAATAAACAATCTAGTTTTTAAGTGAACCATGTAAAGACTATATTTCAAATAAAAAATTATAAATTGATATAAGTAACAAAAGCATCTCCTAGAAAAACAATTATGTCTGAGAACAATAAGTTTTCCTGCCACCTGACATGACAAACATCATCCGCTTCTCCACAGGTAAAATAAGCATTTGTGGTGTTGCCTGTTTTCCTTCATATACAGAAACATAAATGGACAAAACAACTGTTTTTCCCCCTTAACTCTAGGTATTCTTTTTTGGCTAAACTAACAACTATAATATTTTTTTTTCTTCCCAAACTCATTAGAAAAAACATGGTACTCATATGGTAGAGAAGAAGATGTAGGTTGGGACTAACTCTTAAATATAAATAAGAACTATGAGTAAGCCAGATCTGATTCTAAAACCTTACAAAACAATGAACTTACAAAAATGAATTCACTACATGTCACAAATTGAGCTAATACCATTTTTAATGTAGTATTATATTCAAAACCTCCCAGTGTTGATTTACAATATATATATTCACAAAGTATATGCTGCTACTGATACAGATAGCAAATAGTCAAGTCTGCTTGTTTCCTTTAAAAATGAATAAAACATAAAATTAAACAGTGCATCTTATGATCTATGTGCTCTGCACTCTAATGTTCCGCATATCTCTCTGCAGCACTGGTCTGTAGTTTTGCTCCAAAATTTCCATGTATTCAAAATAATCACTCACTCGAAACCCATGTAGTGCTTCTTCCTGCCAAGAAATATAAAGGAAAGTTCATTCACTTTGGTAAAGATGCACAGTTCCAAGTTAATAATTTTTAAATGGCTGATATACCATTTAATTTCATCTATAGATGGTGCGGGCGTTTTATGTTGCCAGTAAATGTATAATCTTTGTATTTAGTGAGTTATGCAGATGGTAGGAATGAACAATGTCCTCACAAAACAAGGCTGTCTACTCTCAAAACCAAAAATTTTACAGCTGAAAACAACAAAAACTCAGATGTCATTAGTTACTTATGAGCAATAATGTGCAACTTGCAAATAACTTGGGAGACCTTTATTTTTATTTTACCATGTATCACTTAAAAATCTACATAATGAGAAAAGATTAGTTGGGATAGTTTAAATAATTAATTACTGACCTATGAGTCTAATAAAAGGTGAAGAAAAAAGATGATATTTTTATATAACATTACACCATGAAGGCAAGAGCTCATACCTTCCAAAATAAGTATCTGAACTCTAAAGTAACTGTGACATTGTTTCACTTCTTTATTCATACACTCACTTAGCTATTATATGTAAGGTTCTTGGTTATGCATTCAAGAGACCAACAGGGGCCCTGTCCTAAAATGTTAACAGGTATACAACATGTCTCCAGTTGTTTGTGTAAGTAACTGAATCAAAAGGAAGATATTCATGATGAATGGCAGAATACTAGGTCCTTGTACATTTCTGTCCTACCATTTTTGTGAGGGGGAAAAAAGGATTAAAGTAAGACCAAAATTACTGTTCAAGAGTTCATTTAAACAGTTATTATTATAATCATGAAACTGTTAAGAATTTATTCATTTTCTTCAAATTATATTTGATTTGATTTTGATTATCTCTTCACTGAAAGTATTCCTAAGATAGAAAGGAATTATTCTAACCAGTGAAAAAAGATTCAATGCCAAAGAATTGTTTCAGTACATAATAATTTTCAAAGAAATGCTTATGTTCATTAAATATGAATAACAATAAGAGATTATAGCACTTGAACAATAGCTCTAATAATACTTTCCTGAGCAAAAAACAAGCAAAGTATATTTAATATCTTTTAATTATTATTCTACTTTAATTTAAACATAAAACTACCTAGGAAAGCCACAGTTATTACTTGACTTAAATATATTTCTTCCTTAGAATGCATTCTTTGAAATCTTGTGCTTCCAGTTTAGACATTAATTTTAAAGTTAAGGGAAAATATCCTGATAACTACCCTGAAGAGATACTTATAAAAATGGCACATAAAATTATTAAGGTTTTATTTCACCAGAGAAAAATTTATACATATCAAGATGAATCCTTTTAAATTATATTGTTTATTACTTAAAATTTGTAGGCAATTTGAACTCTGAATAAAGTTTCAAAATATCTGAATTTCACTTTCTGTCTTCAAAATAGAATATTTTTTATCTTATTCTAAATGTTCTCTAATGACCTTTTTAGTGGATAACTACCTGTAATTATGACCATTTAGACTGCTGGCTTATCATTCTAGTTATAACACAGTATTTCTTCATTATAATTCCTTATAATTTCATTTAAATGCCTAAGTATATTGGACTCTATATAAAATATGAATGCCTCTAATCTTTAAATAGGCAGACATTTTAATTACATAAGGTAACAACACAATACAAACAGTGCAGAATTCATGTAAAAGATTTTTCTTAAACAGGTTATACTAGAGTGGTTTAAATTTGGGTTATAAAGTTCATCTTGAGCATACTGAATTTTCTTTTTGGTACCTAACCGTTTTAGCTGTTATTCAATCAATGTGCTTTCAATGATTTTTTTTCAATTATTAATTCTGGGTTTTAAATATGGAATTATCAAAAGCATTAAAAATTACCTTACTAAACTGCAATACTGAATGTGTTGATTTTTATGTGATATGATATTGTTATGGCCTGGATAGGAGGTGTTCCCCAAAATCTCCTGTGGCAATGCAGCAATGTTCAGAGATGAAAACAACTGGATTATGAGAGCTGTGACCTCGTCAGTTACCTTAATTTGAATGGACTGACTGGTTGGTAATTGTAGGCAGGTGGGGCACAGCTGGAAGGGGTGGGGCACTGAGGGCTTGCCCTGGAAGAGCTCATCTTCCCAGCGGCCCCTTCTTTTCCCTCTCCCTGTTTTCTGCTGTCACAAATAGAGCAATGTTCTTCCCCCACGCTCTTCTGACATGATGTGCTGCCTCGCCTTGGGCCCAGTGAATTGGAGTTGGCCAACCACAGGATGAACCTCTCTGGAAACATGAAAACAAACTTTTCCTCCTCTAAGTTGTTCTTGTGCAGTATTTTGAACACAGTGATGCAAAGCTAACCAACACAGTTATATATGTACCTTCCCTTTCTCCTTTGTGTATGGAAATTCAGAAATTTTAAATATGTATCTATATGTTTTCTTCTACCGTTGAGAGTAGTTGATTAGGGCCAGTTGAATTTAGTATTATTTTTTAAGGCAAAAACACTAGTTAATCAAAGACAATTTATATAGAAAAAGGAACAAAGGATTTGGATTCAGACAAACAAATGGAGTTTAAACCTTCTTATGTTAGTTACTAGGCAAGAACAAGAACCTGGGCAAATTTACTGACACTCTAACCCTCAATTTTTCATGTGTTTTATGAGAATAGTAATAGTGTATGGTTGCTCTGTTGAGTAAATATTCTGCTATCTGAACTTATTATAAACTACAAAGCCTTATATGATCTGGTCTCTGTCTCATTTCTTACTCTTCTCATTCATCTTGTTCTATCACAGAGAACTCCTTTACCAGAGCCTAAGGGCTCAGGTCATTCACCTCTGAACTTCTGCAACTGCTTATCTTCCCATTTAAGAAGGATTTTGCCCTTACGCCTTTATATGGTGTTTGCCTTTGCTTCATTTAGGTCCCTTCCTACCCCATGAAGAGAGGTCTTCCTTCCCTGGACTTTTTGTTTAAAAAAATGTCTGATTTCATCACCATGTCTGATATCTTTATGATCACATATATCTGAAATGTTATACATTTTTCACTACTCTTTCTCTCTGGGTAGCATCTGTGGGTAGGGATATCCTATCTTGGGACTGCAAATGAGGGTGGGACATAGTTGTTGCACAATAAATAGCTGTATGAGACAAAGAGTGAAAAGACAATACCTGTCAAGTCCTGGCATATGATAAACACTCAAGGTACTAATGGTGACCAGAAAAGTGATAAGTTATACTTCAATCAACTGCTAGTCTTTGAAATAACTGGGATACCTTTTCCTGGTGACAGTGCAGACAACTGTCAAGCATGAATGGTATGTCGAGCATTGAAGCATAAGTGATCGCTTCTCAATCCCTTACCAAGAACAGAGATGCACTAATCTAACATATTAAGACATTACTATCTTCTTGCAAATTCTCAGGAATGTGCCTATCATGGACAACAAACTATACCTATACTTTCATAAGATCTTTGTATCAATTCAAGTTTCCAAAATTACCACAGATATTAATTTCCAGCAGAAATGTTTTTAAACAACTGTAAGCCCTGCCAGCTTGGAATTTAAATAGAAGAGAAGGCCTTTTACAGTGGTAGATCCAAAGAAGAGAAAGATCAAATGTGCCAACTTGAAATGCCCTCGTCTTATGACTTAGGAGTAGTTTAAGTATTTTCCAATGGTCTTTACCAAATTTTTAATTATTAATACTTTTTCAAGATGACTTTTTTAGCACAATTGCTCTTTATACAAAAATGATGAAAAAACGGTAAGTCACTTTGAATGGGTTAAATGGAATAGAGTTGGCTTAGCACAAAATGTGCAGAACTTATACACTTACCAAACATTACTTAAGAATTTGCATTAATGTGAAATCTCATATAAGCAGCACTTGAGAAAAAGGTTGAGAAATGGGGGTTTTATGAATATAGCTCAGTTCTTTACCCTTTCTAGATATGACTTTTTTCCATTTGTGGTTGAACCATCATATAAAAAAAGGACTGTCTTGGCCAAAGTGGAAGAAACATAACTAACCTATAAGTAATATTTCTTTCAATATGTTACTACTGTGTTCTAGTAAAATTAGAAATTTGGGACTCAAGAGCCTTAAAACTTTTGAATACCTGGTGTTTGCATTCTGGATTCTTAACAAGATTCAAAAGGAACATTTTATGTATTCTAAATATTTCAAACTATTTGAGATTTTAATCTACAATCTGTGAACTCATGCCTTGCCCATGTAAATTCTGATTTAGAATGTCCAAGCAGTCTAAATCTATCAATAAGCACCCAAACTAATCCTTACAATAAGAATAGTTCAGAAAATGTGTGTGGTTCTGGAGAGAATGTGTGATGCTTATTAGTATAATGTATGTACTCCCTGAAAATTTAAGCCCAGCAAAAGGATACTGACATATGTGATGACTGGAGAGATGATTCATCCTGGCTGGACTAATGAGGGAGTAGGTCCTGATCAAATATAGCATTAAAAATGTTTCTGACCAAGATTTTCCATGCTAGCTGTTACTGTGATATTAAATACTAAGAAGCCCAGGGGCTAGGTAAAGACTGGGAGAAAGAGTAGACCAAAGGCTGGCTATGAACTCAGAAAATACTGTTACTTTTACTTTGTTCTCAGCACATCTTTTTATAAACTAAGAAGCAAAAATAAGGAAGACAGGGCAGGGATGTTGAAACAGTATGGCTAAGTTTTTCTGAAGCACTTGCTATGTTCCAGATCAAGTTCTAGAAGTATTTTACAGATATCATCTCATCTAACTCCTCAACAATTTTATGTGATAGGTATTATTTCATTTCCTACTATAAAGATGAGGAAACTTAAGCATAAAGAGATTTAAAAATAACCCCAATCTTCCACAGTGAGTGATGAAGCTGAATTTGAATTTGGGTACACTCAATTCAAATGACATAAGGGCAATGCAGAAATCCTATCTTTAAAACACAGTATACTGAACATGTTTTATTTTTTCTCTCAGATGGTGAATTATTTTCCATACTATGTATACTTTTGTCTTCTAACAGCTTGGTATTCAATCAGTTTTACTCAGCCTGATCTCTATTTTTCACCCTGTAAACATCTTCTGGTAACAGCAGCTGCAACAGCACCAACAAAACATCCCTCTTGACAAATTACTGATTGGGTTGAAATTAATCTGATTTTTCATAATTATAAATTGATTTTGCCATAATATGCAGGATTTAGTTGAAGCATTTTAATTAAGTATTTTGAGCCTTGACAGCCTGAATTTCACTGGAAGGCAATCTTCCTAGCCTGGCATTTCAGTGAAGTTTGTCCCCAGGTGGAATTTACAAACTACAACCAAAATTACCACCAGCCTATTAGCATGTTAGAGAGGAATGCAACAAAGCCAGGCTGCTAAAACACAGACTTCTCCACATGAACTGCTATTAAGTAAAACTTCCACCAAATCTGCATCTATATTTGTGTCTATTATAGATGAGTCCACTAAAGAGTAAAATTAATTAATTATAGAAAAAGGAAGAAAAGAAAATCTAGACTTTCTAGCTAGCTGAGATATTGCAGAGTATTTATTTTATTGTATGTTTTTCCTCCCTAGAATTACAATGCCAACAGACTTTATGAAATATTATCTGTCACAAAAAAGTTTGGAATTCCCAGTATCACACTCCACAAAAGAAAAACAGAAAAAGAAAAAATGAAAAGCTTTTGAGACCCCAGTTCCAAGGAGATTGCCTTCAAACTCAATTATAGTTTATATCACCACAGTGTGAGGAAATGCACTTAACTCTTCTGTATCATCCAACTCATATTTTTGTTGAATCTATAAAGATGTTATGAAAAAACCAACAATAATTTGCTGATATCAACTTATGCCCACAGCACTCATCTAATCTCATATTTTAGTGGTTTAATCAGAAGAGGAAAAAATATGGGTTTCTTCCCTCCAGGAAACCTGGGCTGCCTATTCATGTTCACCACCCTTTCATCTAAGCAATTCCAGCTTGTCTTTTTAATATACTGTTTTAGAATCACAAAGAACTCTTCACTGGGCTCTTAAAAATATAGGCAAGGAGTCAGAACTCTCAGTTACCTCACTGAAAATCTTGAGCTTAAACCAAAATGAATAGAAATTGGCTGATATTTTCTCTATACCAATGCTTTTATCATGACACTTTCTGTCAATGTGAAACCTAAATCAGGAGAAGAATTGAGTATTTTTAATCTCCTGGAACCATCTAGTTGTCTACAGTTGCCCAGGACAACCAATAACTGACAGCATTATACATTTGTGATTTTTAATATATTAAAAACTCATTTGATTATTTGAACTCATAAATTTATAAGTCAAATGTTCTATTTTTATATAAAGATTCAACTTTTTTAAAAAAATTATCTGGATTATAAAAGTAGTATGGGCTCATCCTGCAAAATACAAAACTAAAAAGGTCACAAAATATATACAATAAAAAGTTAAAGTTCCGTGTTCTATTTTATCTTCTCTCTTCTTAGAAAAAATCACTATTAAATATATAGAATCATGGAATAATTTGATGAAATAATAATATGACTATCGCTTACTTGAGGAATGCTCCAAGGGAAGGAAGAATAAAATTACTTCTTTAATCAATATTTTATTATTGGTTAATATGTGAAAAAGTGGAAAATGGTGAAAATTCATGTATATTGTAAATAAGAGGTATTACAGGGCTTAGTGGACTACAGGAGTATATATATATATATATATATATATATATATATATATTCAAATAAACCATTCTGGAATTTATCTCACAAGAAAGATGACTGCCTATCAAAAACAAACAGTGGGCTCTAAGACCTATCTACTGAAAATTAAGCAAAAAACAAAGTGACATTACCCACAGGAAAAAAGCACTCTTCCTAATCTCTCAGATGAATGCAAACAACAGAATTAAAAAGTGAGGTTAATTCTAGGACACAAGCTAAAATTAAATCCTTGCCAACACATTCTTGAACAGACTCAAATCAAATTTTAGTAATTTAAATAGAAATAAGGTAATAAAGATAACCCCCCCTTCTCCTCACATTTAAAGTGTTAGTTTTAAATCAGTAGCATAAAGGAGTCTGAGACAGATTTAAATTGCAATCTCTGTTACAATTTTATCTGCAGGGGTCAAGAGAAAGATGAAATTGCAATAGTAACCAACATTAATAAGACTTAAGATGATGATATGTAAAGATGCCCTGCTTCTGGTGAGAAGATGTGGTAAGCATTGGTAGAATTTACTAATGTTGGTTATTCAAAGTAAATAAAACTAAGGACACTCATCTTTCCTGCTATTTTTAAAACATTATTTGTTCACTCACTTATTCTATCAACAAATATTGATTGAGCAACTATCATGTGCTGGGTACTGTTCAAGAAACTGAAAATACATCCATAAATAAATGAACAAGTCACAGTCCTTTTGGAGCAAAAATATTATATATGAGGGAAGACAGACTAAAACATATAAATAATTTCAGATAGTGATAAAAACTAAATGAGAAACTAAACTGGGAAACTGGAGTAAAAGGTTATAGAACCATGGGCTAGGGGTTCTTTGGATATAAGAGTACAAATTCCTATAAAGTGATTACTATAGCTGGTGAAAATGTACCTTACTGAAAATGAATCCATGTTTGTCTTTAGCACAGTTCCCACTAGTGTTATTTCCCTGTTGTCTGAATCACCCCTTGCAGATCCCTGTTTTCTTTTTCTACCTCAGTTTTCCTTCTACATATGCAACCACTATCCTGGCATACATTTTCATTATGAATATTTCTAATATTAAAATTCTAGTGATGTATGACGTTTAAGACATTTTGAATTCAATATTTATGAAACAGAAATACTTGACAGGTTAGCAATCTTAAATGATCGATGGCATTTATTTCAAGAAAAACATCATTAAATTGAACTTTTATTGACCAAGTAAGACAAAGAAATATATTTTTTTAAATGTCTTTTGGCACAGCATACTGATTAAGAGCAAAGTTTTGAATCCAGACAGTTGAACTTCATATTCCAACTCCACTCTACCTGCGTAATGTGGGTAACTTATTTCACATCAAGCCTCACTTTCTTCATCTCTAAAATGAAGATAATAATACCTACCTCTCAAGAGTTGTTTTTGGGAGTGTCCAGAAAAGCACCTGGCATTAATCCTCCAACGTTAAATATTATCTATTAATCAAAATTTTTCCCTCAACATAAACATACTTACTTTTAAGAAGACTTGCAGATCTTGAGTCTGAGTGTGCTGTAGTATGTCTTGTTGTAGATGTTTAAATACAGCTATGCAGATATACACTTGATAATCAGGACCAAGGAAAACACAGGTAGCAATATAGTGGCATATTTCTATCCAATCTAAGTAATTCCAAAAACACTGACTTATCCATTGCAGGCAAATCTTTAAAAAATAAAAACAAAAATGTTTATCAAATTTTTTTTAAAAACTACATTTGGGTTATGAAAAGCAGCAACAAGTAACACAGAAAATCAACAAAAAGTCTTGCAGTTAATGAAAACAGATTATTAGACTGCAGAGTACAGTACTAACAAGTACACTTTTCCTATTTGCTTACTGTTTGAGAAAACTTATGGCTTTGGAACTCAGGAGTTCAGGATAACTGAAGGTGTTCTAGATGCTTTTATATCTCCTGTGAATTCCTTCATTTTGCATACTGTCCTCTTCTTACCCATAATAGAAGTCTGCTCTCTATAGATATGAATACTGAGACTCTTTTAATTCAGAGATGGGAGTTTTTTCTTTTTGCATTTATTAGTTCTTTTTAGTTATACATGACAGTAGAATTCATTTTATATCCCACCTAAATTCACAGATGCAAAATTACACAGATTACAGATTGCTAAGTGTTACATTAATGCAAATGGACTCTTGCTGAATTAAAAAACTTCCTAAACCAAACAGAATTATATAACATATAAACTGGGAGCTAATGGGGAGAATAATTTAAAAATGAGACTTTCACAAAACTTATTTTTTGAATAACATCTGTTCAGATTATAAAAGCAATACATGCCCATTATGGAAAACAGAAAATGTTAAGGAAAAAAAGACCAAGAATAACAATGCAGAGATTAACACTTTGGTACATAATGCCATCACGGTCAATGCCCCAATCCAAATAAAAAGACATGTCAAAATCCTAATCTTCAGTACCTCATCATGTAACCTTATTTCGAAATAAAGTCTCTACAGAGGAAATTAAGTTAAAATGAGTTTATTAGGGTGGATCCTAATCCAAAATACTGGCTTTGCACAACAGAAAATATGGACACAGAGACAGATGGACCACAAAGAAAGACAAGGAAAAGACACAGCTTGTGAAGAGGGAGGATTGCAGTGATACATCCACAAGGCATGATACACCCAAGACTACCAGAGGCTAGGAGAGAGGCCCGAAATAGTTATTTTTCTAGTGCCTTCAAGGTGAACATAGCCTTATGAACACCAAGTTTTGGACTTCAAGCCTCCAGAACTGTGAGAAAATGAAATGTCTGCTATTTGTAGCAACTTAGTTTGTGCATTTTGTTATTGCAATCACAGAAAACTAATAAAAATTCTTTCTATTATTTAATTTTCATTTATGACTTACAAATTACTTCTGAGAAAATTTTTTTATTGAATGTCTCTTCTTTCTTTTGTTTTTTAAGGGGTGGGAGAGGAAAAGGGAATAGATATGGTGTCCTACCTCATTTTCTCATAGGGATTAAAGATACAGGTAAACAAATTTCCCCTCTTTTTTCTAATGATTTTCCCTTTTAAAAATATATTTTTGGCCAGGTGTGCTGGCATACACATGTGAGTCAGTTACCCTAGAATGTGAAGCTGAAGGATTGAAAGTTTGGGGCAACTTAGCAAGAACCTACCTCAAAATAAAATTTAAATAAAGGTCTGGGAGTACATCTTAGTGGTAAAGCATTCCTGTATTCAATTCCCAGGAAAATACACACACACACACACACACACACACAATCCCTGAATATTTTCTAGAAGCTATATGCTTGATTCAACTTTTTAGTATGTTAATTCTGCTTTTAACTGATTAAATGGTAATAATTTGTTAGGTCTGATGTAACAAAAAAACAAAAAATAGGTGGATTAAACAACAAAAATGTATTTTCTCACTACTCTAGAGCAGTCTCAAGTCAAGCTGTAGACAGGGCTA
Organism: Sciurus carolinensis; assembly: GCF_902686445.1. NCBI lineage: Eukaryota > Metazoa > Chordata > Mammalia > Rodentia > Sciuridae > Sciurus > Sciurus carolinensis. The sequence continues at coordinate 43,245,392 of NC_062219.1, read as the reverse complement.
GCTTCTTCTGAGTCTTCTCCTCTTGACTTCTAGATGTCATCTGATCCCTGTGTGTTCCCAAGTTCTTTTTCTGTCATGTCTTTGTCCAAATCTCTTCTTAAGGGCATGAGTAATACTGGATTAAGACCCACCTTAATGGCATCATTTTAATTTAATTACTTTTTTGAATACCCCATCTCCAAAACAGTCACATTCTGAGGTACTGGTAGTTAGAACTTCAACCTATGAATCTGGAGAAACACAATTCATCCTGTACAAGATGGCATTACTGAATTTTTGTTTTCCATACATTATTACTCATATCGACTATCAAACTTTGAATTTCAGTCATTATGAGCATATCTTCTGATTTCATACTTGTCATAATTTCTTTTTATTACTGAAAAAGCCAACTATATGGCAAACCAAAGGTTTGTCTTATCTTTTTAAGTATAATTCTGTTCTCAGATATAAGACTTTTCTTTATATCTATAATGTTCCTCTTCTATTATGCTCCAAAACAACTTCATTAGGTCTCTGAGTTTAACTCAATATTGAATTAGAATATATCTTCAAAAACCCAATATTTGTCAACAGGCAGGATATATAAAATTATCTTTGGTCCCAACTTCACTGTTGACACTTAACAAGGTTCTTCTCACAAACTTCAACCTGGAGGGTAGGCTGGCATACGTTACCAAGACTCCATCACCCACCAAAAATCCATGTAATATGGCTGTACTGGACTGAGAAGGAAATAGCTCATGCTCCCACATGACTGGGCTGTTTGAAGCTGTTAGTGGTTTCTTTGACCAGGAGCATCACTTCTAATTCCTTAAAACATTACTGTCAGGGTTCTCTGTTCTTTGCTACAGCAATTTATGCCAATACAGGACTATTTTAATAAAAATTAGTTTATGGATGAATGAAGACAAACTACTAAAGAGTGAAAATAAATATAAATGATCCCCAAATCCAGAGAAAGTAATTCCCATTCCATTATCAGTTTCAGGACTAACTGGAAAGTATAAAGATGAGGGGCTCACAGCTTCTGTCCACCATCCATACCAGTTAAAAGAATCTATAACTAGTTCATTATTATATATAGTTTTCTAATGCAGTTTTAATTTTCTGGTGTTTATATACATTCAAGCATTGTTTTTTGTACAAAGTATTTTTTTCCATTAAATTGAGTTAAAATCTGTCTTCTCTATCACATGGGAAAATCAGAGAATTAAAAGTAAAGAACTGAAACTAAAAGCACTTTGAAAAAAATGCATATATATGTATTTACATATACAGAAGACTATATATGGTATTCCATAACAAAATACATTTGTACAAATAAATATTTGTTAACAAAGTTATATTGTACAAATGTATATCAAGCACTTAATAAACACCAGGCACTATTGTAATTTTTAGTGAATAAAAGATACATAATCCCTGCTCTTCTAGAGCTTACAATTAAAGGGGAGACATACATTTTAAACATATGACCCTCCCTTCAGTTGGAAGAAATTACATCTGCTATTGTTATTACATTTGCAAGATACTTCAGCATTATTAAATCATAATAGCAGAATTCTAAAACATTATTCCTGTGGGAGAATGCTACCTATGTGTCACAGTTTATATATCCTCAAGTAAACAATTTCTCTATTTTTACATTAAAGATAATCTGCAAATCAGCTGACAGTCTAGGATTTTAATAAGGAAAAGGAAATAGTATGTGTCCATTAGAATAATGTACTTTTAAATTTATTATTATGATTTTTTTTCAAACATGTATAAGGAAGGGAAAATACTACATGAAGCAGATCTATCACAGATTTAAAATTTTGGTTGGTTGGTCCTTAAGTCCATTTCCCTCTATAAGTTCTCCCCTCCCTCCTTCTCTTAAAAATTTTGAAAAGAAAATATACAATTTTTTACCTGTGTTGACAATATATCCAACTGAGAATCTCAGTTTTTAATAACATCCTGATATTTTTTCATTTTTCTTTCACACAAGACAAAATAACACTCTCAGAATAATTATAGCAACACTACCATGAACACTGATAATTCCTTTATCATTGGTAACATCACTAAGCAGGTACAAATTTCTGTTTTAAAGAGCTTCCCATTGGGCTATACCATCAAGTGGGTACTGTTTGACTCATTCAATTCAGTTTGACTTGATACTCTAAGGGACTGAATTTATTTAGTTGGTTGGAGAGTTAATTATTTAAATAAAATGGTTCTAAAGTAAAAATACAAAACAAGGCACATTCCCTGATCTCCAGTCATTTCTTATTTATTAGCAATCAGTTAAAAAATATGGTATGTTCCTTCATTTCTTTAACACAGACATTGTGTGTGTGTATGTGTGTATTTGTATTCTTCCCTTTCTTATGTAAGTGGTAAGAAACAACTTTTGTTCTACTTCTATTCACACTAACAAAAAAAAGCCTCACGATTTATAGATCCAAGCCCCCATTCATTAACATTTGCATTATTTTTCATCTTTTGATACTATACACAGTACTCTAAAAACATGTCTCTACATATATTTTCCAGATGGATTTCTATAAATGAGATTGCTGGATTAAAGGGTAAATTCACATATAATTTTGCTAGAAGTTATCAAATTCCCTTTTATAAGTCTCAAAATATACTATTATATTCTTGAAATCAATCAGTATGTTCTTCTGTTCACTAAAAATATTATCAATGGTTTACAAAATGTCTTATAAAGAAAGTGAAATATTTAACTTTTTTTTAATGGTAAAACACGGTTTCTTGTGTAGAATATTTAGCCTCATAAGAAAATAAAATCATTTGTACAATATGAATTAAATTTAACCCCAGCATTCCTAGGAAATTTTGCTCTTCACCTGCACTTAAGCTCATGTCAAAAGACATGCAATACTGAGATCACACAATTACTTTTTCTGAAGTAAATTTTTCTTATTAATATCTAAATTTTTTAAATCTTCAAAGAATCTCATAAGAATATTAAAGTTAGAAAAGTTGGTTAAAAAATTACTTATGGATACCCAATAAGGTAGAATAGGTATGATTCCTAAATAATCCAGTTTTACGATTCAATGGCACTTTTTTTTTTTTTTTGCTACTGGGGATTGAACCCAGGGGCACTCAAACACTGAGCCACATCCCCAAACCTTTTTATATTTACTTTAGAGACGGATTCTCACTAAGTTTGCTAAGTTGCTTAGAGTCTTACTAAATTGCTCAGGCTGGCTTTGTGGTGCTGGGGATTGAACCCAGGGCGCTGTGCATTCAAGGCAAGCACTCTACCAACTAAGCTGTATCCCCAGTGGCACTATTTTTAAAAGCTCTTTTGACCTTATTTTATTTGCTCTCCTCATAGAAAGAACTACTACAGAAGAAAACTAACTGCAGAATCAAAGTCATTTCAAGTGAAGTGTATTATCTGAGTGATTTCAGTAAGTCCACTCATTCCACTGATCCTGCATTTCTCCATCTGTCACATAATTAAGGTTAAAAAAGTTGGAATGAAATACAAATGAAAAACATTTTTTAAATGACAAAGTATCATTACAAATATAAGGCAATATTTCTCTTGTACATCTAGGTAAGATCTGCTTTATGTCTGCACAGTGTTACATTATAAAAGCAGTGTGTCACGAAATAGAAAACAGTTGTCTATAATCTGCTTTTATATTGGGGGCGGAGGAGAACAGACATGAGAAAAACCAAACGGGTTTTCCTACCCTATTATTCCATAGATAATTCCAGGGGAGTATCTATGTTAGCTCATTTGCTGATAAATACAGTACAATAATCACTGACATTACATGATGGTGAACCCAAGAACTGTAAGAGATGAATCATTAAAGATATGTGATACTTCTTAAGGCAGAAAAGTGAATAAAATACATTCAGAAAAGTTTTTAAACAAAGAATAAAACTGTTCAAAAAGCTAATTAGAATGTGATTTCTCTGTTGCTCATTTAAAAAGAGAATATATGTTCAGATTTCTATTTGCTTTCTAATCGCAGCTGCTCTTAAAAGAGACTCTAATCAACAAATATGAACTTATAACTATGTTCAATTTTTTTCTACTCCAGTTCAGCTTATTACTTTTACTCTTGAGATCTGTGTATTTCATATAGTAACTTTCCCACAAATCCTTCACTAATCAATAAATCCCCTAGTGTCTAAAAATACACAACTTCAAAAAGCACTGCTCCTAATTAGATCAAAATGAATAAGCTTTGAAACATAAAATTTGTATCTAAATAATTAATCACACATACCTATTTAGTTACTTAAACCCTGTTTTCATATTTTATAATTAGCAGTAAAATGGCAAACAGTATCAACAAAGCCATGATATGTTATTGTTTTAATTCATTTTTATTGTAAACAAATGGGATACATCTTCTTTCTCTGTTTATACATGAAGTAGAGGCATACCATTTGTGTAATCATACATTTACCTAGGGTAATAGTTTTTGATTCATTCTGTTATTTTTTTTCAACCCCTCCCATCCCTCCCACCCCTCTTATCCCTCTATAGAGTCCCTCCTTCCTCCATTCTTGCCCCCTTCCCACACCCTATATGTGTCACATCCGCTTTTCAGTAAGATCATTCATCCTTTGGTGTTTTGAGATTGGCTTATCTCACTTAGCAAAATATTCTCCAACTGCACCCATTTGCCTGCAAATGCCATAATTTTATCATTCTTTATGGCTGAGTAATATTCCATTGTATATATATACCACAGTTTCTTTATCCATTCATCAATTGAGGGGCATCTAGGTTGGTTCCACAATCTGGCTATTGTAAATTGAGCAGCTATGAACATTGATGTGGCTGTATCTCTGTAGTATGTTGATTTTAAGTCCTTTGGGTATAGGCCAAGGAGTGGGATAGCTGGGTCAAATGGTGGTTCCATTCCAAGCTTTCTGAGGAATCTCCATACTGCTTTCCAGAGTGGCTGCACTAATTTGCAAACCCACCAGCAATGTATGTATTAGGGTTTGTGTCTGTGTCCTCTATTCTGTACCACTGATCTATCTGTCTATTTTGGTACCAATACCATGCTGTTTTTGTTACTATTGCTTTGTAGTAAAGTTGAAGATCTGGTATTGCGATACCCTCTGCTTCGCTCTTTCTGCTAAGGATTGCTTTATCTATTCTGGGTTTCTTATTCTTCCAGATGAATTTCATAATTGCTTGCTCTATTTCTGTAAGGTACATCATTGGGATTTTAATTGGAATTGCATTGAATCTGTATAGCACTTTAGGTAGTATGGCCATTTTGACAATATTAATTCTGCCTATCCAAGAACATGGGAGATCTTTCCATCTTCTAAGGTTTTCTTGAATTTCTTTCTTTAGTGTTCTGTAGTTCTCATTGTAGAGGTTTTTCACCTCTTTTGTGAGATTCATTCCCAAGTATTTTATTTTTTTTTGAGGCTATTGTGAATGGGGTAGTTTTTCCTAACTTCTCTTTCTGAAGATTTTCATCACTTTTGTATAAAATTCACTTACGAGTTCTAAAAGTTTTCTGGTGGAATTTTCTGGTTTCTCTAAACATACAATCATGTCATCAGCAAATAGGGATAGTTTGAGTTCTTCTTTTCCTATTTGTATCCCTTTAATTCCCTTGTTCTGTCTAATTGTTCTGGCTAGAGTTTCAAGGGCAATGTTGAACAGAAGTGGTGAAAGAGGACATCCCTGTCTTGTTCCAGTTTTTAGGGGGAATGCTTTCAGTTTTTCACCATTTAGAATGATATTGGTCATGGGCTTAGCATAGATGGCCTTTACAATGTTAAGGAATGTTCTCACTATCCCTACTTTTTCTAGTGCTTTGACCATGAAGGGATGCTGTATTTTATTAAATGCTTTTTCTGCATCTATTGAAGTAATCATGTGATTCTTGACTTTAAGTCTGTTGATATGGTGAATGACATTTATAGATTTCCAGATGTTGAACCAACCTTGCATCCCTGGGATAAAACACACTTGATTGTGGTGCACTATCTTTTAAATATATTTTTGTATGCAATTTGCTAAGATTTTGTTGAGAATTTTTCCATCAATGTTCATTAAGGATATTGGTCTGAAATTTTCTTTCCTCGATGTGTCTCTGTCTAGTTTAGGTATCAGTATGATTTTGGCTTCATAGAATGAGTTTGGGAGTGTTCCCTCCTCTTCTATTTCATGAAATACTTTGATACGTATTGGAATGAGCTGTTCTTTAAAGGTTTGGAGAACTTGGCTAAGAAACCATCTGTCCCGGACTTTTCTTTGTTGGTAGGCTTTTGATGACCTCTTCTATTTCATTACTTGAAATTGATCTATTTAAATTGTGAATGTCCTCCTCGTTCAGTTTAGGTAATTCATATGTCTCTAGAAACCTGTTGATGTCTTTGAGATTTCCTATTTTGTTGGAGTATAGATTTTCAAAATAGTTTCTAATTATGTTTTGTATTTCAATTGAGTCTGTTGTGATATTTCCTTGTTCATTCCGAATTTTAGTAATTTGGGTTTTCTTTCTCCTTCTCTTTGTTAGTGTGGCTAAGGGTTTATCAATTTTGTTTATTTTTTTGAAGAACCAACTATTTATTTTGTCAATTTTTTCAATTGTTTCTTTTGTTTCAATTTCGTTGATTTCAGCTCTGATTTTAACTATTTTCTGTCTTCTACTACTTTTGGTGTTGCTTTGTTCTTCTTTTTCTAGGACTTTGAGCTGTAGTGTTAGGTCATTTATTTGTTGATTTTTTTTCTTCTTTTATTGAATGCACTCCATGAAATAAATTTTCCTCTAAGTACTGCTTTCATAGTGTCCCAGAGATTTTGATATGTTGTTTCTTTGTTCTCATTTACCTCTAAGAATTTTTTAATTTCCTTCCTGATATCTTCTGTTATCCATTCATCATACAATAGCATATTATTTAATCTACAGTTGTTGGTGTAGTTTCTGTTTTTTACTGTGTCATTTATTTCTAATTTCAATCCATTATGATCTGATAGAATACAAGGTATTATCTCTATCTTCTTGAATTTGCTAACGTAACTTTGTGGCATAAAATATGGTCTACTTTAGGGAAGGATCCATGTGCTGCTGGGAAGAAAGTGTATTTGCTCTTTGTTGGATGGTATATTGTATAAATGTCCGTTAAGTCTAAATTATTGATTGTGTTATTAAGATCTATGGTTTCTTTGTTCAATTTTTGTTTGGAGGATCTGTCCAGTGGTGAGAGAGGTGTGTTAAAATCACCTAGTATTATTGTTTTGTGGTCTATTTGATTTCTGGCATTGAGAAGGATTTGTTTGATGTACATGGATGAGCCACTGTTTGGGGCATAGATGTTTATGATTGTTATGTCTTGCTGATTTATGCTTCCCTTAAGCAGTATGAAATGTCCTTCTTTATCCCTTCTGAGTAACTTTGGCTTGAAGTCCACATTATCTGATATGAGGATGGACACTCCGGCTTTTTTGCTGGGTCCATGTGCATGGTATGTTTTTCCCCATCCTTTCACCTTTAGTCTGTGGGTACCTCCTTCTACGAGATGTGTCTCTTGCAGGCAGCAAATTGTTGGATCTTTCTTTTTAATCCTATCTGTCTGTCTATGTCTTTTGATTGATGAGTTCAGGCCATTAACATTCAGGGTTATTATTGAGATATGATTTGTATTCCCAGTCATTTGGCTCATTTTTTTTTTGACACGTCTTGATTTCTCCTTTATTTGGTTGTTCCTTTAGGGTAGTTCCTCCCTTTGCTGATTTATATAGTTGTTTTTCAACTCTTCCTCATGGAATATTTTGCTGAGGATGTTCTGTAATGTCAGCTTTCTTTTTGTAAATTCCTTTAGCTTTTGTTTATCACGAAGGATTTTATTTTGTCATCAAATCTGAAAGTAAGTTTTGCTGGGTATAAGATTCTTGGTTGGCATTGTTTCCTTTCAGAGCTTGAAAAATTTCCAGGCCCTTCTAGCTTTTAGGGTATGGATTGAAAAATCTGTTGCTATCTGTATTTGTTTCCCCTGAATGTAATTTGATTCTTTTCTCTCAAAGCCAATAAAATTCTGTCTTTATTTTGTATGTTAGGTATTTTCATTATAATGTGCCTTGGTGTGGGTCTATTGTAATTTTGTGTATTTGGAGTCCTATAAGCCTCTTATACTTGATTTTCCATTTCATTCTTCATATTTGGGAAATTTTCTGCTATTATTTCATTGAATAGATTGTTCATTCCTTTGGTTTGTTTCTCTAAGCCTTCCTCGATCCCAATAATTCTTAAATTTTGCCTTTTCATGATATCCCATAGTTTTTGTAGATTCTGTTCATGATTTCTTACCATCTTCTCTGTTTGGTCAACTTTGTTTTTAAGATTAAATATTTTGTCTTCAATATCTGAGGTTCTGTCTTCCAGGTGTTCTATCCTATTGGTTATGCTTTCTATGGAGTTCTTAATTTGGTTTATTGTTTCCTTCATTTCAAGGATTTCTGTTTTTTTTTTTTTTTCAATATCTCTCTTTATTGAAATGATTTTTGCTTCCTGTATTTGCTCTTTTATCTGTCGATTGGTGCGATCATTCAATGCCTGCATTTGCCCTTTCATCTCATCCTTCAATGCCTGCAATTGCTCTTTCATCTCCTCGTTTGCTTCCCTGATCATTTTGATTACGTACATTCTGAACTCCCTTTCTGACATTTCTTTTGCCATGCTGTCATTGGATTTTATTGCTATACCATCTAGGTTTATTTGGGACATTTTCTTTCCTTGTTTTCTCATATTATTCAGTTATCTATCCCTCTAATAGTGAAACTCTGGGATATTGCAGATTTCCTCTATTGACTAATATTGTCTCTGTAGATTTCCAATAACTCGCCTCTTAGCCTTCAGTTGCCTGAAGTCTTGGAGGAACTTGATAATGCAGTGCTCCACTAGGAAACTGGCCTTCTAGGGGTGGTGGCCTTCAGGTGGGGTATATTCCCCGGTGGCCATGAGTTGGTCCCGAGTCTTTCAATACCTCCTCTTCTTGGCTCCTGGGTCTTGTCAAAGGTCCTCTAGCCTCCTATAGGTGTCTCAGGAAGGGAGTTGCCCTTCCAATGATGATGGCCATGCCCTCAGGAGTAATTCAAAATGCCTGCACCAGCATATAAAGAAACCTCTGGCTAACTCCGTGATGGTGACACACGTTGGCATGGTTATCGGGCGGGGTTATTCAGTGATGGCAACTGTCTTTGGCCCGCTGGTTGGGCGGGTTGGCTACCCACCACCCAGCTCTGCAAGGAGGTGGGTTGGGTGCTCGCCTGCTACCTCTGCGATGCAAGTGGCCTGGCTCACCAGCTAGCTGGCTCTGCGACCACGACCAGCCAGTGATGGCACCGAGCTAGGTGCAGGAGTCGGGCGGGGTTGCTCAGTTATGACATCTGTTCTTGGCCTGCTGGCTGGGTGGGATAGCAGCCCGCCGCCTACCTCTGCAATGTAGGCAGCCTGGCTTACTCCCCAGCTCGCTCAGTGACTGCGACCAACCATTGATGACACCGACCTAGGTCGATATGTTATTTCTTAAAGCAGAGTGATTAGTTCACATAGGGAGCCATTAAAAAGGCATTTTAACAATAAGAAAAAGAATAATACAATTAATCAGAAGTCATTTTTATACGAATCTATTTGTATATAGCTTAAAATTGATAGGTATATCAAAATGATAAGATTTATTAAATTAATAGAAGAATATTTTTCTTTTAATCACAAAATGGTCATATCAGGGTCTGATGAATTCTAAGTTTTGTCAACAGTGTTTGGTAATTCATTTTCAAATTAAAGAATATATGTTAGGGACTCATAAATATATTGAAGGTATTAGACAATATACATTGCATTAGTCAAGACTAGAATACAAAAAAGTAACTCTTAGGAACATACTGTTTGCAGCTTAGATTTTTGGGAGAATAGAAAGAAAGGATTATTGAGCTTCTAGTAAACATTTAAGCAACTGCCTCCAAAAAGAATTAAAAATTTTGTGACTCAAAGTACCTAGAAGTGTCTTGGCTAAAATTACCCAAGAAAAAGTACTCTTTTTCATGATACGCAACTCCTTGCTATATTTAAGTTTCTTATTGACTTTAGGGAATTCAAAACAAGGAGAATAATGAAGTAAATGTAATAAATGAGATCAGGGCTTTTTGAAAGAAGTACAGAAGCACATGTAATATCCAGAAGAACTATTGTTTAATTAAAAAATTTCCAGTAGAATCCAAGGAAATGAAAGAATAACTTACTATTATGAAATTTATCAACATACCACATTTTAAATGAGTCAAATAAGCTCAAGATTATTGATATTAACTGTAAATAAAACTGAGCACAATTCAACTTTCAAACTTGATTGACGGAAAGAACAAAGTTTAAACTTTACAAAGACTGCTAAGATTCTGCAAAAGAATGATATAGAATAATTCTCTTCCATAAGTAGTTATTACTTTATGGTATAATGATTTCTAAGTAAGTTAGTCTAAAACATTAAGCAATTATTTTATTTTAAATTATTTTCGAAGAACTAGACAATTTGATGATAAAAATGAAGTAGAAATAAAAAATATTTTATTACAAGTTGGAGAAAAAAGAAAATTAAGAAGTCTACAAAAAAGTATAACTTAGTAAAAATGATTTTATTAATTATTAACAATAACCAAAGAGAAAATAAAACTGAAACATATTCAAACTACAATAACTAGCAATATCTGTAATAAAAAATGTACCATACCCATATGGAAAAAACTATATATAACTTAAGCAAAATACAAAATAAAGCAAATGAATTAAAAACTTGCCATGGTTCCTAGATAGGAAGATTGACTATAGCAAGGACATAATTTTTTCTCAAAGTAATTCAAAATTTAACAACAGAAGTCTCAATCTCATCCCAATTCAAATTCTCAATCTGTACTAGGCAAAATCATTTTAAAGCTTATATAAAGAAATCAATAAGGAAAAATAGCTAAATTAACTTTTTGTGGGATAGGTGGGAAATAAATGATAAGTTTATAATGTCTTAACATTAAAACTTAATATAAGGCTAATATACATAATTTAGGAATTGAAGAGATTTGGATAGTGCATATTACTTTTAAAAATATGTAAAATCAATAAGGAATACACTAAGAAAGGCAGATAATAATTACAAGAACATTCAACTAGTTAACAAAACTGTGGTCATATAATCAATGTGCTAATATTCAAAGAAACTGTGAACATATAATCGATGTGCTAATATTCAAAGAAACTTTTAAAAAGAAAAAAATTCACCTTTTAAATTAGTGATTAGGTTTTTTCTTTTTTCTTTTTGGATACTGGGGTTTGAACTCAGGGGCATTTGACCACTGGACTGCATCCCCAGTCCTATTCTGTATTTCATTCATAGACAGGGTCTCACTGAGTTGTTTTGTGCCTCACTTTTGCTGAGGCTGGCTTTGAACTCTTGATCCTTTAGCCTCAGCCTCCCACGCCTCTGGGATTACAGGCATGTGCCACCATGCTCAGCAGTGATTAGTTTTTAAAAAGTCAAATGCCTAATCCTAAAAACTAGATATTCTCTTCATTTATGTTAAGAAAAAATCTAGGCTGGGGATACAGCTCAGCTAGTAGAGTGCTTGCCTCACAAACACAAGACCCTGGGTTCAATCCCCAGCATAACAATCATTTTAAAAGCTTAAAAAGTATTCATATCATTTGATTAAGTATTCCTAACTTATGAAACTCTGACCTAAATTTTTTTTCTCTCTCTGTGCTAGTGATCAAATCTTGGGCCTCACACAAGCTAGCAAGAACTCTGCCCCTGCACTATAACCCCAGTCTTCATGTAAAGAAAACTCAAAACAAATTATTTTCAAAAATAGAAAAGAAAAATTTAAGCTCTAAAATATCAATTTAAGACAAACTGCAACATAGTGAAAAAACAACTGACCCCCTCCCCCAATGAACCACTAGCTACACACAGGAGGGAACCCACACAGGTTGTACACGGCACTACATTAGCACTAGAAAAAAAACATGAAACTTTCCCAGATCCCAATGTCAGGAACAAAGGCTGAGACACAGGTTAATCAGCTGGGCTTTCTTCTTAGATAAGACACAATATCTCACACACCAGACACTTCATGTTGATAAGAATTCTTGCCCTCTTCTACCTCAGTTAATCCTTATATTACCCTTATTATTACTGTTAAGAAAGTAACAGAAGGCTTTTTAAAAGCTTTTTAAAAAGGCTACAAGTCATCAGATCTTCAGAAATTCTATGCCCTGAAGAGCAGAAATAACTCAAAATCTGTGAAAGCTAGGAATGTACTATAAAGCAAACCTATATTATAACAAGCATGGGGAGGGGAATTGTTGAAAGATTTAAATATACAGTTTTGTTAATTTAAATGCATTTCCTACATTTAAAGAGAAAGCAATTTTCTTTAAAGACACTGATACCTGGAAGTTAAAGAAGTGCTTATGGATTACCTGTGATGGTGCAAAACCAGACATGTGAAAAGCTGAACACACAAGTGGCACCTCAGCCTTCAGTAGCATTTCAACATAGTGAGAACTGCAAAAATATATTGGGTGAATGCCAGATTCTATGGTGTCAATAGGAAGATACCTCTGTATAAAAAAAGAAATTGAGAATGCTCAGCATGTAGATAATTTAAAATTATCAAACACACACTTACCTAAATATTTTTCTTTATACATGAATTGCTGTTTTCAAATTTTACATGCTGGTATCAAAAGTTACTTCAATGATTATAATGATGTGAGCTAAAAAGTGAGAATGTTAAACATTTAGAAAGAATAAATCTCAATAAAGGCAGGGTTATATAACTTTCTAAGATTCAGAATAAAATTAAAACTTTGTAACTTTGGTAACTTCAATCCTTGTGGAAAGATGAAGATGAGTGTTGAAATATAACAAATGAATATATGTGGGAGTAAATAGTAATAAATTAGTCACATGCTAATAAGATGTATATTTCAATATACTTAAAACTCTTGGTCTTGTCCAATGATTTTATACAAAAAATTGTAGTCAGCCTTGGGATGTAAGATGGGCTTACTCTTTATGTTTGATGATAGTAACCCAAACCTGGGTTTAAGTAATAATAACCCAAATTTGGAATTCTATAATAAATTCATTCTCAAACTGGGGGGAACGCAATGTGCATCCAAAGTTCTTAGGTAACCATTTTGAAAACCATTTTTATTTTATAATTATGTGTATATGTTATGTATGTAAATTAATATACAGATGAATATTTAGAAATGTGCATTCTTCAGCAATATCCTCAAAAAGTTGGTTATTTTTCAATTTAGTTCTTAGGTATAATTCATCATTGTGTATGATCAATGTTTTATTTACTGTTACTATAAATCCAACATCTACCCATAAGAATAATTTTAGCAAAGAATATAAAACTTGAAGATATAATTTGGTGTCAAGAAAAACTATTCACCCAGAAGCTCAGAAGGCTGAGGCAGGAGGAGTTCAAAGGCAGCCTCAGCTACAGCAACTCAGTGAGACCCTGTCTTTAAATAAAATACAAAATAGGGCTGGGAATGTGGCTCAGTGGTCAAGTGCCCCTGAGTTCAATCCTTAGTACCAAAAAGAAAAGAAAAGAAAAACTGTTCAAACAACAAATTATATCAATAAAAAGTTGATACACAAATTTGATCTGAAGACTTTATATTTAAGAGACCTCCAAAAAATATACTTTATTTTCTTACCCTTACTGGACAACTCTTGCTTATAAACTTTTTTGATAAATGAAATCTAATGTTTTAAATTAAAACAAATCAAATTGATAAATTATATAATAGTTAAAATTACACAGGGTTTCTTTCTAACTTTATTGGTAAGGTGCTTTTAGGATTTGGTTGGAATTGTATACTAAAGTTTCTGAAGTCACCAAGTTGACTTCTAGGTGGTTTTCCTATTTTGTCATTTATCATCATAAATCGTGATTATTTTATATTACAGAAAATTTTGTAGAAATATAAGTAATATATAGAAATTCTAAATATTCTTAGGTCCTCTAAAAAGAGAATGAATAAAGAAATAGCACATTCAATGAACATATTAATACAGATGTCTAGAACAAAGGTAACTTTCTTGTGTAGTTAAAAAAATATGGACTGAGTAAAAATATCAAGTGATTTAGTTCTTGAATTCCACAATGTGTTTCACTAATGACTGTTTGTAGAATGAATAAATCTAATAAAATATAAAAGCAAAAACAACATACATCTTTAAATTTTCAAAGTGTACTTGGGTAATAATTTTCTGAATGCATATATAACAGTAATATAAGAATTTTATACACAAGAAGTGATTCTTATACAGTATCTTTTCTCTGATGTAATGGAAATACCTTCAGAGTAGATCCATTAGGAAATAGATAGACATTAATTACATTCTCAAAGAAAACAAGCCATTGGGTAATGGATTCCCAAAGACAAGGCAAGTTCTTGTATTCTTATAAGTTGTACTCAGAAGATATATGTCACATTTTGGTAACCAACACAGCTCCTAACATCAAACCTTTCATAGAGCAGCTGATATCAATACTGGCTGAATGACAAGTAATGATTGTACATTGTAATCAGGGAACTCACTTATAATAAAAAAAATCTATTAGTTGGTCTATTAATTACCATCTCATAGCTCCAATTTACAGTAAATGGTGTTCATAAAACCAGATCAATAATGACAGCTCTGAGTCACATAAATATAAAATGGAATTTTCTGAATCATTAAATTATAAATTACTTACTATATTTTCAGAATTTTATGTATTTTGTTTAGCTACAATTTCCTGAAAAAATAGTAACTCTTTATTATTCAGAGTACAGGACTAAGCAGAGCACAAACAGGATAACAGTATTTTATATATCATGTAAATAAAATATAAAAATAAAAATGCTAAAATAAAATTGCAAAAAATTATCAGTAAAACATTAGCTTAGAAGATACTAGAAAGTGACATAATATGAAGCAAAGACTTTATAAAACAATACTCTTTAAAGGAGTTTGGTGATTAACAATGAAAGACATACTTAAAAATGAAACATAAGTTAGTCTTTTCTTCCAGTATACTTAGTTCTAATAAGTCATTTCATTCTTGACACTAAGAAATATCTACTTCCTATGTTGCTATGGAAATTAAATAGAAAGATCCTATTAGAGCTAAAACTCTCCAATCCAATACAAACTGATCCAATCCATTCCATTCAAGTCATCCATCTTTGGGAATCTAAGGGCAGAGGATGGGTCATTCTTTATCAGCACAATAAATTAGTTCATTGTAGTTAATTCGTACATCATATAGAGGGGTGACTGAAAAATTTTGAAGATTTTTCCAAAATTTTGGTACTGGAATTTTAGAAAAATATAATTTTCAAATATGAATAAGATTTAAAGTCACATAAAAGAAAAAGGTTTTGACATTGGTTCTAGTTTCCACAAGTGACTGCTCACATGACTGACTTTTGCTGATATCCTGCAAATGGGTAAACAAGTGTCCCATTACATGATCATCTTTGTAAAACTGAAACCTAAATTTATATTTGAATTCCATTAGAATGTTTAACTCCATAAACTTTCTGAACTAGGCAATTATTTTATGAGGAAGGAACAAGGGCTCTGTAGTGGTTATCTTATATAGTAACTGTCCTATGACCTTCTTGTTGAACTATAATACTTCATTTGAGTATGATGTTATTAGCCATATTTAAGATCAATGGAGGTTGATATATACATGTATATATGAAATACATATAAATAATGGATATTATTTCAATTAATTTGTTGAATTCATGCTTTTACCAATAGATAAGCTTATATGATTGTTATTTTGACTACTCTCTTTTTATAATTTTTTAAAAAACATTCTTAAGAATTCAGGGGATGTAACAGCATTTAAATACATTTCAAAAGTAATAAAAGCCTACTTTCCCTTACATGTTTCTATTTAAATAATAATTCACACACTTAAAACATATTTCTTGAGTGATTACTATTGGTCAAAGTTTAGGGCACATTAATAAACCAAGGAGAAAACTGTCCTCACACAGTTTCCATTTAACTGTACAGATAAGAAATAAAAATATAAATTGAATAACATTATGAGTTGCATTTTGCTATTGACAAAAAGTAAAAAATGGAACAGGGTAATTAGTTTGGGGTAAGTGGGACTAGGAAAACAGACTTTTCTGAGGTTGATTAAGTAGTAACGTTAGCTTGACCTAAAGAAGGCAAAGTTTGTGCTATTAATTGCTAAAGCTAAAGTGTCAACACAATGGCAGATAAGCTCATTTTATCAACCTGCATAGAAACCAGAGGCACAATGTTTGAACCAAAGGAGCTAATGAAATAGAAAAGGTACCACTTTTTAAATAATATATTTTGACTATTATTGAAGCATTACCAAGTCAAATGGCATAGAGAAAACACTAATTCAAAAGATTATTAAATCAAAAACATTCATACTATGGAGTGTTGACTGTAGACATTAATAACAACACTTAGCTAACAGCTCTGAATAGATTTCTCAATAGAGATGAATCTTAGTGGAATGTAAGTTGTTTTACAAAGAAGTATTAAAATATACTTTCATTAATGGTATTGAAAGATTCAACTTGGTGTATTTGTACTTGAAAAGAGAAAACCATGCTGCAGTAGGCACTGCATAAATTTTCATTGATGATACAGCTGCACCAACAGGAAGGTGTCAAGTCTTTAAATCAAGAGTTGATTCTGAAAATATCAATTCCAGTAATGTGTCACTCCATTCCATTCACAGATCTTTCTGTTAAATGATGTTGTCAAAAGGTAAATTGAATAAAATCTAGCCTGCTACTATTCTGTTTTTAGTTTTATGGGGAGAATGGAATATTGCTATTTTGAAAAACATAAAATAATATGTTATTTAAAAGTTTACAGGTTAAAAGTAGAAATACAATTTTGAAAAATAATGATTAAACATGATTTACTGGTGATGTTAACTTTAGATGGTGTCACAATGTGAACGCCAAAGCAGAATTTTTAAGAATACAAAAATGAAATGAAAATGAATGCTTGCACTAAAAACCCATACACATTATCAAAAGATTTTCAAAATTACATTTATAAGATTGAAAGTATAGGAATTTTTAAATGTTCAATTATAAGTTAAAGAGACAAAATTACTAAAATTGTGCTCAACAGGAGGAAAATAGTTCCACTGATTAAAGAAAAACCTGTACATATTTTTTGGCTATTTGTTTCTTACTGTTAATGTGAGCAAATTTTTTCATTATGGTAAAGAACAAGAACTGAAATAACTTGCTCTGGAATGGTATACAACTATTTCAAGCATACAATTTAAAATTTCAACATTTAACTTACTTGGTGCTTAGATTTTTATTTATTATCACACTAAATATGTAGAATGTATATGTGTATGTAGATGTATATGTATGTATACAATAAAAATACTTAATAAACATTTTCATTTAACTCCACATAGCTCTTAGCTTAACCTTGGCTGCCATTTCCTTGTCCACATGTAATATGTCATGAAAAGGATTTGGGAAGCCATAGTTTAGCTAGCTAATGTATTAGGCAGCATCACCCAGTTGGACATCATAGAAAAGTGCAATAAATAAATAAAATAAATAGAAGCAGTAATAAATTAACTATGGAAAAGACTTTTTTCTGCAGTAATCTGAGTTCTCAGAATAGTAAATTCTATCAAAACATACTACAATACATAAAAACTCAGCATAGATTTCCAAAATGTATATAAAATGGTTCTTTACCTCTATAAAATGTTTATAATTTCTACATAATAAATGATTTTCTCATACTCTAATATGAACATCATGAATCTTTAAAGAATAAAAAAATCCATTCAAATACTTTTCTTGTATCTAGAATTTAAGTAATAAAATTTACTAAATAGTAAGTTTATAATAACTAAATATTACTGATTTAAAACTCCATTTTATCATCCTTCTTCTATTTCATGAAAATGCTTCTATTATCACTATTTTCATTCAATTACCATTAGGAAAAACACTAAGTATTTGAGAAAACATCAAGTCTATGTCTTCAATCAGTCAAAAGCATTCAAATAGGAAAATGAATATAAATTATGAGAGCCCTCTACAAATAGAACATCCCAGTGCTTTTAAGGATGATGTTTCTTAAAATATCAAACTGTCCTTTAAAAATAGACTAAAAGTTTTATAGAGAGCTGGAGCTCAGTGGCACATGACTGTAATTCTAGCTGAGGCAGGAAGACGGCAAGTTAGCGGCCAGCCTGGGCAACTTAGAAAGATTCTGTCTCAAAATAAAATATTTTTAAATGGCTGAGAAAGTAGCTCAAAGTTAAAGCACTTTCTTACCTAGTGTGCTTGAGACCCTGCGTTCAATCCTGAGTACCCCAAAGCATAAACAAACAAAACAATAAAAATGAAAATAAAATTAAAAAGTCTTACAGAAATATGAAGTCTTGGCAACCAAAGGAAAGCAGAAGTCAGAAGCCTGGAGAACTGCTGAAGAAACTGTAAGGTTTTCTCTTTATCCCCCAACATTATCAAGAACAGAGAAGATACAAACCAATCATGGCCAGCATAATTGCCTTGCAGACAGACTGAAGAGCACAGTTAAGGAACTGTTGCAATATTTCACAAGATAAAATTTAAGAACACCACAAATATTAATTTCCAGGATCTCTATCAGGAAAGGGATGCCAATGATACTCAGTACTCATTTATAAGCTATTTAAATAAAATTAATTTATTAAAGAAAAATACATCACTTGTATAATCGCTATTTACATGAGCCAATGGCAACAGCAACTGGAGGTAAAATAAATGGTTTTGTGAAAACCCACTTGTTCATCATTAAGAATATTATCCTTTCTGTAGTTATCTGCTAAATGACTAGCATAACCAAATACAATATCCTATTTTAATATAATCTGTACATTTCCATAATTCAGTAATGCAAATAGTTTGTATACATTTTTTCTTCAAGTCAAACTCCATTTCTGAACAATCACCAATTCAAATGAAGTAATAAATGGACACAGTGAGAAAAAAGCAGCAACTTTTCTTATTCTGGATCTATGAAACCTATTTTTAAAAACATTTTCAGATGTCTCTGAAAATGCATTCTAATGACTATTCAGTTTAAGATTCAATGAGTATGCCTGAATATAATGGTTATGATTCAATTTTATAAAATGAATGTTTCAAATACAGAATACTGTGAGGATATATCATAACAAGTCACTAGTTTAAAGTATTATTTTTCTATAAATATATTAAGGTAGTCCATCAAAAGATATGAAAAACATATGAATAAAGTTCAACTATGTGAATTCACTGGAAAAGGATATGAAGAGAAGACTTTACAGGAGCTTTCTGCTGTTTCAGGAATCTCTCACAGTGCTTTAAAACCAAGGCAAGATCATTTTCTGCACCATCTTTTAACAAGTTGAGGAACTTACCATACCTACATTAAAAATCCATAAAACATATAAAATGAAAAATATAAGACTCTGTGTTGTACCTTTATTTTTTGAACTCCATCTAAGTGTATTATTCCTTTTGAGATTTCAAGGAGTTAAGATTTCAAAATTCTACTTTTAGCCTAAAAATGTTACAGAACACTTAAGATCAGCTCTCATAAATGTTCCTGATAATTATGATATACTTGGAAAAGCAGTACCCACTCTGTAGTACTGATAACTTTATGGGAAGATGAAGCTGTAATGAGAAAATAAAGTGATGATCCCCTGTAGATGAGAAGCAGAATACAAACATTTTTTTTCCTTGAATTTAATCTAAGACAAGAAAGACTGACAGGTAAGTTTTATGGAATGTTAAATCTACAAATAATTCTGAAGATCTTTTGGTCCCAAATGAAGGTGGTACTCTGCCAGGGGTCACTTTGGACATTTATAGGGGTATTTTTTCATTGAAACTGGGGAATTCAACCAGTCTTTGGTGAGGAAGTACCAGTAGGTCAGACCTGCAACAGTTGTGCATAATAAGTTGCCAATGTCCTAGGATCTGTAAGGATGTAAAAGCTGTTTATAATTATTTGAAACTAATGGTGCTTTATATAAACTCCTATATTTTTAAATACACATTAAATTAGCTGTGTTAATCAAAGAAAAATAGCTTTGTTGAAAAACTTAATAAGACTTGTTTATCACTATGGGAAGTATCTTTGCTAATAACAATGCTTATGGTATTTAGGAACCAAAACATAATCAGTCTGTATTTGTTACCACCAGTGTCTCAATGATTCTATATGGAGATGCCAACTATATCTTATATAGCAATGTAATCAAACATGCATTATAATTCCCTTTCCATTTACATCCTACAAATAAGATATCAAGTTAAAATAATGTGACTAGTCTGCTCATATTATCTATAGATTTCATTTCAGAATGGAAATATAGCACCTCAAAATATTTACATAAAAAGTAGGTCCAGAGTCACATAATTAAGGGTACTACATGCCCTATGTGATACAGGTGAATGAACTAGAATTAATGCTACATTTTCATCAGACTGTGAATTTAGAAAACACTCAGTCTAGTTAATAGCTCTCATCTATGCCTTGTATTTGATTCTGAAGATGACCCTATCATCAAAATAGGACTGTTAAAATCCTCATTTAATAAGCAATAAAGGGAGGTATCAGTGACTCATTCCCTAATACCAAGTTCATGATCTAGCATGACCATTTCTTTTGAAAATTATAATTTGGATACTAAAACTACAATAATTTTGGTTATTTATTTTAACTTCTCTATCTTGAAGGTCTTTCATATGCATCACCATAGCTTTACAATTACAACTAATCATATTTTAGAAAGTGGTGTGATTGTGCTACTAATGTGCTGATTTTTACAGTGCTATTTTGGGGGAAAATCTGATAGTGATAGAGGCTTAAATACACTGTAATTAGTCTCTGGAATAAAAATGCACTATAACTGATTTACAGGCAGAGATAATTTAATCATATGTCAATAGCCTCAAAGATAAAGTTATTATTTTATGGATAACTCTACATTTAAAGTATACAAAATAGTTGGTTGTTAAATATCATTAAACACATATCAGGAAGATGAATTCTAGGGATGCACAAGGGAGATATTTTCCTATATACCTGACAGTCATTTTAATACCAAGCTGCTGCACAGATGAAAGACTTTCATTCTTCACATTTGCATCAGTAGCTAAAAACAATAGAAAACTGAGTTATAAAAATGTATAAAATTCTGCATAGTAATATTTTAATTGAAAATTGATGAAAGCAATATTTTTACATATTTTAATATGAATTTTGAAAACACTGATGAATTTGTTCTTTTAAGCACTGTCAGTTATCTTTATACAGGAATTATCAGAAAACTTTTTTACATAACTTTTCTCCTATAAAAAAGCATTTAGAAGCATATTAAATATAAAATAATAGTTTTAAAACAATCTATTTTACGTGGCTACAAACAAAAAGGACCAAACAAAAAAGCTATTAACCTAAAAATGATCTAGAAATATTGTGCTTCCATTGTACAATATATACATAAGACTTTGAATTACAAATAAATATAAGCATGGTTGCTTATTCCCTCCTGATACCTGCATTTAAATCTTTCAGTAAGCAGTGTTTCACATCTACTAAATGACAACATGTGAGGGTGAAGTGATTTCTTCCTGCAGGTCAGATTTTCTTTGTGGAGTGGTGGTGATCATCTACCAAAAGTGAAAAAGGATTGTGCCCTATGGGGGACTTGAGAGGTCAAAAGTTTGGACTGGTTCTTGAAACCACTGGTGACCAAGTTAACAGTGAGCACTCAAAAGCATCAGTAGATGCATTCAGAATTTAACTGAAACAATTAAGGGAAACACTGAGTATCAGTTTTCTACAAAATGCCTGGTTTTCTGAAACTGGTTATCACTGGTGTTTTCCCCCTTCATTACTTACACATTGGTATATTTCATACTCTCAATAGAATCTATTTCAATTGTACATTTATTCCTTTAAATAAATTCTTTCTGATACAGTAAGTATGGAACACCTTGCAAAAATCTATGGGAATAAAAGATAAATCATACATCATATCCTATAAAAACTTTTCATGTAGTGTCATAGGTAAAATGTATACAGAGATATATCTTATAAAGACTTTTTTTAGATTATAAGATAAAGACTTTTTTTTAAATTATTCTTATTATTTTTCCTGTAACTCTTTATTTTGAAACAGTTGATGTAGAAAATATTGTAAAGAAATGTACAGGGAGGTCCCATGCACCCTTCACCCATACTCGTCCACCCAATACTAATACCTTACATAACTGCACCAAAATATCAATATTAGAATCTGACAGTAATACAATACACAGAGTTTATTCATACTTTAGAATTACACATTCACTCGGGTATCTGTGTATGTGTGTGTGTGTGTGTGTGTGTATTTTTAAGTAACTTTATTATACATGTATCTTTGTGTAACAATCACCACAAACAAGATATAGAACTGTACCTTTACCCTAAGGCTCTGTTATGCTACTCCTTAATGGCTACACATCCCTCTCCATATCATAATCTCAGGCGAATGATGATCTGTTTTTTTATCACTATAATTTTGTTATTTGAAGACTATTATATCTAGAATAACTAGAATCATACACTAAATAACCCTGAGATTGTCTTTTAGCAGTCAGCATAATTCTCTTTATCAAAAGTTTTACATTTTTATTGTTGAGAAATATTCCACAGTACAGATACAAAACTGTCTGCTTAAACATTCATCTGCTGAAGGACAAATTAATAGTTTCTAGATTTTTTTAAAAAATTTATATTGGTGTATAATAATTACACATAATACTGGGATTCACTGTGACATATTTGTACATGCACACAACATAATTTGATCAATTTAATTTCCTAGTACCTCCCGTTTCCCTCCCTTCCTCCCTCTGATCCCTTTCTTCTTCCCTACTGGTCTGCCTTCTATTTTCCTGAGATCCCTGTTTTTACTTTTTTCTAACTTCCACATATTACAGAAAACATGACCTTTTACTTTCTGAGTCTGCCTTATATTGCTTAGCATGATGCTCACCATTTCTGTCCATTTTCATGCAAATGACATAATTTCATCCTCTATGTTGTATATATATATATATATATATATATATATATATATATATATACCACGTTTGTTTTTTACTCATTCATCTGTTGGACAGATACCCCAATCAAGACACAGAACTTCGCCATCACTATAAGACTCCCTTGTACTACTTTATAGCCACACCACCCACTCTCTGAGCATAATTCCTGGCATGCAGGCTCTGGCATGCAGGCTTGTTCTATGACTTGGCTACTGTGGACTGTGCTGCTATAAACATGGAGATATTTATATATGTATATATATGTATGTATGTATATGTATGTATATACATGTATATGTGTGTGTGTGTGTGTGTGTGTGTGTGTGTGTGTGTAAAATGCTGATTTTAATGTTTTAGGAATTAATGCTGAGGAGTGGTATAGCTGGATCATATGGTGGTTCCATTCCTAGTCTTTTGAGGAACCTCTGTACTGATTTCCAAAGTAGTTGTACTAACTCACATTCTCACCAACAACATTTAAGACTTCCGTTATCCCCTCATCTTCACCAGCATGCCTTGTTATTTGTATTCCTGATGCCTGCCATTCTAATTGGAGTGATTTGAAATCTTGGTATAGTTTTGATTTGCATTTCCCTGATTTCTAAAGATATTGAATATTTTTTCACATTTTTTTGGCCATTTGTACGTCTTTGATAAAGGCACTTTAAAGCCCTAAGTGGAAAAAGAATGATACAGATAAAGTGCTATGTGAATATTAAGATATTATTTCCAGCTGATTAGAAGGAAGGTATTTAAGTTAAATCTTAAAATATAGGTTGCTTTTAGAGGAACCACTCACACCTCCAGGAAAACGAAACTGGTAGGTGGAATTCTTACAAAAAAATAAAATAAACAAAGGTAAGTTCAAAAACTTCAACTTAAAAAATGTGTCCAGTTAATTTCATGATAAACTACATCTGAGTTTTATTTAGAGTGAAATGCAATCTTAGCAGTATTGTCACATTTTGTCTATATGACAAGAGTTGGGCTACTATTTACATAACTTAGAATTTCTTGTTTATAGTTATCACTGTGCTAATAAATGCACCTACCTCTCTAAGGGAGGATACCAGTTCTACCCTAGTCCTAGTAAAAGATTCTCATCCTACAGCAACAGAGTAAGGCAAGGGGGACTATTCAATGTCTTCTAAAAATGTTTCCAACTGTAGAGAGCATGGAAATTTCTCCCTATTAATCATGGCCTATGCGGTTCCCTAAATCTCCAGAAGAAAGGAATTATTCATTCATATAGGGGGGAAAGATAAAAGGAGATTGCGAAGCTTGGCTTTATTCCATTTATATAAGTCAATGATTCTGTTTCTTTTCCTGCATAGAGTTAAAAAAAAGATCGTTCTGAGTTTCCATTCCTTGATGTCAAAGACATATATATTATTCTTACTCTCACAGAGTGGTCTGATCAATTTTTAAAACTTCAATCATCATCCATATATTAACCATAATTTCAAATTTTCAGTCTCATCAACAGCATTTAAAACTTTAGCCATAAATCAAACACCGTTTCATAAATACCACTACAATGTAGTAAGATTAAGTTCATGTAGGTAGTTAACAAGAAGTTCTTTTAATTTTTATACCTGAATCTGCTCCTGGAGATTCTTATATTAGGCTGAATCAAACTTTAGCTTTCCAGGTTTAAATAATGTAAAATTTTAGTGCTGTTTTGTGACACTGATTGATTTTACAAAATTTAAACAGTATTAAAAATAAAAATTGTGACTAAATGTTCTTACAGCCATGGAACAGACCTCCTATCAGCTACCATAATGTGACACAGTGAGAATGATGTGATTTCTATAAGGTATTTCCAGAACATGTTTAAGTTGAGTTAGATGTTAATATTTAGAATTCTAGTACATACAAAACTATATTATTAAGCATAGAAATAAAATCTAACCTTCAGGAATAAGTAGCTCTGGGGGCTAGTAATAACACTAATATTTCCCTTAGAAAGCATAATACATACAGATATTTTAACAGTAGAGGAGGAATGTACCCTGGTGGAGAAGGGGGGCTAAGAAAGGGATTCCCAGTGTCAAGTGTTCTGTGCATCATAGTGGCATGCGTCAGAAGACACTGACCTCCACATCAGTGAAGAATGGAATAAAGTTAAGGGCCAAGAGATGTTGCCCAAAAGGACTGTGTCACTGAACCTTACATGAGGATCAAGTTATTATACTTCTTTCAGTGTAGTCCAGTTGTGAGGCCTGAGATAAGTCCTTTCACTTTTCTAGAGTTGTATAATTTCCAAGTACTACTTCACTTTAAAGTTTATGATTTTATCTTCAGAAGAAAAGCAGCTCTGCACATTCCAACAGATCATAATTCCTAATTATAGCTGTGTATCAAAATCTTCTGAGGAGTGTTTTAAAGATAAAGACAAACAGACTGTACTCCAGATTATTGAGTGAGATTGCAAAGGGTGAAAACCTTTTGTATTTTTAAAGGCTGCTATAGTATGTCTTGTGCACTAAAGTTGAGATCCACACTTACAGAAACGAGAGTAAAATTTAAATACAGTTAAAATTGGACAGTGCTATCCCACTAGATAAATTTCACTTTAACAAAAGTTCCAATTAAATTCTCAAAAAGGCTGTGTGTATGTGTGTGTGTGTGTGTGTGTGTGTGTGTGTTTTGGGGATTGAATCCAGGGCCTCAAGCATGCTAAGCAAACACTCTACTAGTGAGCTACGTCCCTAGCCTTCAATTTAAATGAAGAAATTAATTAAAGTATAAAGGATACCAAAACAAACACCAAATATCCATATTTTAAAAATAACTAGTATGAAACAGATGTAAATAATTTAGTATGAATAAAATACTACAGAAAATAAATGGAAAAAATGAAATTTCCTAAAGTAGGAAAAAGAAAATTAAAAAATGACTTAGGGCTATATATTAAAAGAGATACTGCAAGTTTTAAATTGTGTTCAATATAAATTATGATAGCTTGTCGACCAATGATAGATTACAAAAGTTCAACGAAAGAAACTTATTATATATAAACTGGACTAAATGCAATGTATGAAGGAGGAATTAACATCTTTAGAAGTAAAACAAAACTTACGGGGCAAAATGAATAAGTAAAAATCAATGAAAAAAAATGGATGTCCCTTTACTCCATGTACAAACAGAGAAACAACATGTATCCCATTTGTTTACAATAAAAATAAATGGATGTCTTCCAAAGATTCTGACAAATATCTATGTTTGGTAAACAGTAATTTACTGATGTATGTACAATAATGTATGGGAGACACAACAGGTGCTTAATCAATATCAAGTGAATGAATGAATAAACAAATGAACAAATATCCAATGAAGAAATAAAAGTAACTGTACTTTTATTATCAATTAGAATAAAGGTGGAGAAAAAAACAGATAAAAATATTTCCTGAAATAACAAATGGAAGAACTAACTCCCACCCCCTGGAGTCATTATTGAAAAGAATAAGCTGTTGAGAAAGGGTCAATCAAACAATGACACACACAGCATCATATTTATCACACTTAACTATGCTTGCTTCAACCTAAGATACCACTAACAGGTAAAAGATGGAAAAGAGCTCCCACTCTCTCACCCTGCACTGAAGTTAACTCAAAGTGATCAAAGTTCTAGTAATAAATCAGAAACTTTGCAACTGCTAGAAGAGGACACAGGGGCAGCACTCCAACATACAGGCATAAGCAGCAACTTTCTCAATAGGAATGCTTCAGCCCAGGAAATAATACCAATAATCAAATTTAAAAGCTTCTACACAGCAAAGGGAACAATAGTACAAAGAGAGAACTTGCAGAATGGGAGAAATCTTGGCCAACTACTCTTCAGACAGAGGATTAATATCTAGAACACATAAAAATGAAAAAACTCAATAAATATACACACACAAAAGCCAAATAACACTTTCAATAAACAAGCAAATGAACTAAACACACACTTCTCAAAAGAGGTACAAATGACCAACAATATATGCAAAAATATTCAACATATTTAGCCATCAGGGAAATATAAATCAAAACTAAACCAAGATTTCACCTCACTCCAATTAGAATGGCAATCATCAAGATTACAAATTGTTAATGTGAAGGGTAAAAATGAACTCAAATGTACTGTTGGTGGAAATGTAAATTAATACAACCACTATGGATATTAGTATAAAGGTTCCTCAAAAGACTAGGAATGGAACCACCATATGACCCAGCTATACCACTCCTCAATATTTATTCAAAGGAATTAAAATCATATTACAGAGATGCATGTGTAGCCATGCTAAGCAGCACAGGTCATGGGAGTCAATCATGGAACCAGCACAGGTGTCTGTGAACAGATGAATGACTAAAGAAAATGTGATATATATATCACATTTTCAGGAAAATGGATGGAACTGGAGAGCATATATTAAGCAATATAAGGCAGACTCAGGGTCCTTTGTTTTCTGTCATATGAAGAAGCTAGAGAAAAACAATTGAAAGAAAAAGGGGAGTTTACAAAAATAGAAGAGAGATCAGAGGAAGGGGTTCAGGGAGAGGGGAGAGGGGAGAAACTGATCAAATTAACATATGCCACAATGAAACTCACTATTCCGTATAGTTTAAACCAATAAAAAAGGCAGCACTAATATAAAATTATAATTTTTTAAAATAACCTACCACTTTAATGGTAAATATAATAGTCTCAGAATAAAATAAGTGAACAAAATTTACCAGATATGGACTGCAATTGCTCGCTCTGATAATGCATTTTATTCTATTTTGGGTTTGCAAAGCTAGCACACAGAGCACTGGTAGAAGAAATTAAATCTATTCTGCCTGGCACTTGGCTAATGGTGTGGAAAAAAATAAATTTTCAGAAGAGTAAAGAATTTCTCCACTGGAGGACAAATCCGTGGTTGGAGAAGCAGTTACTGCTTGGCTGCTTACCAACTCTCCTGAAGCCCTGCTCTATCTGTCGTAAAGTCAGAGAACTCTCACCACCCAAAGAAATTGTCAGTACATTTCCTCCTCCCTCCTTCCTTCCCCAAAGTCAGTCTGCAGGTTCTGTTGCTTCTTTCTTAATATGTGGTTTTACTCATCCATTTTATTCAATTCTCACTGCCATAAAATTCAATACCTTGTGACCAAGCTACCATAAGCATCTAAGCCTCCTAACTAGTAGAGTCAGTGTTATTTGGAAAAAGGTATTACACTTTCCACATCTCGATTATGCAATTACCCTTGCCTGGAAGAGCCTTCTCTTTCTTTCAGTTCTAATGTCCCAATAAGCAATCCAAGTATCACTCCCACTGCTCAGTTCCTGCTTCTTCCTTTCATATTCCATGATGGTACCAGTCTACACTGATGGCCCTATCCACTGGACACACTTGGCACTTAACAACAAAATCACTCACTGATAATAACCAATTCAAATAGCATATTCATAAGCACTAGCACATTGCTGGAAACAAAGTCACCAGCTGATAATGTAAGTTCCTCTGCTATTGGGAGCTGCAAATGAATCACTGCTTTGAACTATGTAACCCTGGACAGTAAGACGCCTCTCCTTTGAATCTTTTGGTGTGAGGGCACTAAAAGAAATGCCCATTTGCAGGCAACTCCTGTTGATAGGGAAAATTCCATGCTTGTCATGGAATTTATTAATTCATAAGCCTTGAATTCAAATCCCAGCTGCCCAGAGGTAGAAGAGATGGGAGTAAACTGATAAAGTCCCAACTAAGCTGTTTTGCTCACAACTTCCTCCTATTTACCTACAGAAGCCTTTTCACAGTGAATTCCTTTGATGTTTAAAATCTATACAATATACATGTGGAGCCTAGTTCCTGAATGGATCAGACCCAACTAGGGCTGATTCATCCACCAAGTCCTGTTTTTCAATCTATAACTGAGACTGTCTTCATTTCAAATAATTTCTTATTTTCCCAATCTGTCCACTGCCTGCATTCAGAGAACTGTTCATTTGCTCTGTAGGTCATAGCAATACTCTGTATTTGTTTATTTTCTATTTTACTACATGCAGTGATTTCCTTAATCATTTTAGGTGTCTGCGCTAGTGCTCCTCCTTGAAGGCAGGTTCATATCAGACATCTCCTCCTAATTATTAAGCATTGTGCTTTACTCACAAGTATGTTTCATAAATGTGAGATAAAAGGGTACATTTGCTTACTATTCAAAGAAAATGTAAATGGTTTTTAAGTGCATACAGTAAGTCTAAAATCTGTATTTTAAAAGTCAGAAGGTGAAACAATGCAAAATTTTCTGACAGTTTCGAGTAAGCTTGCATCATGAAGAAAAAGAAGGTAAAGTTATAATATCTACAACCCTAAAAGGGCTATTTAATTCATCATATCAAAGAAGCATGTATAGTAGGAAAAAAATCCTCAACTCACTGCAGAGAGATGAACTGACAAAAAGATAACTAACATCAATTAAGATCTGGAAACATACCTGTATGATACACAAACCACAAATGTGCAAAAGTTTGTTTGTTCTTTCTTCTTTCTTTAAGGGGATAAAAAGCCAAACTAATTCGATTTTCCCAGATTTGCAAATTTTATAATGGACTGAAATCCTGAGGGAGCTAACAACAGATGGATGATAGTGTTATTCTAATTTGAACCACCTTAGGGTTTAGAGAGCCGTCGTTTTTAAAAAGACAATCAATTTCTCATTCAAGAAACATGAAAAAACAGTGAATATATCTACCATTTGCTTCAAAATACCTTTTACATCAAGACATGGTGTTTGTCTATTTAAAGTAATAGTGAAAAATTTTAATAGTAAACCATTGTTCCTCCAGCCAAAAAAATACATGATGAAAGATGAGGCTACCTAAGGTCTTTGGAAGAAAACACTAGCAATGAACTTACCACATCATAATAATAAACAAGAAATCAACAGGAAGTCACCTTATTTTTTGGCCTTATTCTAAAGTTCTGGTGCTTTGTTATTCAGTTGAAGCCTTTAAGGAATATAAATTCACATTCAGGGTTTATCTGCCTACATAATTCATTCAACAAATCCAACATCAGATCTTGCTCCACATAATACAGAAATATGACAGAGGGTAGTAAATGCATGCAAACTGAGTAAGCAATAAGTCTTGTTGAATATTCAGATAAGATATACAATATAATTGTAATTTTAGATTATCTACAGAAAATATGACCCACTAGAACTATATGCCAAAGAAAGCTGCAGAATTTGGAAATTATTATACTTAAATCTAAAAAATATCCACTCTGGTCATGCAAATCTCCATGCTTACTATTTCTTCCTTATTTCCTGTTACAGACTTTGTGTATGTTTTCAATTAAGTTTTTAGATTTACTAATAAAGTTGTAATTATCCTCACAAATGCATGTTTTCAAAATTTCTTCCCAATTGCTGTTTTCTGTGCCTCAGTGTCCTCATTTTAAATACAATGAATATGCTCACTTTAGAAAGGTTATAGGGCTGAATGATAATATATATATCAATTATCTCCACATACCGTCTAATGTATAAGACATTCTCAACAGGTATCAATTCTTTTCACCTACTTTAATTTTTATTTATTTTGTCTCATTTCTTTGCTTTCATTCTCTGATGATTACTTTTATCCCTTTCTCATATTTGCATTAGATGTTACTATGAATAAATAGTTATAGGTTCATTTGTAAATATCAATGTATTCAGAATCGCTATAGAATTTTATTTGTGTGAATACAGATGCTTATATAACAGCAAGTGTATTTAATCAATGCATATGAAAGATACTAAGGCGTTTGAGACCTAATGAATATTTAAGTTAGTCACAGACAATATTATAAGTATCAGAACAGCAATTTAAAGTGAATGCAATAGAGCGGAGAGGAGGGTCTTCCTGTTTGGGAGTAAAAGGTAAAGTGATATTTTGCAGTTAAGTTGAACATTATCATATAGGTGTTGTGCGGAGAGAAATGTTCACCCAGAAGAAATAGGAGCAAAGGTTCACTAAAGTGAAGGTGGTGCTGTGTTTGGGCATGGATGGGTATTGAGAGAAAGGATAAGCCAGACTGAAAACATATTTGATTTTCAAATTTTTTCTTTTTATGGAAATATGACTATTATAGAATACCTATCCTGAATAAACAAGACATATTTGAATGATGGTTCCTGCAGTAAATGTCACCCTGATAAGAGAAGCAATACCCTTCATGATCTACTGCCATATACCTATGCTCTTTCTCTACTGCCATCATTCACTGCCTTTAAGTACCAGATGTCCATTTTTTTGTAAATTTCAGTATTCCACTTTATCCTTTATAATTACTTAATAATCTTCCTAAGGTATAGATAAATAAAGTAAAGCTTCTTCTCAGACATTGTATTTAACAGGTCATAAAGTAAACCATTTAAAACTCATTGACACAGTATATAAAGTCCTCTTCTTTCATTCTTTTACCAATTCTTTGAGTTGGCAAATATTTATTGATACTATTATTCCAGTTGCAGAGGATAATACTGATGGTAAGACACAGAACTACACTACAGGAGTTTGATATGAATAATCAGACATTAGGTCAAAATATGAGAAATGAAAATGGGATGTGTTATTAGGTGTATATGCCAAGTTCATGGTTTAGTACTTTGTATTTCCAGCTCCTACATTTCCTCTCAACTTTAGCATACCTATTCATATACAAAGTGTGCCTACTTGAAAGTCTAACAAGTATCCACAACATAGCATAAAAGCAAAAGCCAACTTCGAAGCTCCCCCTTGCAAGCAGATTCATTCCCCTTTCTTCATCTCATGGTATAGTTGTTCCATCTTCCCAGCAGTCAGAACAATAGCCTAAGAGTCTTCTCTGACTCCTCCTTTTTTCCCATACCCCATATTCAACCTGTTACTCGATCCTGTTGGTGTTATTTTCAAAATACAACCCAAAACCCAAGCACTTCTCATTGTCTCCACTACTGACATTCTCAGCTGAGTCATCACAATTTTTCATCTGGATCTTTTCAATAGCACCATAACTCATCTCCCCGCTTAAGCCCTTTGTCATTCCCTTTGGTCTTTTCTTAATACAGTGGCCATAGTGAATTTATGAAATGTAAATTAGCATGCCAGTCATATGTTCAAAACCCCACAATGACTTTCAAGACCCTAGAGCACTCTCTCCCCTCTTATATTAACACCAACAAACTTCCTCTAACTCCTTTCCAGACTAAGCAGTCTTATTTGTGGCCATTTGAAGAGAAATCTCTCCCCTTGAAAATACTCATTTACTCTTTCTCCCACTTCTCTTCCTAGTTGTGGATTTAAAATCACAAGATTGGTAAAACCTTGTGTAAATACAATTATACTGAAACAACCACTCCAACTACTAGCACTTCCTGCTCCTTGCCCTGCTGTATATTTCTCATTTAGCATCACACCACTTGACATACTGAACCTTTTATTTATTTCTGTTTTTGCATCAGAAGGTGAACTCCAAGAAGGCAATATTTTTCTCTTTTGATTGCTGCTGGTATCCCAGCAATTTAAAAAGTATTAGTACATAGTCATGTATAATATCTATTTGAAGAATAAATGAACATGTGGGTAACAATAATATGTGTGTAAATGAATAATTTGGTATTCTTGAAAAATGAACATGAGGTATGGAGAGAGGGATGATGTAGAGGGAAAAAAAAGGGGGCAGGAAAATGTAAGGCCTGGAGCACCATGGTAGGCTTAGACTTCATGCAGTGATCAAGGGTAAATTCTAAGGGGTAATAAGTAGGTCAGATTTGCACTTCAAAGTTCACTCAGAGAGCAATGTAAAGAATACCTTTGAAAAAGAATAAGACTCCAAAGCGATATACCATGTACAGAAAGTCTACTGCCATATCGAAGGTAAGAGGTGAGGCTGGCCTGAATCAACATAAATAAGAGTAAAGATGGATAGAATTAGATGAATTTGAGAAATATTAAGAATAGAACATAATTGAGTAATTGAAAGGGAAATATGGACTTAAAGTTAGGGATGATTCTTCAGTTTCTGGCTTAGATGACCAGTAGATCACTGTACTGCCTATCAAGACAGAAAATGCAGGACAACATATGTCAATAAGATCCAAAGTCCCTGCTGACACTCTGAGTTTGAGGTATTCTATACTACATCCAGGTGATGTTTAGCTACTAGTCAGATGGATCTATGAGAATGAAACTTATGGTAGATCTTTGAGTAGATGTAAATTTTAAAGTCATTAATTTATATGAAGCAAGTAGACTGAATTTGGTTCATCAACTCTGATACTCATGTTGAAGTTTAATCCTCAATGTAAGATATAAGAAGGTGGACACTTAATCTATGGCACGTGAGAGATGGGTCTTTGGGAGACTAGGAGTAGGTAAAATCATAAGGGTATAGCCTTCATGATTAAATATGGATGGCCATAAAAGAGGGAGAGATCAGAACATACACATATGCACTCTCTGTAGTTCAGGTTGCCCTGCACCATCCATCTCAGGACTTTGTCAGAAAGAAAGTCATTCATGAGATGTGTCCTCTCAACTTTGGGTAACAACCAGAAGCCAAATCAACCTTTTTTCTTTATAATTTATCCAGCCTGAAATATTGTGATATTCCAAAAGAAAACAATAATATAGTAAAACAGTATGAGATGTGCTCACCAGAGAATACCTGATAAAATCAGAAGAATGGAAGACACTACCTAAAGAAAAACAAATTCTAATGGATAAATCAAACAAATAAAAATAAAATCCCAGAATTATAAGGAAACATACATTTGCAAAGAGATTTGATATCTGAAATGTATATGGCATTAAACAAGAGAGTTTAAGGATGGGAAAACTTGCACATTTTTGAAATCTAATTACACATCTTTATGAAATATTATCTATTTTCACATTGAGCATACTTTAAACATCAAAGTGTTTAAAATTTACCTGTGTGCTCCACTGAAGGGAAGTAACATTCAGAAGGGTTTTCAGTGATATGAAGCACAAATTTTTCAAGTAATTCTACTAAAGCTGTAATAAACAAGAGAATAATTAGGATATTAAAGGTCAAGAATGATACGTGATAATGCATCTCTAAAATCACAGACTGGTAGATAAAAGTCACCTGAACTTCTTCACAGTTATACTCTAAGGGGATCCAACTCAAAATGTATACAGTTTTAGTATTCACAACAACGTTTCCAATTTAAATTAAATTTTAATAGCTTATCTGAGAACCTATTCAGTATAAAACTGGAAAAGAATAATGTGTTATCTTTAGATTCTCTGAGGATTATTTCAGAATTTGTTAAATTATTTCAATACACTAATTAGGCTGTAGTATCTTATCATCATTATTCGCACAGAGAAAAAATTAGTGTACTCAAAAACCAGGATTAATGCATAGTTCATGCCTCTTTCAAATCCATGAAATATACATTTTATATACTTTGCAACTCAGAATTGAGAAAATGATTCTTTCCTAGGGTGGTGCAATGAAATGTTTTAAATCCTTTCATTTCATGAACTCTACTCATAATATGATTTCAAAGTGAAATGAGTATTAAAAAGTATAAAAATGCATAGTCAAGGGTCAGAAAGGACACCAGTACTGTCAATTAAGTTTACAGTTGCTTAGAGGAAACAATGAAAAGCATGAAGAGGGAGCCTACAGAATGGGAGAAAACCTTTGCCAGGTACTCTTCTGACAAAAGATTAATAAACTGTGTGTGTGTGTGTGCGCGCACGTGCGTGTGAGCATGTTTTTCAAAACAAAAAGTCTTACCACCAAACAAATAACCTAATCAGTAAATGGGCCAATGCACTAAGCAGACATTTTTCAAAAGAAGAACTGCAAATGGCTAACAAATATATGAAAAAATATTCAACATCCTTAGCAATCAGGAAAACAAAATCAAAACTACACTGAGATTTCATCTCACTCCAGTTAGAATGGCGATCTTCAAGAAATCCAAGTAGTATGCTGCTACAGACACCACTGCCATCAACCAGAGACCTTCTCTCAGGGCACAGCTGCCCCTGAGGGCCCTACCGAGGACACCTGGAGGTCTTTCCTCCAGAGTGCCTTTGCCAAAGCCACCACTGCCACTGATGGAAGAATTCTCTCTCAGTGCGCAGCTGCCCTTGACCCTGCTGCTGCAGGCAGCTGAGGGTCTTTTCTCTGGGTGCAGCAGTTATCTACATGGCTGCCCCAGCAGTCACCGCCTCCGGGGCTACTGCCACAGACACCGCTACCACCAAAGCCCCTGCTACCCCGAGATAGTGAATGAGTCTGCCAGGGACAGTATGGGACAGGAAATGTTTGAGAAGTCAGAGACAGAGCTGAGAACTATCAAACACCAACAGAAACAGTTGTTCAATTTTCCACGGAGATTTATTTTATTTTTATTTTTTTCTTCAGTAACATTTCTCTCCACTATTTGGAGCAAGGCATTTTTCAAGCATCAGTTTGTTGAGGCTAGTGATATATGCATGGGGTTTTGCAGTTCTGCTGTATATTCTTATAATTTTTTTTTTTTTTTTACTTTATATGTATTTTTCCTGTCACTTTGCTGTTTTCCTGGATTCCCATTCTACCTTTTCTCCACCTAACAGCCGATCTCTGCTGGTTCCTCTTCCACTCTTCCTGTGGACTTTTATTTCTAGCTTCTCTCTTTCTCCCTCATGAACATCATATCCTACACTATTTCTGGTCTCTTTTTGTCCACTATTTGAAATTGTAAACCCTTTTAGCAAATTTTCTGTTAATATTGTAGCCAGTGACTGAACACATCATTTCTGTTTAAAGCAAGAAAGCAAGTAGATACCTTGGTGGGAGCTATTAGATTTAAGGCTATATATTCTTTACATTGGGTGCTGTTCATATTGGTCTCCCTCTTAAAGGTAGGACACTGGAAACCTTAAGGGACAATATAGATCTACTGGGTAGAATCTGTACTGTCTCAGATACATACAACTAGATGGGAAAACACACAAGCAACATGAAAATACAAGGGAACAAAGTGCCCCAAATAAACCAATATGCCCCAATAAGAGAATCCACTAAAAACAAGGTAGAAGAAATGTACAAGAAGGAGTTTAGAAAGTACATAAACTGATACTTGTGAAGCAAAGGATGGTATAAAGAGTGAAAGTAAAGAGAAAATATAGCAAGTGAAAGATCACTTCAATAAAGAGAGATTGTGGGGGAAAAAAAGCAGAAATCCTTGAAATGAAGGAATCAATAAACCAAATTATAAATTCGATGGAAAACATTGCCAACAGACTAGACCATTTGGAAAACAGAACCTCAGGTAATATAGACAAAATATTGAATAATGAAAATAAAGTTGACCATGCAGGGAAGATGGTAAGAATCCATGAACAGAACTTCCAAGAATTTTGGGATAACATGAAAAGACCAAATTTAAGAGTTATCGGTACAGATGAAGGAGCAGAGATACAA
Organism: Sciurus carolinensis; assembly: GCF_902686445.1. Taxonomy (NCBI): domain Eukaryota; kingdom Metazoa; phylum Chordata; class Mammalia; order Rodentia; family Sciuridae; genus Sciurus; species Sciurus carolinensis. The sequence continues at coordinate 43,208,752 of NC_062219.1, read as the reverse complement.
ACCAAAGGAATGCACAATCTTTTCAATGACATAATACCAGAAATCTTCCCAAACTTAAAGAATGAAATGGAAAATCAAACACAGGAGGCTTACAGCAGACCCACATCAAGACACACTATAATGAGAATGACTAAAATGCAGAATAAGGCTAAAATCTTAAAGGCCATGAGAGAAAAAAACCAAATTACATACAGGGGAAAAACAATCTGACTCTCAACTGATTTCTCAACCCAGACCCTCAAAGCTAGGAGGTCACAGAACAACATATTTCAAGCTCTAAAAGAAAATGGATGCCAACTAAGAATTTTATATCCAGCAAACTTCTTTCAGATTTGAAGATGAAATAAAAGCCTTCCATGATAAAAAAAAGTTAAAAGAATTCACAATTAGAAAGCATGCACTATTGAACATGTTCAACAAAATATTCCATGAAGATGAAGTGAAAACATAAAAAAAAATGAAAACAAGAAAAGGGAGGAACTACACTAAAGGAATAGTCAAAGAAGAAACTAAATCAAATTAAGAGCCAGAAATAAACCAAAATGACCAGGAATACAAATTATATCTCAATAATAATCTTGAATGTTAATAGCCTAAACTCATCAATCAAAAGACACAGACTTGCAGATTGGATTAAAAAACAAGACCCCAAAATATGCTATCTCCAAGAGACCCACCTCATAGACAAAGATATCCACAGACTGAAGGTGAAAGGATGAGAAAAAAACATATCACTAATATGGATTGTGTAAACAAGCAGTTGTCCTATCAGATAAAGTGGATTTCACACCAAAATTAATCAGAAGGGACAAAGAAGGTCATTTCATTCTACTGAAGAGAATTATATATCAGCAAGACATAACGACTGTAAATATTTATGCCCCAAACAAGGGAGCATATATGTACATCAAATAAAACCTTTTCAATTTCAAGAATCAAATAGACCACAACACAATAATACTGGGTGACTTTAACATACCTCATTCACTACTGGATAGATCTTCCAAACAAAACCTAAACAAAGTAACTACAGAACTAAATAATACAATCAATAATTTTTTTTTTTTTTTTTTTTTTTTTTTTTTTGCGGTGCCGGGGATTGAACTCAGGGTCTTGTGCATGTGAGGCAAGCACTCTACCAACTGAGCTATATCCCCAGCCCTACAATCAATAATTTTGACTTAACAGACATTTATAGAATATTTCATCCATCAATGAGCAAATACATTTTTTTCTCAGCAGCACATGGATCCTTCTCTAAAACAGACCATATCTTATGCCACAAAGCAACTCCTAGTAAATAACAAAAAGTGGAGATAATACACTATATTCTATCAGATAATAATGGACTGAAATTAGAAATCAACAATAAAATAAAAAATAGAAGATACTCTAACACATGGAGACTAAATAATACACTATTGAATAATGAATGTATAGTAAAAAAAATCAAGAACGAATAAAAATCTCTGGGACACTATGAAGGTAGTACTAAGAGGAAAGTTCATTACATTGAGCTCATTCAATAGAAGAATAAAAAGCCAACAAATAAATGACCTAACATTACATCTCAAAGTCCTAGAAAAAGAAAAACAAATCAACACCAAAAACAGTAGAAGACAGGTAATAATTAAAATCAGAGCTGAAATAAATAAAATTGAAACAAAAGAAACAATTAGAAAAATTGACAAAACAAAAAGTAGGTTCTTTGAAAAAAAAAAAAGAATGAAATTGATAAACCCCTAGCCATACTAAGAATGAGAAAAAGAGAAAACCCAAATTACTAAAAATACATGATGAAAAATGACTGCATGACCAATGTGATCCTAAAATATGTATAATCAGAAAAATGAGATTACACTCCATTTAAGTATGATCTATCAAAATGTATAAATGCATTCTACTGTCATATACAAATTAGACCAAATTACAAAAAATTTTAAAAAAAGAAAAAGGAAAATCAAAACAACATAACTGAAATACAAAAGATAATAAGAAACTATTTTGAAAATTTATACTCCAGTAAAATAGAAAATATGGAAGACATCACATTTCTAGAGTATATGACCTATCTAAACTGAATCAGGGGATCATACACAATTTAAACAGAACAATTTCAAGTAAAGAAATAGAAAACTCCATCAAAGGTCAACCAATTAAGAAACACCAAGGACCAGACAGATTTTCAGCCAAGTTCTGCAAGACCTTCAAAGAAGAACACCAATACACCTCAAATTATTCCATGGAACAGAAAAGGAGGGAACCCTTCCAAACTCATTCTATGAGGGTAATATTGCCCTATTCCCAAAACCAGATGAAGACACATCAAGGAAAGAAAACTTCAGACCAATATCCCTGATAAACATAGATGCAAAAATTCTGGCAAATCGCATACAAAAACATATTAAAAAGTGCACCACAATGAAGTGGCATTCATCCAGGGATGCAGGGTTGGTTCAACATATGGAAACCATAAACGTAATTCATCTTATCAATAGACTTAAAAACAAGAATCATATGATCATCTCAATAGATGCAGAAAAAGCACTGGAAAAATACAGCACCCCTTCATGTTCAAAACACTAGAAAAAAATAGGTAGAGTAGGAATATATGTCAACATCGTAAAATCCATATATGATAAACCCAAGGTCAACATAATTCTAAATGGAGAAAAATTGAAAGCATTCCCTCTAAAAACTGGAACAAGACAAGAATGTCCTCTTTCACCACTTTTATTCAACACTGTCCTTGAAACTCTAGCCAGAGCAATTGATCAGAAGAAAGAAATTAAATGTATTCTACTGTCAAGTACAACAAATTAGAACAAATAAAAAAAATTAATAAAAAAAAAGACATGCAGCATGCTGATTTTAAGTCCTTTGGGCATAAACCGAGGAGTGGAAAATCTGGGTCAAAAGGTGGGTCCATTCCAAGTTTTCTGAGGTTTATCCACATGCTTCCCAGAGTGGCTGCACCGATTTGCAACTACACTGGCAATGTAAAAGTGTGCCTTTTCCCCCACATCCACGCCAACATCTATTAATGTTTGTGTTCTTGATAATAGTCACTCTAATTGGAGTAAGATGAAATCTTAGAGTTGTTTTAATTTGCATTTCTCTAACTACTAGAGATGTTGAACCCTTTTTCATATATTTATTAATTACCTGTATGTCTTCTTCTGTAAAGTGTCTATCCAGTTCCTTGGCCCATTTAATGATTCGATTCTTCAATGTTTACAGCAGCTCAGTTCACAATAGCTAGATTGCGGAACCAACCTAGATGCCCTTCAACAGATGAATGGATAAAGAAACTATGGTATATATACACAATGGAATATTATTCAGCCATAAAGAATAATAATATTATGGCATTTGCAAATAAATGGATGAAATTGGAGAATATCATGCTAAGTGAAATAAGCCAAGCCCAAAAAACCAAAGGTTGAATGTTTTCCCTGATAAGTGGAGAATGATATATAATGGGGGTGGGGGTGTGGGGAGAGAAGAATGGGGGAATTTTAGATTTTGTAGAAGGAAATGAGAGGGAGGGGGTATGAAAAATGGTGGAATGAAACAGACATCGTTACCCTATGTACATGTATGATTACACGAATGGTATGTACAACCATAGAAACGAAATATGTACCCCAGTTGTGTACAATGAATCAAAATGCAGTCTGTAAAAAATTTTTTTAAAAATAAATAATTTTTAAAACAACATGCAGAAACTGAAGTGTGAAATGAGGTGCTTTTGGTTCTGAATGAAAAAAATAAAAAATTTAAAAATTAAAGTTACACAAACAGATAAAGAAGAACTCAAATTCACTATTTGCTGATGACTATTTAGAAGATCTAAAAAATTCCACCAAAAAAATTCTAGAATACACGAATTCAGCAAAGTAGCAGGATATAAAATCAATACCCATAAATCAAACTTATGCCTATACATCAGTAATGAATCCACTGAAAGAGAAATAAAGAAAACTACCCCATTCACAATCACCTCAAAAAAAATAAAATACTTGGGAATCAATCTAACAAAAGTGGTGAAAACCTCTACAATGAAAACTACAGAACACTAAAGAAAGAAATTGAAGACCTCAGAAGATGAAAAGACCTCCCATGCTCCTGGACAGGCAAAATTAATACTGTCAAAATGGCCATACTACCAAAAACGTTACACAAATTTAATGCAATTCCTATTAAAACTCCAATGACATTCTTCATAGAACTAGAAAAAGCAATCATGAAATTCATTTGGAAAAATAAGAGACCCAGAATAGCCAAAGCAATCCTTAGCAAGAAAAGTGAAGTGGGAGGTATCACAATTCCAGACCTCAAACTACAATACAGAGCTATAGTAATAAAAAGAGCATGGTATTGGCACCAATATACACACATAGACCAATGGTACAGAATAGAAGACACAGAGACAAACCCACATAAATACGTTATCTCATCCTAGACAAAGGGCCAAAAACATTCATGGGAGAAAAGACACATAAGCAAATGGTATTATGAAATTAGGAAAGCAACATACAACAAAATGAAATTAAACCTTTATTTCTCATCCTGCAGGAGACTCAATTCAAAGTGGATCAACGATGTAGGCACTAAAACAGACATCTTGCAACTACTAGAAGAAAAATAGGCCCAAATCTTGACCATGTTGACTTAGAATCTGATTTCCTTAAGACCCCTAAAGCACAAGAAGTTAAATCAAGTATCAATAAATGGGGACTGGAGAGATAGCTCAGTAGGTAAAGTGCTTGCCTTGTAAGCACAAGGCCCTGGGTTCAATCCCCAGCACCCAAAAAAACAAAAACAAACAAACAAAAAAAAAAAGAATCAATAAATGGAATGGATTCAAACTAAAAAGCTTCTTCTCAGCAAAAGAAACAATCAAGAGATACAATCAAAACAAACAATGTAAAGAGATAACTGTATTTATGTGGGTATGTCTCTGTGTCTTCTGTCCTGAATCATTGATCCACCTGTCTATTTTGGTGCCAATACCACGCCATTTTTGTTACTATTGCTCTGTAGTAGAGTTCAAGGTCTGGTATTCTGACACCTTCTGCATCACTCTTCCTGCCCAGAATTTCTTTGGGTATTCTGGGTCTTTTGTTCTTTCAGATGAATTTTTTGATTGCTTTCTCTATTTCTATGAGAAATGTCACTGGGATTTTAATTGGAATTACATTGAATCTGTATATCATCTTTGGAAATATGGCCATTTAGATGATATTAATTCTGTCTATCCAAGAACATGGGAGATCTTTCCACCTTCTAAGGTCTTCTTCAATTTCTTTCTTTAATGTTCTGTAGTTTTCATTGTTGAGATCTTTCACCTCTTTGGATAAATTGATTTCCAAGTATTTTAATTTCTTTCTGAGGCTATTATGAATGGAGTTATTTTCCTCATTTCCCTTTCATTGCTTATGAATAAAAATGCTTTAGATTTACGCATGATTTTATATCCTGCTATTTTCCTGAATTCATTTATTAGTTCTAGAAGTTTTCTAATGGAGTTTTTGGATCCTCTAAATATAGAATCGTGTCATGAGCAAATAGTGACAGCTTCAGTTCTTCTTCCTGTTCGTATCCATTTAATTTCTTTGTTCTGTCTAATTGCTCTGGATGGTATTTCAAGGACGATGTTGAATAGAAGTGGTGAAAGAGGGTATCTCTGTCTTGTTCCAGCTTTTAAAAGGAATGCGTTAAGTTTTTCTCCAATAAGAATGATGTTGGCTGTGGGCTTAGCATAAATACACTTTACAATGTTGAGGAATGTTCCTACTATTCCTATTTTTATTAGTGTTTTGAGCATGAAGGGGTGTTGTATTTTGTCGGACACTTTCTCTGCATCAATTGAAATAATCATATGATTCTTAACCTTAAAAGTCTATTGATGGGTTGGGGATTTAGCTTAGTTGGTAGAGTGCTTGCCTTGCAAACACAGGGCCCTGGGTTCAATCCCCATCATCACACACACACACACACACACAAAAAAAAAAAAAAAAAAAAAAGAGTCTACTGATGTGATGCATTACATTTATTGATTTCTGGATGTTGAACCAACCTTGCATCCCTGGGATGAACCCCACTTGATCGTGGTGCCCTATCTTCTTAATATGTTTTTGTATGTTATCTCATACTACACAAAAGTGCCAAAACTTACAATGGACAAAAGATAGCCTCTTCAACAAATAGTGCTGGAAAAACTGGAAATCCATATGCAGTAAAATGAAAATAAACCCCTCTCACCCTGTACAAAAGTCAACTCAAAGTGGATCAAGGACCTAGGAATTAGACCTGAGACCCTTCACCAAATAGAAGAAAAAGTAGGTCCGAATCTCCATCTTGTTGGGTTAGGACCAGACTTTGTTAACAAGACTCCCATAGCATGAGAAATAAAAGCAAGAATCAATAAATGGGATAGATTCAACATAAAAAGCTTTTTCTCAGCAAAGGAGACAATAATGTGAAAGAGAGCCTACAGAGTGGGAGAAAATCTTTTCCACCCACAACTCAGACAGAGCTCTAATCTCCAAAGTTTATAAAGAACTTAAAAAACTTTACACCAAAAATACAAAGAACCCAATCAATAAATGGGCTTAAAGAACTGGACAGACACTTCACAGAAGAAGATAAACAGGTGATCAACAAAAATATGAAAAAGGGCTCATTTTCCCTAGTAATTAGAGAAATGTAAATTAAAACATCCTAAGATTTCATCTAACTCCAATTAGAATGGCTATTATCAAGAACACAAGCAATAATAAGTGTTGGCGTGAATGTGGGGAAAAAGGCACACTCATACATTGCTGGCGGAGTTGTAAATTGGTACAGTCACTCTGGAAAGCAGTATGGAGATTCCTCAGAAAACTTGGAATGACTATACCACTCCTTGGCCTATACCCAAAGGACTTAAAATCAGCATACGACAGTGATGCAGCCACATCAATGTTCATAGCAGCTCAATTCACAATAGCTAGATTGTGGAACCAACCGAGATGCCCTTCAATTGATGAATGGATAAAGAAACTGTGGTATATATACACAATGGAATATTACTCTGCCATAAAGAAGAATAAAATTATGGCGTTTGATGGTAAATGAATGAAGTTGGAAAATATCATGCAAAGTGAAATAGGTCAAGCCCAAAAAACCAAAGGCTGAATGTTTTCTCTGATAAGTGCATGACGATACATATGAGGGGAGGTGTCGGCAGGGTGGGAAGAGAAGAATAAAGGAACTTTGGATGGTGTAGAGGAAAATGGGGCGAGAGGGGGTGGGGGAAGGAAAGATAGTAGAATGAAACAGACAGTATTACCCTATGTATACATATGAGTACATGAATGGTGTGACTCTACATTGTGTACAACCATAGAAGTGAAAATTTGTACCCCATTTGTATACAAAGAGCCAAAATGCAGTCTGTAAAAATAAAAACAATTTAATTAAAAAATAATAATGTGAAGAGAGAGCCTACAGATTGGGAGAAAATCTTTACCACATGAACCTCAGATAAAGCATTAATATCTAGGATATATAAAGAACTCAAAAAACTTTACACCAACAAAAACGAATAACCCAATCAATAAATGGGCTAAGGAGCTGAACAGACACTTCACAGACGACATATCAACAAATATATGAAGAAAGGTTCAACATTTCCAGCCATTAGAGAAATGCAAATCAAAACTAAGATTTCATCTCACTCCAATCAGAATGGTAATTATCAAGAATACTACAGCAACAATAAATGTTGGCGAGGATGTGGGGGAAAAGGTACACTAATACATTGCTGGTAGAATGCAAAATGGTGCAACCACTCTGGAAAGCAGTATGGCGATTCCTCAGAAAACTTGGAATGGAACTGCCATTTGACCCAGTTCTCCCACTCCTCAGTTTATACCCGAAGGTCTTTTAAAAACTCAGCATACTACAGTGACGTAGCCATGTCAATGTTTATAGCAGCTCAACTCACAATAGCTAAACTATAGAACCAACCTAACTACCCTTCAACAGATGAATGGATAAATAAAATGTGTGTAAATAAAATATACACACATATGTATACATACACTACAATGGAATATTACTCAGCTTTAAAGAAGAATGAAATTATGGCATTTGCTGGTAAATGTATGGAGCTAGAGAATATCATGGTAAGTGAAATAAACCAAACCCAAAAAAACAATGGCTGACTGTTTTCTCTGATATGTGGATGCTAATTCATAATAAGAGGCAGGAGGGCACTAGGGAAGAATAGAGTTACTTTAAGTAGAGGAGAGTGAAGAAAGGGGAAATGGATATGGGGGTAAGAAGGATAGTAGAGTGAAACAGATGTTATTACCTCATGTACATATATGACTGCATGACTGATGTGATCATACAATATATAAAATCAGAAAAATGAGAAATTATACTTCATTTATATATGACTTATCAAAATGTATAAATGTATTCTACTGTCATGTATAAGTAATTAGAACAAATTTTAAAAATAATTAAAAATAAAATAAAAAGGGCTGGGGATATGGCTCAGCAGTTAAGTACCCTTGGGTTCAATCATTAGTATTCAAATAAATAAATAAAAAGATTTCAGGAAATTAATATACACACAAATATCTGAATATAAATAAACTTACTTGTTAATTTAAAAAATAGAGATACTCCCTTAAAACAAAATTTTCTTAGGAGTTACTAATTTATTTGGATGGATATAGCAGTGTTTCAAAACATCTGACAATAAAAAATTCAATAAAATTTCTAAAAATATCACAATATGATATATTCAGGTGACAACTGTTAAGACCAAGTAGCATTCCAGTTTTGCTTTCAGTATCATTTAGTTCAAAAAAGTGCTTAGGGGCTGGAATTGTGGCTCAGCAGTAGAGCACTTGTCTAGCATGTGTGAGGCACTGGGTTCGATTCTCTGCACTACATATAATAAAAGAATAAAATAAACATCTATCAAGAGCTAAAAATTATTTTTTAAAAAGTGCTTAGAAGTCTTAGATTGTTTTTGTTCAATCAGAATCACAAGTTTCTCAGAAGTCGGTGGACTTCTAGAATTAGTACTATGTTTTCCAGATATGCCAGGGGTAATCTTCAGGAGTCAGAGCTTCTATTAATATAATTTCATTTTAAAAACACACACACAATAGAAAACAATGCACTCGCTGGATATGGTGGTGCTTGCCTGTAATCCCAGTGCCTGGGGGAGGCTGAGGTAAGAGGACTGCAGGTTTGAAGCCAGTCTTAGCAACTTAGTGAGGCTGTAAGCAATCTAGTGAGATCCTATCTCGAAAGAAGAGATAAATAGAGCCAAAGATGTGGCTCAGTGGTTAAGTGTCCTTGGGGTTCAATCCTTAGTACAAAAAGAAAAGGAAACAATGCACTCACCACTTCCACTGATCACATCTGGTTTGGTCTTCATCATTTTACAAAATTGTCTTCGACAGTTTTCTATCCAATCAGTTTGTTTATCAGATAATTTGAAGAGTAATAATAGCTTGTCAAGATCATTATCTAATAAGAAAGAAAACATGCAATATTGTTATAATACAACACACTAGATACACTGATCCACAGATATTAATGTTAAATATGTAAACAGCTGCAATTTACAGAAAAAGTATGTATGTGGCTTTCAAAGAGATTATTTCTGTAATTACATGTTAGCTACTATCAACTGATCTTTACCACACTTACTAAAAGCTTATAAAACGGATTGCTGATTTATTAAAAGCTCATACAATGGACTGTTAGTTTGTAACCGTAAGTCTTTAACAGTCTTTCTCTTATATCCATGTTTCATTACTTAGTATCCAGCTTAACAGTGTGAAACTTAAGATGTCTTTCCATGAAGATGACAAGAACATTATATTCATTCTTCATGCACATTCAGATGTAATTTTATTCTCATGTCTTTAAAAGTAAAAAGAAAGCATAAGTGTGGAAGATCTCTAGTCAATCATTTAGTTCCTCTTCCTGAAAAAAAAGCAAACTGATAAAGGTATCAAAATATTCTACTCTGGCATATTGTTTATTCAAGTGTACAATTTTTATGCTTCATAGATCAATTAAAATATAAATTTCAGTTAAATATAAAATATGTGTGGAGTTCCTCCCATGTGGCTGTAATAATTAAGACACTACTGCCCTCTCACATGAAACTTCTGTCTTTTAAAGCATATGTGCTCACGTGCACATACAGGAAACCCCCTCTTGACCATGGGAGATAGGTGCCCATTCCTCTAGTGGTAGGCTCAAACCACAGACAGTACCAAGTCCTATAGATATGATACGTTCCCTAAACATACCTACTTATAACATAGTATAATTTATAAATTATATGCAGTAAGAGATTAACAACTAATAATAAAACAGAACAATAATAATTTACTGTAACAAAATGCCAGCATCCCTGCTTTTGTACATTAATAAGACTTATTTTATGATTAACTATAATGCAGACTATTTGAATACAATCACTATGACACTGCAACAGTTGATTTGATAACCAGAATGGCAACTAAGCAACTAATGGACAAGTAGTACATACAGAGTGTACAAACTGGGCAAAAAGATGATTGACTTCCATGCAGGGAAGAGTGGGACAGAGGGGGATTTAAACTTATATTCATTTCTGTAATTTTCTGTTTAATATCCTCAAGATAGAATCTGGCAGTGAGTAACTGAAACCATGGAAGGAAAAACTGCAGGTAATTGGGGACACTGTGCACCTCTCTCTACATGCATATATATGTGCACACAGATGTAACAGTATTCATAAGATATATCATTCTTGTAATCTAAGTTTCATTTAATTTAGTCCTAAAAGGATGCTATGTATTGTCATGTGGTCCTCATGTGATCATATATAAATTTGACAATTTATGTAAATATTTCCCTACTTGACATTTAGGTCATCAAAAACACTTCTTATATTAAAGTTACACACATACTCTGATATAAACACATAAAAACACAGATACATCAAACATATGCATATTCACAAATGCACAAAAAATTGCTTAACTGAAGAAAGTACATAATTCTGACTTTCAGTAGTAATATATTTTCTTTAAATATTCCTAAAATAATGATATAGAAACATTTCACCTACAGCCTCAATAATAAAAGAAATAAAATTTTCATATTATTTAAATCAGAGAAAATTTCTTTCAATAAAAATCTTCAAACTCACACGATTATTTCAATAGATGCAGAAAAAGCATTTGATAAAATACAGCATCCCTTCATGCTCAAAACACTAGAAAAAACTGGGGTAGTGGGAACATTCCTTAACATTATAAAGGCCATCTATGCTAAGCCCATGGCTAATATCATTCTTAATGGTGAAAAACTGAAAGCATTCCCCCTAAAATCTGGAACAAGGCAGGGATGCCCTCTCTCACCACTCCTATTCAATATGGTCCTTGAAACTGTAGCCAGAGCAATTAGACAGACCAAAGAAATTAAAGGGATACGAATAGGAAAAGAAGAACTCAAACTATCCCTGTTCGCTGATGACATGATTATACATTTAGAGGAACCTGGAAATTCCACCAGAAAACTTTTAGAACTCATAAGTGAATTCAGTAAAGTAGCAGGTTACAAGATCAATGCTCATAAATCCAATGCATTTTTATACATAAGTGATGAATCTTCAGAAAGAGAAGTTAGGAAAACTACCCCATTCACAATAGCATCGAAAAAAATAAAATACTGGGAATCAATCTCTCAAAAGAGGTGAAAGACCTCTACAATGAGAACTACAGACACTAAAGAAAGAAATTAAAGAAAACCTTAGAAGATGGAAAAGATCTCCCATGTTCTTGGATAGGCAGAATTAATATTGTCAAAATGGCCATACTAATGCAATTCCAATTAAAATCCCAATGATGTACCTTACAGAAATAGAGCAAGCAATTATGAAATTCATCTGGAAGAATAAAAAACCCAGAATAGCTAAAGCAATCCTCAGTAGAAAGAGCGAAGCAGGGGGTATCGCAATACCAGATCTTCAACTCTACTACAAAGCAATAGTAACAAAAACAGCATGGTATTGGTACCAAAATAGACAGGTAGATCAATGGTACAGAATAGAGGACATGGACACAAACCCAAATAAATACAATTTTCTCATACTAGACAAAGGTTCCAAAAATATGCAATGGAGAAAAGATAGCCTCTTCAACAAATGGTGCTGGGAAAACTGGAAAACCATATACAACAGAATGAAATTAAACCCCTATCTCTCACCCTGCACAAAACTCAACTCAAAATGGATCAAGGACCTCGGAATCAGACCAGAGACCCTGCATCTTATAGAAGAAAAAGTAGGTCCAAACCTTCAACTTGTTGGCTTAGGATCAGACTTCCTTAACAGGACTCCCACAGCACAAGAAATAAAAGCAAGAATCAACAACTGGGATAGATTCAAACTAAAAAGCTTTCTCTCAGCAAAGGAAACTATCAGTATTGTGAAGAGAGAGCCTACAGAGTGGGCGAATATCTTTGCCACTCATACTTCAGATAGAGCACTAGAGCACTAATTTCCAGAATCCATAAAGAACTCAAAAAACTCTACACCAATCCAATCAACAAATGGGCTAAGGAAATGAACAGATACTTCACAGAAGAAGATCTATAAGCAATCAACAAACATGTGAAAAAATGTTCAATATCTCTAGTAATAAGAGAAATGCAAATCAAAACTACCCTAAGATTTCATCTCACCCCAATTGGAATGGCGATTATCAAGAACACAAGCAACAATAGGTGTTGGCGAGTATGTGGGGAAAAAGGTACACTCATACATTGCTGGTGGGGTTGCAAATTAGTGCAGCCACTCTGGAAAGCAGTATGGAGATTCCTCAGAAAGCTTGGAATGGAACCACCATTTGACCCAGCTATCCCACTCCTTGGCCTATACCCAAAGGATTTAAAATCAACATACTACAGAGATACAGGCACATCAATGTTCATAGCTGCTGAATTCACAGTAGCCAGATTGTGGAACCAACCTAGATGCCCTTCAGTTGATGAATGGATAAAGAAACTGTGGCATGTATATACAATGGAATATTACTCCGCAATGAAGAATGATAAAATTATTGCATTTGCAGGCAAATGGATGAAATTGGAGAATATCATGCGAAGTGAGATAAGCCAATCTCAAAAAACTAAAGGACGAATGATGTCACTGATAAGTGGATGAGGACATATAATGGGGGGTGGGAGGGGTTAGCGTTAGGGTTAGGGTTAGGTTTAGGGTTAGGGATAAGGAGAGCGGTAAGAATGGAGGAAAGAAGGACTGTATAGAGGGAAAAGAGGGGTGGGAGGGGTGAGGGGGAAGGGAAAAAAATAATGAATCAAACATCATTGCCCTATGTAAATTTATGATTACACAAATGGTATGCCTTGACTCCATGTACAAATAGAGAAACAACATGTATCTCATTTGTATACAATAATAAACGACAAAAAAAATCTTCAAACTCAAAAAATATCATAATACATCAAAATTATGTTATTGCTAAAAAACGATTAAATGTTAAATGTATCTTTAAGTCCGTTTCCTTAAGCCTAATAAAAATCGCTAGAAGTACAACTGAAATAACAAATGCCGGTATGTGGGGAGGGGGGTGGGGAGTGTCTTTGTTTCCTTCTCTATTTTTTCTCTTTTATCCAGGTACAACCCGGCCTTTTACCTCCATCATATGAAAGAAGAAATATGATCAGTCAACAAATATATGAAAAAATGCTCAACATCTCTAGGAAGAAGGGAAATGCAAATCAAAACTACATTGAGATTTCATCTCACTCCACTCAGAATGGCAATTATCAGGAATACAAATAACAAGTGTTGGTGAGGATGTGGGGAGAAAGATGCATTCATACATTGTTAGTGGGACTGCAAATTGATCCAACTGCTCTGGAAAGCAGTATAGAGATTCTCAAAAAACTAGGAATGGAACCACCATATGACCCAGCTGTCCTACTCACTCCTAAAATCAGCAATGATATAGGGATATAGCCACATCAATGTTAATAGCAGCACAATTCACAATAACAGAACTATGGGATCAACCTAGGTGCCTTTCAACAGAGGATAAAAAAAATGGTTAGGAGAAATCCAACTCCAGAGTGCAGAGGACTAGTGAACTACCAGAATATTTCATAATGATACTAGGAAGTCACACTGTAGGAATAGGGTCAAGCTACACATGAAGTAAAAGAGATTACACACTCACCTAATAAAAATGACAAACTTGAAACATCAAAATATACACAAATAACTTGACTTTCTGCCACAAAAGGTTTCACTACCCTTTTAAAATTCTAGAACTTTTAAAAATCTAAAATTCAATGTAAAATTAATGTCTAATACCCAATAAAAAGACACTAACATGAATTTTAAAAAATGTGACCCACAACTGGCAACTGAATCAGTTAACAGAAACACCAGGGTTTTAATAGATTCACCAGGGTCTCATTAAGCCACCCAGACTGGCCTCTAATTTACATTCCTCCTGCCTCAGTTCCCCAGTTCCTGAGATTACAAGCATGCGATAACAGCAGCTACAACACTATTCTCATACAGCCATTACTACAAATTTTAATTGTGTAGTATTATTTCTACAGAGAGAGAACAATAAAATTAGGACTTGGTATCACTTCTACATCAAGCTCTGATAAAATCACCATGAAAAACTAACAGTTCATTTTCTCAGGATAGGTCTGGTGTATCTAGGAAGAGAGAACAGCAGCATGTTCTTTCCCTCTACGCTTCTTCAGACTACTATGACTTATGGGTACCTACAAAAAACTGCAGAAAGTAAAACAACATCTACTGTAAACCACTAGAAAAAGTGGGAAAAAAAGGAGCATTAAGTTTCCTGCTTATAAAATAAACCATGACAGCCAACAATAATCATTCATATCTAAACTCTGAATCTTTTCGTTATAATGTGACATACTTGGGCATATTATAGTTTGTCAAAAGATTATTGTAAAGAAAAGATTATTCATTATGTAAGCTGACTATAAGTAATAGAGAAAGGCTGTATATATACAAAGAATTTTAACTCCAAAAGGAGAAAATAATGTAAGCTCAATATAAATACAAAGAAAATCTATATTCACACAGAAACTTTTAATAATTTCTTCTTAGGATTTCATTCAGTAATTATAAGTGCCCACTCTATACACAATATCATAATAGATGCTGTACAAAACAAAAATACATGGAAGCCTTCATAAAGTAAGAGAGGCTTAATTCAGAAGCTTATTTGTAGAACATTTCATTTGTTTCTGCCTCTCTTTTCCATTCAGGTTAACAAAGTAATCACTTCACTTTTCTCTTATTATCATGAGCTGGGAAAAGATCTGGAGTAGTCTCCAAGAAGCAACCACACAGATAACTAATAGGGAACAAATTTAGACACCTTCCCATGTTTATGCTTAAAAGAATATAAATTTGCACAAGTCTTTATTTTGTTTCAACAACTGTATTCTTAAAATATAATACTTCATTTTATATAAATTATTCCTCATTTTGGATTTATCACACCACATTAGCTTTTCTTTAATAACAAAGAATTTAAATAAGAGACATTTAAAAAAATGAGAAATTGTTTTTTTGTTTTTGCATCCTACTGCACCTAAACTAGTAAATGATCTATATTTCCTAGTTGATACAGATATGCTTGCTTCAAAAGTTAAAGTAAAAAATATTTGAAAATAAAGTTATCCTATCCAAAAGAAAATGCTTATTCTGAAATTTCTCAACAGCTGCAGCTCAAGATTTACTATATGTGAGAGAGATACTCAGTCATACTATCAGTCTTCCCAGATAACAGGTTGGTGTCAAATAAAAGTTAGTTACCTTTACCTGCAGAAAATAAATCTTAATTCCATGATTAGAAACAATAAATAAAAAAGAATAAAAGTATCTGACTTGACATAAAACCCTAGATAAGTATTTGATAAAAGGGAGACTTCATTATCAAAAACATTTATAGATGGACTTTATGTGTAAGAGAGACTACCCAAAACTTTTTAAGTCAGAACAATTTCTGCCATCAAGTTGCATTACATTTTATATAGCACTCTTACTATTTTTAAAGCACTTTTAATGGTTGTGACTATAGGATTCCATTTTTGGTTCACTGGGGAAAAAGTGGTAATCCTCAATTTTAGATAATGTATCCAACTGGTAATGAAGGCAATCCAGTCTACCCATTTCTTAATTGAGCAGTTTTCATTATTTTATTAAAATTCAGTTGTAATTGCAGTCCATCTCCTTTTCCCCTTTCATTCCTTCAGAAATTTTGGTGTTTTTCTCCTGCCCCCCCACATATTCCCTCTTTGTAGTCTTCAAATTTTGAGTCTGGACTATCAGAATTGTGCAGTGGATTGTCATCCAATTGTAGATTCAAAAGACTAATTTCTGAAAGGACAAAGTTATCAGTGAGAAACTACATTAATGAATGAGTTATACTCAGTAAGTACATGGATATTTATTTTTAAAAATTAGCAAAAATTAGTGAAAATGTCTTGTAAATTAGGGATATTTTTCTAGTGTCAAAATAACAGAAATTTGTGGTTGCAAAGGCTAAAATTCAACATCTTTTAATGCAAACAACTTAAAATAATAGTAGCATATTGTACAACTCAGATGATAAGATGGCCATGAGCTAGGAGAAAATATGTATGCATCCTAAGAATAGAGCCATAAAAAACAAAAATTTGTCTACTCATTCACTGTACACGTTGTAACTCTAGAGACACAGAATATGACACCCATTCTTTGGCTTATCTCTAATCTGGAAATTTTTGTCTATTATTAGTATTTATTTTCATACTGACCAAAATACATTACAATAATTATCTAACTGTTCCATCAACAGTACTCTGCAATTGTAAAATGTTCAAAATAAACTTCATACATAATAATGAAAAGTCTTTTTCATTCCCCAACATAGTAATACATTAACACACATATTAACAACATATTAATACAAAAACACTTTAATTTTAACTTATGCTATTTTTATGAAGTGCCAAAGTTATGCAAATAACATAGATATAGTAGTTTAGATTCATGGTACTTGCCTATGAATATAATGTGGTTCCACAGACATTTGATTAATACGTAGAAACTAAAGATTCAAGATGCTATATAATGAATTCATTCAGAGCTTAAAATTTGCAAATTGAAAAAAGGTTTTAACTAGAATTAGCTTTGATTTCATATGATAGTCTCCCTCATCTTTTTTATTACTTTTTTTACCACTTATTTGTGGTAAAAAAATTATTTTAAGCAAAAAATAAAACACAAGACACTATGAATTTAAATCAACCTATTTTCTCATGTAGGAATAATGTCATTTAAAAAATTTCCAACTAAAAACATCTGAACAATTTAACTATAAGGATTTTAATATTATTTTATATATTCTATTATAGGGAATGATTATCACCATGGAACTTACTATTTTATATAGCATATTACTGAGAATGTTTTGCCAGGCAGAAAATCAATTTCCTATCAGATAAGTAAAAATGTGATGGCAGAAACTGTAAAGAAGGATAGCAAAGCTATAAAAGGCTAAATTTGAAGTAATCACAGAAGGCTACACTTTTTTGTTATTTTTTTCAATTATGAAAAAATGGAATGTAATGCTAACAATGCACACTTTTTATGTGCCATAAAAACATAAGGTAATACTTTGTAAATGATAAAATAACTATAATAAAGGCATCTACTTTATGAATGATATACTCAGAAGTCTAACTCAAGGAGCTTTCAAAACTGCAAGCTACGCATGCCCTAGAAATTGAGGCAGATCGGAGGTTTTTGCAGGTAAAAGTAAGAATTTCTAAAGTATGAGAGAGAGAGAAAGAGAGAGAGAGAAAGAGATATGATGGAAGGAAAAAAGGAAAAAAATTAATGATAATTCATCCATTCAAAAGACAACAACTACTTATTACTCAGTTTTCTTTTACTGTGCAAAAAAAAACAACATAGGGCTGGGGAGATAGCTCACTTGGTAGAGTGCTTGCCTTGGAAGTACAAGGTCCTGAGTTCAATCCCCAGCACAATAAATAAATAAATAAATAAATAAATAAATAAATAAAACATAAAGGAAAGAAAGATTTATTTTGGCTCATGGTTTCAAAGGTTTCAGTCCATGGTTGCTTGGCCCACAGCTTTGGGTCTATGTGAGGCTAACCATGGCGAAGAGTGTATGCTTCATCAAAGATGCTCACAACATAGCAGCCAGGAAAGAGAGAAAGGAAGGGTCTGGGATCCAACTATACTCTCTTCAAGGACATCCCAATGACCTAACTTCATCCAACTAAGCCCCAACTCCTAATAGCGCCATCAGCTGGGGCCCAAGCCTTCAACACATAAGCTTCAGAGGGACATTCAAGATCCAAACCACAATACCATCTAAGATATAGAGTTTCTTTGCCTTGTGTAAATTACATTCTAGGACAAGCAACAGAGACTACAAAAAAAAAAAAATACATAAGCTCCCTGTAAGGAATAAATACTATTAGAGAAGTAAGTGTTCAGACAGAGAGAAAGAGAGATAAGCAAAGAAATAAATATATTTTAGATAACTTCTCTGAAGGAGTGTAATGTAGAGTAAGTTTAAAAGGTTTATAAGGCTATAATATCCATGAGAAGAGTAAGAATTAGTAGTCAAGAAGAAGAGAACATCAACAGCAAAAGCCCAGGGCCATAAATTTAATGCAGTTTAAGAGATGAAAGAAATTATCCCATCGTTTATCTATCTGATATGTTCTTGTATCTACAATATATAAAGTTCTCTTACAATATGTAAAGTACTCAGTAGTAAAATGAAAATTTAAAAACAGATAAAGAATCAAAATAGTCATTTCTCCCAGGAAGATGTCACATAGGGCTAATAAACACATGAAAAAATATTCACATCACTACTAATAAAGGAATTTCAAGTCAAAATTGGAATGAGATACCACTTCACATCTACTAGGATGGCTAGATGAAAAAGTCAGATCTTAACAAGTGTTAGCAACAATACAAAGACATCAGAAACTTGTACTGTGGGTGGGAATGTGAACTGGTGAGGCTGTTTTAGCAAATAGCTGTGGCAGTTCCTCAAATGAGTAAACAGAGTTACTAGGTAATCCATCATTCCACTCCTAGGTATACAACTGATGAGAAATGAAAACATGTCTACACACAAACTTGCAAAGGAATGTTCACAGCAGAATTGTTCATTATCAGACAAAACATAAAAACAACCCAAATGTCTAACTAGCAGACAAATGTTTAAACAGACTGTGGCACACACACACAAAAAAAACAGACTGTGGCACATTCATACAATGAAATATTTTCAACTATGAGAAATGAGGTAGTGAAAGATGCTACAACTTTCATCGACCTTGAAAACATTATACAAAGTGAAAGAAAGCAGTCACAAAATACCACATACTACATGATGAGAGGCCAGACTTGAAAACTCTCCAGAGACTGAGAGTAGATTAGTGGTTTCATAGCTTAGGACTAAATGAATGGAAGAGGGGATATAATTTTTTTTTTTTGAGGTGGGGAAATGTCCTAAAATTGTCTGTGGTAGTGATGGTTGGACATATATGTGAGTATACTAAAAACTAATGAACTGTATGGTAATTATATTTTAATAGTGCTGTTGTAAGAAAGGAAAGAGACCTGTATGATTGACTTAGAATATGTAGGACAATTACTATGGAAAGGATAGGAGATGAAGGACAAACACATTTTTTCACACAAATGGCTCACATTCATTATCATTCTATCTACTTCTTGGAAAGTCCTGAGGAGGTCAATTTTCAGGGAGGACATCTGGAAGAATATACTGATAGTGACTATTCAGGAGTTCCCAGGAACATTCAAAAGTTCACTTGCTTCAGAAGCTACTGATATACTTGTGGCTTTCAGCAAATAACCCATTTACATCTCTAAGATCAGAGAAAGACAATCTGTGCAACGAGCCTGGCTGTCAGCAGCCCTGTGAGTCAGTGGGCTTTAGGCTGCTCTATTGGCCTTGTCAGTGATACTACAAACCAAAACAATAAAGAACAAAAAAACAAAACCTTACTCCTCTATTTGAAGATATCAACCCCAAATGAGTAAATTCACATCAAAATGGTTTCATGATAAATGGGAATTGCACTGTAAGAAGGAAGATTATATAGGACATAAATGTAATTAAGATTGTTTAATTTATGTCAGCCTGAAGAAACACAATAAAAGTAATTTTCAAGTAATAAATAAATATGGGGTGATAGGGAAGGAAGAAGAACAAATTTCTCATCTTTTTGATGTGTCTAATGCTTTCAATAATAACTGTAGTATGCTACTCAATTCCTCAGGCTGTTTTTAATTAAGTATGGAAGTTCTGCATTTCCCCTTCTCCTATGAGAAAAAAATCCTCATCCTGGGCACACCAAAGTAGAATGTGGTAGAGTGGACTGGCCAGGGTTTATAACAATTTTACTCCTGGGATACCTAAGTTTAGCTTGGAAACAAACAGAATACATTATCATCTTATGACCAT
This sequence comes from Sciurus carolinensis, assembly GCF_902686445.1. Taxonomy (NCBI): domain Eukaryota; kingdom Metazoa; phylum Chordata; class Mammalia; order Rodentia; family Sciuridae; genus Sciurus; species Sciurus carolinensis. Next base: position 43,188,137 of record NC_062219.1, on the reverse strand, counting down.
CCTGTTCCAAACAGGGAAGGCATCATGAGTCAATCTTCTGAAGGTCACTTGAACAACTCCTAACCAGTACTTGATTTGTTTTTAATATGTATTTTTTAGTTGTAGACAGACACAATACCTTTATTTTATTTATTTTTATATGGTGCTGAGGATCTAACATAGTGCCCCACACATGCTAGGCAAGCATTCTACCACTGAGCTACAACCCCAGCCACAGTACTTGCTTTTGACCACTATACAACATACAACACTCCTTTTTCCCTCATTGTCCTCAGCTTTTTCTTTTCATACCACAAAGACAGCAATATAAATTACTAAACTCACTCACCCTACTTACCTAAACTTCCAGATAACAAATTATATTCCAAGTAGAAATTATTTCTACCAAATGGATTAGAATTTTTCATGTGTGATACTCTATATATATGCATGCATGTACACGTGTACATATGCATACACAGAAAATACTATTCAAGGTTTTGAAAGGGCCACTTACATATTCATATGGTATCACTAAAAATGTTCACAAAGAAAAATAACTGAACCGCATGGTGTCTCCAGATTCTTATTTATAGATAAAAATGAATCATCGAACAGCTAACACTGATGCCAAGGAACTAACAAGAGACAATTTAACAGATGAGGAGATGCTAACTGTAGCAAGCAGGATAAATCTAGAAGTTGGGAGACAAATGAGAAGGATGTCATCATGTGCACATAACTGAAGTGATTTTTTTCCACAACAATGAAACAATATTCTGAAATTTTGTAGTGCAAATGATGACTAAAATAACACCTGTCAGAATGAGTGAATCATTATTTTTGAATCAAAAAGCAGAATGAGAAGTATATGACTTTTACTGTTAAAATAACATCCATGCCTTAAAGTATTATTAGCTTAAGCATTGTATTTTTGAATGTGAACAATTAGTGCTTAGTTGATTTAACTATCTAACTACACTCTTTAGATTTAGCCTTAGATCTACTAGAAAACATATTTGGCTCTATTTTTCTCATTAAGTTCAGACATACATTACTATACTCTCAGGTCCAAAGGAAAGCTAGACATGCTTTAGATTTTCTCTCTGCCCATTCTACTCAGAGTCTATGATTAGTGATACAGATATCAGCAATATCAAAATGAGGTAGTCATTATAAATTGACCATACCAAGGTCAGGACCACTCTTCTTAGGAGGATGTATAGGTACTATCGTTCAATTGGGAATAATGTCTTATTTAAACACTTCTGCTTTATGAACAAACAGAAAGACAGTAAGAGTTCCCAGTCAGTATGGTGGGTAAATGAAGAACAAGGCTTGAAATTCCATGACAGTCCCTAAACAATAATACACGTGCCAGGAAGGGTGTTACAAACACTGTGGTCCTCGTAAGCCACTGGGAAGACACCTCAAGGTTTTAGAAAAGTAATATGACCCACCTGTTTTCCAACAGCATCACCCTGGCTGCTATACTGACAACACACTGTTCATGGCAGGATATTATAACAGGTGAGAAATGGCAGTCATAGTGGATGATCAAAAGTGGTTTTATTTTAGATACAAAGAGTCAAGAGAATTTGCTGACAGATTACTTATAAGGTATAAAGAGAAAAGTCCAAAAACAACTTCAAGTTTATTGCCATTTCTGAAATGGGAAAGAACATCAAAGTTCATGGATACCTTACTTGTCATTAAATTTTGAGTCTTAAGTACATAGGTTTGCACACAGCACACGGCAGTTACAAAAAAAAAAAAAAAAAAAAACTACTCCGTTGAATAAATAAACGTTCTACACAACTAGAATTCAATAAATCAAAACCACTAATTGTTTTGAAACCAAAAAATTATTGCTACTGGACAGATTTGTCACACCTTAGACATAAGAAACAAGAATTAATCGGTCATATAAAAATTTAGTAAGAAACATGAGAATGGTTGAGGATGTGGCTCAGTTGTACAGCACTTGCCTAGCATGTGTAAGGTCCCAGGTTCAATCCCCAGCACCACCAAAAAAAGAAAAGAAAGAAAGAAATAAAAGAAAAATTTAAAAATTACAAAGCAGCAGGCATAAATGCAACCATGTATACATGCTGAATGAAAATCAGTATTATTCCACCTTAATACAGTTGTTCTTCAAATTATAAGAAAAGCATTAAAAATAATATAGCATTTGATGGTAAATATTTTACCTTGTTTTATATCAGTATTTTTTATAACTTCTGGCAAATAGCAGGGTGGCAAAGGGTATGATGAAAACATTGGCCAAGGATATGGATCATCACCCTAAAAAAACAGTAAGACAAATGACTTTAGGAAGTAGTTTAAAATAATATTGAATTTAATAGCTTTCTGAAATGTCATCCTCTTACATTGGTTTTTTCACTGAAATTCTAGAGTTGTTGCCCAACTAACCAAACAATAATTCACTATTCTAAAAAATAACAATTAAAATTCAATATAACATAACCATTAAATAATCACTGAAGCAGACATAGTTACTTGTTCTTGTGACTAGGACTGATAATGATGACTTTTCTACATTTTTTCATGAAATGAAAACCACAATCTTTAAAGAAAACCCGTATTTTCTTTTTTCTCACAAAACTGTTTTCCTTTTGTTGTCAATCATTTCTATATCATCTTTCCCAGATGCAGTCCAAACAAGAATGCTCTTAATAAAATAAAACCTCCATGAGAAACCCAGGCTATGTGTATTGATGAAAGGAGAGAGACTCCATTTTGCAAGGAAATACAAAAATATAATCATCAAATTAAAAAGTTGTGTCATGAAAGATAAAGACATAGAAAATACCCTAAGGCACACAGGGAGAATCACAACTTTTTAATAAAACAATAAACTACCTACTCTGCTACAGAAACTAGCACTCATGACCCTTTGACAACAAAAGAACTAATTCAGTTTGAAAGTGTTTCCTTGCATCCTGAAGTCTGTCAAGTAACAAAAGTTCAAGTCTGTGATACAGACACTTGGGAGATGTTGTTTAGTGTCACTTGAGTTCACTATCTTGCTTCAAAATATGTCACATAAATATTCACCCCCACCCACATCACCTTCTCCAGCATCCTTGGAGGCAAAATCCGTTCCGATGGCCCACCAATAAGATTTATTCTTACAAGAATATGGTTTCTTTCTACTGATAAGCCATCAATTATAAAGTCCCTGAAAAAATAAATCAATTCTGTCATCTCCTTGATGGAATATGATTTGATTTTTAAATCACATCACTGGACTGTAAAGAAAAAAGCAGAAATGCCTGGAAAAGAGATTATTTATCAATGTATCACTTAAAATACAAAGAATTAAATTCATTTTGTATCTTATAGCTTTACTAGAGAGGAAAAAATTGAAGGCAAATGATACAATGAGATTAGTGAGATTAATAATAGAATATTTCCTTGATTAATGTTGCTGTACTTTAAGAAATGGGATTAAGAAATACATTATTTCTGCAATGACTTTATCATATTTTTATCCAAAATCTCTTATATGCTAGACACAGGCCTTCAATTTAAAATCTAAGTATTGCTATGAGCAGCCTACACATTCTGCAGCTGTGAATCCTTTTCTTTCACATCGAACCTACAGTATCAAGTAATACATGCTATAACTTTCCAAGATCTGTCTAGGATAGAGACAGAATATTCTTTTTTTTAAAGTACACACATGAAAACAATGTCAACTATTGAATACATTATTCAATAAATGTCAGCCAAATGGAGGTAATGGCAAGTATATGATGTGATAACAGGAAATATAATCAATATATCATTACCTCATTTTGCAAATAATCAGAATTTATGACTATGAGTAAAAACAATTAAAAGAATGGAGAAAAAAGTGCCTCTATTAGGGACACAAAATCAAACACTTCATCTAATGGGTCATCTTAGACATGCATTCTGAAGTGATATAATTTCATGGAATTATTACTAAAGTTAGGCCTAACCTCAAAAAATAAACAAAGTTACAAAACTTTCAAAGTAGTACTTTGTAAGGCCTCTCCATCATTCTGTGACATTTATGCTTTAATTGCTTTTTACTGTTACTTAAGTCTACTGAATTCAGATAGTAAGAAAACAAACTATATAAAATCACTTTCTTAACAACGAATTTGTGAAGAAAATGGTTATTATATCAAGTTCTAATGCCCACCTCCCTCCCTGGCCCTCTACTTTAACCTGTGGCTCTCAGAGGTCTCTAAGGTATTTTCTTCTTGAGCATGTAGTAACATTCTGGATACTTGATACTGAGCCTCTAACAGGAGAAGGGTGTCCAGATCACAGCACACCACACTTAATAACCTATGTAAAGGGGAGAAATAAAAGTACACTTAGTAAAATATGTCCTAAAAGTATAGATGCATTCTTGAAGATTCAAAGCAATATCTATTCACAGAAATACAGATCTTACAGGACAAATTATGCAGTTATATTTTTAATAATTTTGAATGATCTCCAAGTTGTTCCTACTGAAATTATTTTTTTCAGAGGCCAATGGATAATTTCTAATCTAGATTTTTAAAAATTCTTCTAAATCCACATGAATACTAGCACATCCTCTCAACTGCTACTTAATCTAAAAATTGATCAGGGAACATCAGCAAATCCATGAAAATGCCAAGCTGCCATACTTTTCTTACAATAATTAATTAACTACAAAAGAATGACAGAATGATAATTTTGTCACCAATCTAGGAAATGTCCTTTAGGTAAAATGTCAAAGCCTAGGTCTCTAATGGTCAGGTCAAAGTGGGAAGAGTTAACCCACTGATCTATTGTATCACCATGAAGAAATGCAGGGCTCATGGGTCTCCTAGAGTGCTGCAAGACACACACTGATTCTTGCCCAGAAAACTGAACCCAAATCTAATAATCAGTTCTACCTATCTCATTATCAGTGATAGGAAATACAGGAATTAGAGAAATATAGTAAAAGACACCACAAGGTGGCAACAGTCAAACAAATCCAGATTCTGGAGAATCCTACACAATACTCTGAGTTGTTGCTAGTGATATATACATTGTATCCTGGGGTGGGGGGGGGGGGATGGCATAAAAAAAGAAGTGAAAAAGAAATTGTTATAAATTTTAAAATAAATACTAAGCAAATGTGAAGATATTGTTTGATAACTTATTGTTTCAAACTATAAAAGTATGTTTTTAAGTCACACAGAAAAATACAAGATAGCTACTAGATAAATTTCATTAATTTTATTAAATGTAATAATAGTACAATAGAAATAGTTTGGGGTTTTTGTTCACTTCTGTATTTTAAAATAGGCCTTTTTATGTTAGAGTTACACACTGAATTGTATAGGGAAAATGGAATCTCTGAAATTTGTCTTAAGGACCTAAAGTAAAATAATGTGTACGTGGGGTGTGGGAAGAGATAAAACAAGACTGGCAAAATACTGTTAATTTAGATGAGTGATGTATACATGGAAGGTTAATCAAACTACTGAATACTTTATAACATGCTTAAAAATTCTATAACAGATACAATTGTATGTGTTGCCTATTCAAAACATATATAAATAAACAGAGCAAAATGTTTGGCAAACACCTTTACCTATCAGAAATAACAATTCAAAGTCACTCCCTAACACATGGAAACAATAACCAAATGCACATAAAAACAAAAGAAAATTCACTAGCAACAACTCAGAGAAATGTTCCATTCACAATTTACAAAAGCAAAGTATTTTTGTATGATAAAATACAAATGGAACCAAAAGGAAAGAATTATAGTTTGAAGTCTGTGATGTATGTTGGCATTCTCCTTTCTCATCTTAGAAACAACCCAAAAGCAAAGAAAAAGAAGAAAGGTAACATATCACAGAAAATTTTAACCACAAAAATGAGTTAAAGGTTACATGATATAAAACCAGACGAATGAGAAGTTATACTCCATTTATGTATGATGTGCATTCTACTGTCATGTATAACTAATTAGAACAAATTTTAAAAATGAGTTAAAGGGCAGCCAAAAATAGTAAAAATAGAGCAAACATTAGCAGTGTTTGCTAAGGGAAAAGAGAAGATCAAGAAAGTATACCATGGCTGCTCATGATAAGAAAAAAAATCACAAATGTCTCAAAAATAAAATAAAATAAATTGTTATTATGGTTTGGATATGAGGTGTTCCCCCAAATCTCCTGTTAATGCAGTAATATTCAGAGTTGTAACCTAATCAGTCCATCTTCATTTGAATGAACTGAGTAGGTGGGGCATGGCTGGAGCAGGTGGGTCACTAGGGACATGTCCTGGATGGGTGCATCTGCCCTCCCAGGGGTAAGGGGTGTGCTCTTTCCCCCACCCTCTCTCTCTGCTTCCTGGCTGCCATGAGGTGAGCAGCTTTCTTCTCCTGGGCCCTTCCACCATGATGTGCCTTCTCACTTTGAGTTCAGAGCAATGGAATAGGCTGTTTATACACCGAGACCTTTGAGACTGTAAGCCTCAAATAAACTTTCCCCACTCTAAGTTGTTCTTGTTGGGTATTTTGATTACGGCAACAATAAGTTGACTAAAACAACTGTTAAGAAGAAAAACCAAGTAAATTTTTAAAAAATGAGGAATATAAATAAGATGCCAACCAAACTTAATCCAGTGTTCTCAAAAGTGGAAATGGAATACACTGGAACCTTGGCCTCAGTATGGTTCCAAGAAGTAGAAGGAGCAAAGTAGAATGAGAAGTCACAGAAAAATCAATTATTAATTATTGGTTAGGTTACAGAGATAATTATTAACAAACAAAAAATTAACCATCTCCATAGTAAGGTACAGGGATGAAAGGATAGTCTGACAAAAAGACAAACACACAAATCTGGTTCTACAGAAACTTCCAGTTGTTCAGGAACCTAATCCTTGCTTCTCCCAAAACATGAATCTCTTACAAACAGTTGATGATGAAAAAACTCACATCCCTCCCAAAATAAATGCTGCACAAAGGATGCATACGACAGTGCTATTTTTAAAAATCAGGAAAAGAATGGCACACACACTAAAAAAGTTTCCATTAAATACTTAAAAGTGTGACTAAATTATTTCCCATTAATTAAAAAAAATATTTAATAGAACAAGTATCTCCATTAGGATGTGTGCATGAGGTAAAGCTATATGAACACAGGGAAGAAACAAGAACAACCAGAAAGATAAACATGCATGGGCAGAACTAAGGAAAAAAGTAGAGGAATAAAACTATCATAGAAACTAAAGCAAAAGTGAAAACAGTAAATAGGAGAAGATGCCATTAAAATATAGTAACGGACATCAGGACAGATGAGAAGAATGTGGAAAATACAATGGAAATACTGATTTTTTGAAGAGAAAAACTGAAATAATCTAATGGGGAATATCTTTAAAGATACTAGTCAAGAACATCTTCCTGGCAGAAAAGAAATATGAATCTACAAATGTCAAGAATACAATACATCCAGGTAAACTGAACCCAAAGTGTCAACACCAAGAGATAGTCTGGTAAAGTCAGTGGTCTTTAAGAAAAAAAAAAAAAAAAAAAAATATATATATATATATATATATATATATATAGAGAGAGAGAGAGAGAGAGAGAAACAGAGAGGAAAGAAGGTAGGAAAGAAAGAAAGAAGGAAGGAAAGAGAGGAGTCATTCTATCATTGGATTATCCAGAAAAAAAAAAAAAGCAAGCCCTAAAACCATGGGGGGAAAATCAAGTTATCATCAGACATGGTCAGAGCAACATTTAATATTGGCAGAATAGTGGAAAAACACTGACAGGACAACTAGAAGACATTGACTAATATTATTAATAGAGATGTAAACACTAGGAGATATTAAGATGTATTACAAAGCTCACAATTTAAGCAGCAAAGTAATGACATACAAACAAAAGTTAGGACATAGACTCTGATATACAGACAAATTTAAAATTGTGTTAAGAGTATATGAGATTTTCTGGTAGAAAATATGATAAGTGTAAGGAAGACAGAAGTCAAGGATGACTGTTAAGTGGTTTTTAGCTCAAACAACAGTAAAGATCAGGTCATCTTCAACCGAAATATACAGGTGTGGGGTAAGAAGGATTAGGGAGAAAATAGTCAACTCTTTCTCTTCAGACTACTAAACTGCTGATAAAATGACCATCGATGGATCTCCAGCTTAAGATGCGAAAGGAGAGTAAATAGGTGGACTAGGTGGGCAACGAGGTAATCCAAGGTAAATGAGCAAATCTGCTTAGGAACAAATATGTGCCGAGACCAAATTTTCATTAGAGAATGAGTAAATCAAAACTCACATGGTGATGTAGACTTTTAAGACCTTACAAGCACTAAGAATAATAAGAAGTTCAACAAATATGATATAGCCATAAACTAAAATAGCATACTATGACCAAGCACAAATTCATTCTAGGGATAAAAGGAAAATTTACTACTAAGGTAGTCCTGATGTAGTTCATGACATCAATATGTAATAGAAAAGAACCATATAATTATCTAACGAGATGCCTAAAAGCTCTTTAAGATGCAACATCTTCTCTATTCCCTATCCTCCTAAAAATTCTAAGTAAATTAAAGGATACTTCTTTAATTTGGTTTAAAAACATATCTCTCAATACAATGGACCAAACTTCAAACAGAAAGGTATTCCCATTAATGTCACAAAAGGCAAAATTGCATACTCCTGCCCCTTTAGAAGAAAAGGGAGGGGTTTTATTTTCAAGAGTCTAAGGATTTACTAACAGGCATTTTGTTTCAAAAAGGATGGAGAAATACTGGTGGTCTAAGAAAGGTCTCATGGACCAGAGTCCTAGGTCTGACCACTCCAGACTCTTGCCCACCCCATCTGTCCACTGCCTGCTCCAGAGGAATGGTTGACAATAGGGGGGTAGGTCTTGGAAAAGGTAGGGAGGTAAGAGAGATACCCACGGTTTCTACTTAAAATTGAAGGGAGTGAGTGGGCAGACACACGTTCATAAAATGGAAAATAAAGTTAAATAAAAATAAAACCAGGTAGCATCATCTCAGGCCTGTGCTGGCTGTGAAGCCAACCAATCAACCTTCTAGCTCCTTGCAAAGGTCCCCATGGTTGGTCTCAGTGAGAGAAGGTGGAGGTCAGGCCCACTGGCCACCATTCCTGCCAAAGGAATGAGGGGCAAGAAAGAAGATGACTTTTATTACATTTTAAATGCAGTAAGAATCAATAGCATAGGGACACTTAAGCCAATGTTGCTTCAGCTACAATGGAGTTTCTCGCCTTTGTTTGCAGTTTTATGGGGGTATTTTTTTTCTCTTCCTGTTTTGTTATTTTATTTTCTTGTTCACTTGATTTGTATGCATTGCTAATAAAAAGCAAACATCCATTCTGCTCTGGTTGCTGTAGTATGCTTTGGTGGGGGAGGGGCAGGAAACAGTCTGGTCCCTGGAACAAACACCTGGTCCTCCCCCAGTCTGAACCTTAAGGTGCTTACCCACCATTTTTTAATATCATTCTGGAAATTCAACCCAATAATAAGACAAAAATAATGAGATATATTATCTAAAAGGAATATAATGTTCATTATCAGAAGATGATAAAACCGTTGTGAGCTTCCCTCCCAATGATATAAAATGCAATTTATTTTTTAAAAATACTGATTAAATACCTACTAAGTGCCTACCATTTTTGTTTTAAGTGCTGGGGATATACCACTGAATATACATGCACAAAAATTTCAGTCTCTATGGAAATCAAAATAGTAGAGCTAGGAAAAAATGAACAAAATAAATATAAAACCAAAACATAGTACGGATATAACTAAAGAAGGGAAGTGAAAAAAGAAGTTCCAACAAAAGAATGGAAGAAATGGATCGCTTTATGTCACTGTAAATAGTAATCAGCAAAGAAACCCCTAAGATGGTGACAACTCAGTGCAGACGAATAAGAAATGAGGGAGTAAGCCAGGGAGCTATTTGGGGGAAATGCTCCGATCAGAACAAACTACTTTAGAAAAGTCCTAAGGTAGAATCATTTCCACCATCTTTGAAGGCCAATGTTGCTGAAGTGAAATGAGACAAGGAGAAGTATTAGGAGAAAAGTTCAAAGGAGTTCAGATACCACAGGTGCCAGATCACATAAGTCATTGCAATGACTCTGGATTTTTATATGGTGATCTTTAAAAAAAAAAAAAAAAAAAAAAAAAAAAAAAAAAGCCACTGGAATACAGTTTCATTCTATGTGAGTACAGGTTTGGAATGATCTGATTTGTGTTTCAATGGAATCACTCTAGTTTCTACGTACAGAATAGACTGAAATTAGGCAGGAGCAGATGTAGGAAAAACATTTTAAAAGCTGTAACAATAATTTAGGTAAGACAGTGGCTTAAAATAGGGTACTGTAATGATTTGTTGATTGAAAGAGTAGCTTTGTGGTGAACAGATTCTTACAGGGACACCCTATCAGTCCCACCTTTCGTCATCATACCTTTTATGAACCTTTTTCCTTGAGTGATGTTCTAATTATGTGAAGAAATGCAATACCATCTGGTTCAGAACCTGTACCCACTCTGTATATGCTACCTGCCCGTGAGTCACCTAGTAGTTGATTTGGGTAACAGATCAACCATCACATACCATAGTGCTTGTGTTTCAAGTATCCTTTATGTAATAGCCTAACCCTACATTGTTCACCTTACTTCAAGTCATCACAAAAGCATTGTTATCATCTCACATCTGTCAAGAATGGTTAGTACAGTACAAAAAGATACTATGAAAGAGACTATATTCACATAACTCTTATTATAGAATATTGTTATAACTGTTCTAAATTATTTATTATGGTTGTATCTTTCTGTACCTAATTTATAAATTAAATTTTATCATATATAAGTATGTATGTATAGGAAAAACACAATTATAATATTATATACAATTTAAGACTATCAGTGGTTTTCGGCATTCAGTAGGGATTTCAGAACATATCTTCCATGGAAAAGAGAGAACTAGTGTAAAAACTCCAAGGTAAACACCTAAGCAAGTAAATATAATGCTGCCATTTTGTTGATAAGGGGTAAACAACTAGAAAGTGGGGGGGATGACCATATTATATATATATTATATATATATATATATAATATATATACACACATATATTATATTATATACACAAACATACATATATATGAAAATATTATATAGGATGGCCAGTGAGGCAATACTTCAAAAAACAAATAAATTTACTTATACCAGCAATAACTAATTATAACACTACAATGGAAAACAGAAATCCCATTAGCAATAACAAAAATATAACAGATGGTGAAAAGTAACCTTGATAAAAGTAACCTAACAAGGCATGAAACAATTAATATGAAAAGCACATGAGCTATACAAAGAAAGCTACCCATATGACTTAAGTATATGATTTCAATAAGACTCAGCTCCTACCTAAATGAGAATATTAAGTATTATAAAAATGTGTATATTCCTCTGATTCATTCATAAATTCAACTTCAATATACTGTGTAATAATTTTACCAAAACTAAGATTGTATGGAGACCAAAACAGCTCCACTAATATCTCAGAAGAATTTTTAAGTTAAAAATTCACATTTTTATGCAATCCAATGGACAGTTATCTCTATTAGGTGCTTATCATGTTCTAAATTTGGGAGAGGTATAGTATATTTAGTCTCACAATAACTCTGTAAGGTATAGTTACTGTCAACACTTAACACACAAGAAATAGGGGCACACAGAGGTTAAGAATTTTGCTATAGACAAACCCATATGTATTTATCACCTTCAGTTAACAACCCCATCCTCCAGAGTACCACGCTGGATTCCTGGGAATGATGAGATTATAACAGTGGGGTAGTACTGGCACATCCCTTAGCTTTGTATGAAACAGGGAAAAATTAACAGACTACTCTCTTTGTTTTGATGTATAAAACCTTATCTTGATAAAAGTAACATAACAATGCATAGACTAAGGTTTATGTGTGGGATAGACAGTCTATTTCTAACTTTTTCAGATGCATGAATGCATGCATGTTTTTCTAAAACTTATTTTTAATTTGTTGATTTCTCTATATAAATTTATTTTAAATTATTTTTGTTATGTTATCTTTTTCATTTAAATATCTGAAAATGACTCTTAGAAATTTTAATCTCATTTACCAATGAATTTAGTTTTATCATGGATAACTGTTGACTTTCTTTGGAATATTTCTTAATGTAGCCAGGTTGTTTTATATGGAAAATAAGCATTTGATTTTTTATAACTTTGAGAAATTTACACTGGGATCAACAGAAATTAAATGACACTTTTACACAATATGCCTTTATCATTTTATCAAACTTTAGTCCAAGGCAGACTATCTGAGAGGTTATCATAAAAATCTACTCTACTGATGATATTAACTAGATCTTTGTGAGCAGGACATAGCTGGTACTATGGTAAGCCAGAGGGTGACTGACTCATAAAAATCAAGAGGCCTGCCATCTTGCTTAAGTTTCTGAACACTAGTGGCCTGGAATGTTGATATATCACCCATAAAATGCATCATAAATTGCTAAATCTTACATTATTTACCACCAAGAAAATGACACAGTTCATGATTTTAGTACCTCTGAGTTTTAGAAGCAACATCTACCATAGTTAAGTATACTGCTCTGAACTATTTATCTACCATATCAATTTTGAGTATGACCCAAAACAAAAATAAGATACAAAATTCAGGCACACTCCAAATCAAGAAAGTCCATGGTATGAAGCTTTAATTCAGCAGATTCCATGCTGGTCAAAGTTTCTGCAACAGGCTGGATATTACAAGAAGCTTTTGGCAAAGTGGAGTAAGTATCACACACAATCCTAATTAGAATAAGTGATACTCCACTTATGTATAATGTCAAAATATACTATACTGTCAAGTGTATCTAAAGAGAACCAATTTTTTAAAAGAGGAAAAAAAAAGAATCACACACAAACTCTTAGAATTTTAGAGTAAATCCATAATCCCTTTGCTAAAAAGCTATTTATATTTTGTGAACCTTAATAAAAAATAATTTCAAACTCCTACCACCATGGCCACACTTTGTTCATAATCCCATTTGAACAAGCATAAGAGGAGCTGAGGAAAGAGGCTGCCCACCAACAAAAGAGATTATTTTGCCTCCTTTGCAGGAGCAGAGAACCCTTCAAAGAACATTTACATAAGTCAAAATTAATCTGTCAATTTGGTTTTATTCTCAGAAGACCATATTTTCCATCAATCTTCTTAAAATGATTCTCCAACCTTTCTTATTCTAAACCCCTAACCACCCAGCCCTTCCATTAGTCATGGTCCATAAAACTATATAAATCATGACCTAAAGTCTTATCTCCTTCTAATCAAAGTGAAAAAACAGTTATGGTACTTTGACTTTTCCTCTTTGAATATTATAAAGTTCTAACAGTTCAGTTCTATCATGAGCTGGTGTTATCATAGCACTATTTAAAAACAAGTCTTAATATTTCGTTTTCTTCCCTAACTAGATAGTTAGAAAAAAACTTTCCATGAACCACAGGTGTGTATTGTGAATATCAGTCATATGTCTAGACAATTTACAATATACATGTACTCTTAGGGCTAGTTCAAGTTTGTCTTACAAGTGCTACTTTCACTCAAAGTTGAGGGCTACTCTGCACATATTAACTGTGTTTTAGAAAATCATATCACACACAATATCAGACTGGTTGCTTAAGGTGCAAAGGAAATATCAATGATTTAAACCATATGAATTCCTTCATCACAGATGATCTGACTATATTTATTAGTGAGTGCCCAGACTGCAACAAGTAGGGACCCACACTGAACCCAAGATATAAGACGTAACAGGAGGAACGACCAGCTACCTAGTGGCAGGCTGATGACATTAAATGCCTTCTCACCCCAGACATAAGACTTGACATCCTTGGCCACCATGCTTCTCTATGAAAGTTTACATGTGAACTTACAAATGCCTTACCAAGGTTCATGACACCCATAAAACACTACTTCTGACCAAGAAACTAACAAAAGCAGTAAAGCACTGAGCAAATATCCACAGAGTTCACTGGTCTTATGATACATCCTATCTCCCAAAAGCAATTTATCTTGGGTATTAGTAGAATGGCAAGTTGTAGACTCACAATGGCATCACAGAGGCCACAACACCTTGCAGTACTGAAGAGTTATTCTCTAAGATGCTCTGAAACAGAAACCAATAAACCATTACTATTGCTCTTATAATATTTGGGTCTAAGAACTAAGGGGGAGAAGATGAAATGAAGCCTTCCTTTACTTTTATAACCCATTAACTTATGGGGATGAGAAGTTTAAGATCTTATTCTAAAATAGAGTACTTCTACCAAGTTGAAAGTTTAAAGTTTCCCCTACCCTCTTTACGTTCCCTTATATCCCTGAACCAATAAGAAAACAAATAAGTGTGCTGGCTGAAGAAACTGACCATGATCATCACTGAAAACAAAACAGTGACTATGCAACAGAGGCAAAGGGGATAAAGCTCATGTCTTAAGGGATCCCCTGCAGCACTTTCCAATAAGGTTATGGCTAGTGTTAAAAATTAATGGAAGCGGAGCATGGCAGTGCACACCCAGTGGCTCCGGAGGCTGAGGTAGGAGTATCATGACTTCAAAGTGAGCCTAAGCAACAGCAAGGCATTAAGCAACTCAGTGAGACTCTGTCTCTAAATAAAATACAAAAAAGGTTGGGAATGTGGTTGAGTGCCCTGAGTTCAATCCCTGGTACCCCCCCAAAAAATTAATGGAAGATTTATGCAACTCAATACAGACAATACCACTAAGGCCTCCAGAACCAAAATATAAAGCTCTAGATATAGAACTAAACCTTAAATATATGTAAGATTTTTAAAAGCCCTAACCAGCTGTTTGAAAAATAGTAATGGGTAGTAAGGGAAGTTATAAATACCAGCTAAAGTCTCAAGTTCACTTGTAGAGGTAAGAATTGTATATCATCAACCATATTTTCAATCTTCCTCTGTTAAGTAAACATTTATATAGTGATCAATTTCCTTTTTCTTCCATCTCTATCTCCCTTTTTATATAGGCTATTGATTTTGTAATTTGGACTACAGGTTATAGTGTATGATGATATGATTGTAAATGAACTAACAAATAATGAAAACCACAAAACACTGATAGGAAGAGGGTAAGAACATTTTTGTGTGAGGGAAATTATACTGTATTAGGTGAGAGGATATTATTGCTGTTAGTGAAGTTTGAAATTTTAGTGCTCTGAGGTTTAAATGATTCAAAATACTTGAAGTGCTGAGAACAGTCATGGCAAAAGTAAGTACTGCTTTTAAGTATCAGACATTATTATATTTTTGTATAATAATCTTGATATTCATTATTGCTAGATGAACAGAAAAAAACTAAACAAATGAAAAAAATGATGTCTTATTAATTCTAGGAAAAATAAATGGCTGAGGGAAAGAAACATAATCACAACATATCTTTAAAATAGCAGTAAATAGCATTTAATCTTTTGTTTTTTTTTTAAATACCGACTCACTCTTCATTCAAACAGGGTGCAGTTTTGCTTAGGATTCCCATTTCTGATAAAGTCAACACCGTTTCTGAGTACCATCTTCTCATCAACTGCTGCTGTTGATGCCTGAGTGTAGTATTCATTAACTGTTAGGTAGATCATTGTTTATAACATTTGTTGCACATCAATCCTAAGAGTCAATGAATCGGTCATGATTAGAACACAGCTTTACTCTGATCAGAATTCCCTTAAGGAACATCTCTCTTCTTCTGGTCCATGTCACCACACAGAGAAAAAAACTGTGAAGTCCCTGGCATACATTTTCTCAGTAAGCCAGACCATCTATTGCCTAGTATTGAGAAAAAAATAACAGCCCGCACAATGATCAGGGTATCGTGCAAGTCACAAAGTGTATCCAACTTATTCCTCTCTTTTAACATTAGAAGTGTTGCAATCTTCAAGGGTCAATTCTTCCTTTTTTACCAGAATTCAAATGGGATCTCTCATGAATTTTCTGCTCACTTCCAGCACATCAGTTAGCAGTGTGGCAGAACGTAACACAAACTGAATATCTGTATTTAATTTTTGAAAAACCTTGGAGATTTCAGCTTATCATTTCATCTACTTCATCCAAAACAAACATTCTGATACATTCCGGAGAAAGCTTTCATGTGTTTAACATAATCGAACATTCTTGCTGGTGTACCAACACCATGAGGTGCTTCAGCCTACAGGTTTTGCATTTCATTCTGAACACGGGTTCTATCAGTGCTGGTGTAACAAGTTGCTCCACATAGTCTCCAGGTGACAGAATTCCCTTTTGGATCTGTGAAGCAGTTTTCTGGTGGGGCCAATACTACTGCTTAGGGCGCCTTGAACTCGGTCTCCAACTGTTGCAGGATAGAAATAGCAAATAAAACTATCTTGCCAGTATGTAGCTAAGCTTAAGCAATCACGCCATACCTTGCCATACAAGGAATAATAGCCCTCTGATGAATACAAAAAAAGCATCTCAAAACTGTAAGCATACATGCCCCCAAGAAGAGACCCCTTTAAAGTCATACCACCGAAGTTATTAACAAACTATTCCAGTTGCTCTTGATGACACCATCAGAGTTCATTTCTTCTGGGTTGCCATGATCTCTGTTTAATCTGCACAGCCAGTAGACATGATGTGAAGAATCACTCAGCACCCAGTTAAAAAAGCACACTTAATCTTTTTAGTATAGTAAACCTCTCAGCTGCACTTGGTATCTTAATTCAGTATTTCTGAAAGGTAAACCTCCAAACTCTGCTGAAATAGAACAGACACCCAGCAGAGCAGGGCAGGACGACAAGGAATCTGAAGGTGCTCTTGACTCTCATAATTAATTTAAATTAATCTTATTATGAAAGACTTATACTTTCACCTAATTCTTTATTTTCATCTCATACTCAATGGTACCTCTAATTACTAATATTTCTAGATGTGGTAAAACTCAAAGGAGTTGCTCTGCATTTTCCCCACTGCCAGCCCAGGTGTTAGCTTTCCTGGCCTGCTCTCTCAGTTACAACTCACCCACTGGTTTTGTAGTTTCCAAGTTATAACATGGAAGACTCCAGCCCATTTGAAAGACTTTCTCCCTCACATCCTTCCTTACTAAAAAGTGACTCCATCAATATACGGGGGTAAACCAGGAAATGGGAAACTGGATTTCAGCTAACAACTCAAGAGAGAAAAAAGAATCCCTCGGTACAGAATAGAACAAAAGGATGTGATGAAACAGATCGCCTGATGTCCATTAGCTTCAGAGTTTGTTTTTACAGATATAAACAGAATATGTCCTCTGCCATAAAGAATGTGAAAATCTTGTGTCCATAAAACAACTGAAAAGAATAACTATAAAGCACCTACATGTACATTTATGTTTTAAGGAAGTACATTGTGTGGGTTAGGCATTACAGTCTCTGGAACCAGACTACCAGGATGCAAATATACCAGTTTACACAAATTATTAGATGTGTTATCTTATGTGAATGATTTAACTTCTCTATGGCACAGCTGAGTCATTTATTTTAAAAAAAGAAAAAAAAGAAAAGAAAAGAAAATGGAGCCCAGCACAGTGGTACACACCCATAATCTATGCAACTCAGGATGCTGAGGCAGGAGGATCAACAAGTTCTAGACCAGTCTCAGCAACAGTGAGACCCTGCCTAAAAAGGACTGGGAGTGTGGCTCAGTGGTAAAGTGCCCCTGGGTTCATTCCCCAATTACTCTCTGTCCCCAAAATGTGAAACCAATACAAGTACATGGGACATAAGAATATTTTAAAGTGTTATACAGTAACAGAGATAACTGTATAATTTTTAGAATATTCTGGAGATACACTTATTAAATACATAGAAAATTAACCAATTATAAAAGTCATCAATAATTAACTCAAGAAAAAGAAATTTAAGGAAAAAGACTGTATAGCCCTATTATATTCTTCAATCAACCAATGAATAGTATTTATAGAGATAACATTTTAAGTCTTCAATATTGATTTACTCAAGATTATGATAAAACTATATATAGAGAGCAGAGAACATCTAAATCCTAAGGTTCTAAGTCCCAAAAGATAAGAGATAAAAGTCTAAAGTTGAAAAATCAAGACTGTAGCATAAACATGTTATTTAAAAATCTAGGGGAGATCCAAGATGGCAGACTGGAGGGAGGCTGCATTCTTTGTCGCTCTGTAACTCCAGGTTCAGAGGATGTCTGTTTCTCAGTGAGGCAGTTTTTGCTGCTTATTGATCCCCTCGTGTTTACCCCATTTGTCTGCTGTGATGACCTACAGTCTGCCAGCACATTGACACCTTTTTTGAGTGCAGATTGCTCACTGTCAGGCATCTATCATCTGCCATTTGCCTGCCTCTGGCCGGTCCATCGCCTGCCTTACACCTACCCATCACCCAATGCACGAGGTCCACCTCCCGAACTTCCGACAACAGTCAGCAAACTGATCACCAACCGCCAGTAGAGCCCCAGTTACCTGCTGTTGCCTGGAAGTTCACTGTTACAGTACCTGCAGGTTTGATTACACGTGGCTGCCGCCATTTTGAGACAACAGCCAGGCCCCGTAGGACTCCTGGCTGGACTGACTGAGAACCATCTCCACGATCCCTCAGCCCGACCGATCACTCCCTGCCTCTGGGGCCCTCACATCGACTGACTGCTCCCTGCCGCCAGGACCCCCAGACCAACTGACTGCGCCCTATCACTGGGACCCCAGACCGACTGATTGCACCTGGCATCCAGGATCCCACAACCACACCAAACACACCGGACCTCCAGGACCCCCGCTGGACCAACCACATCCCGCCTCCAGGACCTCCAGCTGACCACGTCCACCCCTGAGCTGCGGCTCCCCATTTGCCAACACATTTTGAAGCCAGAGCGGCCATCATGGATAATCCTGGAAGCCGTAACTCTGATCTTTGGGTGGGGCAAATCCCATCCCGAGACACCTGCTGGAGGCTTGAAGCTCACTGTCAGGTACCTCTCAGGCATCAGACTACTGAACACTGGGAAGTTTCATTAGTATATGACTGTTATACTGTAGATTTTCTTTTTTCTCCTTTTTAAAAAATTTAAGTTTTTATTTCTTTATTTTTCTTGCTCTTTTTTTTTGTTTACCTGTTCCCTCAGAGTCTCTTTCTCCCTTTTTTTGCATGCTAATATCCAATTTCTTTTGATTACACTCTCACCCTTTCTATTCTCTAGAACTTCTGTATATTCTTTTCTTATCCCATTAACAGCCACATTCTACATCCCTCTGCATCCACTTTGTCCTCCGTTAGAAACTGCAGACCTTATTGCAAACCTGTTTGTTTTACCGAAGATAATATTTGAACTCATTCTGTTTACTATGACAATTTTGTTATTCTCCTCATAGGAGCTATTTGGTCTAGGATTGCATAGTGTCTGATTTGTGCACTGCTAATATTGATCTCCCCTTAAAGAAAGGGTTTTGAAAACCTATAGGGCCACTATAAACCTATAGGGGGAAATCCACAATACCCCAGATCTGCACTGCTAGAAGGGAAGATACATGAACAACATGAAAAAACAAGGGAAGAAAATGATCCAAACAAATCTAGATTCTATATTAATAGAATCCAATGACAGTATGGTAGAAGAAATGTCAGAAAAGGACTTCAGATTATACATGATTAAGATGATTCGTGAAGCAAAGGATGAGATTAGAGAACAAATGCAGGCAATGAATGATAATACCAATAAGCTGAAAGAGCACCTACAGGAAACAAAAGATCATTTCAGCAAAGAGATAGATATTCTCAAAAAAAAAAACAAATGGAAATCCTTGAAATGAAGGAAACAATTAACCAAATAAAAAACTCAATGGAAAGCATCACCAAAAGACTAGACCACTTGGAAGACAAAACCTCAGACAATGAAGATAAAATATTTAATCTTGAAAATAAAGTTGCCCAAACAGAGAAGATGGTGAGAAGTCATGAACAGAATCTCCAAGAACTATGGGACATCATGAAAAGACCAAATTTAAGAATTATTGGGATTGAGGAAGGCACAGAGAAACAAACCAAAAGAATGAACAACCTATTCAATGAAATAATATCAGAAAATTTTCCAAACCTGAAGAATGAAATGGAAAATCGAATACAAGAGGCTTACAGAACACCAAATGCACAAAATCACAACAGATCCACACCAAGGCACATTATAATGAAAATGCCTTACATTCAAAATAAAGATAGGATTTTGAAGGCTGCGAGAGAAAAGCATCAGATTACATATAGGGGGAGAACAATACGAATAGCAGCCAACTTCTCAACCCAGACTCTAAAAGCTAGAAGGGCCTGGAACAACATATTTCAAGCTCTGAAAGAACATGGTTGCCAACCAAGAATCCTATACCCAGCAAAACTAACCTTCAGATTTGAAGATGAAATAAAATCCTTCCATGATAAACAAAAGTTAAAAGAATTTACAAATAGAAAGCCTGCACTACAGAATGTTCTCAACAAAATATTCCATGAGGATGAAATGAAAAACAACAATGTAGGTCAGCAAAGGGAGGAACTACCTTAGAGAAAAACCACTCAAAGGAGAAACGAAGCCAACTTAAAAACCAAAAATGAGCCAAATGACTGGGAATACAAATCATATCTCAATAATAACCCTGAATGTTAATGGCCTAAACTCATGAATCAAAAGACATAGACTGGCAGAATGGATTAAAAAGAAAGACCCAACAATATGCTGCCTACAAGAGACTCATCTCATAGAAAAAGACATCCACAGACTAAATGTGAAAGGATGTGAAAAAACCTACCACGCACATAGACTCAGTAAAAAAAGTGGGGGTTTCCATCCTTATATCAGATAAAGTGGACTTTAAGCCAAAGTTAGTCAGAAGGGATAAAAAAGGACATTTCATACTGCTTAAGGGAAGCATAAATCAGGAAGACATAACGATAGTAAATATTTATGCCCCAAACAATGGTGCATCCCCTTACATCAAACAAATCCTTCTCAATTTCAGGAATCACATAGACGACAACACAATAATTCTGGGTGACTTTAACGCACCGCTGTCACCACTAGATAGATCTTCCAAACAAAATTCAACCAAAGAAACCATAGAACTCAATAAAACAATCAATAACCTAGACTTAATAGACATATAGAGAATATTCCATCCATCAACAAGTGGTTTCACTTTCTTCTCAGCTGCACATGGAACCTTCTCGAAAATAGACCATATGTTATGCCACAAAGCAGCCCTTAGGAAATGCAAAAAAATAGAGATACTGCCTTGTGTTCTATCAGATCATAATGGACTGACAATAGAAATCAATGACAAAATAAAAAACAGAAATTACTCCAACACCTGGAGACTAAATAATATGCTATTGAATGAAACATGGATAACAAAAAACATCAGGGAGGAGATAAAAAAATTCTTAGAGGTCAATGAGAATGATGATACAACATATCAAAATCTCTGGGACACTATGAAAGCGGTACTAAGAGGAAAATTCATTGCATGGAGCGCATTCCAGAAAAGAATGAAAAGTCAACAACTAAATGACATAACATTACAGCTCAAAGCCCTAGAAAAAGAAGAACAGAATAACAGCAAAAGTAGTAGAAGACAGGAAATAATTAAAATCAGAGCTGAAATCAATGAAATTGAAACAAAAGAAACAATTCAAAAAATTGACAAAACAAAAAGTTGGTTCTTTGAGAAAGTAAACAAAATAGATAAACCCTGAGCCACACTAACAAAGAGAAGGAGAGAGAAGACTCAAATTACTAAAATACATGATGCAAAAGGAAATATCATGACGGACACCACTGAGATACAGAACATAATGAGAAGCTACTTTGAAAATCTGTATTCCAACAAAATAGAAACTACTGAAGACATTGACAAATTTCTAGAGACATATGCTCCTCCCAAACTGAACCAGAAGGACATACACAATTTAAACAGATCAATATCAAGCAATGAAATAGAATAAGCCATTAAAACTCTACCATCCAAGAAAAGCCCAGTACCAGACAGATTCTTAGCCGAGTTCTACAAGACCTTCAAAGAAGAACTTATTCCAATACTTCCCAAAGTATTCCAGGAAATAGAAAAGGAGGGTACCCTACCGAACTCATTCTATGAAGCTAATATCACCCTCATACCCAAACCAGGAAAAGACACATCAAGGAAAGAAAATTTTAGACCAATATTCTTGATGAATATAGATGAAAAGATCCTTAAGAAAATATTGGCAAACTGTATCCAAAAACATATTAAGAAAATTGTGCACCACAATCAAGTGGGGTTCATCCCTGGAATGCAAGGATGGTTCAACATCCGTAAGTCAATAAAGGTAATCCATCATGTCAATAGACTTAAGGATAAGAATCATATGGTTATTTCAATTAACGCAGAAAAAGCATTTGACAAAATACAACACCCCTTCATGCTCAAAACACTAGAAAAAATAGAGATAGTAGGAACATACCTGAACATTGTAAAGGCTATTTATGCTAAGCCCATGGCCAACATCATTCTTAATGGAGAAAAACTAAAACCATTCCCTTTAAAAACAGGAACAAGACAGGGATGTCCTCTTTCACCACTTCTATTCAACACTGTCCTCGAAACTCTAGCCAGAGCAATTAGGCAGACCAAAGAAATTAAAGGGATACGAATAGGAAAGAGGAACTTAAGCTGTCACTATTTGCAGATGACATAATTCTATATTTAGAGGATCCAAAAACCTCCTCCAGAAAACTTCTAGACCTCATCAATGAATTTAGCAAAATAGCAGGCTATAAAAATCAACACGCACAAATCTAAAGCATTTTTATACGCAAGCGACGAAACAGCTGAAAGGGAAATGAGGAAAACAACCCCGTTTGCAATAGCCTCAAAAAAAAAAAAATAAAATAAAATACTTGGGAATCAATCTAACCAAAGAGGTAAAAGATCTCTACAATGAAAACTACAAATCATTGAAGAAAGAAATTGAGGAAGACCTTAGAAGATGGAAAGATCTCCCATGTTCTTGGATAGGCAGAATTAATATTGTCAAAATGGCCATACTACCAAAAGTGCTATACAGATTCAATGCAATTCCAATTAAAATCTCAATGACGTACCTTATAGAAATAGAGCAAGCAATCATGAAATTCATCTGGAAGAATAAGAAACCCAGAATAGCTAAAGCAATCCTTAGCAGGAAGAATGAAACAGGGGTTATAGCAATACCAGAATTTCAACTATACTACAAAGCAATAGTAACAAAAACAGCATGGTATTGGCACCAAAACAGAAAGGTAGATCAATGGTGCAGAACAGAGGACATGAACACAAACCCAAATAAATACAATTTTCTCATACTAGACAAAGGTGCCAAAAATATGCAATGGAGAAAAGGTAGCCTCTTCAACAAATGGTGCTGGGAAAACTGGAAATCCATATGCAACAGAATGAAACTAAACCCCTATCTCTCACCCTGCACAAAAATCAACTCACAATGGATCAAGGACCTTGAAATCAGACCAGAGACCCTGCATCTTATAGAAGAAAAAGTAGGTCCAAATCTTCAACATGTCAGCTTAGGATCAGACTTCCTTAACAGGACTCCCATAGCACAAGAAATAAAAGCAAGAATCAATAACTGGGATAGATTCAAACTAAATAGCTTTCTCTCAGCAAAGGAAACTATCAGCAATGTGAAGAGAGAGCCTACAGAGTGGGAGAAAATCTTTGCCAATCATACTTCAGATAGAGCACTAATTTCCAGAATATATAAAGAACTCAAAAAACTCTGCACCAAGAATACAAATAACCCAATCAATAAATGGGCTAAGAATATGAACAGACACTTCACAGAAGAAGATCTACAAGCAATCAACAAACATATGAAAAAAGGTTCACTATCTTTAGTAATAAGAGAAATGCAAATCAAAACTACACTAAGATTCCATCTCACCCCAATTAGAATGGCGATTATCAAGAATACAAGCAACAATAGGTGTTGGCGAGGATGTGGGTAAAAAGGTACACTCACACATTGCCGGTGGGGTTGCAAATTAGTGCAGCCACTCTGGAAAGCAGTGTGGCGATTCCTTAGAAAGCTTGCAATGGACCTACCATTTAACCCAGCTATCCCACTCCTTGACCTATACCCAAAGGACTTAAAATCAGCATACTACAGAGATACAGCCACATCAATGTTCATAGCTGCTCAGTTCACAATAGCCAGACTGTGGAGCCAACCCAGATATCCTTCAATTGATGAATGGATAAAGAAACTGTGGTATATATATACAATGGAATATTACTCAGCTATAAAGAATAATAAAATTATGGCATTTGCAGGCAAATGGACGAAATTGGAGAATATCATGTTAAGAGAGATAAGCCAATCTCCAAAATCCAAAAGACGAATGATCTCACTGATAAGTGGATGATGGCACATAATGGGGGGTGGGAGGCGGGCAAGAATGGAGGAAGGAGGGACTGTGTAGAGGGAAATGAGAGGTGGGACGGGTGGGGGGGAAGGGAAAAATAACAGAATGAATCAAACATCATTACCCTATGTAAATGTATGATTATGCAAATGGTATGCTGTTACTCCATGTATAAACTGAAACAACATGTATCCCATTTGTTTACAATAAAAATAAATTAAAAAAAAAAGGATAGGTGTTGGCAAAGTTTTACTGTAAAAGGTCTAATAATAAAGATTTTACACTGAACCATCCAAAAAAATTAAAAATAAATAAATAAATAAATAAAAACCTAGAGATGAATATCAAAAGAAAAATATACAATGAGTCAAGAGTGGCAGCCTCCAAGGAACTTAGAAGGAAGGATAGGTAAAGGATTACTTTTCATTCTTAAGAACTTTCTCATACTATTTGACTTTTTAAACTATATATATTCATTATTTCAATAAAAATAAATTTAAAATTGTGTTTGGCAGATGTCATACAGAACACGAATTAACATCTTCTATAGTTTCTCTGTCAAAAAAAAAAAAGCAACAAAAGGTCTGTGCTGGAAGTGGAAAAGCAAACTTAAGCCACATAAAATCTGGACCTTTATTCAGTTCTTTTTTTTTTTTTTTTCACTCAACTAAATAAAAACAAATATATTTGTCTCCTAATCTCTAAAATGTTTCCTTAAAAAAGTTCTTTTCACCTTATTAAGTGTAATAAAACTGAACAGTTTAATTTTTGTCAGGAAAAAATATTGAGTAATGAAGTTATTTTAAAAAGATAAACAAACAACAACGTAACATCTCAAACGAGTTTATTCTGTTTACATTAGAACCTGAAACAAAATTCTTCCTTGGTAAAGGATGGAGGCTTAGCCATAGGAAATTGGACCAACCAAGACTGAAATATTCTCAAGAACAAATCAAAATATACAGGGTCAGAACTTTATAAGCAGGGTTAGCTCAGACCCCTAACACTTCCAGGATTTTCATGTTAAACATTAAGACTTGTAGAGTGACTCTAATTGGGTACTACTAATAAATAGTATGGTGTTGCAATATATGAATATAGTACTCAGTAATCAACCCTATGACCTTTTCTGATATATTAAAACATTAAACACATATATTGCAAAATATATCAATTAAGAGCTTCTTATGCATGAGGAAAAAATGCTACTGTATTTACTTTCATAGCCCAAGTCATATGCAAGCATGCAGTTTAACATAACACGACACACAATTGTTTAATATGTCAATAATCACCAGAAGATATCAATATATCACTGAGTATGCATCAATAAGCAGAATTAGCATAAACCAGTTAAAGACAAAAGAAGAGCACAAGAACAGATTGCTTGTGCTCTGTTATCGATGTGGTCAGGATATGAAGGAAACCAGGGTGTGAGCACTCTGTGAAGTTTCTATCAGTGCTGACAGGAGGAGTCACTATGCCCTAAGAGAGGTGACACTGATTTTCATGCCCAACCATCAACAAGGAAGATACAGATGTTTTGCCTCAGATGCAAACAAAATCTCTCAATCTAGTGTGGAAATGGGCATTTTACTTTACTACAAAAAGACCAATACCTTCACAGTCTCACAGACATCCACCCACACTCCTTCTCCCTCCCCCACACAAAACCTCCTTCCCTCTCTGTCCCTTCTACCACCTTTCCCTCTCTCCCACTAATAATCCCTCCCTCCATCTTTTTCTTTTCTTTGCTTTTTTCTTTTTCTTTTTTGCATTTTGATTCATTGTATACAAATGGGAGTACAACTTTTCATTTCTCTGGTTGTACACAATGTAGAGTCACACCATTCCTGTAATCATACATGTACATAGAGTAATGATGTTTGTCTCATTCCACCATCTTTCCTTCCCCCACTCTCTGCACTCCCTTTACTTCCCTCTATCCAATCCAACGTTTCTCATTCTTCCCTTAACACCCACCCCTCCATTATGTAGCAGCATCCACTTGTCAGAGAAAACATTTTGGCCTTTGGTGCATGACAGTCTCCAGTTCCATCCATTTACCTGCAAATGCCATTTTATTCTTCCTTATAGCTGAGTAATATTCCATTGTGTATATACACCAATGTTTCTTTATTCATTCATCTCTTGAAGGACGTCAACGTTGGTTGGACAATCTATCTATTGAGAACTGAGCTGCTATAAACATTGAAGTGGCTGTGTCACTGTAGTATGCTGATTTTAAGTCATCTGGGTATAAACCGAGGAACAGGATAGCTTGATCAAATGGTGGTTCCATTTCAAGTTTCTGAGGAATCTCCAGACTGCTTTCCAGAGTGGCTGCAGCAATTTGCAACCCCACCAGCAATGTATGAGTGTACCTTTTTCCCCACACCCTCACCAATACCTATTGTTGCTGGTATTCTTGATAATCGCCCTTCTAATTGGAGAGAGATGAAATCTTAGGGTAGTTTTGATTTATATTTCTCTAATTACTAGAGATGTTGAACATTTTTTCAAATATTTGTTAATTGGTTATATATCTTCTTCTGTGAAGTATCTGTTCAGTTCCTTGACTCATGTATTGATTGGGTTATTTGTATTTTTGGTATAAAGTTTTTTGAGTTCTTTATAAATTCTGGAGATTAGTGCTCTATCTGAAGTGTGTGTGATAAAGATTTTCTCCCACTTGTAGGCTCTCTCTTCACATTATTGTTTCCTTTGCTGAGAAAAAGCTTTTTAGTTTGAATCCATCCCATTTATTAATTCTTCCTTTTATTTCTTACACTTTAGAAGTCTTGTTAAGGAAGTCTGGTCCTAAGCTGACATGATGGAGATTTGGGCCCACTTTTTTTTCTATTTGGCGCAGAGTCTCTGGTCTAATTTCTAGGTCCTTGATCCATTTTGAGTTGAGTGTTATACAGGGTGAGAGATAGGAGTTTAATTTCATTTTGTTGCATATGGATTTCCAGTTTTCCCAGCACCATTTATTAAAGAGGTTATTTTTTCTCCTTTGTATGTTTTTGGCACCTTTGTCTAGTAAGTATGTGATAAACTGCATTTATGTGGGTTTGCCTCTGTGTTTTCTATTCTGTACCATTGATCTATCTTTCTACTGTGGTGCCAATACCATGCTGTTTTTGTTACTATTGCTCTGTAGTATAGTTTAAGGTCTGGTATTGTGATACCTTCTGCTTCACTCTTCCTGCTAAGGATTGTTTTGGCTATTCTGGGTGTCTTATTTTTCCAAATGAATCTCATGATTGCTTTCTCTATCTCTATGAGATATGTCATTGGGATTTTAATTGTAATTGCATTGAATCTGTATAGCACTTTTGGTAGTGTGACCATTTTGCACAATGATCAAGTAGGATTCATCCCAGGGATGCAAGGTTGGTTCAACATCCAGAAATCAATAAATATAATTCATCACATCAATACACTTAAAGTTAAGAATCACATGATCATTTCAATAGATGCAGAAAAAGCATTTGATAAAATACAGCACCCCTTCATGCTCAAAATCCCAGAAAAAAATAGGGATAGTACGAACATATTTCAACATCATAAAGGCTATCTATGCTAAGCCTACAGCCAACATCATTCTAAATGGTGAAAACTGAACGCATTTCCCCTAAAAACTGGAACAAGGCAGGGATGCCCTCTTTCACCACTTCTATTCAACATCATCCTTGAAATACTAGCCAGAGCAATTAGACAGACCAAAGAAATTAAAGGGATATGAACAGGAAAAGAAGAACTCAAACTATCCCTATTTGTCCATGACATGATTCTATATTTAGAGGAGATGAAATATTCCACCAGAAAACTTCTAGGACTCATAAATGAATTCAGTAAAGTAGCAGGATACAAAATCAATGCTCATAAATCTAATGC
This sequence comes from Sciurus carolinensis, assembly GCF_902686445.1. Classification (NCBI taxonomy): domain Eukaryota; kingdom Metazoa; phylum Chordata; class Mammalia; order Rodentia; family Sciuridae; genus Sciurus; species Sciurus carolinensis. Next base: position 43,159,725 of record NC_062219.1, on the reverse strand, counting down.
ATTTCTATTCATAAGTGATGAATCCTCTGATAAAGAAATTAGGAAAACTACCCCATGCACAACAGCCTCAAAAAAAAAAAAAAAAAAAAAAAAAAAAAAAAAAAAACTTGGGAATCGAGCTAACAAAAGAGGTGAAAGACCTCTACAATGAAAACTAGAGAACGCTAAAGAAATTGAAGAAAACCTTAGAAGATGGAAAGATCTCCCTCTTCTTCCTTTTATCTTTCCTCCCCTTCCTATACACAACTCCTCTTTTCTACTCTTCTTCTCTCCTTTTTCCTCTGTCTCTCCCCTTCCCCTTCACTCCAATTCATTAGTGGAAATAAAAATCAGTATCTCTGTAACAGGAAATACTTATGTGAACAATGTGAATAAATTGTATGAAATTAGGGACTACCCCTTTCAATTATTTTAGAATGTGTTTAGAATAAGGTGAATCCCCTATAATCCCCTACAAGTTTACAAATAACTCAAACTGAATCTCACCAAAGGAATGATAACTCTCTGCTGCTAATTAGTATAAATTCTGCATGCTGCTTTAAAAATATTTCCAAACCATTACTGTAAGGAGGTAGGCACTTATCCAGAATAACTGGAGTGGTTCTGTGCAGTTTAGTGTTAGCTATCTTCTCCACTTGAAGAAATTCCAAATATGCTCTTAGTTTATCTCAGGACTGCAGTCACAAGCCTCTTCTTTTTCTCCTGCTCTTTTCTCCTCATTAATTCAGCATACTCAGGGAAGAAATACATTTCACTTTTATTAACAATCTAAATTTTTCTGTGTATATATCATCATAAATCCCATGAACTGTAGTTTACAAACTCTAATCAAAAATAGTATGTGTGCATTTACATTCCTAAGTGTATATTATATATACCCAGCACACATGTACACACATCTTACTTAACCAAACACAATTCATTCCCGTTATACAAATGTTTTCTTCTCTGATCAGCACAAACTAATAGAAATGCAAAGCTCTATTCCCTTCCTTCTGATCAAAACAACAAAAGATATGCATTACAAAAACACTAGCAATGCACACACTAGCCACATCCCCAGGTCCAGAGCTTAATGTTTCCAATACACATGTAACCACATATGAAGAAGAGAAGGAACAGAGTCAGTTTGCCACCAAAACCCTGTGTGAGCAGTGAAGAGTGAGCAGAGACTGTGTGGGGAGCCCACTCATTTACTCTGTGCACCAAATTCAGATCAGAGTTCAGAAATGTTCTTGCAACTCCTGCAGTTGGAGATTAGGTTGAGTTTTTGTAAATACACATGAATTTTGATGAGTTTGCTCAGTATGTAGATCTGAACGTTCAATAAAACTTGCAAATATGCTCAAAGAAAAGCTTAGGGTGGATATACAGAGTTAGTAAAGAACAGACCAATAAAGCCACTGTAGAAAAAAATGGAAATAGAACTGAAAATGTAATTAAAGAAGATAATTCCAATTGCATAGGTAGAGGAAGAGAAAAAATCAGCAAAAATGACTGACAAAAAAAAAAAAAAACAATCCAAAAAGAAAAAAGTTGCAGAAGCCACAAAAAAGAGAGTATCTAACCAAGTGTTGATTTAGTAGAGCTAATTAGTATTTTCTAAATGAACACATGAATGAAAGAACTTTCAATAACATGGTAGAAGGTGAAATGCTACAGAGAACAAGTTAAGTAAAATGAAGTCACAAAGGAGGATACAAAGAAATACACACAATTTAAAATGTACCTGTCCCCTGACTCAGCAAGTTCACTTCTAAAAATTTGTTGTAAAGCAATAATTATAGACATGCAGCTATTTACGTACGGATATGTGTAATAAAAACATTGAAAATAACCTAATTGTATAAAGACAGAATATTTGAATTCATCATTATACTGGAATGATATTCAATCCTTTAAAATTATGAATATGAAAGGATAATGTGAAATATTTAAGTATAAAAGCCTATTTCAAAATACTAGAACCTGTTTTTCAAAAAGTACATTTATAGCGAAATGTCAAAATACAGGCACAAAGTGGTTAATGGTAGTTATCTTTAAAATTTAAGGTAATGAGGCCAGAAATGGTAGCACACGCCTGTAATCCCAGTGGCTAGGGAGGCAGGAGAAGTCGGCCTGAGCAATAGCAAGGCGCTAAGCAACTCAGTGAGACCATGTCTCTAAATAAAATACGAAAAAATAGGGCTGGCTGTGTGGCTCAGTGGTTAAGTGCCCCTGAGTTCAATCCCCAGTACTAAAAAAAAAAAAGAGGGTAATGAGTATGGTTTTCTACTTTTTTTTTTTTACCATTCTGTATTCTATATAAAAAGGAATTCCTTAACTAAATAAGAATTTTGAATTAATTACTAATGTCTTCAATTAGTAATAGATCATTTCATTTTTTTCTTCAAATTAATAAAGAATAAAAATATTGGATGTGTGTATATGTATGTATATTAATGTACATACATGTGTGTATGAAGTTCAAAATGTGGATGAATTTCTAGTCAGATTATATTCTAATTTTTGATATAAAAAAGATGGGAAAAGGTAATTTTTAAATTATTTCTTATTACTAACCATCAGATTTAAGTCTAGTTAGCAACTAGGTTTCTAAGACAAATAACTTGGTAAGTTGTTATAATGGAATATTAACCCTCAACTATATTAACTATATGTTAAAATAACCAAAATATTTTTAATCTGAACATATTTCCAAATCAGATATGAATATTTTAATTTTTCTCTTAAAGTCATCTTAGAGGTCAGAGTTTTACAAAGAAGCTAATTATGCATTAACACTATTTATTATACTGAATGTAATATTTACTACTGATAGATCAATGTAAAATATTAACAGCAGGTGATTAATTTCGAAGGTTGTTCTGTAAGTACAGATTCCAGAGTTTTGTTTTTAAGAAAATTAATAATAAATTGACCATGCTAGCATTTCAAATGAAGCAAAGAAAAAAACAGGTTTTAGGAGTACTATATTAGTAGGTTTTAACTAAATTTGAATATACATTTAATAACAATTACTATTTAATATTTAAATTGTTAAAATAATTCTACAGTCTAACTAAAACTTAATTTATAGTTTAATATAATAAAAACTATTAATATTAGATGATGCTATAAGTCTTTCCACACAAGATATGTTAAAACACAATGTCCTAGGAAGAGTATAATATTCCTTTAAAACCTCAGGTGGCTAAAAAACAAACAAACAAACAAACTTTAAACTGCTAATTAAGCTTTAGGCAGGATCAAAAGTTTCCAGGCAATTATTTTAACTGATTGGAAGATTTAGCAAATAAATGTTAACCAAGTAATTAAAAAGTACTTGGCAATATGGGAGACATGAAAGCAGAAGAAAACTATACTCTCTTGGGGAGCTGAAGTTTCAGTAAAAGAGGAGAAATAAGTCAAATATTAAATCTGTGGGGATAACCATGAAGGCAAGATCAGAATGTGCTAAAGTAATTCATAGAGTTAGCTTTGCCTTAAAAGATGGGCTGCATTTGTGTACATAGAAAAAGAAGTGAATGCAGTATTCAAAGCATAAAAAACAAGTATAGAAGCAATAAAAAATGTTGTGCTTGAGGGAGATGGGAATCTAACTTCCACAGAGCATTAGTTCAGGCTGAAGAAGGGTAAGAAATAACGTGCACTGGAAAGGCAGAGATGAATTATGAAAAACCACACAGTTTCCTAAAATTGTCAGTTATTCAGACTGGGAAAAAAGTAGCAAGGACTTATAAGACTACGTTTCTTTTCTGCATTAATTATCTCATATTCTTTGATAATCCAAATATCTGATTCCTCTCTAGGCAATAAGGTTAAAAAGAATGATCACGTCTTGTTTACTCCATTAGATCCCCCACATCTAGCACAGAACATAGTTCATAAGTGTTCAGTAATTATTAAGGAAATAAAATAAAATAGGGAAAAGTAATTTAAAAATTACAAATCTTATTTTGCAATAACCTGTAAAAGATATTGCATATCTTATGCTGCTACACTGAGAAACTCAGATTAGCTTAGAGAGGAAAATATGGTCTCTGACTCATAAAGGCAGGTTAGAAAAAAGGCATAAGAACAACCTCCTAATATGGATTGAGTATGTCTCCCAAAGATTCATGAACTAGAAGTTTAATTTCCAATGTGGTGCTGTTCATATGGTAGAACATCTAATAGGTGCATCTTAAAGTAAGGTCCGTGGATTAGGTCAGTGGAGGTGCCATTTTCAAAAGGGATTAATGTAGTTCCCTGTTGGGTCCTCTCAGTTCCCATAAAGCCCTAGTTTGTTCCCATAAGATCCTGGCTATTATAAAAAAAAGTGAGTCTGGCCTCAAATCCTGTTGGGACTGACACATTAACTAACTCAGGCTGACTCCTTACTCCCTGGCGAGTGAGCAAGATCAAGGCCTCATAGGTGGTTTCAAAGGTCATACCGCCCTTCATAATGATGATTGGGAGCCCTATAGGATCATGGATCACTCATATCAGGACACTGGGAAAAGCTGTGTGATTTCCTCAATAAACGAGATTCCTGCTGTGCCTCGTGCGCTGACAGACCTCCCGGCTCTGGTGTGTTTCCTTTGCCGCCAACACTCATCATCCTGCTCAGCCCGTATTCTCCTCAGGCGAGCCCTGAGGAGGTACATCGGACTTTGTTGCCTGACAGGGAGCAACAAAAACCCTCTGGGTTTCCTGTCCTGCCACGTGACTGCTCTCCTCTGCGAGTGGCAGGTTCCCTTTCCATTTTTTCACCATGTTGTCATGCAGCCAGTGGACTTTTATCAGAATGTTGGCATCATACTGTTTAGACCCTTCAGTCATCAGAATCATGAGTCAAATAAACCTCTTTACTTTGTAAGTTATCCAGTCTCTGGTATTTTGTTATAGTTTTAAAAAAAAAAAAAACAGACTGGGGATAAATAGGAACAAGGTAAGGGGGAGACCAAACATTAATGTCCTCATCTTTCATAACAGAGTCAAGGAATACTGTCTAAAAGTGAAATATAAAGCTCAAACCTCTTGAAAAATGCTCAAACCTCCTGAAATGTTTTACATAATCTTTTTTCTTTATCTTCAAGGAATCTCTAGGAAAATAATAACTGCTAGAGTGAAAAGACAGTTATTTGAAATTCAGAAATTCAGTTTCACAAGGGTTTCTTTTTTCTTTTCTATAAAATTGTAAGAATTTAAAGTAGCAACTATATTATTCCATTTCTATAAAAGAATTTATTTCTATCCTTTAGTTTGTATACATATAAAAAGATGTCTAGAATAATTTTCTTTGATGTTAATAATGCCACTTTGGGAATTAGGAGGAATTTCACTTGATTTATTATGCTTAAGTTCCTGTATTGGTTAATTTCTTTAAAATAAAGATAAATTACTGTCTGAAAACAAAGAAAAAATTAAGAATACTTTCAGATTTAAGCAACTGAGGAGATGGATGGGTCACTTAATAAGACAGAAATGAAAGATTAGTTTTGCTAGTTTTTGTGGGAAGAGGTTTGACAGATCCAAGAAAGCAATTTTAGACATGTTAAGTTTGTGATCATCAAGATATGCATGAATTGAGATGTCAAGAGGCAGTTTTATATGTGACTTGCTGGATCAGAAGAGAAGTCTGCATTAGAAATACAAATTGGGGCATTTACCAATGTAGGCAATATTTAAAGGTAAAGGTGAAAAGAACTAGAAGTAGAGTACGAAGAAGAAATGTCCCTGGGCCCAGGGCTAAGTCCTGAGGATTCTAACATTCAGAAGTTGCTTAGAGAATGAGAGGAGAAATTGCAGCCATTGGAGTCACAAAAACAAAGAGAAGATAATTTTTCATACAGAAAAATATGGCCTATTATACTAAAAGCTACTGATAGTTTTCAAAAGATGAGAATTTAAAAAGAATGCATTAGAGTCATTAATATGGAAATTATAAGTGACCTTGATGTGAGCAGAATGAACCATTCTGTAAGGGTTATAAACTCAAAGCCAAATCAAAATGGATAAAACAGAGGTGAGCAAGTGAGGATAATTTGTACAGATAAGTGAGAGAGAAGTAAGACAATAGCTAGAGGGAGATGTGAGGTCAAGGGCAGTTTCTTTGTGTGTATTTTGTTTTCTTTCATTTTAAGATGAAATATATGAAGGCCTGTCTTCACACTGATAGGAATGATTCAGTGTCAAAGGATAGTGTGGAAGAATTAAAGTAGGGGGAAAGGAGGAAGGCTAAACAAACAAGCAGGCTTCTTGAATATTAGACATTCACAATGCCAAATTCAGAATTAAACATAATGATGCTGTTGAAAAGTGAAAAGCCACATTTCACTAATCCTCATCTAAGCAATGCAACAAACAAGCTGAATCAAAGTTATCCTCAATAGTTCTGAGGCAGAGGAAGACAAAAGTGAATGAAATAAGTAATACTAAACTAAGAAATCAAGCACATTAATGAGATAATCTCCTGAGGAAGAAAGTATAATTAAGGTATAATTAAGGTACAATTATAAACAAATATTGTGAGTTAGATACAGGTAAAAATGCAAAATACACAGAAACACAAACTTTAAATATGACATAATGCTGAGGTCTAACATATCACTGTTAGAACTCAATGACCAATAATAGACTGAAATTAGTAGAAAAATTAAATTACCTAACTTCAAATGTATGGCTCAAAGTACAACTTAATTGGAGATTATGGGAATGAACTTCAAATTACAATAAATATAAATTTACTATCAAAGAAAAACTTATTAAAAGGCACATAATTAAAATAAACTTTTCCTCACAAAGTGATGTTGCCATTTTCTCTCTCTGAGCACTGATGTTTTAAACCAGCAAATAACTAGGCAGCAAGTGGAAGACCACTGAGATACTGAAAAACTGAAGACAAAAATTATTTCACAGTAAAACAGAAAAATGGAGCAAGAAGAGATGCAGAAATATATGCAGCACCACTTACTGGTACTATTACTACCACTGTTTCATAGTGCTTTCTATGTGCCAGGCACTGTTTTAAGCACTCTGAATTTATCATATGTAATTCTCTCAACAATTCTATTAGGAAAATAATGTAATTATCCTCCATTTTACAGAGTGACTGTGCCCCACCTCACACAACTAGTAAACATTAAGCAGTCAGATTCAAGTTCACATTGCTAACCACCATAACTCACTATTCTACCTATCGAAAATGGGATGGTAAATTTCCTAGGGTAGGACACAATGATTTCATTTAGATATTATGAGAAAGTAAACACTATGAAAATTAATGTTATTCCCAGAAGTTTTCACTTTTTGCACTGCCTCTTTATATAACTTAATAAAAACCTACTGTTAAGTCTTTTTCCCAAAAAGGACACTAGAGAAAAACTTAATACAAGAAATGTACAGAAATAAAAAAACAAATTCACCCAGTATATCAATAATAATAGGTGAAAATATATAGCCTTTTACTATAAAACTCAGAAATATATTTGCTATGTAAAAGGAGATCCTTTTGAATGGATTTCTTTCCCCTACTTAACCCTCATTGCTACTTGCTATATGATCTGATGGTATAAACTGAAAATTAAAATTTAATGTGAAAAAATGTATATAAAGTATATACCATTCAAAATGGTATATAAAGTATATAAAATATATTTATATACCATAATGTATATAAAGTATATACCATTCAAAAAGCTGTTATAGTTAGTTTTTTATATATTCTTTGAACCAGAAAGCCCAAAAATGAAGCCTAGATATTTATGAATAGTAAAAAAAATAAAATTAAAGTACAGATATATAAAATTATACTATCATCAGGGAATTCTAATTTTAGAAAAGTAATTGCTTTACTTTTTACTTCTTAAGTAGTGCATTATCATTGACTTCCCTCATGCCTGAAAAAGTTACTTTGTTAGTAGAAAGAGAAAAAATCATGAACCTATGAAAATGGAAAATTTCCTTAATTCACCTGGTTTTAAAGGTAGTAATTTGTAGGTGTGAAACCTGTTATATATCTACATACAACCAAAAGACTGAAAATTTCATAAGTATCTATAACCCTACCAACTCTGCTTTATTTCCCACTTGAACATGCTTCATAAAATGTCAAGGAATATGAACTCGATCAGAAAGATTTAAACCTCAGGAAAAGTAAAGCTGAAGAGTAATGATCAACACCAAAAAGCAAAATCTGGGCTTCAAGATAAATCATCCATGTCTGGGCCTCTTTCAAGGCTTTATTATGGCAAGAGTCTAATCAAATACCAACATAGGAAAGCCCCAGGTGACTACTGAGTAAACTAAATGCAAGTCTCCAACATGCCTCCATTAAATTGAGTAAAAGTGGAAAACTCTGTAATAATACAGAACCCAAATTCAGAGAAAGGCTACAGTATAAAAACCTAATTGTTATAATTTATCTACATCATAGGAAGACATTAATTTATGTTAAATAATTTTAAAGTATATAGAAAAAGCCTAATTTGACAGCATATAAATATTTAACATGAACATTTAAATATTTAAAATATCATAAAACAATATTTTACATAAAATATTAAATTTATAAATAACATTTTTATTTAAAAAAAAAACATTTAAAATAAAATTTAGCACCTTACCTGAGACCAAAGATATGTGATTGTTCATAGTTGAATAAAGAACAAATCTTAGCTTCAGAATTCAAAATGATAAGTCTATCAATTATATCCTGGAAGACAGACAGAATGAGATTATGTTGACTGAAACTATTCAAAGAAAATTACATAAATAAATATTTAGATTTATGGTTCTCAATTTTGACTTTATACTGAAATTACCTGGGAAGTTGTTACAAAGCAAAACAAACACAAACCAACCATGGAAACTTTGGTCCCAACTTCAGAGGTCTAAATTACTTGGTCTGAGTGTATCTTGGATACTAGGATTTGTGCTAAATTCCAAAAATGAATCTAATGCTCAGCCAAAATGGAACCACTAATTTATACCCCATTTTGAAACCAGTGAACAATTTATATAGTTAACAATAAAACTGCCGAAAATGTGAAATATTTTGAAAAGCAAATATGAAATCTACAAATGTGAAGCATAAACAGTGAATCTGAATATTTTTTATCTAATAACTGTCTGAGATTTTGTTAATAAATATTTTCTGGCTCACATTAATCAGTAGTTTCCAAACCTGATTGAACAATGGGATCATCCAGTGCTTTAGTCAGCTATTTCATTCCTATGACAAAAGGACCCAACCAGCACAATTGAATGAGGACGAAAAGTTTATTTGAGGGTTCAGTTCCAGAGGTCTCAATCCATAGACAGCAGGCTCCATTCCTAAGGGCTCCAGGTGAGGCAGGACATCATGGTGGAAGAGTATGACACAGAGAGAGGTCTCCACTTGCCAAATATATAGCCCAAAGTCATGCCCCCAATGAACCATTTCCTCTGGTCACTCCCCACCTGCCTCCAGTTACCATTCAGTTAATCCCATCAGAGATTAAGTCACTGATTAGGTTAAGGCTCTGACCCAATCATTTCTCCTTCAAATCTTCTCACATGTAAGCTTTTGGAGGACACCACATCTAAACCACAACACCCAGAGAACTTTTAAAAAAATACCTAAGATGCCAAGTTCTACCTAAGACTGCTGAGACACTATGTTTAGGGCTCAAATTCTGACATTAATATTCTCAAAAGTTCCCCAAGGTATTCCAAAGTATATCTAGGCCTCAAAACCATTAGGGCAAATATAGAGAGATTCTGATGACCTAGGGGCCACCTGTTATTCCAAACACTAACAATTTTAGCCTACCATACAATTTTAAATACTTTCTAAAAGTTTTTTCATAATGCCCTGCTTTGGTGTATATCTTCAGATGTAGGTCTAAGAAATTTATTCAGACAAATATTTGTCTCTCTCGTTGCTCATTTTCCTAACCAAGAAAACTGCTACCTTCAGTGAGTTTAAATTCAGAATATTTCTGTGACCAATAAGGCAAAATAAAGAAGGTTTTGCTAGGGAATAAAGTAAAATTTATTCAGCCCTTCATGAATGATGATACAAAAACCTTATCATCAAATAAATAAGCAGCAAAGAAATGAGGTTTGTGAGGAGGAGAACACTCGGTCACATTTGAAAAGTACTAATTGAAACATAGTAAAAACTGAACTTTGGGTAAACTTACCTAGTAAAAATGTATACCTAACACATGAGAAGGCACTCACTGTTCTACAATACCTTGCAGAAATGTGTAATTAATACTATATTAGCATAAGAGTTTAAACCAATAATTATTAATGAACTATCTAACAATGAAAAATAAAAATACTGTTAATTTTAAAAGATGGGTCATCAGCTAGGCACTCCTTGGTCCAAACAATATGAAAAACACTGAGCTATACAAATGAGAATCATATTGCCAGCTGCATAGTCATATTCTCATTAACTGACCCTCTTTTTCTCAAATCTCTCCACTCTGACTACCCTGATTTAGCTCCAGTATCAGCCACAGAACTCTTCTGAACTCACCCAGATACCTGGATATTATTATGTAAGATTTCATGGCAAATCTTGTTGCTATGTAATTCTTCAGTAATTCTTCATATAAGTAGATATTTTTACTGATTAAGAATTACTGTAATTTTTATGAAATGATCAATTATCATCACTATGTTTACCACAGTTAATCTTCACGTAACAATTGAGAACTGATTGTGTATCACTAACCTTTTCTACCTGAGGAAGGCTGCCAGTTGGTTCTATGCAAAGTAGTTTCTGAAGGATTACCATAGATTTTTCTTCAATAGTGGGGTATTAGTATAGGCAGCTGAAATTTCCACAGCTATCTGAACACAAAGCTAAGTTCAGACAATTTGTAGCTGGTAACACCTTATAACTCTGAAGTTCTGGTTCTGAATCTAAGTACTAGATACTATTCGAATAAAAATGTTTGGAAGAGTCTGTATTACCAACAAGCTAATGGAAGAGTAGATTGCAGCAATCTATCAATGATAATGCATTTTCAGAGAACAAATGTTACAGTAAATAATTTCTGCTTCAAAGAGGATTACATTGATGTATCACCACTTAGGGAAGAAAACGAAACTCCTGGGAAGCCTGCCTTATGGAGAACTTCAGTTTCTAAGCATCATAACGTGTGTCAGGAAAGGAAACAGGTTCCTAAATCAAGAGATAGCTTCCCAGAAACAGGCTAATGAAAGTGAGGCCTGGACTTGCAAATAGTAATCAGAAACTCTATTGCTTTTTTAAAAGATATTGTCCAGCCTGAGAATATGTTCAATAACATGGTAGGTCAAATTGAGAACAAGGCTAGAAAAACAAATAAAATTATATATAAACAGATATACGCCTGAGTGCCTACTCAATTTACAATGTCCCAAGTGCCATATTTGTGCTATCTGACTCCCTTTACTTAGGCAACAGGCAAGTGAAAGGTGAAGAGTAGTTCAATAACAATGGCCCAATATTCCTGTACATGCTTTCTATGAGTGGCATGTCATTGGTTAGCCTATGAATAAAATAAAGGCAGTCAAAGTCCTTCCTTGGGATTTTTCAAAGTGGGAAAGTAGAGGAAAACGCTGCTCTACTGTCTGGGGTGTAGTGAGTTAAATGGTGACACCACTCCCAAAAAGTTATGTCTGTGTCCTAACCCCCAGAACCTATGAATGTCAGCCAATTCCAAAACAAGGGGGACTCTTTGCAGAGGTAATTATGAATCTTAACCTTAGATCAGCAAACTCTAAATCCAAGAAAACTCTCCTTGTAAGAGAAGCACAGGGTAGGGTGGGGAGGCTTAAGACAAAGATTGATGGCCACAAGAACATGGAGGAAGAAAGTGGAGTTAAACACCAATAAGACAGGGAATGTCTAGAAAAGTCATAAGTCAGAGACAAGGAAAGATTCTCCCCTGGAGCCTTGGGAGGGAGTATAGCTTTGCTGACACCTTGATGACTTCTGGCTTCCAGAACTGTGAAGGAGCAAATTTTGTTTTAAGCTACATAGTTTATTTGTTTGGCAGTCCCAGGAAACTAAGACAAGGGGAGACAGAGAAGATACCAGCATTGACTAGCTGGCAGCCCTTCCTAGGGAGAAGAGAACTCTAGAGTTCTCTCCTGTGAAGAACAACACGTACAAGAGAAGAAAATACAAATAATTATAGTACATAGTACTATACCAGGCAGTGATCAAAAATACTCTGCATTTCATTTACCCCAATTCAATTAATCCTCACTACCACCCTATGACAGGAACATGATCTCTTCTATTTTAAGCCACTTTACTGAGTTATGATTGACAAAAATAGGTTATACATATTTAATGTGTAAAACTTGATAAGCTTGGAGATAAATATACAAATATGAAACCTTAACTATAATTTATGTCATAACCTATCCATGACCTCCAAGTTTCCTCCTGCCTTATTTTGTGTGTGATAAAATTTAGCATAAGATTTATGATCTTATTAGCTTTTCAAGCATATAATATAATATTGTTAATTAAGACACTATGCTATAGAAGAGTTTTAGGATCTATTCATCTAGCATAACCAAAACTTTGTAACCTTGGACTAAAATCAGCCCATTCCCTCCTTGCTCACTGCCCAGCCCCGGCAATCAATGCCCCTCTCTTTGCTTGTATGAGGTTGACTATTTTAGATTCATCATATAAGTGGCATCATGTGGTATTTGACCTTCTGTGTCTGGCTTATTATTCTTAGCATAATGACCTCTTTTAACTGAAGAGAAAACTAAGGTCTAACTTGTTTATGGTCACCCAATTACTCAGTATCAGAATCAGAAAGCTAACCCAGGCATTCTGGCTCTAGGATACAAACTTTTAATCACTAACTGTGTCTTTACACAAAATCAAGATGGAAAGCAATAGTAGAAAAAGGGGGAGGATGTAGGGAAACAAACCCAGAGAGATGAGGACCCAACAGCATTTGTAGTCCTATTTGCAGCTGTACATGTTTTTCCTAAAAGTTGCTTATGTAGGTCAGTAAATTTACTTTTTTATCTAAAATTGTGTTTTTCTACCTGTTAAGATTTAGATACAAGGTATCTCCCCAAAAGCTCATGTGTGAGACAATGCAATGAAGTTTAGAGGTGATTGATTGGGTTATGAGACCCTTAACCTAAACAGTGTTTTAATCTTGTGATAGGGATTAACTGGGTAGTGACTGTAAGCAGGTGTGGCTGCAGGAGGGGGGTCCCTGAGACCATGCCTCCTCCTTGTGTGAGAGGAGTGCACTTGCACGCACAAGCTTACTTGCTCGCTCTCTGTCTGTCTGTCTCTCTCTCTGTGCTTTCTGATTATGTCTTCCATCATACTTCTCTACCACCATGGGGTTCAGTCTTGACTCAGGCCCTGAGCAGTAGAGTCAGACTTCTATGAACTGAGACTTCTGAAACCATGATATTTTCTCTCCTAATTGTTCTTGTCAGGTCTTTTGGTCACATGACAAAAAAGCTGACTAAAACAGAAATTGATACAAGGCGTGGGGTCATTGCTGTGACTAACCTGACTATATGGTTCAGAAGCTTTTAGAGAATTTAGGAATTTTTGAGAGGAATTTTGAGAAATTTCAAGATGCAAGTTGGAAAAGCTTTAGATTGTTTTAAGTGGCAATTCTGGTGGGAGCTCAGGTGACCAGGATGCCAATAAGACTATATATGGTGAAAACAGGACTCTTTGAGGTTTTAGAGGAGAAGGAAGACTATGGGAAATTGGACTAGACGTCATTCATGTTATGTTATGGCTAATAAGTTGTCTGCATTATGTTCATGTCCTGAGACTTCCTATGAGGCTGAATTTAAATGTGATGGACTTCTTAATCTGGTGGAAAAAATTTCTAGCAGCACAGTACTCAGACAGTGCCATGGATGTTGTTTATTTTAATAATCAGGAGCAGAAAGATTTTTAAAACTTGGACTTAAAAACTGAGAGAAAAACTGAGGCTAAGGAAGTTGTGCTTGTTAAAGACATTATAACTACCAAAGAGGCTTTGCTAAATATTTGGCCCAGAAACAATAGGAAAGATGACTTGAGGGCATCTTAGGAATTGGCAAGATCATCTTAAGTTCATGGATATAAAAGTGAAAATTCTTTTGATAAGAGATCATTGGAGCACCCTGCTTGTACAAGGGGGCCTAGGAAGTTGTTTCACATACTCAGTCACCCAGGAATTCAGAGGCTGCTGCAGCCATGATTCCTGCTGTTGAAGATGATGGGCAGACCTTAACAGCAACCATGTGGTTCTAGTTCTGCAGGAAAGAGAATTCTGGATTTAGGGGTCATGGAAGCTTCCACAGAGATTTCAAAGGAAAGCTTGGGAAGCCAGGCAAAGTGCTGCAGGGTCGGAGTTCCTGCTGGCTGCCCCTGAGAGGGCAATGTGTGGAGATGTGAGGAGGAAGCTGAAGCTGCAATAGGGACACCTGAGTTTAAGAAATACTAGTACCATGGAACATCTGCTGAGACAAGCTGCAGGAACTGAACAGAGACAAACCCACAAAGAGGTCATGTGGGCTGCAACAAGCAAAGCCACAGGGGAAGAGCTATGAAAGCCCTTTGAAGAGAACATTACAATGCCATGTGCTTCAGATGCCAGATAAGAAAGTACAGGACTTGTTTGCCCAGCTGGGTTTTGTTACTACTTTGGTCCCATCCTTTCTTTCTATGCCTTGGAATAGAAATGTTTACTCTGTACCTTGATATATTGGATACATGTAACTTACTTTTGATTTTTTATAAGGGCTCACACTGATAGTTTGCCTTGAGCCTCAGAAGAGGCTTTGGACTTGGACTTTTGGGCAATGATAAAACTATTAAGACTATGAGGACTCTTGGAAATTGACTAAGTGTATTTGCATTGTATGATAGGAATAAGTTTTTGTGGACCAGGGGTGAAATGTTGTGGTTTTAGATGTGAGGTATCCCCAAAAGCTCATGTGTGAGACAATGCAAGAAAGTTTAGAGGTGAAATGATTGGGTTACGAGAACCTTAACCTAATAAATTATTTAATCCCAATAGGGATTAACTGGGTATGGCTGAGGAGGTGGGTTCCTGGGGGTGTGCCTGTGGGGTTTATATTTTGTCTGTGAGGGAAGCTATCCCTCTCCCTCTCCCTCTTACTCTCCCCCTTCCCCTCCCACTCCCCCGCTCTGCTTCTGATTATGTCCTCTACCACACTCTTCCACCATGATGTTCTGCCGTTACCTTGAGCCTTGAGGAATAGACTCAGTCTTCTATGGAGTGAGACTTCTGAAATCATGTGTGATCCCCCAAATAAACTTTTTCTCCTCTAATTGTTCTTATAAGATCTTATGGTCACAGTGGCAATAAAGCTGACTAAAACACTATTTAACACACCACCATACCTTTACACCACTATCAAAGACCTGAAAATTTTGACAGTAACTAAAAATCCATATGAAATGGTACATTTTAGGGGAAGAATATTTGGTGTCATTCACCTTTAACTTACTAAAGTACAGAGAGCTAGAATTTCACAGGATAGTGGGCCTGCATACATGAATAAAATAAGGTATATTGTCCCTAATATCTAAAGAATTTCTTAAAACTGGGAAGAAAATGAGCAACACAAATAGGCAAAAGATAAATGAAAAACATTATAGAAAAAGAAATTTCAATGGTCTTTGAAGACAGGAAAAGAGCCAGGTGTGGTGGCTCATGTCTGTAATTGAGCAACTCAAGAGGTTGAGGCAGGAGGATCACAAGTTTAGGGCCAGCAATTCAGTAAGACTCTCAGCAACTTAGTGAGACCCTGTCTCAAAATAAAAATAAAAAAGACTGAGAACATAGCTCAGTGGTACAGCACCCTTGGTTCAATCCCTAGTACAAAAATCCCTAGTAAAAAAATAAATAAACATAGGAAAAGACATTCTATTAATAACAAGAAAAATATAATTATCATATGACCTGTCAGAAAATAACTTCTGACCAACCACTGAGCCACATTCCTACTTTTTCTGTTTTGTTTTCTTTTTGTTTTTGTTTTTTTAATTATGAGACAGAGTCTCACTAAGTTGCTTAGGGCCTTGCTAAACTGCTGAGGATGACTTTCAACTTGCCATTCTCGTGCCTCAGCCTCCGAAGAGGCTGGGATTACAAGTATGTGCCACTGCAGACAACAATATTATAATCTTAATCATCCTACAAAGAACAAGGTACTATATTGTATTGATTGGACAAAAAGATTATTCCCAGTGAATGGAAATCCAGCAATATATGGTATATAACACATATGAATTTACTTTTTAAACCAGTAGTCATGCTTCTGGAAATCTTGCCCCAGGATACCATGGTAAGCAGAATTCTAAGACAGCTTCCAAGATTCTAAGGTTTTAAACACAAAATACTAATGTAAAGGGAATTTTGTGAAGTAACTAAAGTCCTTAATCAATTGACATTTTTATGGGTGATTATTACCAAGGAAGACCTAATCACATGAGCAATTTAAAACTGGTCACAGAATAGGAATTCTGAGAGATTCAAAGAATGAGGGAGATGTGATATGAGGCAAGTTTTCCTATTCTGAAATGGAAGGGGCCACAGTATAAAGACCTGGGAGATGCCTCTAGAAACTAAGAAAAACTAAGAAAAATCCCTGGCAGGCAGAGAGTCAATACCAGACACTTAAACCCTTCTGCTTCCACTAACTGAATTCTATTATAGGTAGGAAGTAAATGTTTGCCCAGAGCCTGTAGATGAGCACTCGGCCTTGCCAACAACTTGATTTCAGTCTTGTAATACTCTGAGCAGAAAACTCAGGCAGTTTGTCCTGAACTTCTGACCTACAAAACTATGAGCTAATAAATAGGTGTAGGTTTTAAATTGTTAGGTTTGTTAGGAAATTGTTGTGTAGCAGTAGAAAAGATACAGACACATTTATAATATAAGCCAGACAAATAATTCTAGCATCATTTAAATTAGCAAAACAATGGAAAGAACCCAAGCGTACACCAACAGGAGACTGGATTAATAAACTCTAGAATATCTACACAATAAAGTATTATGCAAAAAAGTATTATTTTAGAGGGAAAAATGGATGAAGAAAAGTTCTATTTTCTGCTAAGAAATGATCTCTAAGATATGTAATTATGAGAAAAATGCAAAGAGCAGGTAAGTGTTTATGTTTATCTTCTGCTTAAAAAACTTACAGGGAAAGAAAACATATTTTTAAAAAAGACATTAGAAGAATAGACCAAAAATTCAATTTGTTACCTATAAAGCAGTGCTATACAGAACTTTGTGCAACAATAGCCATGCTCTTTATTTGTGCTGCCCAATATGGTGGTCACTAGCCTATTATATCAGGTAGGGAGTGGGTACTTGAAAACTTGAAATTTGGGTAGTACTTAAAAATAATAATTTTTATTTTACTGTTATTTAAATTTGAATAGAAACATGTGGTTTGTAGGTATGGTATTAAAGATTAAAGTCTACAACGAGAAGAGGAGGGGAGATTAATATAAAAGCACATTCTATACATGTACCTAGTTATATATCAAAATTGTTTAACTGTTTTTCATAATTTGGTATTTTAACTATGGCAAGAAAAAAAGGAGTAAAAACCTCACTAATTCTAAAAAAGTCTGCAACAAACCTATTAATTTAGTGGTTAATCAAGCAGAGCAGATATTTAGAGGCTAACCAGATAGAGTAGAGGTTTATTACATCAAGTGATTTTAAATTATGGTACTTTATTTATAAAACCCCAATGGCATATGCTAAGGACAAAAGAATGAAATATGCATTTATTGACTATATTTTATTTTGAAACTATTATATGTTAATTTTACTGTATAGCAAATAAATATTTTTGTTCATGTGAAGAAAAGCTTAAGAATTAAGACTGTTGATGAAAGAACAAGATAAGTAAGAAATATCAATATGAATTCCT
This sequence comes from Sciurus carolinensis, assembly GCF_902686445.1. Taxonomy (NCBI): domain Eukaryota; kingdom Metazoa; phylum Chordata; class Mammalia; order Rodentia; family Sciuridae; genus Sciurus; species Sciurus carolinensis. The sequence continues at coordinate 43,141,797 of NC_062219.1, read as the reverse complement.
AATTTTTATCTCAATAATGAAAACAAAATAATCTGCTATTGCCCTTCTCTGTCCACTGAAATGCCTAGAAATAAGATCAACTCTTAATCATGATGGTTAGGTTGCAGTAACAACTTCTGCTAAAAGGAAAAAAAGTCTTTGAAGATGGATGATTCTAAACCTGAGTCACAAAATGTACACAAAGAGCCTGGAAAGTTGTACATGAGAAAGCAAGAAAGCAAAATATTGAACACTTGGATATGTGCATATATTCAAAACACTCAACAGCAAAGAAGGAATATCTAGATCAAAAACAAAAAAAGACTGCACTGGATATATAAAAACCAGAAGTTCACAATGATAACACTGAAACCTTCCTACTAGAGGTTACTATAGCACCAATCCTTACTCTGAAAATTCACAGTCAAGAGGTTATTCTGTCTTTCCTGAAATAACTGCATTTCAGGGTTTCCTTTATGAAATCTTTTGTTACAGAATTCTATTTAAATAAAAAAGAGACAGAATTAGAATCACCACTTCACACCTGCTAATGAAGTAATGCATCAGTGAAACACAAGACAAATAACCCAGTTTCACCAATAAATCAATGGTGTAGAAACAAAAAGGGAAGGAAAGCTGTTTTAGAATAAGAGAAACTTAGAAAACATGACTGAATACACTTATGGTCCTTGTTTAGATCATTACTTAAGGAACTGCAACAAAGAGAATTTTTTAAAATTATTTATTTTATTTTTCACAGACTGCACTTTGATTCACTGCACACAAATGGGGCACATCACCCCATTTCCATGGTCATACACCATGTAGATTCATACCATCCATGCAATCACACATATACATAGGGTAACGATGTCTGTCTCATTCCTAAGACAATGACAGAAGCTTCTATATCTACAACATATTAGATACCATCAAGGAATTATAGCCAGTATTTTGAGATGATAATGCCATCAGGACTTACAGTGGTAATTCAAATCAAAGCAAAAACAAAGAGGTCCTTATCAGTGACACAGACTAAATTATTTGCAGGCAAACTGACTTTATGCCTGGAATATAGGATTCAGGAGACAAAATCGAAAGTAAAAAGGAACAATAGGGGAATAGATGGAAAAGTGGCAGAATATTCATAAATGTTAAAATTTAGTGATAGGTATATGAGTTCATTATACTACTGTTTTTATGTAAGCTTGAAAATGCCCACAACAGAAAGAAGAAAGCTTCCTTATACGCACAAATGCACACACACATACACACACACATAAAATCAGACTGGTTTTCACACTACTTTTGCTTAGTATGAGGATAAATTATAAGTTGAGACTGAAAGAAAAAGCAGTTAGGATCTCACTTAGGCAATCCAAACAAGACAAGAAATGTAGAGCTGAGTTAAGGTAGTCTTAATAGGAATGGGAAAAAGTAAAAAAAAAAAAAAAAAAGTATTGGAAAGATGATGTTACAAAGATGGTGATTTACTGCATTTAGAGAAAAGTCAACAACAACTTCCAGGTTTCCGGCTTATTTAATTGTATAGATGATGGTGTCATATACTAATATAAGAAAACAAGAAATGGAATTAATTTAGAAGAGAAAAACACTACATTCTGCTGTAGAAATCATTAAGGCTAAAAGGCCAATGAATTTTCCAGGTGCCCATTATCTGATAGGAATCTAAGTACAGATCTAGCAGCAAAGTGACTGATACAAGTCAGAGAGTTGTCAATATTCAAGTGAAGCCATGACACTGGATGAAATCATTCTGGAGGATATGTGACAAATAGAAGGAAAGTACAGGAAAGACCAGAGAAACTGGAAGAATGAGAAGTAAACAGTGCCATATCCATGGGAAGGAGAATGACAATAATGAGTGAATCAAATGTACTGAATGATGCAAAGTAGTCAATTGAGTTAAAGAAATAGGGAGTTTTGCTAGGATTAGGGAATTAAATATTTATTGATTTTGGGCAGAAAAATTTCAGTTAGGCAGTCAAACAAGATGCCATATTACAGTGTCTTCTGCAATTCATAAAAGAGAATAAAGTATGGACTTAAAGTACAAGCGATTTTTCAGCAAGGAGGAAAAGAAAGCAAACTATGGGGTGGTAGCTACAAGAAGACAAGAGGTCAAGGGAGTTGTTAGTTTTAGTTGGAAAATCTGTATGTGTTCAAAAGATGATGGAAAGCAATGAATTCTTCTACAGAGTTGAAATGTAATGCCTTTGGGAGCGGTGAAGTAATAAAACTATTTTCAGTTAAATTTCTTAAGGCCAAATAGAAGACAAGTCATAAGTGGAAAGATAAACTTGAATATGCACTAAACTTCATATAAATGAAAACAAGAAAATAAACATTCATGCCCTTGCTCTACATTAAATAAGAAAACTCATTTATACTTGTTTCCTTAATCTGTTTCTTTAAAGCCAATAATATTGGGAATAATTATTTTCAGTAACTGTTTACAGGATGTCTAACTCTGCTAGACTCTAAGGAGAACATATCCCTCTTCCCTTCAAGTACTCCAGTGCTTCAATAGACCAATACATAAACGGCTAATTCTATAAACTACTTAAGCAGCATCAAGAGATAAAATTTAGGCATAAGAGGAAACTGGAAAAATTCAAGAAAATAATAGAAGAAAGATAAAAATTTAATGACAAAGTATCTATCTTTATGGTTCATTTAACTTGTTATAAAAAAATTCCCCTAAGTCAAAAAAGTTTTTTTAAATTCAAATATTTAGGATTAATGAAGGTTAAGAGTATTCCAAAGGACCAAACTGTGTTTGTAACATATGGGACAAAATGGTCAGGAAAAAAAGTATTATTAATAATGGAATTTGAGTAACAATTCTTTATTCATCTTTTTGTGCATATATGCATGTTTATGTGTTTAATTCATAAACATACCCCAAAGATAAATAGCCCTTAATGGTTAAATTAAATTAATTTTATGAGTATAAAACAAGTCTCAAATTAAATAAATATGCACATACTGCCCTCATGGGGCAATAATATGTAGTTCATTAAAATGTAAGTAGAAAATGTATTGAACTCCTTGGACATAATTTATTCCCAATTATCCTAGCCAATGAAGGAGCAGCACTGTATGACTAATAACATAATAAATCATCTAAAACTCATTTCTACATGTATTTTTGCTTAGGTTAAGTCACTTTCCTAGTAGAAGAAAAACAGCCCTGTATTTTGATGCATGTTGGGACAGTTAAGTGGCCTGGATCAGGTCTCTATTCATGGGTAATACAAAAATTGATAACACATGGATAAATAATCAAGTTAGCCTTTAAATGCCATAAATGGTGTTTTATGTTTTTGTTTTCCTTATTTGGTCTAAGTACATTTTACTACCAACCTCAAATTGTAGACATTTATAAAAGAGAAAAATTAAAAGAAAATTACTTACAATAACACATGTTGGGACTTCACGAAGAGAATATTCCACTTTGTTGGGAAGTTCTTGATTGCCTACCAGCTCACACACAGCAGGATAGGATAACAAGTTCACCAGTGCTAGAAAAGACTTGTAAGGAGGGGAGAAAAGAATCATTTGAATACTTCTTTTCCTTTTTCTAACAATATCCAAGGAAAGAGTCATTAATGCAAAATATTATATTTGTTTCACTTGTGAAGGTTAATTTTTTAAAAGTTCAATTAATCTACATCAATATATAATACTTATACATATAAGCACAAAATATTTAATAATATAGCACCAAAGATGCATGATACTACAACTATTACAGAACACACCAGAAGAGTTAGAAAACATTTTAATATGTTATGTATCTCTTGAAAAGTTTTACAAAAAAAAAATAAAATTATCCATGTTTGTCATTCTTCCTATTACTATATCTGACAGTCAAGAAAATAATACTTAGGGACTCTAGGGCAAGATAATACACTCTATATTTTCTTGCCCTCAGTCCATAAGATCATCTTTTAATATATCCACTAGAAATCCAACAAGACTATATACATTGTAGTTACTTTTAAAGAGTCATGACTTTTCCTATCAAAACCAGCTCATTTTTCCAGTACAATCTTGCCAAGTTAATTCCTCCATGAAACCTTTAAACTTTGTTTAATCTTCTTAAAAGCAAAGTAAGAGTATTTTTTCAGGCACATTTCATTCTTTGGCTTCCCAGTTCAAAAGCATCACCAAACACCAAGTCTAAACTCCTCGAATTGACATTCAAGATACTTTACCCAATAAGTGACATCCTTCTTCTCTTCCATTTCAAAATCCTCATTCCACTACTCCCCAGCTTGAAGTCATCACTTCAATCAAATATGACTTCATCCTCCTCCTACTGATTGCCACCTCAACAGACTTTTTCTACTCACTCTAACAAGCTCCTTCTACCACTTCACTAAGTTTTCAAGATTCTCACTACATCTTGTCATAAGACTTTCCAATTAACTCCATCTACTTCTAGAAGTTCTTTACTCTGTCAATACTTACATCTTTGGCTTGTATAATATTAATTGTAGTTATTTATAGTCATTAAATGTTCTGCTTAACAGTTTAAAATTTTAAACAATTTCCACTACACTCAGAAAATTAAAATTTGTGAAAATTAAAAAGAACACTTAACCCAATCTCTCACCTAATACCTGGGAAAACTTAAGTTACCAGATAAATGGCTGGGCCAAAGACACATACTCAGAAGAGTGGTAACAGAACTACTTTATATTTTCTTATTTTCAGGTTAAAATTACTCACTGCAAATCATAATATACTCTTTTATTTAAAAGTATAACCCTTCCACAGTCCTTGTTTTAAAAAATGGAAAGTAGAATACATTTTATATCTCTTCCCTTATACTAAATGCAGTGTTACTTAAATAATGGTGTTTTATGGTGAACCTATTTAATTTGCAGGGATTTAAAACAAATGCTCTTTCTGGATAAAATATGAACTTACATTAAGTTTTTTAAAGTATCCATATTTTCCCCATAATGTGATATTCCTTAAAATAAAGATGGCATTTCTAACCAACATGGAAAAGAACATAATCTGTGACTTAAAGCTAATATCTGGATAGCTATAAAATTATCAATGACTAAATAAACATAACAACTTAGTTGTCATTTAAAGTCAGCTGACTACTCTAAAAGTATGCACTAAGGAAAAAAGCTGATTATCAAGAATGAATGTTTAGGGAGTACATCTATTAACCACATATAAAATGAACTTCAGGGAAACTAAAGGGTTCATGGCCAACAAGGAAACCACTGCACAAATTAATCACCAGGTATTGACTACAAAGATGATTAATGAAACAGATTTCGATATAGCCTGACTTTAATTCAATTCAATTTATCATGAAAATATAAACTCAAAGAACAAGTTAAAATGCTTTATAATTTTGATATGCAACATTTCATAATGATCTTAATATCAATCCAACAATATTTGGATACTATTATAAATAAATCTTTTTATGCTTAAAAGTAGCTTTTCTAACTATAACAATAACATCATAAAAAATAAAATTTTAAAGTCCATTTTGATAGAAAAAGGCATATAGTCTTTATATATCACATATATCACAATACATTCAGGGTTTCTGTATTATTTACCTATGAATGACCCCATCTGTAAATACAGAACTCCCTCCTCTTAAGAAACAAAACAATTTGGACCACATATAATTGTGGTAACTTCTTATATTCTACTCTAAACAAATTAATGAAAACAATTCAATGAATGTATGTAAACTAAAATAACCTGAACAGAATTTTAAAGAGACTTGAGAGGATTTCAGTAGCTTGTACTCTAGAAGAAACAAACCCATTTCTCAAATGCAACTCAATTTTAAAAATAAAAGCATAATGCAAAATTGGGTTGTATTAAGCAGTTCTGCAACTGAAAATATTTACAATTTACATTAGTTTCCTACAAAAATAAATTATAAGGTACTACTAGTATCAGACATTAATTTACCTTAAAATTTGTGATAGCTCAAAATAGAAATCTACACATGACTATTTTGAAGAAATGAATATGGCTCAGTACAATAATAAGGAAACAAATGGGAGGATCAAATATTTAATACAGTTTAAAACTAAAGCATAAAAGTAATCACCTAAAGCCACAAACTTTTCCTTGCTTTAAAAATCTTTCAGGTTGATAATGATCATCTATTCACTTATTCATTCAGAATAGTTTAACTCCAGAAGGTTATCAGTAGTTGTGCCAGATGCTAATAATAAAAAATCTGAATAAAGGAATAGTCCTTGCCCTCAAGGACTCACAGTGTAGTATAGGACAAATACACTATGAGATCACTTAAATCAGTGCCTTAAATAGCCTGATGGTACTGTACCATAGAGAGGGGTGGTGGGTATAATGAGGATGACACTGCATAGCAAAGTGGAGAGAGGTGGGAAAGATGGCTACAGAGGAGCAGGCTGGCAGGCAAGCAGAGCTGTGGCTGTTCAATAACCTCCATCTTTATCCTCTATGAAAAAAGGAACTAAAAACTGTTTTCAGAAAAGAAGTGAAAATTGTGTTCTACATTTTCAATAGAAAGTTATAAAGAAAATTATTTTGATGGTATCCAGAAAAATGGCTCAAAAAGGTAATTTCAAGGCTAGGGGTGTAACTCAGTGGTACAGCATACGTCCAGCATGCATGAGGCCCTGGGGCCAGCACAAGGAAAAAAAAAAAAAAAAGTGACTGCAGGAGAAAATAAGCGAGAGTATAACAGGGGTCCAATTCATGCATTCAACCTCTGGTGTTCAGTTCAGTTATATGTATTTTTAAAGAAATTTGCCAACTTTAATTGTTAAACTAATGGCACAAATCCTAATTTTCACATATTAGTCTTTTAGATCTGTGGGATCTTTGGTCACACTACTTTCATTATTAATACTTATAACTTTGGATCCTTCCCTGATCAATCTGAGGGTTTATTTCAAAGAAAAAAACATTTGACTGTTATATTTCTCTAGTTTGTCTTTGTTTCATTGATTTCTGCTCTAATCTTTATTATGCTTTCCGCTTTTGCTTTGGATATAATTTGTTCTTTTTCTAGTGTCCTTGAGTAGAGACTTTAATCATTAATTTTAGATTTTTCTTATTTTCTAATATAAACATTAAAGCTAAAAATATCACTCTTAAAACATACATCCACAAATTTTGATACACTAAATTTCCATCCAGTTTGAAATATTTCTCAGTGCCCTTACTAACTTTGTCTTTGAGCTGCCTATTATTTAGAAGCATGATGTTTAATTCCCAATTTTTCTAGTTTCTAGTTCTTGAGTTTTTATTCATCCTATTACTGTCATAGAACATACTTCTTATGCCAACTATCTTAATTTACACTTCCATGTAGTGTAGATTTGTCTCTCTGCAAGTGCCATGTGCTCTGGAAAATGTGTATTGTGCAGTTATTTAATATAGTATTTTGTAAGTATTCATTAGATTAAGTGATTAATAGTGGCATTCATATCATAAAATGAAATACCTGTGAAATTTGTTCTATCAATTGCTAAAACAGATACAAAAATTTTCAACTGATTGTTGAGTTGCCTTTTTCATCCTTAAATTTTATTTTAATGTTTTGTATGTTCTGAATCTGTTAAGAGCATAACTGATTTAATTATATTTTACTAATGAAATGACCATATTATCATTATGAAATATTTATCTTAATCTGTTACTATGTTTTAATAGTTTTTTTAATGAAGACTTTGTTTAATCTTTTTGATGTCTTCTGTTCTATTTTTAGAAGTTTTGAAATTTTTTTTAGCTGTACTTCTTTGTATTTTTAATGAATTCCTAAAGAAATATTGCCTAATAGAACTTTCTGTGGTGATGAAAAGGTTAGATAATATGTATTGTACAACATGGTACTCACTAGTCATAAGTGTTGAGCACATAAGACATGATTAATATAACTGAGGAAATAAAGTTTAAAATCTTATTTAACATAGATTTACATCACACAAGGATTTTGCCTACCATATAAGTACAGTTGAAGAGGGAGGGAAGGGGAGATGAAGAAAGGGGACTGGAATGGAAATAAACTTTTGAGTGTACCTAATTATGTTTGAAACTCTATAAATATTGTCCAAAGTCTAAAATTCAAATGTCTGGTAATTTGGAATTGTATATCATGCATCATGAGAACACACTGATTACACTACTGAGATTCTGGATTTGGTTTTATTCCCTAAAGAGAATGTATTTTTTTTCTAACTTAGCAGTTAATGTTGGCTGGATTCAACCTCTAAACTCTGACATCTTTGGTAGGCATGATCTGCTACCTCTACAAAATTACAGAATTCACATCTGCTTCAAAGTGTAGGGGTTAACCTATGTTTAATTCATTATTTAAGGGTTAGGTCACATATCTGGGCAAGTGACATCTACATGGGACTATCTTTTCCAAGGAACCACTTCCATTTTCCAGCTGCTTTGTAGTACTAAAATGTATATTCTGGTTCTTTAGAGGATTTAGATTGTGCATTTCTATCTGTGGAGTACCAACTAGTATCTGTCCTCAAGCAAAAATTTGATAAATCCAGAATGTCAAGCAGTACCATTCTCTTCATTCATACATTGAGTCTCTTCCATTTTCTGCCTATTTATTCATCATTGCAATACTTTTAACTGTTCTTTTTAAATTATTTTTCCAGAATTTGTATTTTTACAGGAGTGAAATGGTCTACTAGAAAGAAGAAATTCTGAAATGCTGGGTTTTAATTTTTTATATATATCTAATTTTATGACAAACTTTGGATAAAAACTACCAACACAGCCAGGTGTGGTGGCACGTGCCTGGAATCCCAGGACCTCAGGAGGGTGAGACAGGAGGATCACGAGTTCAAAGCCAGCCTCAGCAAAAGTGAGGCACTAAGCAACTCAATGAGACCCTGTCTCTAAATAAAATACAAAATAGGGCTGGGGATGTGGCTCAGTGGTCGAGTGCCCCTGAGTTCAATCCCTGGTACCCCAAAAAAAAAAAAACCCCACACTCGCATAAAGTCAATTTAGGAATCATCATTTCATTTAAATGAAATGAATATGGTAAATGTAAAAAAGTCATTTAATTGTAAAGAACACTGTGTGGGTGCTTAAAGTTTCTTCTGCCACATTATTCTAAATGATAGCATCTTCTCTCTGCCCAGCATACTTTCAAATAATCATGATAATTTTCTATTAAACTCAAGCCTAAGGGCAAAAAACTTTTGGATTTTTGTTTTGGTTACTTGGATTTTGTTTGTTTGGGGATCTGTTTCTTTATAACATAAGTGGTATGTTATTACTCTTTGTTAAGGGAAAGAACTCTAATAAAAATAATATGAAAGAAAAGCATCTTTATAAATATCATTACCAAGGAACATTGATATTTTTTATTCACTAAATTTATTTTGAAAAAAAAAAAAAAGAAAGAAAACAAACTAGGTATGGAAAAGAGGGAAAGGCATATTTAGGAAAATCTGCTAGTTGTAACTAAACATAGATAAGGCCTGAATGAAGTCATTTCTGTAAGATACATTTCAAATATGTATATTACTTGTTAAATAACTTCTTACCTTTTGACAGCTTCGATCAATAGGATCCACTGGAGTAGATCTGGGATGTGTTACCCTAACATCATCTCTTCCACATTCCAGATTGGACCATAATTCAGTTATAAGTGCACTAATAAACCCTAGGAAAAATTATTATTTTATGTCATATTTATAGTATAATATTTCTTTAGATTATGGAAAAAAAAATGATCATCTCTGTGAAAGACTGGTCTAGTCTCACTGAAGAGAAATACTTGCTTATTCTATAAGAAATAATGTCCAATCTTGATAGAAATGATATCTGCTATTGTCAGTATATTTTTATGATACCTCGACACCATAAAAATCTTCTATGAATAAATTTTGAGAAACTGTTTCTCTGAAGGACTGCTGAATTCTGAGTTAAAGCTTTCATTCTTGGCCAATAACTGCACTGTTTTTCTTTTAAAAAATGATAAGATTTACACTTTGCTCTGCAAATGAGGCAACAGCATAAGGCAGCCTGAAAGGTTGTGTGCTTTGGTATGAGAAAAAGAGAAAAGAAGGTATAAGGGAACAAAGTAGGGATCCAAAGAACAGAAGTATATTTCTTTGGAATTCCAATTCCATGCTTTGAAAAATTTCACATTTCATATAACTTTTGCTTCAATACAGACATGGCATGAGGAAGGAGAGAGAGAGAAAGAGGGGGAGAGACATCCCTTCATCATGACAAAATATAAACTCCAAAGGCACTCCCCCAATGACCTACCTACTGCAGTCACACCCCCACCTACTTTCAGCTACAGAAGAGGAACTGAATAACTGAAAGCAGGTGGGGTGCAGCTGGAGTAGGTAGATCATTGGAGGTGTGCCTTTGAGGTTTGTATTTTGTCTCTCTCTCTCTCTCTCCCTGCTTCCTAGTGCCATGTCCTCAGTTGTTTTCCTCTGCCAAACTTTTCCACCATGATGTCCTGCCTCACTGTGGGCCTTGAGGAATACAGTTGGCCATATATGAACTGAGACCTCTGAAACCATAAGTCCCAAAGTAAACATTTCTTCCTCTCATTGTTCTTGTTGGGTCTTTTGGTCACAGCAGCAAAAGAGTTGACTAAAAAACAGTCTTTAAATACTTCTCATGTCTCATATTTACTTTGAAAAACCAAATCATACAGAAAATATAAAAACATAACATCTAATAATAATCTTGCAAGCTCATAAGATTTGAATAGCAAGGGTCCTCTCCTATAACAGAAAAATACAAGCTCTAAAAACAAAAATATCAGAGTTAAAATTTTAAATCTGCCTGGTTTATTAGGTGTACATTTTTGTAAAGATTCCTTGGCTTCCTGGGAGCCCAGTTCCCCCATTTGAAAACTGAAGTAATTACAGTAAGTTTCAGGGTTACCATGAAGTATAAGTGGGATGATAAATGCAAAGTTCTGAGTATTGTAACCCAAGACATCATAGGAGCTCAGGCAGCAGAAATCATTCTCCTTTTGTTCTGAAAAAAAACTACACTTAATCCTCTCATGAAGAGCTTGATAATTTGATGATATGAGGCTCAGGAGCTTAATGACCAAGAGTAAGATCAGAAATTGAATGTAGTCTTCAAGTGCTTCAATTAATTTGCTTTTATATATTATATACCACACGGTTTTTATTCTAAGAAGAAGAAAAAGTAAGCAGTTCAGTTTAGGATACTTGTTGCTAAAAAACATGTTTCATTATACAAGTAGCACAAATTAATTCAGTCAAAAATTAATTTAAAATGTACTGTAGGAAAATATTTTTGTTTAAGGAGAGATTCAGTACTGATCATCGATGTCATGATTCATCAACTCTAAGCTTTGAAAATACAATCATTTTCTCTATTAGGAATTATATCTTGTTCAGTGCTCAGTAAACCTTAACATATGACACATTAAACGCCCAGTATTTTAACTTCTTACAAATCCAATTGATATCGAATAATACTAATTATAAACTCCAAAGATAGTGTGTAGGCTAAGTGATGAGAAACACTTTCAAAGAAGGAAAGAGGAAGAAAAAGTATAAGGAAATGGATAAAAGAACTTAAGAATAAATATCCTGATATTTGATCATACCAGTTAACTCTTCTGTGGGCTTGCTCAATCTAAATAACTATACTTTTAATTAACATAAAACACTTACCCGAATTTTGTAGTGCTACTGCCCCTGCTGCTGTTGATGCCACTTGTGTCACCAAAACTCCATAGCCAAACTTTTTCTGCCTGCTGATCTAACGAGATAAATAAGATAGCAAAAATAAGCAAAAAAAAAAAAAAAAAACACATTGTGCTAATGTTTTCACATTATGTGTAGTTACTGCTTTTATTAAGATTACAATATTAGACATTCCTTCAAGAGGATAACAGCGGAAAAAAAATAAATCAAAACGTTATATATAAATGAGTCTATACTATTTTGACAATCTTATTTCAGATCTGCATTCTGCTTCTAACTCTATAACCTTCAATAAGTTACTCACCTTTCTTGAACTAAGTCTCCTCAAACACAAAATAAGAAACAGAGCAGATGAAGAGTGAGAGAGTATCCAACTCTAAATTTTATTACCCTACTATTACTTTTTTAGGTTGGTTCCTCAATAAATTGTCCTCATTAACAAACCTCTACTGACTACCAGTTTTACTGAGCTTTCAAGCACTCTAACAACCTTTGGTTTCTTCTTAAAATGACAAATATTTTTAGAGGCACTATTCCTAAAGAAGGGAATAAACACAGAGAATCATAGTTATTAATATACCAGTTTCTAAGCGAGCACTGTAAAAATTCTCAAATAACTTGTTTTACAAATATTATATGTATTCAGGATACAGTACAGAAGTGCATATATCTGTTAGCATCAATCAGAATGAAAAATAAAGAGATATATTATAATATGCACCTCTGACTCTAGTCATGTTGACTTATAAAATGTCTGCCTTCTAAACAGCTACCTACCATTCAGAGTTTATATATTCTAAACATTTCGTTAAACATACCTGTTTTTGTCTCAGACTTTTAAAATATAAACTGTAGTCTCAGTTTTAAGGGCAAAAACTAACAAGGAACTAAAAAAAACAAATGGGAAAGTAAGGTTAATTTCTCCAATTTTCTGTTGCCTGTGTCTTTATAAGTTTGTCTTCCTCTTCTATCTTTATTAGTCATATTTCCCATTTTCCTTAACTCATAATCCAATGTTCAATAAAAGAGGAATCATGCATTGGATGAAGACAACATGCCATACACTGAGGCACAGATATAACTATATCTATACTAGAGGTTTGCTTCAATAAAACAAAATAAAAACATGTATCTGTACATACAAACCTAATATCATGAGACTATGAACCAATAAAGATATATTTTATTCACCAAATGTAGTCAGGGCAAGTCATTCAGAAACTACTTGCTTTTCACAGGTACAGACAACAAAAAATTGAATTATTTATTTTCTTATAGATTTTAAAAAAAGCAGAAAATTATAATTAAAGACAGTAAGAAAGGAAAAAACAGGCATCAAGCAACCTAATAATGTCAAACACCACATCTGCCATAAGACAGGAAAAGAATAACACTTTTAAACTGCTAAGAAAACAAAGTACACTTGATCTTAGTCAGAGGCTGATAAGCAACAGAGAAAAACACTTAAAATCTATAAAGCACCAATTTTAAAAAGCAAAAATAAGTAGAAGGAAGACCCATAGAGCAGAGGAAGGAGAAATAGGAGAGGAAATGAGGAAGTACAGGGCACTGAAACAAGGCAAAATATAGTCCATGTATGTATAATTATGTCAAAGTGAATCCCACTATTACATAAACTATAACGCTCTGATAAAAAAAACATTTTTTTTGAAAAAGCATAACTTAGATATTAATAGACCAGAAGTCTAGGAATATATACTCACAAGAAAGCTGAATACAACTCAATGACCTCTGACTATCTGATTAAAGATTAACTAATATTGTAAATTTTATTTAACAGTAGAATATAATCCCTCTATAAATAATTTTGTGTCTTTTTAAACACTGAAGCATAAACATTCAACACATACATTTAGACTCAAGATTTTTTCCTCCAGAAGTTACACCCAGTTTCAGTATATCCAGATGTTTGATATCATATTTATAAAACAGCTGGATGATTAACTGAATTTTTAAATTCCATCTGGCTGTTTGCAATTCTGTAAACACAGTTACAGACACCAATATCAACTCTAATGCTCTCCTAAAAAAAAAATCAAGTATTACGATGCTATATGGCTTTTTAATTGAGGCTTAATAACCTCTCCATGCACAGAAAATGGAATGATGCCCTTAATGGCTTTTATAACAACAAAAATTCCTTTTTCCTGTGACAGATGGTAATTCATACCTGTAATTTTTTTGCATATCGGTTGAACATAAATGTCACACACTCATTGATGGCACCTGTTCTTTGAAGAAGTAGCAATCCTTTGGGAGTGGCAGCAAAATTTAATAAATCATCTAACAAATTCTCTTCCCAAGCCATACTGAAACAGGTAAAAGAAAGGTAGAGCTTTCTTTAGTATACTCAACTAAAAAGAAAGATGATATTTCAGCTTGATGCCACCAGTAATTAAATTTATGAATACACAATGGTGGCTAATTACTCAATAGATATTTTTAAATAAAATTAAAAGAATGGTTTCTTTGATGTGATTTATTTTATTCTTATATCTTCTATACGAATACTTTTCCTTCACTGAATTAAATATTAACTTCACGTATCGGCATTTCCATACCACCATGACCCTCATGCATTCCTTAAGCTTATTCTACTCTCCCATTATAGTCTGCTGTTCCTGGAATCTCCAAGCCTTGACTCTCCACTATTTCTGTACTTTCTATTCATTATAAAATATCTATTTTCTGACTTTCTAAAGCATATTTTATGTATTATCATTTTTATTTTCATAGATTTTATTGTATTTGGCGGAAAGGTCATTATTTTTGCTCAGTACAGACCTATAAGGAAGGCCAACTATTTTCTCCAGAGAAAAAAATTAAAAGAATCCCTAAAAGAAAGGAAAGAAAATTGGAAAAGCACTGTACTACACACATATAAATAATTATTTGTCAACTAAAAATTTTTAAGATAGTGTTTAGAATTTTCCAGAATTGATAAAATACTCAAGGGACCAAGCATGATACAGAGATATAGCAAACATCAAAACAACAATTTTAAAAAGGTCATCAGAGAAATGATTAACCTACATTATCTAAAAACAAGGGGTTATACTGACAGGTTTATCAGTGACCATCAATTCCAGAAGACAATGAAGTAATAATAGTTCCTAATACTAATGAGAAATAATTCTGTACCTTAACACTTATACCCAGATACACTACACTTAAACATGAGAATATATGTGTAGGTGGCAAGAGACAGTGTCTGAGTGGGTTGGAAGAAAAAGAGACATTTTCAGATATAAAAGATAAGGAGTTTACCACTCTCAAATATATGTTAAAGAATAATTAAAGGATAACTATGTTTGGAAATTAAGACTATTAAAACATCATAAATTTTAAAATTAAAATTAAAACTACTAAACATATTCTACAAATTTAATTAGTATTTGACAGTGCAAAGAAATAAATTACAAAATTCTAGATAAATAAAATTGCATTTCAAGACATGATAAATATACCTTATCACTTTAAACTTTCATTTAAAAAAAGTATAGTTAAGCCGAGCATGATGGCACATGCCCGTAATCCCAGTGGCTTGGGAGCCTGAGGCAGGAGGATCGTAAGTTCAAAGTCAGCCTCAGCAAAAGCAAGAAGCTAAACAACTCAGACCCCATTTCTAAATAAAATACAAAATAGGGCTGGGGATGTGGCTCAGTGGCCAAGAATCCCTGAGTTCAATCCCCAGTACCTACATCACCCACCACAAAAAAAAGAC
Organism: Sciurus carolinensis; assembly: GCF_902686445.1. NCBI lineage: Eukaryota > Metazoa > Chordata > Mammalia > Rodentia > Sciuridae > Sciurus > Sciurus carolinensis. The sequence continues at coordinate 43,126,323 of NC_062219.1, read as the reverse complement.
ATAGTTAAATATATACACAGCCATCCTAGAGATCTGACTTTACAAAAAAAAAAAAAAAAAAAAAAGATAAGTTATAAATTCAAAACCATTGGAGAGGAAGAAAATAGGAGAAAAGAACATTTTATCAATCTAAAATAATGCAGTAAAGGAGGAAAAAAGCAAAAAAAAAAAAAAATAGAACATCAACAGAAAATACAAAACAAAATAATAAACCCCACAAAATAGTATCAAAAAAATGTAAAATGTAAAAACCCTAAATTCACCTTAAAAAAAAATTTAAAGATTAGATCAAAACACAAGTACATCATGTCTGAAAATTCTTGAAAATTTTTGTTATAGGGAGAAAATAAAGTCTTACTGAGTTATCTGCAATAGTTTTAACTAATACAGTATGCAAATATAAATTAGAGCATAATAGACTTAGCAACATTAATATCATGAAATTTAAAACAAAGTTGGAAGAATGAGACATTATACAATTACTTACACACACACACACACACAAAATAACCAGCTTCCAGTGAAGAACATTCTTTTCAAGCAAACAGATTTCTTTTTTCAACTGACCCTTTAACAGGTCACAAAGTAAATTCAACCAATGTTAAAAAAAAAAAAAAATACACATGCAATCCATGGTCTCTGAAAAGAATATAAATCAAGAATAAAATAAAGTAGTAACAACTATTAAAAATAGAAAATACATTCCAAATATTTCACATATTAGAGAGTAAAATAAAATAAAAATTTCAAAAAGTATCTAGAACATCTTAATGATGAAAGTGTTATACATCAAAATGCGTTAGTGTGGCTGATGTAGATTTATTCTCTCAATCTCCCTTCTCAAGCCCTTTTTCACTTTCCTACAGAAGTGAGAGAGGTTGAGAAGGAGGGAGAAAGAGAGAGCATTATTAAAATCAAAATTCAATCTTAAAAACAAATGTAATAAATTGATCAAAAATGCTAACAATAAAAAAGAAGATAATGACAACTAGATAACATTTTAAATTATACACAACTACTCAAATGAATTTATAAAAATAATATGTAAAAGAGATAAAACACTAATTTTTTAAGAAAACATAAACAAAAGTCAGAAGAAATGCAAATCTGAGACATTAGCCGTTAAAGAAGAAAAGTGGGGGAAACACATGAACTTCAAAGCCATATCACTAGATGACATGAAGGAATACATATAATTCCGGGGAATAAAAGTATACACATATTTTAGTAGACCTTTTCTAATATTGTTTAAATTCCCTTCAAATTTTAGTAAAAATATTCAAATTTTCAAGACAGATCAGACCACGGAATTTCATTGCCCTATCTTTTGGGGGAGGGGCAGTGGCAAAGACTGCTTTGTTAGCTTCAAGAACTACATTCTTCAAATGGCTAAGTATGGAGGGTTAGATGCACTCATGGATATTTAGTTTCCGGTGTTTAATTTTGAGGAGATCACAGGTAGAATTGAACTTCACAGTTCAAAGAGTCCCTCCAATTTTACCAAGGGCACCTTGAAGATGGATTGGGGTAGTTTTGTCATCTTGTTTTACTCTGTGATTACATTTTTCTCTATGGTGATCCTAACAGTAGTCTCACATAACTTGTAGTCACTGATACAAGCCAAATCAGACTTATAGAAATTATGTTTGAAGTTTTGAGTCAGTCTCTATATTGAAAGGACATCAATATCCAACATTATTATGCATCAGCTTCTACCTTCCATATAGTAAGCACCCATAAATGGGAGCACAAAATATAAGATCAAAATGCTTAAAACACAAAAATATTACTTTCTTTCTTTTTTAAAATTATTTTTTTTTTTATTTTTTACAGACTGCATTTTGATTCATTGTACAGAAATGGGGTACATCATTTCATTTCTATGGTTGTGCACGATGAAGATTCATACCATTTGTACATAGGGTAATGATGTCTGTCTCTGTCTCATTCCACAATTTTTTATACCCCCACTCCCTCTCATTTCCTTCTACATAATCTAAAGTTCCTCCATTCTCCTCTCACTCCCCACCCCACCCCACTCCCATTATATATCAGCGTCCACTTCTCAGGGAAAACATTCGGCCTTTGGTTTTTTGGGATTGGCTTATTTCACTTAGCATGATATTCTCCAATTCCATCCATTTATTTGCAAATGCCATAATATCATTCTTTTTTGTGGCTGAATAATATTCCATTGTGTATATATATCACAGTTTCTTTATCCATTCATCTGTTGAAGGGCATCTAGGTTGGTTCCACAATTGATTATTCTTTCTTAACTTTATCTTTATCACATCAGTATTAATCTTACTGTCACTGTCATTTAGAAATTAGGATCTTGGGTTAGGGAAAATTTTATTCATTAATTCTTTCAATGATTCCCTCAAGAAATACTTATCAGGTGCCTGCTATTGCAGGTATAAGCCTAGTAAACCATTCCAGATGGTTGTTCATTCAGGTTTTACCACAGAATCAAGGAACAAATAATGCCTATATTTCATATCAGCTATTTCATTTAAAAAAAGATCAAAGAAAACTCTATTAGGTAAAGTGAATTCTGATGAAAAAAATGAAATCAACAGTTCTGACTGTATTTTATCAACAACTTTATTATATCTTTTATTTCTCTAAGACACTGTAATGGATAATTTAGATATCAACTTAAGTAAGGAATACCTAGAGAACTGATAAAGAATTATTTTGGGGTGAGTCTATGAGGGTGTTTCCAGAAGAGATTAATAATGTAAGAATCTCAGGGGGATAAGTGAGGAAGATCTACCCTCATGCAGAAAGGCACCATCAGTTGACTGGAAGCTGAGACAGAACACAAAACAGAGAAGGGGGAATTGCCCTGTCTCTCACCTAGAACTGGGATATCCTCTTCTTCTCGCCTTTGAAATTGGAACTCCAGGCTATTTGGCCTTTGGGCTCCAAGACGTATAGTAGAAGACCGTCAAGTCCTCAAACCTTCAGACTTTGAGCAACATTATCAGCATACTCAGTGTCTCCAACTTACGACAGAGTCTATGGTGGGAGTTAGTTTCTATAATCACATGAGTCAATTCCCCTAAATATATGGGGATTTATATATACGTATGGTTATATAAATAGATCCTACTTGTTTTGTCTCTATGAAGAGCGCTAACACAGACAATAATATCAGGTGTTGGAAGACCTCCTTTTTCCCTGGCATCAAGTTTCTGTGTAGAAACTACAGTGAAAACTACAGAACGTTAAGGAAAGAAAATGAAGACCTCAGAAAATGGAAAGATGTTCCATGTTCTTGGATAGGCAGAATATTGTCCAAATGGCCATAATACCAAAAGCGCTATACAGATTTAATGCAATTCCTATTAAAATACCAATGACACTCTTCATAGAAATAGGAAAAGCAGTCATGAAATTCACTTGTAAAAATAAGAGTCCCAGAAGACCCAAAGCAATCCTTAGCATGAAAAGTGAAGGAGGAGGCATCACAATACCAGAACTTAAATCATAGTACAGAGCTACAGTAACAAAAACAGCATAGTACTGGCACCAAAACAGATATGAAGACCAATGATACAGAATAGAAGATAGAGAGAAATGCACATAAATACAGTTATCTCATACTAGACAAAGGCGCCATAAACATACATTGGAAGACAGTCTCTTCAACGAATGATGCTGGGAAAACTAGAAATCCATATGTAGCAGAATTAAATTGAACCCCTATATCTCACCCTGCAAGAGGAAAAATCAAGAACAACAAATGGGATGGTATAAGACTAAAAAGCTTCTTCACAGCAAAGGAAAAAATCAAGAATGTAAAGAGTGAGCCTATAGAATGGGAGAAAATTTTTGCCACTTTCACTTCACATTAGAGCATTAATCTCCAGGATATATAAAGAACTCGAGAAACATGGAAAAAAAGTAAAAAGAAAAAAACAATCAATAAATGGGCAAAGTAACTGAACAGAAGAAGAAATACAAATGGTCAACAAATACATGAAAAAAATGTTGAATTTGTCTAGTAATTAGAGAAATGCAAATTAAAACAACATTGAGATTCCATCTCACTCCAGTCAGAATGGCAATTATCAATCGTACTAGTAGCCATAAATGTTAGCAAGAATGTAGGGAGAAAGGTACAAATGTATGCAAGTCCCATACATTGCTGGTAGAACTGCAAATTGTTGCAACTACTCTGTTGCAACTACTCTGGAAAGCAGTATGGAGATTCCTCAGAAAATATGGAATGGAACCACCATTTGACCCAGTTATCCCACTCCTCAGTATATACCCAAAGGACTTAAAATCAGTATACTACAGTGATAACAGCCACATCAATGTTTACAGCAGATCACTATAGCTAAGCATGGGACCAACCTAGGTACCCTTCAACAGATGAATGAATAAAGAAAATAAGGTATAAACACACAATGGAATATTACTCAACCATAATGAAAAATGACTTTTACTGGTAAATGGATGGATCTAAAGACTATCATGCTAAGTGAAATAAGCCAATCCCAAAACCCAAAGGTCAGACATTCTTTCTGATATGCAGACACTAATACCAAAAGGGAGGAGAGAAGAACAGAAGTGCAATAGGTTAGATAAAGGGGAATAAGAGAAGGATGGAATGGGAACACAAAAGACACCAGACTTAATCAGACATAACTTTTCTATGTTCATATATGAATACACCACCAGTGAAACTCCACCTCATTTGCAACCTCAAGAATGGGATCCTAGAGTAAGTTATACTCCATGTATCTATATGTCAAAATACACTCTAGTGCCATGTACATCTAAAATGAACAAATTAAAAAATTGGAAAAAATACAGTTACTGTGTGGAGCACATCCCTCTCTGCACCTACTCCCAATCACCTACTCCTCCTTCTACATGGGAGAAGGAGAAACTTGGGAAATCTGAAGGATGATTTAAGTATGACTGGCTAAGCAAGGCCTCTCCCCCAACCCACTTCCTTTTGGGGGACCGTCAGCCTGAAGGAAGCACACATTCTGCCCTACTCTCCTATGCAGCTATCTGATGGCATCAAGTTCCACCTTTGAGAGAAGCCTACAGCTGTCCACTGCCAACTGCAACTGGACTAAACTTGTCCCATTCCTGAGATCAATTTTAGGAAATCCATATTAATCAGTGTTAGTATGCCTGGCTTCTCTATTAACTGGTTCAGATTTCACAAGAGAATCAGTGGGGTATAATTTATTAGCTCCCTCACCCTCTAACATCAGAATCTAAAAATATTACTGACATAAAACGTTAAATACATTAATCATGTGCCCTATCACTTCTAGCCTATTGACCACACTATTTCTTCCATTTGAAATAACATCCTCATTTTTTTACCTCAGTTAATATTCATGTATTCTTTGTAACTCAATTGAACAATTATTCCTTCTGAGAAGATTTTCCCCACATGTTGGCATCCAAGAGACTCTCTGTAGCCCATATCATAAAGCTAGCAGAAACTACCACCATGCTGCCTTTATTTGTTTGTACTCTACATTACATAATATGCTCCCTCAGGTCTGTATGCATCCTCAGAATTTAGCAGAGTACTGAGTCTAATAATTGAATGAGTGGAAAATTGACGCATGAATAAAAATGAAGAACTGACAAACCAACCATACTAAAGGATGTCCAACAAAAGAGAACAAATCTAAAAATTAAATTAGAGTCACGTTTCTTCTCATTGTCTCAAGGCAAAGAAAAAAACAGCAGTTAATATAAGTTTGCTGTGTTAGAAAAATGTTTATTAATTGTCTAGAGAATTAATGTTTTTTGAACCATTATACTCTTAAGAACCATTATACTCTTAAGAAAATGAAAAACATTTTTATTTAACTGATTAACTATACCTGCCTAAAAGAAATTCAAACTCACCTTCAACATTTTTATTTAAAAAAAAAAAAAAATCCCTCAAAGTTTTCCCTAATTATTATCTTTTCGGATTAAGACAATACTCAATTATAAAATTATAAGCAAATTCAGGAATATATGTCACCAGATCTTACTTTTAAAAAAAATATGTCCCCCCATTAACCTGACTCCATATGAATATTTGTGAAGAGAGACATCTAAATTAAAATTTGTGATAAATTTTTATTTAAATAATTTTCAAATGCCAAAACCTAACTAAAAAGCACTCCCACTCTCATTTAAGTATAAATGGGCCTCGCTGGCATTTGAAAACGTTTTACTTATTTTGACCACTCCAGTTAAAATTTTAATTTTAGTGTCTTGTAATTCTCCAAAATTTTCTAAAAGAAATTCAGTAAATCAAGTTTCCTAAACCCAAAGTTAAGTATAGGATGAAGCAAGTATAATTAATATTGCTAAAATGTTTTAAAAGCTACAAGTAACACAAAATCCTCTGAAATGTAATCTACCCTGAACCTGTAAGCACATAGCCTTCTTATAAAATGTTTTTTCCAAAGTACTCTATTTAAATAATTTAATATTAATTTTATTTATAACAATGTATAATTATTTATTGTTTAATAACTTGAATAAATTATTTTAATATCAATTAGCAAATTAATGAAGAGATGACTACCAATTTTACTTACGTGCTTTGGGATTCCTGGCTTACTGAAGAAACAGAATCAGAACCCTCTACTGGAGTAGGAACTCTTTCTGATAGCAAACTTGTCTAAAAATTAACAGATTGATTTACATTATTCTTTTTCTTACTGACAGCATAGGTCACAAGATCCCTTGTGCAACATCTTTATTGTACTTAATGTACTTATGTAAGTTATCCTGAAAACTTATTTTGTTGTTAAGCATCATATAAAGTATTTCATAAATGAGTCATATAAAGAGGGGTTAAGACTTAGTAATTCACTTAACATATATATACTGTACAGTTATTGCTATATTATATTCTCCACTATCCATAACAAAACCCAGTTTTCCTCCAAAAATTTCTCAGAAGTAAGTTCCAAAGACGAATGTTATTCTATGCAAAGAGAATTTATCTAAAATCACTCCTATCAGAGGAAAAACACTTTATAGTATCCAGTTAGGGCTCAGAAACTTGTTCTCCTGAAAGATGAAATAATGAAGTCTTAAGAAGTTTTGTGTCCCCTGAATACTCTGATGCTAAATAAGCCAAATGTGATGCCCCAAATATTTTCTCCACAATGTGATACATCAATGACGCCTAATCTGAAATAAAGATTTGCAGGTAGGAAAAAGGAGGCTTAAAAATACTTACCCTCTTCCATGCTTTCGCTATAGATTCATGCAAACTATAAGGTAGTAACACCTGTAAGCCTTCACATGTACCATATATTTGACGACATACAGAAATAAAAGCTCCTTTAACCACAGGCAACATTTCAGATCCAGAAAAAATAGAAATATCTTCATCAAGAAGTTTCTTCGAAAACTGGGCAATTATATGAGCACCTGTAGGACTAAAGGGTAATACCTACAAGTGAGTCCAAGGTCATATAATTTTGATTTCATAAAACACTAACAAAAAGTCAAGCCTTGTCACAAAAACTCATTTGCTTAGTTTCTTTTAGTCACCCTCCAGCTTTTCTCCTACATGTCAAATGCACCTGTTCCCTCCCATGTGCAAATGTCTAATAATGAGAACAGCTTCAATGGAATGGAGGAAAGACTACCCAGATAGGAAAAAAAGAAACAAAATTATTACACATTTAAAAGGTTGTACATGTCACGTGGGTTGGCCATATATCAAGGCATTTTTGACTTTACAGAGAAAACATAATACCAAATTCTTTATTCTTAGCACTGTTGACACATATCCCATTCCATTACCGGGACTTAGTTCCCCATCCTAAGAGCTGAGTTATTTTTACTAGGAATAACAGATACATAACAATAATAGATAAAAATGCTTATAATGTGCCAGGCATTGTTCTATTTTAAATGTATTTATTTCTTACTATAATCCTTAAGAAGCAGGTATATTATTCAACTTTTACAGATAAAGGCAAGTAAAGCTTATGGAATTAAGTAACATGTACACTGTCACACATCTGACACAAGGTGGAACCAGGGTAGCATATGCTCTCTAGCTCTAGAGCAACAGACTTTTTTTTTCCTCCTAGCTTTTCTTTTTAAACCTATTTAAAAAACAAAACAAATCCACTGGGCAATAGATTGAGTAGGGAACTGAATGTCTTTGTACTCTGCCTACTTCAACAGCTCTGAACATTTTGGCTGCCTTGATTATGACCTGACCTCCTTCCTTGCCACCAACCCTTTACAAGATAAATGCCAGACATCATCTTGTTACCCAGTGTCAGTTAATTTGTTTTAAATGCCAATATCCTCACCTAAAAAAAATAATTACAATTTTTACAAACAAATTTTATTTGTTCCTTTTAGTTATATGTAATAGTAGAATGTATTTTGACATATTATACATACATGGTCTATAACTTCCCACTCTGTGGTTGTAATTACAAATTTTAACATCCTGTTAAGCCAAAATTCTTCTGATGTCTTAAAGCTACGATGTTTGCTCAAATTAGAATTCAACCAGTTCTTTAGAGAGCATCAGGTTGTTGTTATTTAGGACCCCTTTTTCTTTTTGCCCATGTCAATGACTTGCTTAGAGAATTTTTATTTTGGTAATTGTTTCATCACAGTGTCACTTTGCTTCTTCTTCTATTTCTCCATATTTCCTATAAGGTGATATAGATGTAAAGGCTCAATTAGATTTAAGTTCGTTTTTTTACTTTTTTTCTCTTAGGCAAAACAGTTTCATAGGTGCTGTGGGCCTCCTATTTCACAAAGCACATATCTGGTTGTCCCAATTTTTGTGACGTTAAAAATCAGAAGGTCAGATGGTATCAGCCCTCCAGTCAGGGGCCTCACCATCAACTTCTCATCTAATGAGTTTAGCAGCTATTGATGGTCCTTTTCTGGACCCACCAGTTCATCAGGGATTATCAAGTATTTTTTAATAATGAGATCATTTCCTTTACATATACTAACAAGAACACTTCTATGAAGAAATTTTCCTAACTTGTTACACTAAAATACAATTTGTACAGAAAAGGCTGGAAAAATACTTAAATCTTTTTTATCAATTTGCAAAGTAATGAGTTGGTGCCATAGCAGCCTTACAAATAACTGACAAAGTCCATTTTCTGCCTGATTTTATTTAATTTAGTATATTTTTAAATCCATGAGATTTTTATGTACTTGATATATTTTGATCACTTTTTGACCCTCAAATTGTTCATCTTTGAAGACAATAAAAGGGCCCTTCTGATTAGTTCTGAGGTATTTCTGACACCACCCAATTGGTCTCAGACAGTTTCCTTACTTTCTAGAATAGAAAGATATCCCAGGATCATCTTGCATATTCTCTGGCCCAGACCAAAAAACAGCTATTTTTTCAAAGATTTCTGTCTCTTCTTAAACAAAGAGATATATAGATAAACCACAATAATTTCTACCTTTTCAGTGGCAATGCTATGAAAATGTAACCTTTGAAGAGGAAAAAAACAAGTTCATAATTATTTCAATAAAGAATTCAGGATTTTTATTTAGTTTCTTCAATTTTCTGTTTTTTCTCTTATGTCAAAAATCTTAGTTCCTTATAATGTTATTTTCTTCTAAAATTATTCATAATTTCAATATATCAATATTACATCTAAGCATATACTGAATGTAGTTACAATTACTTTGAAGAATTTTTTATCTTAGAATATATCCCACTAGAAATGTTCAATAAAAATTAGATCACTTGAATTTTCTCTCTGCATGAGTATATCACTTATTGTTTAGTAAGTTAACTTATCTATTTATTTTGTAGTTATTAAAAATAGTAACTTGTTTTTAATTTTGTTGGACATTTACTACCTATAACAAAGAAATGATGCCAGGGAAATGTAAATACAATAAATATATACTCCCATATACTTTCTCTCCATTCATACTTCTCCCCTTTATTCTCTCCTTTCTCCTAAAACTATTTTCATTAGTTTTTAGTTTATTCATTCAAAATTCCCTTTTGAAAAACATAAAAATAATTTATATTCATATTCTCTTCTATTATAAAAAAGGAAGCATTCAGTAAACAGTATTTTTTCTTCACTTAACAATATATCCTTAAAGTAACAACATAGAACTTCACAAGAATACTGCTAACTCCTTTTTTTTGCTAGCTGTTCAGTGCTCCACATTGTAAGCCTAATAGAATAAGCAGCCTTTTGTTACTGGACATTTGAGATGATTCTAGTGTTTTGCTTACTATCAAAACATCTTCTATTAAGTGCACAATGAAGATACAGAAGCAATTCTTTGTGGTATCCTATGACTTATTGGTTTAACCTAAATGTGAAGGAGACATTCTTTAAAAAAAGAATTTACATATGAAAAAGAGTGGGAAAAATTGATGACATGAATATTAATGTTTATATAGAAACAAAAAACTTCACTGCATTAAATAAGAGAAAACAAAAACATCTTAAAATTCATGACAAAGAAAGGTTGGTTTCCTAATTTTAAAAAAAAATTATATTTCACTAAAAGGAAACATACACACTCTCTCCACAAATACTAAAATTTAAAAATTGAGGATTTTTCAGAAGACATAAGAACCTGGAAAGTAGAAAAACAATGAGTAACTAAGGACCCATAAAATCTCAACTTACCTCAGAATGAAAGATGGAATCAAGTCAATTTATTTCATAAAATAAAACCTCTCAAAAAAATCAGAAATTGGTGGTACTAAATATCACTGGACTGGAAAAAGTGGAATTGAAATAGTGTAACTGCCTCAAAATAAGTTTAAAGAAGAGTCTGACTTCCACAATCTCTTTCATACTTCATGCAGCTAGCGCAATATGGTTCCTGGGAGTTGGGCAGAGATGAAGAAACCGAAGAGGCTAGAAAAGCTCTACAGAATTAAATCAAAATTTGTATGCTAAACCTTGAAATCCATCCCCCTTCCACTCAGCCTCCTTCTGAAAGGCTTATACTCTTCAGGCAGCTAACTATAAGAGCTTTCTCTATAGAATTCTATAAAACACTAGTAAAACTAAAGATTCTAAAGTTAGGTTTTCCCCAACATAATGTCATGGCAAGGTTCCCCTATAGTAAAGACCACAAATGACAATTTCCACTTTCTTATACAGTTTTCAAACAGTTTTCTACTTTCTTTTAAATATCCAAAGAAGGATCCAAGATGGCGAACTAGAGGGTGACTGCATCTCCAGTCGCTCAAGAACCCAGGATTCAAGAAGGGGAGGCACTGACAGACTCGGACTAAAATAGACCCAAGGGGTGAGTCTCCCCCACCAGGTGAAGCTCGGTCTGGGCAGCAGGTCTGGATAGGGGCGGTTTATCAGAACACGGCAGGGCAGCTAGAGTCTTCCCCAGGTAGCCTTACTCCCTCCAGCACTGGGCTACTCCCACATGGCCAGCTTCTCCAGCTTCTCGGGGCAGACCCCCCAGTGAGAGCCTTTCTGCATAGAACCAGCTCCAAGTCCAGGAGACAGCGCAGCGAGCTCCAGCCCACAGGGAGCTTCAGGGACCAGGACAGGGCAGCCAGGGACCGCCCCACGCAACACAGCTCCCTCTGGCGGGAGGTGCCTTTCAAGGATAGCTTCTCAGAGTAGACCGCCCAGTGAGAGCCTTTCTACACAGAGCCAGTCACAAGTCCCCGAGCCAGCAGAGAGTTCCGACCCGCGGGAAGCCTCTGGGATCAGGGCAGGGAAGCCAGAGACTTCTGCAGGCGGCCCTGCCCCCTATGGCCGCAGGCTCTTTCCACGGGGTGATCGAAGATGGCGGACTAGAGGGTGACCGCATCTACTATTGCTCCAGAACCCAGGATTCAAGAAGGGGAGGCATTGAGAGACTCCGACTAAAACAGAGCAACAGGGGGAGCCTCCCCCACGGAGGGAAGCTTGGCCTGGGCAGCAGGCCCGGATAGGGGCAGTTTATCAGAGCAGAGCAGGGCAGCTACAGTCTTCCCCAGGTACCCCTGCTCACTCCGGCGGTAGGCTCCTCCCACACGGCCAGCTTCTCAGAGCAGGCCCCCCAGTGAGAGCCTTTCCGCACAGAGCCAGCTCCAAGCCCTGGAACCAATAGCGGTCTAGGGGCAGCTTTCTTGGGAAGCACTGCATTATCAAGTTCCTACAAGACTTCAGGCTACTGAAGGCTGGGAGGTGATACACTGGAAATCCACAGGGACACTATAAGTCAATAGAGGAAATTTGCATTATCTCAGAGTCCCACTGACATCTGACCAATATGAGAAAACAAGGGAAGAATATGTCCCAAACAAACCTAGATACTATATCAATAAAACCCAATGACAGCACAGCAGAAGAAATGTCAGAAAGGGAGTTCAGAATGGACATAATTAAAATGATCACGGAAGCAAACGAGGAGATGAAAAAGCAAATGCAGGCATTGAAGGAGGAAATGAAAGAGTAAATGCAGGCATTAAATGATCGCACCAATCAACAGTTAAAAGAGCAAATACAGGAAGCAAGAGATCATTACAATAAAGAGTTAGAGATATTGAAAAAAAAACCAAACAGAAATCCTTGAAATGAAGGAAACAATAAACCAAGTTAAAAACTCCATAGAAAGCATAACCAATAGGATAAAACACCTGGAAGGCAGAACCTCAGACATTGAAGAAAAAATATTTAATCTTGAAAACAAAGTTGACCAAACAGAGAAGATGGTAATAAATCATGAACAGAATCTACAAGAATTATGGGATATCATGAAAAGGCCAAATTTAAGAATTATTGGGATTGAGGAAGGCTTAGAGAAACAAACCAAAGGAATGAACAATCTGTTCAATGAAATACTATCAGAAAATTTCCCAAATATGAAGAATGAAATGGAAAACCAAGTACAAGAGGCTTACAGGACTCCAAATATACAAAATTACAACAGACCCACACCAAGGAACATTATTATGAAAATAACTAACATACAAAATAAAGACAAAATTTTAAAGGCCGCGAGAGAAAAGAAACAAATTACATTCAGGGGGAAACCAATAATAATATCAGTACATTTTTCAATCCAGATCCTAAAAGCTAGAATGGCCTGGAACAACATTTACCAAGCCCTGAAATAAAATGGATGAAAACCAAGAATCTTATACCCAGCAAAACTTACTTTCAGATTTGATGAGAAAATAAGATCCTTCCATGATAAACAAAAGCAAAAGGAATTTACAAAAAGAAAGCCGGCATTACATAACATTCTCAGCAAAATATTCCATGAGGAAGAGATGAAAAACAACGATGCAAATCAGAAACGGGAAGAACTAGCCTAAAGGAATAGCCAAATAAAGGAGAAACCAAATCATGTCAAAAAAACAAAAATGAGTCAAATGACTGGGAATACAAATCATATCACAATAATAACCCTGAATGTTAATGGCCTGAATTCATCAATCAAAAGACATAGACTGGCAGATTGGATTAAAAAAATCCAACAATATGCTACCTGCAAGAGACTCACCTCATAGAAAAAGATACCCAGAGACTAAAGGTTAAAGGATGGGAAAAAACATACCATGCACACGGACACAGCAAAGAAGCTGGAGTATCCATCCTTATTTCAGATAATGGGGAATTCAAGCCTAAACTAATCAGAAGGGATAAAGAAGGACATTACATACTGCTTAAGGGAAGCATAAATCAGCAAGACATAACAATCATAAATATCTATGTCCCGAACATTGGCTCATCCATGTACGTCAAACAAAACCTTCTCAATTCCAGAAATCAAATAGACCACAACACAATAATACTAGGCAATTTTAACACACCTCTCTCACCACTGAATAGATCTTCCAAACAAAAATGAATAAAGAAACCATAGATCTCAATAACACAATCAACAATTTAGACTTAACCGACATATATACAATATACCATCCAACAAAGAACGAATAGGAGAGTTTTTCAAGATGGCAGACTAGAGGGCGGCTACATTTCATATTGCTCCAGGATGCAGGATTCAAAAGAGGAGATAGTGAGAGACTTGGGACCAACTCAAAGCCACTGGGTGAGTCTCTCCTGTTGGGGAGGCATCCAGGATGGGACGGTAGCCCAGGAACGCAGGGAACTTTGTGAGGTAGAGTTGCTCTGCGAGACGCCCCTCCCCCCGCTGGAGCGGTAAACACAGACCACTGGGATCATCGTAGAGGAGGTGGCTCAACACAGAGCTTAAACTCGGAGCAACCACTGTGGCGAGCTGTTTGGACTCAGAGCGATCGTTTCTGAACACCGGGGGCTGCCCGTGGGAAGAGGAGGAACGTGGCGGATCGCTTGGTCTAGGAGTGACTGCATCACAGCTACAGGAGGCTGCCTGAGAAGGAGCTCTGTGGCGAGCTGTTTGGACTCAGAGTGACCGCTTCTGAACACCGGGGGGTTGCCCGGAGGAAGAGGAGAAGCGCGGCAGGTCGCTTGGTCTAGGAGTGACTGCATCAGAGCCACAGGCGGTTGCCAGACGAGGAGGCGAGTGGTGAGTTCTTTGGACTCGAGTGACCGCTCCTGAACACCTGTGGCCTGCCTGGAGGAGGAGCGTGGTGGGTCGCTTGGTCTCCGAGCGACCTCTCCTGAACACCCGGGGGGGCTACCCCGAGGAGGAGGAACAGGGTGGGTCACTTGGACTCAGAGTGACTGCCTAGGGCTACGGGCAGTTGGCGGGAGGAGGAGACGCGAAGTGAGTTCCTTGGACTCCTAGTGACTGCATCGGAACACTGGGCGGCTGTCCGGAAAAAGAGGGGTGTGGTGGGTCTCTAGGTCTCGGGGCTATTGTGCAGGGCTCCAGGTGGCGACTCAGAGGAGGGGCCGCATAGCCAGGCGATTAGGTGCAGACCAGGGTCAAAGGACATAGGCGGCTTCTTGCGGGAAGAGCCACACAGAGACATGACTAGGGGCAGAGTGAAGTTTCCAGGACTGTGGGCAGATTCTCTGAGGAGAGGCAGCCTAAGGAGACTCGTCTGTGAAGGGTGAGGCTCCCAAGCCCAGGAGGTAGGTCCAGGCCTCTGGGAAAGTTGCAGAGGAAGAAAGCCCAGCCCAGGCGGTAGTTGTAGATTGAGGGGAACCTCTACGAGGGGAACTGACCAGTGAGACCTACCCAACGGGTGAGTCTTCCCTGCCGGGTGAGGTTTTCCCACAGGGACGGTAAAACCAGAGACACAGGCCCAAGCAGGCCTTGCCTCAGCCCACAGCCTAGTTCCCCTTTGGATGACCATTGGTCAACAAGTGGAGGCACCTCTGCCCATTAGCAGGGAATATACCCCACCTGAAGGCCACCACCCCTAGAGAGGCAGCTTCCTTGTGGAACATCAGCATTATCAACTTCCTCCAAGACATGCAGGCTACTGTAAGGATAAGAGGGGAATATACTAGCAATATTCAGGGACATTATAAGTCAATACAGGAAATCTGCAATATCTTAGTGGTTCACTGATACATGAACAATATGAGAAAACAAGGGAAGAAAATGCCCCAAACAAATCTAGATGTTACATCAATAAAATCCAATGACAGCATGGCAGAAGAAATGACAGAAAGGGAGTTCAGAATGTACATAATTAAAATGATCAGGGAAGCAAACGGTCAGATGAAAGAGTAAATGCAGGCATTGAATGATAGCACCAATCGACAGTTAAAAGAGCAAATACAGAAAGCAAAAGATCGTTTCAATAAAGAGTTAGAGATATTGAAAAAAAAATCAAACAGAAATCCTTGAAATGAAGGAAACAATAAACGAAATTAAGAACTCCATAGAAAGCATAACCAATATAGAACACCAGGAAAACAGAACCTCAGATATTGAAAACAAAATATTTAACCTTGAAAACAAAGTTGAACAAACAGAGAGGATGGTAAGAAATCATGAACAGAATCTCCAAGAACTATGGGATAACATGAAAAGGCCAAATTTGAGAATTATTTGGATTGAGGAAGGCTTAGAGAAACAAAACAAAGGAATGAACAATCTATTCAATGAAATAATATCAGAAAATTTCCCAAATATGAAGAATGAAATGGAAAATCAAGTTCAAGAGGCTTATAGGACTCCAAATACACAAAATTACAACAGACCCACACCAAGGCACATTATAATGAAAATACCTAACATACAAAATAAAGACAGAATTTTAAAGGCTGTGAGAGAAAAGAACCAAATTACATTCAGGGGAAACCAATACGGATATCAGCAGATTTTTCAATCCAGACCCTAAAAGCTAGAAGGGCCTGGAACAACATTTTTCAAGCCCTGAAAGAAAATGGATACCAACCAAGAATCTTATACCCAGCAAAACTTACCTTCAAATTTGACGATGAAATAAAATCCTTCCATGATAAACAAAAGCTAAAAGAATTTACAAAAAGAAAGCCAGCATTACAGAAAATTCTCAGCAAAATATTCCATGAGGAAGAGATAAAACACAAAGAAGCAAATCAGCAAAGGGAGGAATTATCCTAAAGGAACTGTCAAATAAAGGAGGAACCAAGTTGTGTCAAAAAAATAAATAAATAAATAAATAAAATTTAAAAAATGAACCAAATGACTGAGAATACAAATCATATCTCAATAATAACCCTGAATGTTAATGGCCTGAATTCATCAATCAAAAGACATAGACTGGCAGATTGAATTAAAAAGAAAGATCCAACAATATGTTGCCTGCAAGAGACTTACCTCATAGAAAGAGATACCCATAGACTAAAGGTGAAAGGATGGGGAAAAACATACCAAGCACATGGACTCAGCAAAACAGCTGGAGTATCCATCCTCATTTCACATAATGTGGACTTCAAGTTAAAGTTGGTCAGAAGGGATAAATAAGGACATTTCATATTGCTTAAGGGAAGCATAAATCAGCAAGACATAACAATCATAAACATCTATGCCCCAAACAGTGGCTCATCCACGTTTATCAAACAAATCCTTCTCAATTTTAGAAACCAAATAGACCATAACACAATAATACTAGGTGATTTTAACACGCCTCTCTCACCACTGGACAGATCTTCCCAACAAAAATTGAAAAAAGAAACCATAGATCTCAATAACACAATCAATAATTTAGACTTAACAGACATTTATAGAATATACCATCCAACCAAGAGCGAATACACTTTCTTCTCAACAGCACATGGATCCTTCTCTAAAATAGACCATATATTATGCCACAAAGCTAATGTCAGCAAATACAAGAAGATAGAGACACTACCTTGTATTCTATCAGATCATAATGGATTGAAGTTAGAAATAAATGAAAGAGTAAAAAACAGAAACTACTCCAACACCTGGAGATTAAACAATATGCTATTATATGATGAATGGATAACAGAAGATATTAGAAAGGAAATTAAAAATTCTTAGAGGTCAATGAGAACAAAGAAACATCATATCAAAATCTCTGGGACACTATGAAAGCAGTACTTAGAGGAAAATTTATTTCATGGAGTGCATTTAATAAAAGAAGTAAAACTCAACAAATAAACCACAAAACACTACAGCTCAAAGTCCTACAAAAAGAAGAACAGACCAACAAAAAAAGTAGTAGAAGACAGGAAATAGTTAAACTCAGAGCTCAAATCAACAAAATTGAAACAAAAGAAACAATACAAAAAATTGACAAAATAAATAGTTGGTTCTTCGAAAAAATGAATAAAATTGATAAACCTTTAGCCACACTAACAAAGAAAGATGAGAGAAAACCCAAATCACTAAAATTCGGAATGAACAAGGAATATCACAACAGACACGACTGAAATATAAAACATAATTAGAAGCTATTTTGAAAATCTATACTCCAACAAAATAGAAAATTTCGAAGACATCAACAGGTTTCTAGAGACATATGAATTGCCTAAACTGAACGAGGAGGACATACACAATTTAAATAGACCAATCTCAAGTAATGAAATACAAGAAATCATCAAAAGCCTACCAACAAAGAAAAGTCCGGGACCAGATGTGTTCTCAGCCGAGTTCTACCAAACCTTTAATGAAGAGCTCATTCCAATACTTCTCAAGGTATTGCATAAAATAGAAGAGGAGGGAACCCTCCCAAACTCATTCCATGAATCCAATATTACCCTGATACCTAAACCAGACAGAGACACATCGAAGAAAGAAAACTTTAGACCAATATCCTTAATGAACATCGATGCAAAAATTCTCAACAAAATTTTAGCAAATCACATACAAAAACATATTAAAAAGATACTGCACCATGATTAAGTGGGTTTCATCCCAGGGATGCAATGTTGGTTCAACATCCGGAAATCAATAAATGTAATTCACCATATCAATAGACTTAAAGTCAAAAATCACATGATTATTTCAATAGATGCAGAAAAAGCATTTGATAAAATACAGCACCCCTTCATGCTTAAAACACTAGAAAAAATAGGGATAGTGGGAACATTCCTTAACATTGTAAAGGCCATCTATGCTAAGTCCATGGCTAGTATCATTCTAAATGGTGAAAAACTGAAAGCATTCCCCCTAAAAACTGGAACAAGGCAGGGATGCCCTCTTTCACCACTTCTTTGCAATATCATCCTTGAAACTCTAGCCAGAGCAATCAGACAAGCCAAAGAAATTAAAGGGATACAAATAGGCAAAGAAGAACTCAAACTATCCCTATTTGCTGATGATATGATTATACATTTAGAGGAACCAGGAAATTCCACCAGAAAACTTTTAGAACTCATAAGTGAATTTAGTAAAGTAGCGGATATAAGATCAATGCTCATAAATCTAAGGCATTTTTATACATAAGTGATGAATCTTCAGAAAGAGAACTTAGGAAAACTACCCCATTCACAATAGCCTCGAAAAAAATAAAATACTTGGGAATCAATCTCACAAAAGAGGTGAAAGACCTCTACAATGAGAACTACAGAACACTAAAGGAAGAAATTAAAGAAAACCTTAGAAGATGGAAAGATCTCCCATGTTCTTGGATAGGAAGAATTAAAATTGTCAAAATGGCTATACTACCAAAAGTGCTATACAGATTCAATGCAATTCCAATTAAAATCCCAATGACATACCTTACAGAAATAGAGCAAAAAATTATGAAATTCATCTGGAAGAATAAAAAACCCAGAATAGCTAAAGCAATCCTCGGCAGAAGGAGTGAAGCAGCGGGTATCGCAATACCAGATCTTCAACTCTACTACAAAGCAATAGTAACAAAAACGTCATGCTATTGGTACCAAAATAGAAAGGTGGATCAATGGTACAGAATAGAGGACACGGACACAAACTCAAATAAATACAATTTTCTCATACTAGACAAAGGGGCCAAAAATATGCAATGGAGAAAAGGTAGCCTCTTCAACAAATGGTGCTGGGAGAATTGGAAATCCATATGCAACAGAATGAAACTACACCCATATCTGTCACCATGCACGAAACTAAACTCAAAATGGATTAAGGACCTCGGAATCAGACCAGAGACCCTGCATCTTATAGAAGAAAAAGTAGGTCCAGAGCTTTAACATGTCAGCTTAGGACCAGACTTCCTCAACAGGACTCCCATAGCACAAGAAATAAAAGCAAGAATCAATAACTGGGATAGATTCAAACTAAAAAGCTTTCTCTCAGCAAAGGAAACTATCAGCAATGCAAAGAAAGAGCCTACAGAGTGGGAGAATATCTTTGCCACTCATACTTCAGATAGAGCACTAATTTCCAGAATCCATAAAGAACTCAAAAAACTCTACACCAAGAATACAAAAAATCCAATCAACAAATGGGCTAAGGAAATGAACAGATACTTCACAGAAGAAGATCTATAAGCAATCAACAAACATGTGAAAAAATGTTCAACATCTCTAGTAATAAGAGAAATGCAAATCAAAACTACCCTAAGATTTCATCTCACCCCAATTAGAATGGCGATTATCAAGAACACAAGCAACAATAGGTGTTGGCGAGGATGTGGGGAAAAAGGTACACTCATACATTGCTGGTGGAGTTGCAAATTAGTGCAGCCACTCTGGAAAGCAGTGTGGAGACTCCTTAGAAAACTTGGAATGGAACCACCATTTGACCCAGCTATCCCACTCCTTGCCCTATACCAAAGGACTTAAAATCAGCATACTACAGAGATACAGCCACATCAATGTTCACTGCTGCTCAATTCACCATAGCCAGATTGTGGAACCAACCTAGATGTCCTTCAATTGATGAATGGATAAAGAAACTGTGGCATATATACACAATGGAATATTACTCAGCCATAAAGAATGATAAAATTATGGCATTTGCAGGCAAATGGATGAAATTGGAGAATATCATGCTAAGTGAGATAAGCCAATCTCAAAAAACTAAGGACAAATGATCTCGCTGATAAGTGGATGAGGACGTATAATGGGGGGTGGGAGGGGTTAGTGGTAGGGTTAGGGTTAGGTTTAGGGTTAGGGATAAGGATGGTGGTAAGAATGGAGGAAGGAAGGACTGTATAGAGTGAAAAGAGGGGTGGGACGGGTGGGGGGGAAGGGAAAAAAAATAACAGAATGAATCAAAAAACATTACCCTATGTAAATCTATGATTACACAAATCGTATGCATTGACTCCATGTACAAATAGAGAAAAAACATGTATCCCATTTGTTTACAATAAATAAATAAATATCCAAAGAAAACTCTAAAAGTCAGGGATTAAGACAATGAATGCTAAAGGCAATTTGGAAGAAAAAATAAGAGCAATAAAAACTTCATTACCTTAGAGGTAAAAGAATATTGTATTAATATACCAAGCATAAGATAAAATTGTAAGAATTACTCTTTAAAACAATATAAGTTAAATGAAAATCTCAGTTTTAATGGAAGGGCTGGAAAGCAATGTGAAGGTATTTCCAAGAGGGTTAAAAAATAAAACTCAAAAGGGGATAGAAAAACTAGAGAATATGATGCTAACTGAAATAAGGCAATCCCATAAAACCAAAGGCTGAATGTTTTCTCTGAAAAGCAGATGCTGATCCATAGTTTGGGGAGCAGGGGTGAGTAGGGAAGAATGAAAGAACTTTGCATTATGCAGAGGGGAGTGAGTGTAGGGGTAGGGCGTTGGGGCTAGGAAGGGCAGTAGAATGAAACAGACATTATTACCCTATATACATGTATTCTTACACTACTGGTGTGACTCAGCACCATGTACAGCCAGAAGAATGAGAAGCTATGCTCCATTTGTATACAACATGTGAAAATGCATTCTACAGTCATGTATAACCAATTAGAACAAATAAAAAAATTTTTTAAAGGGGATAGACAATAGTACAGATAACTCAAATCCCAATAAAATTAGTTTTAGAGAAAGGACGGGACAAGAAATCCAATTTTTCCTAAGTTAAAAGACGTGAACTTCAGATTAAAAATATCCATCAAGTAAATAAAAGTAAAAGATCAAGAAACATCATAAAATTCCAAAACAGTAATAGCCAAGAGAGGACCAAAGCTTCCACAAAGGGGAAAAAAAGGAGCTATCCCATACAGATAATAAATGGTGCCTGAAGAAACTAGTCAGAAGTCTCAAAAATTGATGTCTTTAATTAAATTGACATAATTTTTTTTTTTTGTATTTAAGCATACTCAGAGAAGATTTAAACAAATAAGGAAGACCATGTGAATGATTCAGCATTGCAGGGAAAGCTAAGTACATTAAAACCTGGGTCAGGAAACAAAAAATAAAATTCATTAACTCCAAGGGAGAAGGTTAGTTGTGAAAGCAGGCCAAGTAATAACCATATACTACATGGCTCAGCTGTGAAAAGTATTCACAACAATAGGAATATAGGACAACTTTACCCAGTGATACTGTACCAAAGCATTGCTCTGAGTGGGTGACCAGGTGTGTGTGTGTGTGTGTGTGTGTGAGTGTGTGAGATGAGAGGCCACAGAAACATAGATAAATTGAAATAAATAAATGGTTAATGTTTAAGCCTTTAAAAACATCAACTAATAATAAGCACATTATTTAATAAAGAGATAAAAACTAAATGCATTCCTAAAACAGCTTAAAATAGTTGCCTCTGGAGAACAAGAAAGCCACTCTGCTTCTTAGGCCTTGCACATTTACTGTTTGCACATGCAACTCAGAGTTACTGAGAAATCAACTTAAAATGAAGAGGAAATTTACTAACAAGGACATAAAAATGGCTAACAACCATGTCTCCACAGGATTAATATAATGCCCAACTCAGAGAGTCAGGTAAATATAGAACAAAAGAAGATCTTTCACTCATCAGGTTGCTAAAACATTCATAAATTGGTTATGCAGTCCTGGCAAGAATGTGAGAAGGGCACTTCTCATGCTTCTCACAGATTGCTGGCAAGAAAATAAAACTCTATTTTGAAAAGTAATATGTCAGAAACTGTAAGCCTTTTCGACTTTTAGGAATGATCCTACTGAAAATAAAAAGATCAGCACATAAAGCATATATAAAAGCACATAAAACCTTTTATTTTTCTTATTAATTGATACAACAAATGATTTTGCTCAAAATAATCTTTGCAAAAAACAATTTGGTGATGATAACATATGTAAAAATGAATAATGGCAATGTTTTAACATTAAGAAATTAGGAGCACTCTTATGAGGTCCTCATACTACTGTATTACAAATGATCTGTTGAATAGTGTTATTTGAAAGAGGACTTAACACAACTAAAACAATGTAAATATTAATTACAACTAATTCTGTTGTAAATGTATATTATAAACTTAAGGGCAACCACTAATTAGAATGGCAAAAAGAATAACTGACATACTAAGAGAGGAGAAAAATGGAATTACAAATGTTCAATCAAATGTAGATAAGGCAGAAAAAATAGAACACAAAAAGGGGCAACAAAAAGAAAACAGTAACAAACATGATACACATAAAATTCAATTAAATCAATAATTAACTATCAATGTCCTAATTACAGCAATGTTAAGAAAAAGACATCAGAGAGGATTACAAAAACAAGACCCAAATGAGTACTGCCTATAAGATTCCTACTTCAAATAAAGACACAAATATATTAAAATAATGGAGAAAATGTGTACCATGCTACAATAATCAAAAGAAAGCTGGAATAGCTACATTGATCTCAAACAAACTGACTTCAGAGCAAAGAAAATTTTCATAAGACAGAGGAGTCAGATTTATAAGAACCCTTAATGCGTATGCATCTAACGACAAAGCATCAAATACATAAAAACAAAAATTATACAACTTCAGGGAGAATTAGATAAATTTAAAAATATATCTGGAGATTCTAAAACTCCTCTATCAATAACTGACAAATTCGGTAGGAAGTCAATAAGGACAGAATTGAACTGAACATCAGCAACTGGGTCTTCATGACATCTACAGACTATTCAATAATAGCAGAACATACATTTAATAAGCTCACACGGAACACATCACAATTGTAGGCCACAATATATATCATAAAAAAACAAAAATTATTAAAAAAACACTCTCAGACCTCTAAAAAACCAAATGGGTCAATGAAATCTTATGAGAAATATTAAAGTATTTTAAACTAAATGGAAAATAAAAAATAAAACTTAGCAAAATTGTGGGACTCAGTGGTAGAACATGTGCTTATTAGCATGTTTAAGGTTCTCGGTTTAATCCCCAGCATCCAAAAAATAAGCAAACTTGAGAAGTGGAGCAAAAGCAGTGCTTATACGGAAATTTACAATATTAAATATTAAATATATTAAATACATATATCATAAAATAAAGACCAAAAAAATCATCAAAGCTTCCACCATATACTGGAAAAGGAAGAATAAAGTAAATTCAAAATAAGAAGAAGGAAACAAATAAGAAATAGAGAAACCAGTAATATTAAAAACAAGAAGTCAATAGAGACATCAGCAAAACTAAGAACTAGTTTTCTAAAAAGAGCAGTAAAATTGATAAGCTTCTAGTTAGGTTACTTAAGTAAAGAAGACAAAAAGACATGAATTACTAATATTAGAAATGAAAGAAGGGCCACCACTACTGATCCCATAGGTGTTGAAAAGATAGTAAGGGAATATTATAAACTATGCCACAAATTCACTAAAATTAATAAGTAGCCAATTCCTTGAAAGCCACAATCTACCAAAACACACAAGAGGAAATAAACAATATAATCTGAATAAATAACTAATAGAAACAGAAAACTCCAGTCTCTAATTGGCTAACAAATTCTATCAAATATTTAAGGAAGAAATTATACTATTGCTCTATCACACCTTCCACGAGATAAAATAGAAGAACTAATACCTAATATGCAAAACCAGTATTCCATTAATACTAACCCTGATAAAGATATTACAAAGACCAGAGCCTAATATCTTTCATGAACGTGGCCAAAGTCCTCAATAATTACTGGCAACTAATGGCAAATGAAAACCACCGTTGGGTTTTCAAGATGGCAGACTAGAGGGGGGCTGTACTTCATGTTGCTCCAGGACTCAGGATTCAAAAGAGGAGATATTGAGAGACTTGGGACCAACTCAAAGTCGCCGGGTGAGTCTCTCCCGTTGGGAAGGCGTCCCGGATGGGGCGGTAGTCCCGGAACGCAGGGAACTTTGTGAAGTAGAGTTGCCCGGCGAGACACCCCTCCCCCCGCTGGAGCAGTGAACACGAACAACTGGGAGCATCGTAGAGGAGGGAGCTCAGCACAGTGCTTGGTCTCGGAGCAACCACTGGGGCTGCGGGCGGCTGCCCAGAAGAGGAGCTGCGCGAGTTGTTTGGACTCAGAGCAACCACTCCTGAACACTGGGGGGCTGCCCAGAGGAGGAGTAGGAACGGGGCGGGTCACTTGGACTCAGAGTGACTGCCCAGGGCTATGGGCAGCTGGCGGGAGGAAGAGGCGCACAGTGAGTTGCTTGGACTCCTAGTGACTGCACCGGAACACCAGGCGGCTGTCCGGAAGAAGAGGCGTACGGCGGGTCGCTGGGACTCGTAGTGACTATACGGGGCTCCAGGTGGCTGCTCAGAGGAGGGGCCGCAAAGCCAGGCGATTAGGTGCAGAGCAGGGTCCCAGGACATAGGAGGCTTCTTGGTGGAAGAGCCACAGAGAGAAACGCTTAGGGGCAGAGCAAAGGTTCCAGGACTGCAGGCAGATTCTCTGAGGAGAGGCAGCCTAAGGAGACTCGTCTGTGAAGGGTGAGGCTCCCAGGCCCAAGAGGTAGGTCCGGACCCTTGGGAATGTTGCACAGGAAGGCAGCCCAGCTCAGGCGGTAGTTGTAGATTGAGGGGAAACTCTAGGAGGGGAACTGACCAGTGAGACCTCCCCACCGGGTGAGTCTTCCCGGCCAGGTGAGGATTTCACACAAGGATGGTAAAACCAGAGAAACAGGCCCAAGCAGGCCTTGCCTCAGCCTGCAGCCTAGTTCCCCTTTGGATGACCATTGGTCAACAAGTGGAGGCACCTCTGCCCACTAGCAGGGAATACACCCCAACTGAAGGCCACCACCCCTAGAGAAGCAGCTTCCTTGTGGAACATCACATTATCAACTTCCTCCAAGACTGCAGGTTACTGTAGGATAAGAGGGAATATACTAGAAATATTCAGGGACATTATAAGTCAATACAGGAAATCTGCAATATCTTAGCGGTCCACTGATACATGAACAATATGAGAAAACAAGGGAAGAAAATGCCCCAAACAAATCTAGATGTTACATCAATAAAATCCAATGACAGCATGGCAGAAGAAATGACAGAATGGGAGTTCAGAATGTACATAATTAAAATGATCAGGGAAGCAAATGATGAGATGAAAGAGCAAATGCAGGCATTGAATGATGAGATGAAAGAGCAAATGCAGGGATTGAATGATAGCACCAATCGACAGTTACAAGAGCAAATACAAAAAGCAAAAGATCATTTCAATAAAGAGTTAGAGATATTGAAAAAAAAAAACAGAAATCCTTGAAATGAAGGAAACAATAAACCAAATTAAGAACTCCCTAGAACGCATAAACAATAGAATAGAACACCTGGAAGACAGAACCTCAGATGTTGAGAAAAAATATTTAACTTTGAAAACAAAGTTGACCAAACAGAGAGGATGGTAAGAAATCATGAACAGAATCTCCAAGAATATGGGATATCATGAAAAGGCCAAATTTAAGAACTATTGGGATTGAGGAAGGCACAGAGAAAGAAACCAAAGGAATGAACAATCTATTCAATGAAATAATATCAGAAAATTTCCCAAATATGAAGAATGAAATGGAAAATCAAGTTCAAGAGGCTTATAGGACTCCAAATACACAAAATTACAACAGACCCACACCAAGGCACATTATAATGAAAATACCTAACATACAAAATAAAGACAGAATTTTAAAGGCTGTGAGAGAAAAGAACCAAATTACATTCAGGGGAAAACCAATACGGATATCAGCAGATTTTTCAATCCAGACCCTAAAAGCTAGAAGGGCCTGGAACAACATTTTTCAAGCCCTGAAAGAAAATGGATGCCAACCAAGAATCTTATACCCAGCAAAACTTACCTTCAAATTTGACGATGAAATAAAATCCTTCCATGATAAACAAAAGCTAAAAGAATTTACAAAAAGAAAGCCAGCATTACAGAAAATTCTCAGCAAAATATTCCATGAGGAAGAGATAAAACACAAAGAAGCAAATCAGCAAAGGGAGGAATTATCCTAAAGGAACTGTCAAATAAAGGAGGAACCAAGTTGTGTCAAAAAAATAAATAAATAAATAAATAAAATTTAAAAAATGAACCAAATGACTGAGAATACAAATCATATCTCAATAATAACCCTGAATGTTAATGGCCTGAATTCATCAATCAAAAGACATAGACTGGCAGATTGAATTAAAAAGAAAGATCCAACAATATGTTGCCTGCAAGAGACTCACCTCATAGAAAGAGATACCCATAGACTAAAGGTGAAAGGATGGGGAAAAACATACCATGCACATGGACTCAGCAAAACAGCTGGAGTATCCATCCTCATTTCACATAATGTGGACTTCAAGTTAAAGTTGGTCAGAAGGGATAAATAAGGACATTTCATATTGCTTAAGGGAAGCATAAATCAGCAAGACACAACAATCATAAACATCTATGCCCCAAACAGTGGCTCATCCACGTATATCAAACAAATCCTTCTCAATTTCAGAAACCAAATATACCATAACACAATAATACTAGGCGATTTTAACACGCCTCTCTCACCACTGGACAGATCTTCCAAACAAAAATTGAACAAAGAAACCATAGATCTCAATAACACAATCAATAATTTAGACTTAAAGGACATTTATAGAATATACCATCCAACCAAGAGCGAATACACTTTCTTCTCAGCAGCACATGGATCCTTCTCTAAAATAGATCACATATTATACCACAAAGCTAATGCTAGCAAATACAAGGAGACAGAGACACTACCTTGTATTCTATCAGATCATAATGGATTGAAGTTAGAAATAAATGAAAGAGTAAAAAACAGAAACTACTCCAACACCTGGAGATTAAACAATATGCTATTGTATGATGAATGGATAACAGAAGATATTAGGAAGGAAATTAAAAAATTCTTAGAGGTCAATGAGAACAAAGAAACATCATATCAAAATCTCTGGGACACTATGAAAGCAGTACTTAGAGGAAAATTTATTTCATGGAGCACATTCAATAAAAGAAGTAAAACTCAACAAATAAACGACCTAACACTACACCTCAAAGCCCTAGAAAAAGAACAGACCAACAACAAAAGTAGTAGAAGACAGGAAATAGTTAAACTCAGAGCTCAAATCAATGAAATAGAAATAAAAGAAACAATACAAAAAATTGACAAAATAAATAGTTGGTTCTTCAAAAAAATAAAAAAAATTGATAAACCTTTAGCCACACTAACAAAGAGAAGACGAAAGAAAATCTAAATCACCAAAATTCGGAATGAAAAAGGAAATATCACAACAGACACGATTGAAATACAAAACATAATTAGAAGCTATTTTGAAAATCTATACTCCAACAAAATAGAAAATTTCGAAGATATCAACAAGTTTCTAGAGACATATGAATTGCCTAAACTGAACGAGGAGGACATACACAATTTAAATAGACCAATTTCAAGTAATGAAATAAAAGAAGTCATCAAAAGCCTACCAACAAAGAAAATTCCAGAACCTGATGGGTTCTCAGCCAAGATCTATAAAACCTTTAATGAAGAGCTCATTCCAATACTTTTCAAAGTATTCCGTGAAATAGAAGAGGAGGGAACTCTCCCAAACTCATTCTATGAAGCCAATATCACCCTGATACCTAAACTAGACAGAGACACAACGAGGAAAGAAAATTTTAGACCAATATCCTTAATGAACATCGACGCAAAAATTCTTAACAAAATTTTAGCAAATCGCATACAAAAACATATTAAAAAGATAGTGCACCATGATCAAGTGGGTTTCATCCCAGGGATGCAAGGTTGGTTCAACATCCGGAAATCAATAAATGTCAGTCACCATATCAACAGACTTAAAGTCAAAAATCACATGATTATTTCAATAGATGCAGAAAAAGCATTTGATAAAATACAGCACCCCTTCATGCTCAAAACACTAGAAAAAATAGGGATAGTGGGAACATTCCTTAACATTGTAAAGGCCATGTATGCTAAGCACATGGCTAATATCATTCTAAATGGTGAAAAACTGAAAGCATCCCCCCTAAAATCTGGAATAAGGCAGGGATGCCCTCTTTCACCACCTATTCAATATCATCCTTGAAACTCTAGCCAGAGCAATTAGACAAACCAAAGAAATTAAAGAGATACAAATAGGCAAAGAAGAACTCAAACTATCCCTATTTGCTGATGATATGATTATATACTTAGAGGAACCAGGAAATTCCACCAGAAAACACTTAGAACTCATAAGTGAATTTAGTAAAGTAGCGGGATATAAGATCAATGCTCATAAATCTAATGCATTTTTATACATAAGTGATTAATCTTCAGAAAGAGAACTTAGGAAAACTACCCCATTCACAATAGCCTCGAAAAAAAATAAAATACTTGGGAATCAATCTCACAAAAGAGGTGAAAGACCTCTACAATGAGAACTACAGAACACTAAAGAAAGAAATTAAAGAACACCTTAGAAGATGGAAAGATCTCCCATGTTCTTGGATAGGCAGAATTAATATTGTCAAAATGGCCATACTACCAAAAGTGCTATACAGATTCAATGCAATTCCAATTAAAATCCCAATGACGTACCTTACAGAAATAGAGCAAAAAATTATGAAATTCATCTGGAAGAATAAAAAACCCAGAATAGCTAAAGCAATTCTTCGCAGGAAAAATGAAGCAGGGGGTATTGCAATACCAGAACTTCAAATATACTACAAAGCAATAGTAACAAAAACAGCATGGTATTGGTACCAAATTAGACAGGTAGATCAATGGTACAGAAAAGAGGACACGGACACAAACCCAAATAAATATAATTTTCTCATACTAGACAAAGGGGCCAAAATTATGCAATGGAGAAAAGATAGCCTCTTCAACAAATGGTGCTGGGAGAATTGGAAATCCATATGCAACAGAATGAAACTAAACCCGTATCTCTCGTCATGCACGAAACTAAACTCAAAATGGATTAAGGACCTCGGAATCAGACCAGAGACCCTGCATCTTATAGAAGAAAAAATAGGTCCAGAGCTTCAACATGTCGGCTTAGGACCAGACTTCCTCAACAGGACTCCCATAGCACAAGAAATAAAAGCAAGAATCAATAACTGGGATAGATTCAAACTAAAAAGCTTTTTCTCAGCAAAGGAAACTATCAGCAATGTGAAGAAAGAGCTTACAGAGTGGGAGAAAATCTTTGCCAAACATACTTCAGATAGAGCACTAATCTCCAGAATCTATAAAGAACTCAAAAAACTCAACACCAAGAATGCAAATAATCCAATCGACAAATGGGCTAAGGAAATGAACAGACACTTCACAGAAGAAGACCTACAAGCAATCAACAGATATATGAAAAAATGTTCACTATCTCTAGTAATAAGAGAAATGCAAATCAAAACTACCCTAAGATTCCATCTCACCCCAATTTGAATGGCAATTATCAAGAATACAAGCAACGGGTGTTGGCGAGGATGTGGGGAGAAAGGTACACTCATACATTGCTGGTGGGGTTGCAAATTAGTGTAGTCACTCTGGAAAGTAGTGTGGAGATTCCTTAGAAAACTTGGAATGGAACCACCATTTGACCCAACTATCCCACTCCTTGGCTTATACCCAAAGGACTTAAAATCAGCATACTACAGAGACATAGCCACATCAATGTTCATAGCTGCTCAATTCACAATAGCCAGATTGTGGAACCAACCTAGATGTCCTTCAATTGATGAATGGATAAAGAAACTGTGGTGTATATATATATATACAATGGAATATTACTCAGCCATAAAGAATGATGAAATTATGGCATTTGCAGGCAAATGGATGAAATTGGAGAATATCATGCTAAGTGAGGTAAGCCAATCTCAAAAAACCAAAGGATGAATGATATCACTAATAAGTGGATGATGACACATAATGGGGGGTGGGAGGGGTTAGTGTTAGGGTTAGAGTTAGGGTTAAGTAAGGGGGCAAGAATGGAGGAAGGAAGGACTGTTTAGAGGGAAAAGAGGGGTAGGAGGGATGGGGGGAAGGGAAAAAATAACAGAATGAATCAAACAACATTACCCTATGTGAATTTATGATTATGATTACACAAATGGTATGCCTTTACGCCATGTACAAACAGAGAAACAACATGTATCCCATTTGTTTACAATTTTAAAAAAAGTGGAAAAAAAAAACAAAAACCATTATTCACCAAAACCAAGTGGGACTTTTTCTAGGTAGATAAGGCTATTGACATCCTTAAATCAATTAATGTAATCACTATGTATACAGGGTAAGGAATAAAAAAACACTTACTACAGTATTATTTATGTAGGCAAACTCTCCTAGACACAACCTTATGTCAATTAACAGGGGAAACATTTGAATAAATTACAATAAAATTTTAAAAATGTATAATGCAGCTATTACAAATGTTCCATTCTGTACTCAGGAAAATGCTCATGATTACATATAAAATATCAGATTGCAGTGTAATGTATATAATACATTTTGTAAAGAGGAGATAAAAGTACACATTTGTATGTATGTGTGTCTGATTCATCATATCATCATATGTACAAAGTCCAGAAGCCTAAACACCAAAAGGTGACCACTCGTTATCTAAAAAGTTAGAACTAGGTCACTGTAGAGAAGGAAGAGAAAAAATAGTTTCTCCTTTGTGCACCTTTGATTTGACTTAAACCAGTCATGAGTGGCTCTGGATGTATGTAATAGGAAGTCCCAGGGAGCATATGAGAAGGGGAGGAAGATTCCATCTGCAGTAAAGATTCCTATTCTCAGGTGGAAAAAAAGATCATATTAAAGATCAGCACATTATTAGTGCTGATTATGAAACCTAACCATGCCTGCAACAATCATACAGATTTAAAATGTAGGTACATACCTTTCTTCCTCAGAAGAATTCACATTTTCGCCATAAAGAAGTAAAATGAGTCCTTCTTCTACAGAAGCGATTCTTGCCAAGATATCAGCTATATGAATTAAAGCTGTTTCAGAGCAATTTGGAGCTGTCTATATATTAAAAAGATAACAAGACAAATAGTATAATTTTATGACAGATTGAAGGTGGTTTGTAGTCTAGTAAAGCTATATTACCACAACAATAAAAAAAATTAATGATTTGACTGTGAAAATAATATGACTGAATTAAATGTATCATTAGATTACATTCTTTTACCAGCATAGCTGATGAGGCAAATAAATTCAGGTTTTTCACCCAAACCAGTTATTGAAAATAGATACTCCTGTTATGTTTTGTATGTAATTCTGGTTAACAAACATTGTTAGTTTTCTCTATTTCCACTTTGCCCTATAATTCTCACCCACTGGGTTCCTGAATATCCAATATAATTATATTACATACAAATCTAAGAAAATGTCACCCTATCTAAAAAATATCATCCCTTCACACACTTATTGAGTCAGAAATGTAAATCTGAGTAGAGACAGCCAGTTCATGGGTCAGCCAATTGCCAGGAATGTCACCTGGGCAGAAAACAAACCAGAACCATGTTCACTCCATTTCCTTTAAATGTTAACAGTAAAATGCCTTTGCCAAAGCAGCAAAATAGCACAAAACAAATAACAAAATCTGGATAACTATATTAATGCTTTAGAGTCCATCCACAATAATTTCTGTTCTTTGCAAGTTCTGCTTATAATTTCCTTGTACTTTCATGGATGTCAATGTCATTCTCTACAATAAATTTAAAAATATGTATGTCACAACTAATAAATTTGGTAGGTTTGCTTATCAAATGATGAGTTTGGTATATTCCCTAAAAATAAACAGAAATATCTACCCAATTAAACTTAGTCTTACTTTTCATATTAAATATCTTTCTTGGACGACTTCACCTAGAGTACTTTTGTTCTCTAATACATGTTTGTATAGACAGTCTCTCATTTTATATATACCTAGCTATAAGAACATATGCATTCTCTCTGCACATATACTTATTCTTTAGACCTTTCTTTCCTCATTTTAAATATATATACTTTTTTAAATGTTTAGATCTTTATTTGTAGACTTTAGACAAAGAGAGAAATATTTCTGGAGGGAAAAAATTTAAAAATCCATGTCCAGGTTAATGTGAAGGCAGGCAGAAAGCAATGAAGATGGCTGAGCAGGGGAGTGGGGGAAAGAAAGGAAGGAAGGAAAATCTAAAATCTAAACAGTTTTTAGATTATAAACTATGGTACATATTTTTACAGAGGGATAATCTGATGAACTTTCCTATGAGATCATTTTAAAACATCTTTAATCTACAGCATAGAACTCTTATTTTACCATTCTTGGCAAACATCAAATAACTTCAACTCCTGACAAAAGAATTTTTGGTATAAATAAGTATGTTGGCAGATAGGGTTAAAATTTGTTGGTAGAAACCCATTAGCTATGGTATTAAAAGTATCACTTTGTCTAGTTCCCACTCTGTACTTCAAGAGGATTCATCATGTCCTGTCAAAGTTGACTGCTTGCCCCTGCCTCTTAAACTGTCTATCCCCTTTCATTCCATGAGTACAAATTTTGGATGCACTAATTCCTTTCCTTCTTTTATATATTTTTTATTTTTTGTTCAGAGCTCTGCCTCACCTATGAGAATATAGTTCTTAAAGTCAATAAACATGTCTTATTCATGTCTATATTTTTCAGTATGAAGAGCAAAGCAATAACATAGTAGTAACTGGGTGATTCTCAAAGTCTTCAATTAGATACTAATTGTGCCAGAGGACTGGTCCTGCTAACAAGAATATAGTCAAATGTAAGTACAATCACAGCAGTATATAACATGGGAATACAGAAAACAAATACCTTAGTTGGGAGATTCAGAGATGATATCTCACCTACAGAGAGGAATTTTACATGTGGATCAAGTTTAAAATTTTCCAAGGTAAGGAAAAAGCATACAAAGATAGGAAGCTATGATAACCTCATACAGAATATGCAAGTGGATTATTATAACTAGTATAAACGGAAGAAAACGGGGGACAAAAACACACACAAAAAAACTTGGTAAATACCAAGTTAACATTTTTTACATTTATCCAGAAAAACCAATAAGCAGGTAAATACGTGACAACCCACTGAGGTGTGGGTGTAAGAGGGAGATGAATCTGGCAAAACACTACTGAAAAGGCAAAACCATTTTTAGTCTATTGATGCACTCTAAAAGTCATTTAAAGCTTAAGTCATAGAAGTAGCGGGACACATTGGGCAGACAGTATGACTAGAAAGGGCACCAGCTCTGCTTGTTAACTGCCTGACCTTGAGCAAGTCACTTCCTTCAGTCTCAGTTGTGACAAAATATACAATGTAAGGGAGCATACATTGCAAACTGTAAAGACACATACCTATGTTCAGCACTGGAATTATATATAGGCTTTCTTTCTAAGGTAATACTAGTTCTACTTACCATAAAATAGAATTAACCCTTCAGGAAAATAATCATATTTCCAAAGGCTATAAAATTGCCATTAAAGCAAATAATAAGACAGTCACAAGATTTATTAGATTTGTAAGACAAATAGCTTCTTAATAGAAAAAAAATCTAAGTTCTTTGCATCAATACTAGCAAGTATGACTAGAAAAAAATTAAGATGTATGCACATTTCCCCACCTTTTAAAAACTATTAAATCAAGCAACTGCATAAACTATGATTTAACAAATAAAAATCTGTAACAACACAAAATACATTCATATTTACAAAGAGAGTGTAATAAAATATTTCAAATATATCAAAAAAAAGCCTCACTGAATATTTACAAATATTCAGCTTAGGGACACCTTTTGTCTTTAGTGACTAATACCAACCTCAGATCCTTTCATTAAATTATGAACAGGCTGGAGAAGTGTCTCTACCACAGTGCTGTTATATAAGCATTCAACTGCACATTCTTTTTGATCACAGAGTATCCGTAGAACTTCAGTCACCATACTTGCAGGAGAATAATTCTCTGATAAACAAGAAGTATTTTGATAAATCAAAACATAAAACATTAGATACTTAATACTTTTTATATATTAGCTATTGTTCTTCCAAAAAGCTCAATATCAAAAGTAATACTTTAAAAATTCCACAACTCAATGTAATACCAAATTATAACCTAAAAATTAAGATTTCAATTAGCTTAGTATACTTTCAAGTTAATAAAAAAAACAAGCATATGACAAAAAATATGTCACAAGAAAAGAATGTAAGATCATTCACAGTGTGACATTAAATCAATGCTTGATATTGAAGATGGCTCAGAACTTTTCTCTATCTAGGAAACACTTACTTATATTCACTTTTTATTTTTTTCCTTAAATAATGTATTCAGATATTGAGCCTAGTAGATAATTAAATGAGACTCATTAAGACAAGACCATGAACAAAAGACAGATGAGAAGAGAAGAGAAACTTTAATGAATTTTCATGAAGACTAGTAAATCTCTTGCCTTACCACAAAAACAATGAAAGCAAGAGTTAAGATTTTTTAAAAATATGAATAAAACACATAAATGAAACACAGGAATAATAACTTAATCATGATTTTTATTTCATAAACCAACATATTTTCAAATATCCAATTTCCCCACAACAGCATATAATGTAAGACTGTCCTAGAAAGATACAGTACTAAAGCTAAGAAACTTAATTTTCGTCACAGAGGTCAATACACCAGGAGTATGCTGACTTCAAGTTGATACCTGACAAAAATAAAATGAAAAAGTAAAGCTGAATGATTTTTTTTCAAACAACTGTTGATGAGAAAGCTTCTTTGCAGTGAGCAGTATCACTAACCACCTTATGACCATACATGCATTTATCCAATCATCTACTACTTATTGAGTGTCTGATAAATACCAGACACTATACAAAGCACTGTACACAGTTGTGAATAAGACAAAAAATAGTCCTCTAGATGGCAAACCAAAATATTAACAAGTAATTATAACAAACAAACAAAGGATACTTTTTATCATAAAAGAAGCCTGGGATATTATAAGAACATGTAGCAGACTTAAACTGGTACATTATATATTTGAAAGAAAAAAAAAAGATAACACAATAGTTCCTAAAGTTCTAAAGTTCACCACTCCATAGTAAAGACTCCAAAGGTATCTAAGTCAATGAAAGTTTGGACGAAGAATTCAAAAAAATCATCTTTAAGAAGCTCAATGGAATTCAAGAGAATACAAATAAATAGTACCATGCATTAAGGAAGACAACACGGAATATGAATACAGAAATAGATTTTTTGAAAACAAACAACATAAATCTTGGAAACAAAAAACTCAAAAAATAAGAAAAAATTTTGATTGAAAGTATCAATAACAGACTGAATCAAGCAAATCAGAGCTTGAAGACAACTTGCCAAAATAATATATTCAGACAGCAATACAGAAAAAAAAGAATGAAGGAAAAATACAAGATTTGTTCACAATTAAAAGATCAAACATCTGTATAATCTGCATAGAAGAGGGAGAAGATGAGAACACAGGTTACCTATTCAATGCAATAATAGCAAAAAAATTTCCAAATTGTGAAAAAGACATGGACCTCAGATACAGGAATCATTTAGAATCCTAAACAGACATAACCAGAAAAGAACCTCTCCACCCACATTATAGTTAAATTGCCAAAAGTATAGAAGAAAGAAAAAGTGTCAAAAGCTGAAAGAAAGAAGCACCAACACCTTTAAAGTCAAATCCATTAGAATACTAGATTTTTCATCAGAAACTCTAAAGGTCAAGAGGGCATGGAATGATATATTTAAAGTTCTGAAAGAAAAAAAAAAAAAAAAAAAGCCAAGATTACTATACCCAGCAAGGATATCCTTCAAAATTGAAATAGAAATCAAGAACATTTGAGATAAACATAAACTAAGGGAATTCATGTGGATTTGGTGACACATCTGTAATTCCAGTGGTCTGGAAGGCTGAGATAGGAGATCACAAAATCAAGGTTAGCCTTGGCAACTCAGCAACACCCTGAATCAAAATAAAGAATAAAAAAGGGCTGGGGGTGTGGCTCAGTGGTAAAGTATCCTTCGGTTCAATTCCCACTACCACAAAAAAAAAAAAAAAAAAAAAAATTGTTTTTTTTAAACCCACTATGGGAATTCACCAACACTAGACCAGCATCACAGAAAATATTTAAGGGTACTCTACTACTCTACTGCCAAAAGGAAGAAGCACAATCATGAAAAGAAAAAAAATCTTTCTTAAAGAAGAGACACGCAAGTGAAAGAGAAAAGAAACAAACATTATTGATATAGTAAACTATCAAATGACAAAGATTAATAGGGAGAAGAAAAGAACTTAGAATATTCAAAACAAAAAGAATATCAACAAAACACCAGGAACAACTACACACCTTTCAACAATAACCCTAAATGTTAATGATCTTAATTTGATAATAAAAGACACTGACTAGGTTAAAAAACAAGATCCAATAATATGCTAACTCCAAGAAACTCACCTCACCTTAAAAGGCATTCACAAACCAAAAGTAAAAGAATGGAAAGAGATATTGCAAGCAAATGGAATCTGAAAGCAAGCAGGAGCAGCTATAATTATCTACAAAAAAGAGAAGTTAAGACAAAATCAGAAGTGATGACGAAGGTCATTACTGACGAATATTGGTCAATACTGATGAGGGGAACAATTCATCAACAAGATATAACAATTTTAAATATATATATGTGCAGAAGACATGTTTGGGTAACCCTAAGATGGCACCTGGCGTTGAGCCAAGAGGTGGCGCATAGTTAGTGTTAACACGGCATGATCTACTTTTGCCTGATTAGTTAATGCAAGCCCTGGATATGGGAATAATCCGTTAGAGCCAAATGGCTTACCTCCACCCCTTATCCTGTTTTTCACAGAAGAAATTCCTACC
The DNA here is from genome assembly GCF_902686445.1 of Sciurus carolinensis. NCBI lineage: Eukaryota > Metazoa > Chordata > Mammalia > Rodentia > Sciuridae > Sciurus > Sciurus carolinensis. The sequence continues at coordinate 43,088,748 of NC_062219.1, read as the reverse complement.
AGCTCCCTTTTGATCTGTACCACTATAAATAAACCAAGCAAGAGCTCCTTCCTTTGTTAGAGCCAGTCCCTTATGGACCACTCAATCAGTCATGCCCCTGCTTCAAAGATAATTCTGTCTCCTGTCATTATTTATGATAAATAAATTTTATTAGCTCTTATTTCACAGCCAGCCCATCCCTCCTATAGGAACCCTTTCCCTTGTCCATGCAGGACATGCAGCGATACCCAGTGACTCATCTTCTCCAGTCAAGCCCCAACCACATTCAGTTACCAACCAGTTAGTCCACTTAAACTAGGATGAACTGATTAGGTTACAGCTCTCATACTCCAGTTATTTCACCTCTAAACATTCCTGTGTTAACACAGGAGCTTTTGGGAGATGTCTTATATCCAAACCATATGCACAATGGAATATTACTCAGACATAGAAAAGAAAGAAATCCTGTCATTTATGAGAAAACTGAGAGAACAGAAAGATGTTATGTGAACAAAGTAAACAGATGCAGAATGACAAATGTTTTCTCTCATATGTGGAAATGAAAAACATATAACCTGAAAGAAAAAGAGGGACTTCTGAGAAGATGGAAGGGCAGAAGGGAGGGTGGGTATTATCAAACATGATATATGCATGAATGGAAATGTCACAGTGAACCCCATTAATTAATATGTGTGAATAATAAAAAAAACTAGAAAACCAGATTTTAAAAAAGTCCTCTAGATGATAACCAAAATATCAACAAGTAATTATAAGAAAGAAGGATAACTTTTATTATAAAGGAAGAGCAGTATGTTGTAGGAAGATGTAACAGGGTAATAGGAAGAGGTATTTTGTACATGTAAATGCTGTAAGCAGAAAAGAGTCTGAGCATCACTGTTACAATCAACAGGTTGAATGAATACATGAAAAAATGCTCAATTTCACTAATCATCAGATAAATGTGAATCAAAACCATGACAGAATATCTATCATTTCACACCAGTTAGAATAGTTATAAACAGGAAACAATGCTAGAGAGGATGTAGAGGAAAGGGAGTTCTTATAAACTGATGATGGGAATGTTAGTACAGCCATTATGAAAAACAATATAGATACTCCTTAAAAAATAAAAAGAACTACCATATCCAGCAATTCCAATGCTGGATAAATACCCAAAAGGGATTAAATTAATTATAACAAAAAGATATCTGCGTTCCCATGTTTACTACAGCGCTATTCACAATAACCAAAATATGAAATATGAAATCAACCCAAAGGTCTTTCACTAGATAAATGGGTAAAGAAAATGCAGTATATCTACACAATGGAATACTATGTAGCCATAAAAAAAGAAGAAAATCCTGTCATGTGCAACATTAAATATTAAGTCAATCTCACAGAAGAATGGAATAATAGTCACTAGAGGCTGGGAAGTAGAATGAGGGGAAGAATAAAAGAAGTTCAATAAAGGGCATCGAAACACAGAGCAGAGGAATTACATTGGTTCTTCATTAGCATATCTATTAGTTATATCAATCTATGATATATTTCAAAGTGACTAGAAGACTATGGAATTCTCTACACATTCACAGATGAAGAGATAGAAATGTTTATTACCCAGATTTGATTATTTCACATTGTATATATGTATTATCATAATGGATGCCATAAAGATATACAAATATGTCTCAATTAAAAAATATCAATGGGCTATTATAATTATATAACACACATGGTTGACATATTAAAGAACTAATATATAGTCCAAACCATTTTTTTGTGTGTGATTCATTTGAGTTCCTCTCACAATTTATGCCACCATTTCCAGGGTTCTTCCCAACTTTAGACCACTATGGCCTATGTCATTCAAAGGGTGTGTTATTAAGTGTTTTACTTTGAAGACTTTTGATATTCACAAGAAAAAGTTTAAGCTATCTTTTAAATGTTAATATTTTAAAATAATTTTTTAATAAGTCAGTCAGCTGGCATAAGACTAAACAACATTTTACTGAAAAACATGAAGGTTTTCTTTTTTCCTTTAATCTTCAGTAACAGAAGACCCCAAAAAGATAGTGAAGTTTTGGATGTGAGTTAAAACATGTAAGCTGATATAAACATTTTGGGAAGTATAAAAGATAGAAAATATCAAAAACAGAACACATTAGTACCCATCAATCAAGCTTGTTCTCATTTCTTAAGAATATTTTTTAATAAAGAATATTAAAAGTCTCAGCAAAATTGATTCTAAATTAAAAAGTTAATAGATTAGAAATATCTTAAAACATCAATGAACAAAATTAAATTTCATGGTTTACTTCAGAACCAATGTAATTTCTTATTAATAATGCTATATCTTAATGAAATCTATTGACCAAACTATACCAGGCACTCAAAACATTCAGGCAATATAATACTTAAATATTTTTAGATGCTGTATTACTCAAGCCAAATTACCTGAATGTGCAGATGATGTCATCTTTGGACAACTTGGTGAATAATAGATAAGTTGGGTAAACAGAACCAGCAGATCCGTAAGAGATACTGAATCTTTTAAAAAGAAATAGAAAAAGAAAAAAAATTAATCTCTCTCATATGCCTACAACTTAGAAAAACTGAACTAATGGCTCATAAGTCTATGACTGAGTTTTCATAGAAACCACAATGCAGTCAGGAGGAGAAAGCTATAATCCAAGGCACATGACTCAAGAACAAATTAGACACAGTACATTAAAAGATGGCAAGGCAAGCAATGCAATGAGGGCTATGTGAAGGTGCAGGTTTTTTTTTATTTTTGAGCTAATCACTTAATATAAATTTATAATAGAAAGATCCAATAGAATCTGATCAAAGCTGTTTGAGTTTATTAAATTAGGAGCAAAACTAAGAAAAAAGCTAAATGAATCCTCTAGTCTCACTTGCTCTAAATTACTTACTTTTGGTTGACTTTAAAATTCACTAGTTTTGGAATTTACGCAACTGAGCAATGTGTTATTAGTATCCCACTAGCTTTAATAGATAACACATCTGACATGTGAGTTATAGTAATGGTTGCCTAGGTTATTTTTCAAGGACTTGAAGGCTGCTTTTGTCAAAAGCACTGACTCTACTTGGTCCTGTACAGACATCTGATGAGTGAAAAAGTTGGTCATCTCAGACTTCATATCTTATCTATCTCCTTTACTACCTTAATCTTTGAGTCAGAATGCTTCTGCTCAACTCTGCATGTAGACATGTTACTCACTTAAGGAATGTTTGTCCAAAACAGCACAGATTGATTTACCCAAAACTTCCCTAATCACTTCCCTCCCCCTTAAAGGCTGCTGACAGACTAAGAACAAGATATTCTTAAGATTCACAGGGACATCATGACTATGGGCCAAATCAACAGATCACCAGCCATCAGGTTTTGCAACATTCTATTACAGACCACCAGATAGATGCCTAGAAGTCTAGAATATACTCTATAACAAGTGTCACCAAATTATAGTCCTTATGATCTGATTTTGTAATGTTCACAAGCTAAAAATGGATTTTTCATTTTTAAAATGTGTTAGGAGTTCCTCAAAACCATGCTCAGATTCAGAGGGATTTCCTAACAAGACTCATGTTTCAACATATAATCATATACCTATGTTTTATTACAACAAAAGGACACAAAGCAAAACCCAAGAGGAAGGGGGAATGGGGTGAAATCCAGAGCAAACCAGGCACAAGTTTCTAAGTTACCTCTCCCACAAAGTGACACAGAGTACATTTAATTCTTCTAGCAATGAGTTTTAAGAACATATTTAAAATACTGTCTATCAGGAAAGGTCACTATAGATCCTAAAGTTTTTACTGGAGGTTGAAGATGCAGACACCCATTGCCTGGCACACACCAAATTTCTAAATTCATAAAAGGAAAGCAAGTGTTTAGTGTAAAACACATTGTAAACAGCTTGGACACAGTGGTCAGTGGACAGTTTAGGTACCCTTCTCAGTGCTGGGATTAGTAAGAGAATTCCAGAAACCAATTAAGGGACAACCTTGCAGCAGCCCTTTCTAAGAATAGCAGTCTCCAGGTTGTGATGCTACCTCTTTTTTGGACATTCAGGTACACACACAAAGAAAGACATTATGTAGCTCGATGAGGCTAAAAGAATAAAGTACTAGGTTTGAAGACCCTTACTCTGTACTATATTCATAGTATAAGCTTAAGGTTTTAAGGGAAATAAGAATAACTAGAATCATGTGCCAAAGTTTAATAGAGGAAAATTAATGAGACTGAAGGTAAATGGTAGTATATCAAATGGTATAAGGCTTTGCAGTTTATAAAACAATATTCTCAAACTCATCTCTATGAACACAAAAGTTCCCTAAGTGCAGCATCACTGATATCACTATTCAATTTTTACAGATTAAGAAACCAAAACATCAGGTAAGTGATTTGCCAAAAGATACTAGATAATTTCTAAGACAGCCAGACCTCAGTTTTACATCCACAACCGGATCATCGAGTATGTCTAGAATTTTGAGAAGCAGAGAAAAATATGTATTACAGTCTTGGGGTATAAGAAAAAGAATATGCATGTAGGAAGAAGTTCATACTGAAAACTAAAAGAAAAAATACTTCAAGACATATAAAACTAAAAGATGTGTAGATAAATACCCTTGAAAAGACATGGGACAATTCCAAACTTGAATGAGCCACAGTATATAAATATTACCACATCTCACCATATTCATTTCTCCTAATTGCACTTACCTTTTTTATTCTTTAGCTTTATGGGAAAGAGTTTTCTGCCTTGGGTATAGATCAATAATCTTCCTAAAAGGCACAGTGAGTGAATGAAATAAATATACTGTAATTCTTGTCCTGAGTAGTAGACAATTTTCTGTTCGTTCCCTTAAGAGAAGAAAACAAAAACATTTTAATGTTTTTAATGTTTTTAATGTTTTAGTATTTTATAGTACTTATCTCCATTCTCTTCTGAACAAACAATATTCTAGTCTTTAATGGAAACACTGTTGGTATAAATTTTTTTAAAAATATTCCCTTGTTTGTTAAGATCCTTTACACTAAATCTGAGGAAAAGTCATCATTATAAAATTGAAAAAACTCAGAAAAATATAAAATGCATCAGATCACACATATAAAGTATAATATGCATCAGTGTTCATTCTAAAATAAATACCAAAAATCTCCAGAATTATCAAGGAGGGACTTCAAAAATAAGTTAAGGAAGACAAAAAGTCAATAGAAAATGTTAGTTACCCTTCAATTTTGCTAACTAAAAGTGAATGCAGGTGAAATCTATGAAAATACTTCAAAATCTAAAAAACTGAAATCTGAAAAACTTCTGATCCCAAGTGTTTCAGGTAAAGGATACTCAAATTATACACAAAAGATCATCATTACCCATATTTGCAATACGAAATTAGAGTCTCTACAATATAGATCTCTTCTAATACATATTTACTATTTACTCTTTCACTCATACATTCAAGATCTATCAAATACCTATTTTTATACAAGATCCTGAACTATTCACTAATGATCAAAACCAAAAAAATCCGGAACCTTAGCTGCCAATTAGACTATGACAAACAGAGTGGTATCATCAGAGTATGTGGAGAACAAGGGGAAGAGACAAGGGATTTGAAAGGGCAGATTATGAAGATATGGCCATGGAAAAAAACCGGATTTTATTACAGAGGTCATTAGGAAAAAAGTAAAGCACTCTAAGGAGGAAAATTAGAGTCAAATATCCACAGTAGAACACTGACTCTACAGAAGTGTAGAAAGTTGATAAAACAAAATCAAGGTGTGAAAGAAGCTCTATCAAGAAAATTATAAACAAAAACACTAGCAAAGAGAATGAAGGAGAGACAGATTAAAAACATGTTTAGGAAATGAAATCTATGTCACGATCAGTTCCACCATTACATAAAATTATAATGCATCAAAAAAAAAATTTTTTAAAAGAAAAGAAAAACAATATGCCATAGCCAGAATTACACATGGGCAGTGAAAGAAAAAGAAGAGAAAACTCAAGTTTCTAACTCAAATATATGGGCCACAATTCTTCTATTTACGAAATTCCAATGAGGAAAAGAACAGGTCTAAAAAGAGAAGGAACAATGATTTCAGTTCTGGATACTGTAAATTCTGAAGGGCACAAATAACATTCAGATAGTAATATTAAGTATGATATAAGTAAGTGGGTCTGAAATTCAGGAAAGGTATGTGGACTTCAATATTTCGGTCACCAATGACATGTAAATATATATTTGAGGCCATGTACATGAGCTCCCTCAAGAGAACAAATAGACTAAAGTGAAAAGTACAAAGGGAAAATATTTATGAGTACAAACATGTGAAGAAAAGAGAAAAGTCCTTTAAACCTTACTGTATATGACAATGAGGAAATCCAAGAACAAAATGACACTAAGCTGAGGAGAAAAGAATCAACAGAGATACATGCTTGAGGACAAAAAAGAGTGGAAGCTGATATAGGAAGATCTCAGAGGAGTAGAAATAGAAGCCTTATTTCTGCAACTGGAAAGTGAAGAGGAGGTAAAGAAGTGAGAACTGGGAGAATACAGAATACCCAAAAGGCTCTTCTCTCAAGGAAAGCAGAGAGGTCAGGCATATATGCAGCACAGAACTTGCTCCATTCTTTACTATGGAAGACACATGAGCAGGTTAGACAATGCAGGAGAAAGTATCAAAGGCAGAGTAACAAGTGAAATAATGACCCGGTTCCACTAAAAACCTAAAAACTAAAGCAAAAAAAAAAAAAAAAAAAAACTCCAGAAGGTAACAGAACCAAGAGAATAGATAAAGTGAACAATCTGAAACAGGGCACCCCTTGATTACAAGAAAGGAAACACTGATAATGGTATATAAATATTCATTTATATACACAGAAGCAGGATATTTGAGGAGCTCATATATAAAAAATTTCTATTTTCTTAGTGAAATAAGAAGCTAGGAATCCTCTTAAGAAAGAGTGGGCAGGAACAAGGCAGGTAGCTTGCTGAACCTGGCAAATACTTGTAATAGCTGTTGTGGGACATCAAAGAAAGAATATCTAAGAGGATTTCAAAGCAAACACAATGAGAGCAACTGAAGTTAGAAAATATATATTTGCACTTTCAATCCATGTTATGAATTCTCTCTATTCAAGTTCCTGTGAACCCAAAAAGCTGGAGAGCGGAACTGACCTAAAGTTGGGAAAATGCAGCCAAGAATAAGCAAGAAATTTAAAAAGTGGGGGGAAAAGCAAAATATTATGAATATGTCAAAAGAATTCAATAAAATACCCTGAGGTCTCCACTAACTAAGGAAGAAAGCAAGATCATGAGGACTAGTAAAGCAGGAAGCAGGAAGGGGGAAATAATGCTAGATCTAACTTTTTAATATCAAGAAATTGGAAAAATCTACAAACTTTTTATATGAAATACATAAACTTACGCATCTTTTTGCTGCTTTTTAAGAATAAATTCCAATTTTCTACATTGCAAAATGCTAGGTTTTGAAACCCAATAATTATTGGTCTTTGATCTTTTCCCTTGCTTTGAATTAAAGAATTTATTCAGGGATAAACTGAATTATAAGATACCTTCATACTCTTGATAACAACATTTGCTTCAAAAAACAATACAAAAATAACCAACAGGAAAGTTCAGTTTCACATCACAAGTTGTGAACTGTAAGCAAAAGATCAAGAAAAATTCTGAATAGGAAAGTTTATTCTTTCGTGATAAATAAGGTATCTACCAGTATAAGTAATTATGGAAGAGGCAACAGGAGTAAAAATAACAAAGATAGGCACTGATGGGTAAAACAATCTAAAAGAAGACTCACTATAGTCAATATCTAAAGAAGAAACCAGACAGAAAAATTAGGGCCAGAGTTTAAAGTATCTAGGATGTTTTAGCTCAGACTGAGGATAAGTAAAAATGAATCACAGGGTGGATGGGGTATTCCACAATAAAAATGACATTGTAGGGAATTTTTCTTCTAACTAATGTGCTTAAGTACCTGATTAAATGAGTGATACACTAGCAGAAGGAAAAAAGGGACTACAAACTATTATTAATAGAAGAGATTAGAATAGTAATGCCTAATAAAAATTGAAGATCTGCTTACAGTAAGAATTGGTATGACCAAACATTCATTTTAAAGGCAAATGTTATTAAAAAGTCACTATACTGAATTTTTTTAATTTCTCAAAATATTTTAAGTCATTGGCAAAAGTGATCTCATTTAACAGTAAACTGTTAGTAATCAGCAACTAAAAAAATAAGTCATTACAAGGTTATTTCTGAGCCACATTGCCAGACCTTTATATATTTTTATTTAGAGACAGGGTCTCTCTAAGTTGCTTTAGGGCATCCCTAAGTTGCTGAGGCTGGCTTTGAACTTGTGATCCTCCTGCCTCAGTCTCTACGCCACTAGGATTACAGGTGTGTGCCACCACACTTGGCAAAATTAAACATTTTTAATGTGTTTAAAAAAAGAAAATAATACATACCACAAGGCTTTGAATGTTCTGAAATTTCATCAGCTCTCATGGTCTCACACAATTCCAAGTACTGAACACACTGCTGAACTGCTGTAGTTATCTAATAAAATAATATCTCATTAATTTCAGGAATTTGCAGCCTAGAAGTCCAAAAATTTTTATTAAAAAAAATAGGAAAGCTATAAAAATTCTAGCAGGAAATATTTGGGGAAATATCTAGAATACTACCTTTCCAAACACTGCAACTCAGTCTCCCCAGTTGAGTATTGCTATGGCATCATTTGGGGAAGCACTGAAAATATTTGTGAACAAATAAAACACTATTATAATGTTGGTGTCAGTGGATAGAAATAAACATAATCTGACATTTTTGTGAAATATACAAAAATGCTGCAGCCATGGCTTTCAAAACTTTCCTGTCCGGTTCCCTTGCCTCAGAGTCTTTTCTTCCCAGCTGGTCAGCAAATATCAACTTGTTCAAGACTTTGTTTCCATTTCAATAACAGAATTTAAAAAAAAAAATAAAGAAAACTCAAAATTCAAAGAAGAGTGTCATATTTTTTTAAAAAAATCTACTACAACCCCTACTGTTCCTAATAATTCTCGTATGAGTCTCCATTCTAACTCTTCCTCCCATTCTTCACAAGTAGAGCTTTCAAACCTTCTCCTCTTTCCCAAAACTTACCTACTTCCTATAGATGCCCTCCAATTCTAATTCCCAAACAAAATAAAAATCATCAGTGAGATAAGGACTGATAATTGTTAGATTTGGTGATGAGGAATTTGTTGGTGACCCTGAAAAGATCAGCTTCAGGAGAATTTGGAGATTAAAGACAGTTTATAATAAAGAAATAAAAACTGAAAAAGTAAAGGTACCTAGTATGATTTTCATTTTCAGGAAAGTTAGCCATGAAGGAAATTAAAAATGGAGCAACAGGTACTATAAGGGTCTTAGAGTCAAAACTGAACTTCTTTTCAAGTTGGAAAAGTAGGATCATGCTTATGTGTTTTTGGTGGGGTAGCTGACAGAAAAGTTTGACTACACAGGAGAAAAAGAGGACAGTCAATAGAAAAATGTACCCAAGAGGGAGGAGTAGTTTGGACCCAAGTGGAAGGAGAATTAAGCCTTCAATGGTAAAAAAAAAACATGCAGGCTGTAGGACTGAGGCAAGTTCATAATGACAGTATCCAGTAGTCAGCGGGTTTCCCCATTTAATTCATTATTATGACCTCAGTTCTGTGCAAAAAAAAAAAATTACATGGCAGGACTTCAGTCTTTAGATAGGGCTGATTTCAAGGTTAGACTCTGATAGTATCTGGAAAACTGGAGTTCAGAAATTCCCACCATTGCAGAAGAAAACTGCCTGTGGAGCCCAAGTCAGGCAAATGTGTGAGGTCCCGGCCCTGAATTTTCGTGTTCTTGCTTGAGAGAATTCCAGAAAGACAGGAGACTTAGAAAAAGTATAGCAAAGGTTATTAGAAAGGACAGGAAAAGGGGGAAAGGGGACACTCACAAGGGAAAGAGTCTTTTCAGAGAGAGGAATATGTTCCCCCATGCCCTCCAGTTTTATTGGGGGTCCAGGGAAGTTTTCAGAGAGTCCTGCCAACCTCTTGACTTCTGACTGGCAGCATGACTGTACCACACTTCCAAGTCCTCACTGCACACAGTAAAAATTTGAGGCAACTATGGGTCACTCTGGCCCATGCTGACTGGTTCCAATTGGAACTTATTCTTACAAATTTTATGGTTGGGGGAATTATCCTTCTTTCCCTGAATTCTGGAATCTGGTCTGTATGAGGGTCACCAAAGCCCCCCATTTGGGGGTAACTTAGCAGGATGAAGTCTTTCAGACCTGCATTTCTCCTGCAGATAACAGGTAGTCTGATGGGGAATGTAACATATCCTATTAACTTAAGTCAGGCAGAGCTGCTGATAATTTGCTTTTTAAAAAGAAGTATGTAGAGGTCAGCACAGTGGACCCAGTTTGTAGAATCATTCCCTTAACCCCATGTTTCCACCACCCATATATGTCTGTTACCTATTATCACCATTCCAAGAATGGATCACAGGGCTTTCACTGTACCTAAACTACAAAAATAATGTGGTTTATGCTGAACATCTGCTTTATTTCTAACAATGTGAGATATGTGCTAGGCCAAAAGTGCCTACACAATCAGTCCCCAATAAAATAAACTGTTCACTAAGTCTCTAATGAACTTCCCAGTAGATAACATTTCATCCAAGTTGTCACAATTCGATGCTGGAGGGATTAAGCACGCCTGTTTGTTTCCATGATAAAAAGACAGTTGGAAACTTATACTTTCATATCCTCCATATTTCACCAAATATACCTTTTCTCTTTGCTGCTTTTATCTTATATCCTTTCACTGCAACAAATGATAGCTGGGATTATGACTATATGCTGAGTCCTATGAGTTCTCCCACCAAATCATCAAATCTGGGGGTTGTCTTGGGAACCATCTCCCACATCTACACATCTTATCTAAATCAAATTTCAGAAATCAGAGCCATGCCTTCTGGAGATCTGCACTTCAAACTCAACATGACCAAATCTACCAAATCAAAAGATCATTACTTCACCAGAAATGTTTTCCTTCTACCATGTTACTTACCTCACTTAATGACATTAATCACTCAATTACTTGAGGTCTCAGCATCCCCCCTTCAAATCCTATTTCTAACTATGGCATTCCTGAGTTTATCCATTTATCCCAATTCTCAGTTCATACTTCCATCATCTTTGGCTGAGATTACCCACAGCCTCTCAACCACTTTTTTGCTTAAACATTTCTCCTCTATAGCAACTATAACCCATTTCCCAACAAAGAGCAAACAAAAAAGAAACAGTGACTTAAAAGAACAATTGCCATTTTGGGAAAGTGACAAAATTAGTAAAATAATACATTTAAGAGAAACTCTTAAGAATCGGGAAACAAAAGAACAAAGAATAGTCAGCTCTTTTAACTGGGAACTTAAAATGATATCCCGAACAATTAATTGTTCAAAGACTCTTTTTAGTTCATTTGCACTCAAATCTGGAGACCCAGCCTCTTTGCACCCATCTCTACCAAAGTTTATCTTTACTATTCACTTAAATTCCTTCTGTTTCTTTCCCTAACTTATTAAACATACTACTCTTAGGAAAATATAATAATCACAGGTAAAGGAAAAATCTTGTGACAGCAATAATCACATTAAGTGATATTCCATTAAGGTGCAGGAGCAGAAAGCAGACCTACAGTAAGTGAATTTGAATACTAAAGAGTCAAGTTGAGCTATAACAAATGATTTTCCTAATCCTCAGGAAAAGACAAAAATTTGTTATACAAATTAGAATTTTATTTAATACTGACTGCTCTACACTATCAAATAAATACCAGTCAATTCATTTCATTGTTAACCCTAAGGCAGAAATTTTTTAAAAATTAAAAAAAAAAGATTAAACATAGCATGACAGGAAAACACATAGGAGAATTTAATCCAGCTCACTACTCATTTTTTAAAATGACTTTCAGGGAACAAGAAAAATGGTGCCACATAAAGCCATTTCAGAAGTCATTCCATTAAGGGTAATCTGGACAATGATTCAAATTGTTAAAAATAAAAGGTTAGATATTTACACTGAAAGTTGAAATGTTTTTCTAACTAGTTCATGACTTTGCAATACCATGAAAAAAAAAGAATATCTTAACTTCTGTAAATAACTGACAGCACATACATAAATTGATACCCTAATGCTACCTATCAAAAATGTCAAAAACAAACAGAATTACACAAATACAATGGTCACTAAACATGTGGTAGGTTAAATTAAAATTAAATAAAACTTAAAATTCAGTGATTCAGTTATCCTAGTCATATTCCAAGTTTTCAAGAGTCACATAAGGCTAGTGACTGAAAAACGATTTTCCATCGTTGAAGAAAATGTCATCAGACAGTATTAATGAGAAACTAGAGAAGCTTTAGTACGTTAACATCACAATGAACAGGTTGCTCAGATTAAGATCCTAATGCAAAAATCCCTTATAGAACACAAAGACAAATCCATGGGAGTGAAACAAAGTTTCCACCACATATGCACAATTAGACCTCAACTCTGAAAAGAAAATGGAAATAAATGCACCTTGCATTCATTTTTCTCTGTTTCTTTTCAAAAGTAGGACCAACTTTACTTAAAAAAAATAAATATACCATAAATAATCTTTTGATGTTTTATAAATTTAAAAAAGCTTTTTAGAGAAAATGAGATTTAAAATGAAGTATCAAGCAAGTCTGATCCATTACACACATGAAACAAAATTTTTTACTAACTTGATAAAATATTGAAGTGACTTATAATGAAGTAATTCCACCTACAGGCTAAAAATTGATAGACTTAACTTTTCAAAAAAGAAGCAGATTATAAGAGTCAATCTATAAGAAACATTTTAAATGCTTGCACTAGGGCCTCTGTGGTAGCAAGAATGTTACTACGTACACATAAACCATGGGGGGGAAAAATCATCCTGTTCTTTGTCTTTTTTCCTTTCTCTCTTCTAGCAGGAGCAGTCTAGCCCATAATGCAACAACAAATTTTCATTTAAGTTGGAATGGGAGAGAAATGAGAAATAGAAAGGCTTTATTTCAGCTCAATTTTTCTAAAAATTTTTAAGTATATTTTATCTGTACAAATAAATTTATACAATATTCCTCCCTTCTACCCAATTCCCTTAATTTTCAAACACAAAACAATTCTTTTTTCTCCTCCTTTTATCCTCCGCAGTACTGTATGTACCCAAAAACCCACAATTTCAGTAATCTTTCCTTTGTCTAACTTCTAAACTCAATGTTATGCCTAACTGCATAAACCATTATTGACCCAAAGTTATACATACTAGTATAACTTAAATATTTTAATAAATTTCGTTTTTCATATTAGATATTTATTAATTTTGCTGATTTTTTCCCATTTCTTTCAGGGCCCTTATACACTGTTCTACAAATAGTAACAAATACAGATAATTTTGGTAATACATTTTAGAGTATAAGTCTATACTTGATATAACTCATACCAATTTTTGAAAATACAAAAGCACTTTTCACTCTAAAGTTTTTTCATGCAAGTTTTACTCAAAATTAGAGGTATATTTTATAGAAGTAATTGTCTTTTTAATGTCTGACCTGAATACATGTAATACTTAGAAATATGGCTTCTCTCAAACTACCTTATTATTTATAGTAACCCATTTTACTACGTACTTCTGTAATTCCAAATTGTTAATCTGACTGTCTTTTTAAGTCTCTATTCTTATCCTTCCATGTTTCATAAATGTAGTTTAAGGTCACATAAATGGGGAATTGCTTCATTAGCCAATATTAATCATCCCCATTTGACTTTGCATATTCAAAATGTTATATCACATAATATTTTTGTGATATTATTTCTGAACATAAAAAATACAGACTTACCAAAGATTTATATTTCTTTTCAAGAAGCCTCAGTACTGTACTTCTGCTATAATATGCATGCTAAAGTTAAGAAAAAAATTATATTTAATATTCAAGTTATGCCATTTAAAATCTTTTTCCAGCATCATTACCAATATCTAATAAATCACATAATAATTACTATAATCAATGCCAAGAATTTTTCTCAATGTACACTGTACTACGAGAAAAGCAATCACAAGAATGCAAGAGATATCAAAAAACTTTTAGATGTTTTAGTGTCAGACCAGTGAAAAAAGACATCCTCCATTGTGTCCAGTTTCCATGCTAAACTAATTTAAAACCACCACCAAAAAAGCCTACCTAACTACCAGTATATGACAGAATCCAAAGAAAGTATACAGGAATAGGAGGGGGAAAAAAATCACAAACCATATACTGAAAACCTGTACTGTCTGTATGTACAGAAATTTGCCAAGGTTCAAAACTAATTCCCTTCTGACAATAATGTTTAGAAATAATTGTAAGTGCTAAAAAAAGCTTTAATTTTCTCCTTAGAGTTGAACATAGATGGGATTAAAGTCTATACATACATAGCATTTTACAAAGTCAAGGAAGAATAAATTATTTTGCTAGATTATGATAGATAGCATTAGTGTTCAAAAATCATTCTTCATTTTTCTTAAAAATAATAAAAAATATTAAATACAATAATACCCAGTAAAAACTCTAAAAGAATTCTGGGGAACAGAGATTTTAATTCATTAAATAGTATTTTAACTAAATGAGTGGTAGTCAAAACCCCATGTAACTTAATATGCTTTCAAAAACCACTTTTTTAAAATACTTTTTCTTAGTTGTCAATGAATCCTTTATTTTATTTATATGTGGTGCTGAGTATCCAACCCAGTGCCTTACACATGCCAGACAAGTACTCTACCACTGAGCCACAATCCAGCTCCTCAAAAACCATCTTTTGATTTAATAAAATAAATATGTTGATGTGTAATTAAACTATTTTTAATATCTACCATGTTCTGTAAAAGGAATGCTCATGACACCTTCGTTAGATCAGGTTCAACAAATTAGTCCCTGAACCAAATTCAGTCTATCACCTGATTTTGTAAGTTTTATTGGAACACAGTCAAGTACATTCATTTACATATTACCTATGTATGCTCTGAAGCCACAACAATTGGGTTAAAAAGCTGCAACTGAGATTATACAGCCCACAAAGTCAGAAAATTTACAGTCTGGTCCTTTATATAAAGTTTGCCAACCACTGCCATAAACACAAAGAATGCAAAAGAATACCAGAAATTTTCATTAACCTTTCAAAATATTTGGGGTTTAATTTTTTAATACTCTTATATTGCTTAGTTTTCTTGTGATCTGTCTCATTTTCTTGAGAAACAGTACTGGCAATCAAAAATGTTAAGTGAAATAAATTTTCATACATGAGTAGAATATGATTTCATTTCTGTTAAAAAAAAAAAAAACCTAAACAAAACAAAAAGGCCTAAGCAGAAAAATATAAAAAGTGTGTAAAAAGTACAGACTTACATAAATTGAAAACTTCACAGTTGTTACCCCTGTGCTGAACAATTAGAACAAAAAATTTGTGCTTTTATATTTTTTGCACTTCCCTCAATAAAGATCTAATTTGATAATCAAGAAGGAAATTCAGAGAAAGTATCAGACATAAGAAATAAAGGATTCAGGTTAATTTAAATTCGGCAAACATTATTATTAGGCTACATGACAGTTAAGAACTGGAGACAGAATCATGCTCTAATTAATTGGGCATTTACCATATAGTTTAGATAACGAAAGGGTAGGGAAAAAAAAGCCATATGCTATTTAATATTCAAACTGTGCTGAGCAATAAACAAATATGCTACTGTTTTGCATGGCAAGTCCCCAGCCTCTCCCTTCTCTACTGCAACAAATACCTAGAGCCTGGTAGACAGGTTGAGAGAAACAAGATGTAGCACAGAGACCAGCAAAGCTGCTGCAACTGCTAGACACAGACTTCTACTATTCCATAGTAGAGGTGAGAGGTAACAGCATACCACATCTCTCCACTCTTAATATGGACTTCAGTTCTGGGGCAGTGAGAAGCTCTACTTGAAAATACCCAATTTAGGCATTAAACACCCAAACTGCAGGTTCAGAAAGAGGCAAAGAAGGAATATTTTAGACATATCTCCTAAGCCCAAGAAAAATCAGCAGTGAATCCTGATATCCTATCATTTCTATTCTAAATTTTCAAAACTTTTAAAGAAAATTAGATTTTGCATAGGTCACTCATCTTAAATAGAACAAATGTATTATGACTTAAAATCCTATTCTAATTCTGCAACCTACCAGGTGAACAATCTTGGACAAGTTAACTTCTCCATGCTTTGACCACAATATCTCAGAAATGGAGTATTAATGCTATCATATCTCATAGATATTTAGAAGAATGAAATGAGATAATACACATAAATGTGATTAGAACTGTTAGCACACAGTAAACACTAGCTATTCTTCAAATGATACAACAAAAGAAAATTCTAGTTTTCCTTACCATCCACTTTTTGAACCACACAGCTTTAGTATCAACTAATGCAAAAAAGTAGACTGGATCCAAAATCTTTTGTGAGACAAGATGACTTTGATCATGTTTAACTGATAACAAGGACAAAGTACTCTCCACAATTTCTTCCATATACCTTAAAGTTTGGGAAAGAACAAGAGATTTTACCAAAAAAAAAAAAAAAAAGATTATTTTATTTATATGTGTGTGTGTGTATGTGTGTGTAAAAACTGGTGATATCCTTTATACTTGTGGAAATATTATTTTTAGAAACAATCTTTTTATATTTTACTAAAGGGCAGAGGTGAGATTCACACTCAGTTTTTCTGCTTTAAAAACTTACAGTTTCTATTTTAATACGGATTCTCCAAAACTTTCCTTTTGAGATTCACCAATGTTCTTACAACCTTATTAAACATTTTAGAGTTGAAAGAAAAAAAGTTTAAAAAACATTTAAGGAACTAGTCCAAAGTAGCAAAGACAACCTAAGACTACAAGATCCTAGTTTTGGGCTGGGGAGATAGCTCAGTTGGTCGAGTGCTTGCCTTGCAAGCACAAGGCCCTGGGTTCGATCCCCAGCACCAAAAAAAAAAAAAAAAAAAAAAAAACAGATCCTACTTTTACCTTGTTTTTATAAGTGATATTAAATGTTTTACTTGTGTAGAGCCATTCACATTGTTAAGTATAAAATATGACAAACTTAAAAGAGAAGAATAAAACTACATTACTTTTCCAATCATGTAAATCAATTAAGACTGTATCTACTCCCTGAAATGTCTAAGGGTCAATAACCTATGTTTCCCAGTTGCATAGGTTAGGAGACTTACTTCTCTGGATGACGAATCCAGAAAGATGGAACCTCTTTCTGATACTCATTTAAAAGACGAACCTACAAAGCAATGTATAGGAGTTCTCAAAATATTAGAATTCTTAAATACAGAACTACTTAAAACAGAAGCATATTCTAGTAAACAAATACCTTTTTGAGTAAGCTGATCATATTATGATTAGTTATATCTATACCAGTTGTAAGAGTAGGAATATGATTTTCTCTAGAAAGAAAATATAACTCCAAATATTTCGCTGAAAAAAAGCAAAAATATAAAATTTTTATACCATTCATTTACAATGCTTTCTGAAAAAAAGTTATTTCTTAACGCACTTTTCTTAAGTGCATATAAAAGAGGTAAAACATTTTCAAATGATTTAATAAACATACCTAAGCTTGTATAAATTTCCTTGGTCATATGTAATGGCGAAAGTGTAAATGTCTGTGCATAGAATTTTAAAATCCGATCCTACAGAAATGAGAAAGATGATTTGCATCTAAGATTCTTACAAGAATTGAGATGACACATTTTTCACATAGTGAAAACTTAAAAAAATAAACACAAAATAAACCATTCAGAAACTTAGGAATGTGTACATGAAAAAGAGCAGAAGTAAAAATGGTAAAAACTAACAGTAAATCAGATAACAAAATATACTGCAATATCTGGGAATAGTAGGTACTGACATTGGAAGGCAGGGGAAAGGAGAAAGGTTAGGTTTGATAGAGGAAGGTACAATGGAAAGGTGCCAGTAAACAATGAAACACAGTAGGCAATATTAAATTTTAAAAGATCATGCATTTCCAAATCCGAGATTTGTTTTCTAAATTGCTTACATGGGTAGCTTCAATTATTACACGTTTAGGATTTTTTCTTATAACTGTGTCTATTCCCAAGAAAACAAATTTTTTAAATTTAGCATTAAGCTTGAAGTAAAAACATGTAACACAAGGTAAAGTAATTAAATGAGAAACAGGTGTAATTATAACAGTGCCTGACACTAGTAAGTACTTAAAAATATTAGCTACTATTATTTTAATTATACTAACTGAAATATTATGATGAGATTAATCCTAATAGTAAAATCCAACTTCCCAACTTCCCATTAAATAAAAACATAAAGTTGCCTCAGATTTTCTAATCAAATAGTCTAGGAGGAAAAATTAATAGTCTTGTTTATATCATTTAAGATAATATGAACACAAGAAATACTTGCCCAAGTGACTAATGGTATCTTCTAATATCCTAAAAATTCCTACTCAACTCAGGTTATTAAAAACTTTGGGAAGTCTATTTTCATAGTTACAGCACTTAATAAGTATCTGTAACACTTTTCAACCACTACAGACTTCACTTGGTTACACGTAAGAGTCCTTTTGAATTGGAGATGAAGAAACAGAATCAAATTTAACAATTTGGATCAAGCAAAAATTTTAAATGAAAAAGAAGCCAAACTTTGTTTTCTTCAAAATGATTAATTCTACTGCCATTTTTCCTCCATAACAATTACTTCAATTTTCTTAATAAAACTGACCCTTGCTATATAATAATCTATAAGAGCTAAATAAAATAACTGACCTTACTATGTTTATAAAGTTATTATAAAATTATTAAAATAAAGAAATCTATTCTGCCATAATTATTTGTTAAGGAAAGGAAAAAATGGCAGGCAAAGTTACAATTGTATTTCTTGTTAGAGCCTTTAAATATTAAAGCCTTAAAATGACCCTAAAATATCTTTTTTCTCCCTTGAAGATCTTGTTTTTATAGAAGTCTATGATACCCTCTGGTGTTAGTAAGTTTAAACTGCACCCAAGTAGTAAACATCTTTTTTCTCTGATGAGAATAACAAAGGTGGTTCCCAAACCACTTTTGTTTACCAGTTAATTGTATCATTAATATAATTAAATATTGATGTCAATAAACAGGTAAATGTATTAATATACCTTATATTTTTCCATACTATTTGTTTACTGTCTGTACCCTCTACTGGAATGTACATTCCATAAGGGCAAAGATTTGTTCTATCTTGTTCATGGAATAGTCCTAGTATCTACACAAGAATGATGCACTGTTATGGTTTAGTTATGTGGTATTGCCCCAAAGCCCATATGTGAGACAATATAAGAAAGTTTAGATGTGAAATAATTGAGTTGTGAGTTTTAACCTAATCAGTGCATTAATCCCCTGATAGGGATTAACTAGATAGTAACTGCAGGCAGGTGGGGTCTGATTGGAAGAGATGGGTCATTGGAGACATGTGCCTTTGGGTGTATATTTTGTTCTTGGAGAGCAGAGCTTGCACACATGCGTGTGTTCTCTCTCTCTCTCTCTCTCTCTCTCTCTCTCTCTCTCTCTCTCTCCCTCTCCTCTCTTCCTCTCTCTCTCTCTCTCTCTCTCTCTCTCTCTCTCTCTCCCTCTCCTCTCTTCCTCTCTCTCTCTCTCTCTCTCTCTCTCTCTCTCTCTCTCTCTCTGTTTCTTGGCAGCCCTGTCCTGAGCCAGTTTGCTCCAACACACTTTTCTGCCATGCTATTCTGCCACACCTTGGGCCCAGAGCAATAGAGCCAGGCATCTATGGACTGAGACCTCTGAAATTATAACCCCAAATAAACTTTTCCTCCTCTAAAATTGTTTTTGTCAGTTCTTTTGGTCACAGCAGTGAGAAGCTGACTAAAACTTTTCCTTCTCTAAAATTGTTTTTGTCAGGTCTTTTTGTCACAGAAGTTGAGAAGTTGACTAAAGCATGTACACTGTAGATATTCGATACAAATTCCTTGAATAAATAAAAAAATGTAGCTCTTATGATAATGCCTTAAATTCTATACAAAACACCATACCAATTTTAAAACCAAAGCTTACTTCAACACAATAGGAAGAAAAAGACCCTCTAATTTAAAAAATCCAACCTGTATTTAATCATGATGCTTGAATTCAAGTCAGGATTTTTTTTTTATTCACATCACAAACACTATCTGCACAATTATGGTACTTGTCAAGATAAGCTTACTTTTCATCATATAATAACTGTTCCTGAAAAGTCATATGCATATTGATTTTTGCAAAAATCAATCATATCTCTACTGACTCCATAACTATAATTTTAGAGATTTTCTGCATTTGCTTTATGATTCATCTCATTTTATTTTCTAAATTCTAAGTTTTACAATTTTTTGGTTTCTCTTTTTAAGCAGTTAGGCAACTTCCAAATAAACACTTACATGCAGGGAGATAATTATATGAACACTTGAGAATCTACCCTAATTAATCACTTTAAGCTCAAATTTTCATTTATTATGAACACTTAAAATATTTATCTTAATTCAAAAATAATAACAAATACTTGGGTATCTTTCACAGGATAAAACGAAATGCACAAGACAACAGGATATTATTTGGCAATTCAGTATGATGTTCACCATACTTTGAATCTAATTATTAAATATTGTTAATTACTAAAAAAGAAAATTTATAGCAGTCTGAAAAGCTGAAACCAAAATTCTGTAAATATTTGAGTTATCAAAAAAAACTAACATTCCATTTAGTTCTATAATGGTGGGAAAATGGGAATTTTTAAAAATATTTCTTTTAACTCTTTCCTTACACTAAACACAGGATCAGGATCTGAAAGACACAGTGTCAATTTTTCACAGAGAGTAGTCCAATTTTCACAGTTCAGGACATCAGATGGAGGAGCTGAACATAATGTTTGTAAGGCGTCATATCTCACCTATATTTTTTAAAAGAAAAATTTTATTAATAGTTAGCCATTAGAATAATTCCAATTTTTCAAGGCATCATTTAACAAACTGTTGAAAGCCAGAATCTGGATAATTGTTTTATAGAGTCATTTATGAGAAAACAATATATTTTTAAAAAATAGCTCAAGAATTCATTTTTAAATTAATCACTAACAGGGGAGGGGGGTTGCTGTTTTGTCGAAAGAAAATTTGAACATTAACTATACTAGGAGACTTATATCTCATGTCTCAGTGGAACATAAGGGAAGAATCACCAAGGTAATGTTTTCCAATGGCCCCACCCTACAGATTTTCCCCATTTTAGTAAAGCCCCCATGAGTGCTCCTGTAGTTGAGAGCTCTAATTTTAAAACATTTCCCAGATATGTCCCTGATGGCACATTCCCATTCTAGAATATGTGAACAATTCTCACAAAAAAAAAAATTAATTCAGACTTTTTTCTGCTAGACCATATTTTCTGACCTTCTAACTACTGAGGTAGGAAAAAAAAGTAATTCACTAATGGAATGCAAAATTGAATTTCTGTATTTTCACAGAAAGTTTGCTTTGTAATCAGTCTTCTCAAAATCCAATCTGAATTCACTCAAAACAGTATGACCCAAGGGACAGCAGTAGAGGATAGTTGCACTCCAATAACAAACGGAGGAAAGCATCTCTCCCATTCACACTGCAGCTAATGAAGCCCAACATAGCAATTCCAATCTGATCCTCGAAATCTGGTCAATTCCCCACTGAAATAACTGAAGCCTAATGAAGGTGTCAGTGAAGGCGAGGCATCAGAGATAGGAGCCAAGATCTTACTTAGCAAATCAGACATTCAAATCTTTCGAGATAAAAAAGACAGAATACACAAGTATCTGAAAATGTCTATATACTCAAGTGAAATAACTCCTAAATATACCTTTATTTTTGACAAGTACTAGGGGGAATGTGAAGTTTTAAAAATTAATAATTAATTTACAATAAGTAGTAGTCCCTTTTCAATTAATTTTTAAAACAAAATACTATTAAGAATTTACTACTTACAGAAACAGAATAAAGGTTAATGAACAAGTATAAATTTCCAAGTAATCCATTTAAACAGAAGAAAGTTAAGATTTATCATATAAAAGTCAAATCTCATTTTCAGTATCTTTTCAAACAAGTTATTTACTAAAATCCAAGAAATAAAACAATGCAAAATGCTGAGGAGAAAAAAAATTGTTCCTCTATGATTTTTTAGAAAATTCAGTAGGAGTAAATAACCATACATTTCATTTAAAATGTAAATTTTGGAAAAAATAATTTGTTTCAAAAATTAAAACCAAATGGCATATACACAAAACTCTTAGTTAAAAAAAATTTTACATTCTATTGTATTTCTATTTCAGATTGACTTTCAAATGAAATAATACATCATAAAAAGCAGTTTATAAAATCTCTTAAAGTATAAACAGACAATTCAATACAATTACTGCTTAAAAATTTTTTTTTCTAATAAACAAGTTGTCAAAGTCTCACATGCAGGAGTTGAGAAGATATTGGTCAAATATAAAACAACTCTAAGATTTCATCTTACTCCAATTAGAATGACTATTATCAAGAACACAAACAATAATAGATGTCGGCATGGATGTGGGGAAAAAAGCACACTTTTACATTGCTGGTGGAGTTGCAAATTGGTGCAGCCACTCTGGAAAGCAGTATGGAGAATCCTAAGAAAACTTGGAATGGACCCACCTTTTGACCCAGTTATCCCACTCCTCAGTTTATACCCAAAGGACCTAAAATCAGCAAACTTACAGTAACACAGCCACATCAATGTTGATAGCAGCTCAGTTCACAATAGCTAGATTGTGGAACCAACCTAGATGCCCTTCAATAGATGAATGGAAAAAGAAATTCTGGTATATGTACACAATGGAATACTATTCAGCCATAAATAATAATAATATTATGGCATTTACAAATAAATGGATGGAATTGGAGAATATCATGCTAAGTGAAATAAACCAAGCCCAAAAAACCAAAGGCTGAATGTTTTCCCTGATAAGTGGAGAATGATATATAATGGGGGCCGAGGGGTGGGGTTGGGGAATGAGAGAATAATGGGGAAACTTTAGAATATGTAGAAGGAAATAAAAGGGAGAAGGGTATGAAAAATAGTGGAATGAGACAGACATCATTACCCTATGTACATGTATGATTACACGAATGGTATGAATCTACATTGTGTACAACCACAGAAAAGAAATGATATACCCCATTTGTGTACAATGAATCAAAATGCAATCTGTAAAAAACCTGAAAGCTAAATAAAAAAAAAAAATATATATATATATATATAATAAGTTCAAGAGATTTATCATACAACATGGTGAATACATAGTGTTTCCTTGAAAATCAATAAGCGGATTTTAATTTTTCTCACCAAAACAATGATAATACATACATTAATTAGTTCAATTTATTCACTGCTCAATCTATATGTATTTTAAAACATGTCACACATGATAAATATATAATTTATCTATTAAATTTTTTAAAATGTTTACTCACATTTTCTAGAAATAGAAAAATCATTAAATGAATTTTTTTCCTAAGAAATAAATAACTAAAATATTGCATACAAAGCAATACTGAATGAACAATTTTAGGACAATTATTCATAACTTCATTTCTTAACAATGAAAGTTATAAAGAAAAAAAATTTTTCTCTAACAAACCATGACAATTCTCTGAAGAACATCTCCCTTATTCCATGACCTTTCATTCCAAAATTGAAGTTTACCAGGGATATTAACTTAGGATTGAACATAACAATAAATAAAGACCCAGCCTCAAGAGAAACAACCCATTGCTGATTGTACTCTAGTATATATTACAAATACATGGTATTTGACTAAATTTGACAGTTGTCCTTAAAACTTACCTCTTTGGGTTGCCCAGGATCCAACTGATCTAAAATCAACTGTAATTTTCCTTGACAAAATTTGTAACTCTGTAACACAATTGACAGAACATATGTATTTCAAAGACATTCAGAACTACTGCTATAAATGATTCTGCTAATATAATTTCAAGCACAGTATGAATTCTGAACAAGAGAAGAGGATGATCTATTTTGATTTGGCAGCAAACTTAGAATCTTGTTTGCCAAGGTTTTTAAAGAGAATTGAATGTCCCAGTAGAACAGTGTACCTTCAAGTACACGACAATTATTATTTGATAAGCAACTGCAACATGTAGAATATTATGAGTCAAAGGCATAACCAGACTGTTGTGTCCCCAAAACTATGAGATGAATGAAACAGAAAAATAAAACCACATGAGTAAAAAGGCACAAATAGTACCATCGGTGTAACTAAAACCCTGTTTGCAGTTTTGGTTCCCATTCTTTACTATACTTTTTCTTACCTTTTTTCCACAGTTCTTTTGTGAAAAAAGTTCCAGAAGTAAAAAATCTACATTTAGAAAAAAGTTCATAGAATATAACTATTTTGAAAGAGAAACTTTTTTTCCCACCAAAGACAATTTAAACATGCATATTAAAAGATCAACCAAAAATAATGAAAATAATATTAATGACTGCAATTTACTATCTACTGTATAACGCAATTTACAAAGTCTCTGAAATATGAGAAATATGAAAACCAAAGAGGTTAAATCACTTCTCCAAGTTACAAAATTATCAAAAGGCACATTCCCACCCATATTAGGACCTTCTCTCTTCATTATCTGTGCTTTCCTGAGGTGCTCTCATTCAGTTCTTGGACTTTAAATAGATCATAATGATGCATAATTTTTGGCTGGGGTGTATGTGAGTGATACAGTGCTTCCCTAAGATG
Source organism: Sciurus carolinensis (assembly GCF_902686445.1). Classification (NCBI taxonomy): domain Eukaryota; kingdom Metazoa; phylum Chordata; class Mammalia; order Rodentia; family Sciuridae; genus Sciurus; species Sciurus carolinensis. The sequence continues at coordinate 43,063,814 of NC_062219.1, read as the reverse complement.
TGTGAGTCCCTAGGTTCAATCTCCATAACCACAAGAAAATAAAGTATAAACTTTAATGCTTTTCTAGTTGGAATAAACAGCCTCAATCTACTTATCCCTTCAGTTATCTTCTTAAACATAATACGAACTTCTCCTTAAAACTATTTTTAAGCAATGAAATAATTTTTATTACATGAGACATCAAAATGAGTCCAATACCTGTCTTAAAGGTGACCTATGCTAAAATCTTTTTTGTATTATTGTTTATAAGTGGACAGACATAAATATATAATTGTTGTTATGGCAATTTAACTCGGACATATAGACAACATGTTCACCTGAGTATATACCTATCAGACTTTCAGTTGTTTTAAATATTTCTTCTGTTGTATACATTGTCTGTCAGATGCAGGTTACATAGACTGCAAATAGAAAATTCACTCTGGTTTTTTACAGATATTTTGTAGTCAGTTACTTTGTTACAACACATACTGAAAAATATTCACTTTGTTCAATTACTACACTTTAGATTTTAAAAAAATTAAATCACTCTCAAAATTAACTATACTATTCTTCTATTTTAAATGTTTGGTTTGTAAACTACAGAAGCCTTTAAACATATAACTGGTCAAAAAAAGATATCTTTTGTTGTTGTCCAAATAATGCCAGTATGAAAAACAAAAAAGGTAAATATGTAAATATTAAGTCTAATGATAACTCATGCTTTAATATGTCTAACTATACAATGACTTCTTTCTTTCTTTCTTTTTTTTGATACCAGGGATTGAACTGAAGGGCCCTTAACAAACTAAGTCACATTCCCAGACCTTTTTTATATTTTTATTTAGAGACAGCGTCTCACTGAGTTGCTTAGGGCCTTGCCAAGTTGCTGAGGCTGGTTTTGAACTCAATCTTCCCTTCTTTCCTATTCTTAAAAAAGACAAGACCACCTAATGCTGATGACAATGACAGCAAATACTATTATAAGGGTTTAATACATGATAGGTACTGCCCAAAATGATTTCCATTAAACAATTAAATTCTCAGAGCAACCCTATCAAGTGTGGCAAAGAACAAGGTGAATAGACTTTGGAGGGAGAGAAACCAGTTCTTTAAGATCCATTCCTAACTTAGCAATTCAAAGTTTAGGCAAATTACTTACCCATTATAAGCCTTACTTTTTCCTGCAAAGTGAACTAGTAACTCCTATAATAAATATAAAGAGAAGCACAGGGACCAGTATATGGCAGTAGCCTCAAAAACATATAGATAGTATAGCCACTTCTAACCTTCAAGCACTGTTTTCAGGTTGAACCACAATACCAAATCCACTGCTCCACCACAACTATGATATAAATCACTCTCTCTCTCTCTCTGCTATTCTTAAATATCCTCCATCATGTACTAATAATCTTCTGTTTTTCAAAAACTGGATCAAAAAATTTATAAACATTCAAGTTGCAGTTTTTAAAATAATAATGAAATAAGGCCTATTCTATGCACAAAATACAAGTGGTATCAAAATAGAAACATCAAAATTATGAATACAATGTTATTCATAGAAAGATTCAGACTTTTTTTTTTAAAGTCCAGAGCATGTAACAATTTTGAAGGCACCAGTAAGAAGGTCAGTATTTAATGGAATTGTTACCACACAGACTAGGTCAACTCACTGCAGCATGGAAGCCAATGCAGAAAGGCAAGGGATGGAGAGAAATAATTATGATAAGCTGGCTCACTCATCCTAAAGTGCTAACTTCAGGGTAGTTAATTTAGGGAAAGCTTATAAGAGACATGGGTGATCATAGACTACTGGGTGTCTTCTCATAGGTGGAGGTCTATGGCCAAATAATGCACATTGATCCTAATGACCTACTCATGAGATACCTTTCATTGCAAATCTCAAGAATAAATATCCTTATTTTCTCAGGCTATTCTTGTCACTGATTAGTTTGCTCACACACAGTTCCTGAACATATTATACAATGTACAGGTTAGATAGGGTAGCTGCCCAGAGGCCCTCTTGTTGATCACCAAACTCATGAGAATAAAAGAAAACATAGTTCGCCTGATTATTGGGGAAGACAGGGTCATGTCAAACTAAATAGGGAGTCAGGCATGAGTTCTGGTTCAATTCTTGATTTCAGAATGAATGACTATTTTATTTTCAAAGTCCTTTCCAATTCTGAACATATTCACTCAGCCTCTCTTTGATAAATTACTCTAAGTAAAGGTACACCCAAATATCTCAAGAGTTTGCCCACACTGAAAGAGCTTTCCAGATGTTCTAGCACTCATACACTTCTTTCCAAAAGTCAAGGCATCCCAAGCCTTCTTGATGGGCAGAACTCACTTTCAATCTAATTAGTCCCTTCTGAAACAGTCATCTCCATAGAGCAGACACTGAAAACTCATATATAAACATAAGGACATCCCAAACAAAGTCACAGAAACTTAAAGCATGATGTCATAAGAATCAAAACAAAACAAAAAAGGTAAGAATCTATTCTGAAATGATGACTACTTCCTCCACAGCTTTATATTTCTTCAAAAACCCATGATTCTAACAAGTAGAAATAATTTAATATTTGGGAACTAACAACGGCTTAACCCCTAGCTACTCAATCAAGCTTATTTGGATCTAAATACAGAAACACTACATTTTTTCTTCATTTGTGGTTCAATGTCAGTGTGGTCAATGGTTCATTCAAATAAGTTAGCACATCGTACTAAGAACCTGAGTTACAAAGTTGGGTTTCCTCTGTCTTTCAATTCCAGAAAATTCTTGATCTGAAGAAGCAACTTAGCAAATCTATTAAACCAATCATCTGATTGCATTAAACTAACATCTTTATACCCACACGTTTCCAATTAATCCATTAGCAAGAAATGATTAGGGCATGAAGAAAATTCACAATCTTGTCACATCTTGCATCACATCCCATAATAAACCTGACTTGTAAAGTTCACAACTCAGCACATCTCTCCTGCTAAGATGCAATGGTGGCTAAGCAAAGCAACTTTTAAGTTCTGCTTCAAATACTGAAAGAACCATTTTTTCCTTCAATCACGCAGTCCCAACTGTGACCAATATAGAAGATTTTTTTCATGTTTCATACAAACTTCTCAAATCATTTTCTGGAATATGGTTAGGATCTACTTTGTAATTATGTCCTTAAGGTAGAGCTAATTAGGTGATAATATTTCACTCCATCAGTCAGGACTCACACTGAGGTCAAACAGACTTTGCAGACAGTGCGACTGAACCCAGGAACTCACACATTCCAGGTAAGCACTTTACCACTGAACTACAAACCCAGTCAGTCAGACTTCTTTTGGCCTGAAAGTCTCTGTGTGGAAGTTTCTGGGACTTGAGCGCTAGTCCAGTTTCCCTTGTTTTCTATTAGGGCTAATCTAGCAGTAGGTCTTTTTCTTATTTTTGCTGTGGTCAAATGAGGAAGTGCCTTAGACCCTGGTTAGATAAAATGTAATATCTCAAATATCTTGACACTAAAAAAGTCTAATGTTTCAAAGGTAAGAATTCACAATAATCATCATTTCAGAAAATGTATAAAGGAAATGTTTTATCTCTGTATCACATATATAATTTTAATAAGGATTAACTAAGATGTTTGAACTAAAGCTTAATTTGTTTCAACCTTTATTACTTAAAAAAATCCAAGATAGAGTATTTTTTTCACCTCATTAAGATTTATGTCAGCCAGGCACAGTGGGTCAGGCCTGTAATCCCAGCCTCAGCAAAAGCAAGGCGCTAAGCAACTCAGTGAGACCCTGTCCCTAAAGAAATACAAAATAGGGCTGTGGATATGGTTCAGTGGTCAAATGCTCCTGAGTTCAATCTCTGGTACCAAAAAAATAATGATTATTATTATTTCAGACATTACACATGACACAACTATTCACAAAACAATTCTGTAAGGTGGTATTTCATAAACTAAATCTTTACTATTAGGTTATTTTATTGTTTATTTTTCTTCTGAATCTTTAGGTCAGAAAATATAAAATCTTGCTAATAAGAATTTACTGAAGTTAGGGATTATTCAACACCATTTCCAAATACAAATGAAAACTGAACAACCCACCTGATTGAATGATGAATCACTATCAGAGCAATTATCTGTGCAGTAACTACTGCTCTTCTCCTTTTGAATTTTTTTCTGCCTCTCCTGACTTCGTATCTCATCTTCTTCAAACTTGTTAATCATAGACTCTACCACTACCATCATAACGTTCTTCAGGGAATGCATCATTTCTTCATACCTTCAAATTCAAAGTAGTCTTAATAAGAGAAAGATTATCAGCAGAAATTAAAAGGCATTTAAGTTAAACTACCTGATTATTATCTCTATAAAAAAGAAAGCTCCTTTAAAGACACAATGCTGAAAACAAAAATCTTAAGTTAATATTTCTTACAGGAAAAAGTAGAACAGAAAAAAGAGGATAGGAATAAAAACCAATAGGGAATCCAAAAAATGTTATTCCTTGGGTTTTTTTCCTCTAGTTATATAAACTAACACAACAAAGTCAAGAGAATCTCAGGCAATATATTCCCATGGTATGTATTCAAATTACTAACAAGAAGATAAACTGTTAACAGCATCTTACCTAAACTCAAACTATTTTACACTTCACTTTTATCCCTGGTCTTATTTGTCTCTTTCTCTATCCTACTTTCCTTGCTATTTTTTTCTTCCCTTCTCTCATCTATACTTCATACCTCTAGGCACCCACAGCCTCACCTGAGATCTGCTTCAGGACCAATATAAGAGTGTATCTGTCAGAGGGACAATTCAAATAGAAGCTGGAGAACTCATTAACAGGGATGTTAGGAAAGGGATTTCTGAAGAAGATGGCAACAGTTCGAACTGGTTAACTTCTAAGATTTCTTTCAGCTCTAATTGTCTCAAAATCTTGAAAAAACAAGGGCTGGGGATATGGCTCAGTTGGTAGAGTGCCTGCCTCGCATGCACAAGGCCCTGGGTTCAATCCCCAGCACCACAAAAAAAAAAAAAAAAAAAAAAAAAAGAAAAACAAAAAAATCTTGAAAAAACAACTCACAATAAATTGCTGTATTTTTTAAGTACAACCTCTCAAGCATCCATGTTAATATTAGATTGAGATCCCCAAAAGCCCTGGAAGTAGAATTTTAGATCTAGAAAGAAACATAAAGTCCAGTCTTTTATTTCACAAATGAATAATATGTGACCTGGAACACTGACATATCTGTATTTAAAAAAAAAAAAGACCAAGATTTTTTTTCTTAATATCTTTTTTTTATTGTAAACAAATGGGATACATATTGTTTCTCTGTTTGTACATGAAGTAAAGGCATACCATTTGTGTAATCATACATTTACATACGGTAATAGTGTTTGATTCATTTTGTTATTTCTTCCTACACCCCCACCTCTCCCACCCTCTTTTCCCTCTATACAGTTACTCCTTCCTCCATTCTTGCCCGCCTCCCACACCCCATTATGTGTCATCATCCACTTATCAGCGAGATCATTCGTCCTCTGGTTTTTTGAGATTGGCTTATCTCACTTAGCATGATATTCTCCAATTTCATCCATTTGCCTGCAAATGCCATAATTTTATTATTCTTTATGACTGAGTAATATTCCATGGTGTATATATATATATATATATATATATATATATATATATATATATACCACAGTTTCTTTATCTATTCATCTGTTGAAGGGCATCTAGGTTGGTTCCACAATCTGGCTATTGTGAACTGAGCACCTATGAACATTGATGTGGCTGTATCTCTGTAGTATGCTGATTTTAAGTCCTTTGGGTATAGGCCAAGGAGTGGGATAGCTGGGTCAAATGGTAGTTCCATTCCAAGTTTTCTAAGGAATCTCCACACTGCTTTCCAGAGTGGTTGCACTAATTTGCAACCCCACCAGCAATGTATGAGTGTACCTTTTTCCTCGCCAACACCTACTGTTGCTTATATTCTTGATAAACGCCATTCTAATTGGAGTGAGATGGAATCTTAGGGTAGTTTTGATTTGCATTTCTCTTATTACTAGAGATGTTGAACATTTTTTCATATGTCTGTTGATTGCTTGTAGATCTTCTTCTGTGAAGTGTGTGTTAATTTCCTTAACCCATTTGTTGATTGGATTATTTGTATTCTTGGTGTAGAGTTTTTTGAGTTCTTTATATATTCTGGAAATTAGTGCTCTATCTGAAGTATATGAGTGACAAAGATTTTCTCCCACTCTGTAGGCTCTCTCATTGCATTGCTAATAGTTTCCTTTGCTGAGAGAAAGCTTTTTAGTTTGAATCTATCCCAGTTATTGATTCTTACTTTTATTTCTTGTGATATGGGAGTCCTGTTAAGGAAGTCTGATCCTAAGCCGACATGTTGAAGATTTGGACCTACTTTTTCTTCTATAAGATGCAGTGTGTCTGGTCTGATTCCGAGGTCCTTGATCCACTGTGAGTTGATTTTTGTGCAGGGTGAGAGATATGAGTTTAGTTTCATTCTGTTGCACATGGATTTCCAGTTTTCCCAACAACATTTGTTGAAGAGGCTATCTTTTCTCCATTCCATATTTTTGGCACCTTTGTCTAGTATGAGAAAATTGCATTTATTTGGGTTTGTGTCTGTGTCCTCTGTTCTGTATCACTGATCTACCTGTCTGTTTTGGTACCAATACCATGCTGTTGTTACTATTGCTTTGTAGTATAGTTGAAATTCTGGTATTGCAATGCCCCCTGCTTCACTCTTCCTGCTAAGGATTGCTTTAGCTATTCTGGGTTTCTTATTCTTCCAATGAATTTCATGATTGCTTGCTCTATTTCTGTGAGGTATGTCATTGGGATTTTAATTGGAATTGCATTGAATCTGTATAGCACTTTTGGTAGTATGGCCATTTTGACAATATTAATTCTTCCTATCCAAGAACATGGGAGATCTTTCCATCTTCTAAGGTTTTCTTTAATTTCTTTCTTTAGTGTTCTGTAGTTCTCATTGTAGAGGTCTTTCACCTCTTTTGTGAGATTGATTCCCAAGTATTTTATTTTTTTCGATGCTATTGTGAATGGGGTAGTTTTCCTAAGTTCTCTTTCTGAAGATTCATCACTTATGTATAAAAATGCATTGGATTTATGAGCATTGATCTTATATCTTGCTACTTTACTGAATTCACTTATGAGTTCTAAAAGTTTTCTGGTGGAATTTCCTGGTTCCTCTAAATACATAATCATGTCATCAGCAAATAGGGATAGTTTGAGTTCTTCTTTTCCTATTTGTATCCCTTTAATTTCCTTGGTCTGTCTAATTGCTCTGGCTAGGATTTCGAGGACAATGTTGAACAGAAGTGGTGAAAGAGGGCATCCCTGCCTTGTTCCAGTTTTTAGGGGGAATGCTTTCAGTTTTTCACCATTTAGAATGATATTGTCCATAAAGGCATAGATGGCCTTTACAATGTTAAGGAATGTTCCCACTATCCCTATTTTTTCTAGTGTTTTGAGCATGAAGGGATGCTGTATTTTATCAAATGCTTTTTCTGCATCTATCAAAATAATCATGTGATTCTTAACTTTAAGTCTGTTGATATGGTGAATTACATTTATTGATTTCCTGATGTTGAACCAACCTTGCATCCCTGGGCTATAGGAACAGCCAAATAAAGGAGAAACCAAGTGTATCAAAAAACAAAAATGAGCCAAATGACAAATCATATCTCAATAATAAAAATCATATCTCAATAATAACCCTGAATGTTAATGGCCTGAACTTATCAAAGATGTATATAAACACAGTGAATACTAAATTTAAAATTAGAAATTCTGAATTCAATCCTAACTCATGCCCGCCAGTTCCAAAAAAAAAAGTCTCAATTTCCTCAGCTATAAAAGGACATAAAATGACTACAATCTGGCTAAACTATTTCAATATAGCATGGCAATAAATAAATGAAAATAAATATCTGAAAAGGTGTTGTAAATATAAAGCACTAGACATGTATTTGTCAATACAATAAGGGAAATACATGAGGAAAATAAGCATTGCAAACAATTTTTTCTTTATAAACCTGGCAGAGTGGTTACTATAACTACATTAGTCAAAGTGAGAACAGGTACTTTCTCTCATAAGAGCAATAAAGCCAGGCTAGGTTTAACTAAAAAGAATGAATAAAAAGATCAAATAAAATAAAAAAGCCAGGCTAGGGAAAGAGAAAGAGATAGAAATAATAGATTGAAACTTTGTTTTGCAGTGCTAGGGTCAAACCCAGGACCTCATACATGTTAGACAAGTGCTCCATCAATAAACTCCATCACCAGCCCCCAGTTTTGGGGAAATTATCAGATACATTAATAAGATACTCTTTGCTAATAACCCCATAGGCCCATGTGTTAAAAGCTTGCTTGGTCACCAGTGACGGCACTACTGGGAGAGAGTGGAACCTTTACGAGGTAGGGCACAGTAGGATGTCTTAGGTCATTAGGGGTAATACCCTTGAAAGGAATGTGGGACCCTGGTCTCTCGTTCTCAATTTTTTTGCTTCCAGCCTTGAAGGGAACGGGCTTCCTCACCATGTAATCCCACCATGATGTACTGCCTGAGCACAGCCCCAAATACAACAGGGCCAATCAACCATGGACTGAAATCTCGAAAATTATAGGCCAAAATAATCCTTTTCTATTTATATAAGCTGATCAATCTCACATACATTTTGTAATAAATAAGGGAAACCTGACTAATCCACATTTTAAATTATATATTATAGAAATTACATATCTATATAAAAATGTATACTTTATATAATATTTAACTAAATACAAATACATATTTAATATATATTTAACAATATATGTATATAATATTGAGTTATTAGCAAATTTATATAATATACATTTCTAAACTAGGAGAAATCATGAGAAACACAAAAATAATCAAAGTAGATGGGAATAGATTAAGAATAATATGGGAAGGGGTATGGGGGCCAGGGGTGACATACAGAAGAGAACTACAGTGGAGGTAAGAGTCCAGGGAATTTACTAGTTAAAGGTAAAGGGATATAAAATGCAAAATGGAGTACTGAAACACTAATAAACTATTTGTATGTATAGGATAACTGAGACAAAAGACCCAGTTTCCCCCTCTTAAGATTCTGGGCAGCAATAAACAAGGAAACAAAACAATGCCCTGGTGGCCATCAATATCTATCTATCCACCAAGAGTTGTTCTCTCCTTCCACAGTAATTGAACTGTAGTTAAAATTACACTGACCAGGCTTCTTTGCAGTTAGTTCTGGTTGTCTGAATATAAAGTTCCTGTCCTTTAAAGTTCTGTGATTTAATGAAGAAATATAAAACTAAATCTCAATAATACAGAGTAAGATTAGGGTAATTAAAATCCATAATAAAACTGAAATTTGGATCTAGATATAAATGTTTTCAACATATCTTCTTTAAAGACAAACAAATTCTTCTGGAATTAATACCAACAAAAATGGCCACAGGGAAAAAGAGTAATAATTTTTTAATTAATTTCTTATAAAAACAAAAACTAGAGCAGAGACCCTCAAAATCAAGAGTTAAATGAACTACAGCTCAAGGGGAGCCACTGCAGCTTTGGAAAAGCTAAGGAAAACCAGATCCAGGATAGACTATAGATACCACTGAGTAAATACCCTTAATGCTTCAAGAACTATTAAAATAAGGTCTACAGAAAGAAAAAGCTCCCAAGTAAAAAAGCACACCAATCAACAAAAAATACTATGAAGTGAACAGTTCTACTCATTATATGAGTAGTATATGACAGGGCCTACAAATGAATTCTTCCATGTGCAAACAACTATTTAAAAAGCAAATATCAAAATGTTTAATTAGGAAAATACTCTGTAATTATTACAGTAAAAATGTTGTTAATAGATGCACTGTTGCCACATTAGCCCTAAGTAATTGCTAAAGAATCACAAAAAATTGGAAGAAAATAATACTCTGTACAATTTAAAGTTTTTCATCCATGGTTCATAAAGCAGAAGACAAACATTCATAAAGTCATTTAAAATCTTTGTAAGGTAGTTATTATTGTTTTAATTTTTACACAAGGGTAAACTAAAATACAAGAAAATTAAATAGCTTATCCAGATATGAAAAAGTAATTTCCTAACAGTATCATATAAAACTTTGCTCTTATCATTAAAATACCTTCATTATCTAATAAAGTATTTTAGTGTTCCTTTTAGAATAAGTTTAATAACACTGCTAACAACAAACTACTAGGAATTATAATATCCAAAGACAGAAATAAATCCATTTTTGTTTTTCTCCAATACAAAAATAAGAAACCCTAATCTCTATGACTTTACTTGATATACATTAGAAGGATGAACTTATTAAATTTATCAATAGCTATATACTATAACTTTGCTCAAGAAACAACATATTTATTTAAACAATAAAATCAGTTGTTACAAAAAGGAAGAGATCTTGTCCAAAGTTATTTTTTAAAGTTTATCTAAAAATAAGTCAGATTTGGGCTGGGGTCATAGCTCACTGCTAAAGTGCTTTGCTAGCACATGTGAGGCACTGAGCTCAATCCTCAGCACCACATAAAAATAAATTAATTAATTAAATAAAGGTATTGTATCCATCTACAACTAAAAATATTTAAAAAAGAAGAGAAATTGTAAAAAAATAAGTCATACTTAAAGTTTTAAAATGAAGTAGATATATAAGCTCAAGTACATATGCAAATATCTCTGATACTACAGTGGGCAAAATATGTCCTATGGACCTAAACTGACTTTTCACTTAGTTTTGAAAATAAAGTTTTACAGGCACACATGCGCATTCTTTCATTTATATATTATCTATGGCTATTTTCATACTACAACAGTTGACAAGTCCTAAATAATTATTAGATGGCCCTTACCAACCCCTGTTGTAAGATATGATGGAATAACAAAATAAAATTAACCTGGGTCCCTAGATGAATCCCTTGAGCAATCCACCTACCCATCCTGTATTCATATATGTCTGAACTATCACATAAAAGAGAAAACTACCCTCTTTGAACCACTGTATTTGGCATCTCTTTGTAAGAGCTGTTAAATACATATTCTTTAATTTCCATGTAACATTTTGTATGTATCATGGTACTGACCACACTGCATTGAAACTACTTAAGTTTCCACTACAGTGTAATATTGAATTCCCCGTTATGTTATGGATTATGGAAGGAAAGAAAACATCTTATTCATCTTTATAGCTCCAGGGTCTAACATATAACATATAGTTGTTACTCATTAAGTATGTGATAAGTCTATGACTGATAAAGGGAAAGAAAAAAGAATGTATTGTTAAATCCAGAATTATTTCCAACATCAGTGTATTAGTCTGTTTTCCTCTATAATAACATACCTTGAGGTTGGGTACTTTGTAAAGAAAAGAAGTTTATTTATCTTACAATTTTGGAGGTTCAAGATCTTTGGCAGAGTCTTCTGCTTTACTCTGATAAATATCTCTTGGTGGATGGCACCACAGTGGTCAGAGTGCATGCAACAGGAATCATACAGCAAGAAAGAAAGCAGAGAGTTGAGAGGGGCCAGTCTTGCTCTTCTATGACAACCTCTCCCTCTCCCTAGAACTAAATTGGGTCCCATGAAAACTTCCTTACTCCCTTCTGAAGGCAGTATCCAAAATGACCTAATTACCCTGCAACTAAACCCCACTTCTTAAAGATTCTACCACCCTCTTAATACTGCCATATTGGTGACAAAGGTTCCAACACCATTGGGAGACACACTACCTCTAAACCATAGTAATCCATAACATACAACTGATTATTCTGGAAAAAGATACTTTCATTATTTCCTTCAACAAATACCAATTAAGCACCTAGAATGTACCAGTAATTATCTAAGCATTAGGTCACAGAAACAAAAGATAAAATTATCTTTGTAAAGCTTAGATTAAGAAGCACATTTAATCCTTTATAAAAACAGAGTCAAAAAAGCTCAAAGGAAAATTAAGGAGAGTGAGAAAGAAAGAAACGGGAAAAATACTGGTTTATGCAGAGAGGTGAGTGAAGGGCTCTGAAAAGAAGACACTGAACATTAAGACCCCAAAAATGTGAAGGAGCAAGTCAAAAATATTTAGGGAAGGGTAATCTAGGTAACAGAAGCAGCAAGAGTGCAAACTGCTGAGGGATGGCCCAGTTGGCTTGCTTAAGAGTAAGATGAGATGGCAAGGAGGGAACATATGGTAAGAAATGAGAAAGGTGAAGGAGAAGGCTCATGGTGGGTCTGGTGGCCTACAGAAAGAACTCTGCATTTGATTCTGAGGAAAATGGGAAACCTTTGGAGAGTTCTGAATGAAAGAGTGTCACACTCTGACTCATTATTTTAAAGCATCATTTTGGCTGCTATAAGATGCTATGTGGGAAACAGACAGGGGTAGGGGGGTTAGGGTTAGTGACGCTATCTCAAAGCCAGTTGAAAGAAAGGTTATTTTAAAATATTACCATGGGCCAGGCACAGTGGCGCATGCCTATAATCCCAGCGGCTCGGGAGGCTGAGGCAGGAACATGTTAAATTCAAAACCAGACTCAGCAAAAGTGAGGCGCAAAGCACTTAGTGAGACCCTGTCTCTAAATAAAATAAAAAATAGGGCTGGGGATGTGGCTCAGTGGTCTAGTGTCCCTGAGTTCAATCCCCAGTACCAAAAAATAACAAAACAAACAAACAAACAAACAAACAAACAAACAAAAATATATATATATATATATAAAACCACAGGCATACTCACTCTTTAGATTCCTGAGTTCTTTTAGTAACATGCTGTACAACTGTGTCATAGCCAGATTCCTCACTCTGAGTCTGTTCAGATGTGTATTTTTCCATTTCTTCTTCAATCATAGACCCCAAAGTGTTGCATATGTGCTGTCTAAGGTATTTCACAAAGTCATAGCTGAAAGAAATATTTTTTTAAAAAATTCAGCATATTGTTTATTTATTAATCATAGAAAAAAATATGAATCAAGTCTATAACATATTCAGATTTCTTACCTTAAACTAGAATTAAATTGATCATTATAAATCATTAAACTCATCTAGAATTTTTTTTTGCTTTGTTTTTATCTGAGATACTTGGCAAACTTCATCATTTAAAGATGACCATGGGGAGAGGAGGTAGTGTCACAGAAGGAAAAGCAAATCTTAGAAGCATCCCAAACCTTAGTGGGTTTAGAGTCTCCTAATTTCTTTTTTATGCTCCTGTCTTTGACATGTGATGCTGAAGAGAAGGTAAAGCAGCTGTTGGATAATCATTCAGGCTGATAAAAAAACCTCACTAGAAAACAGTAATTATGAAAGAATAAATAGGAAAAGGTAAAGCTCCCATCACTAAAACGGAGAGTTTTTGTGTACATTTTAAAAGTGGTAACTGACCTAAATAGCACCTAAAAAGTTCTTGTCTGTGTTTATGGATAGAAGAATTCCACATAGTTCAATATGCTGGACATTTTTCTTCATATAGTTAGGTTGACACTAATATTAAAATTAGTTTGTAAATACAAACAATCTAGAAAATTTGAGAAAGCAAAAGTTCTACAAAGTAAATAATTATTTTATGAAACATTTACTGAAAATAAAAGGCAGTAAGTATGATTAATATCATGATTTTAGAAGTGTTAACATTTCTACACTCTCAAATGACAAAGCTAATTTAGAATGGGTCAATTTTGTAAATGTCATATATTCAAGATATGTAGCTGAATAAGAGCCTCATATATATGTAGTTCAGAAGATCAAGGAGATCCTGAATAATTTACCTCATACCTTTATGAGCCCATTATGGTATCCACCATATAGTTTTCAGTCTATTTATTAAATCACTGAATCCCATAAAAAACAGCCACCTTAGCAAAACAACAAAAGGATTTCATCTTCCCACTGTTTTTGATTGAGATTCTCTATTTCACTCAATTCTGACTACCTCTAAACATATTGCTGCTCCCTGGAACACCATGGCAGCCTCAGTACTATAAGTGGCAGGCCTGCCAGAGGTCCGTCAGGCCTTAATAATAAAGTAGAGATACTTGACACGAAGTTATGTGGTATCACAGTAAAAGTGTGGGGTTAAAAAGGCCTGCGCATCAGGTCCAGCTCTAGCACAAGCCAAATCTATCATCCTACCTACTCACTCACAAACCACCTGCTCTCCAGACTTACATATTTCTGCCAATGGCACCATCATTCAAACAGACAACTGTGTATAAAGTTTCAGTTTTAATAACAATCTTCTCCATTGTATCTTATATCCAATTAGTTAGCAATTTATAGCAAGTTCCTATAAATTCTTCCTCTATAACTTCTCTCTCTTCCCACTGTAGTATCCAAAAAGCTAATGAAAACACCAGTTGTGGGGTCTCACTCTCAGAGCTTTTGATTCAGTAAAAAGAGGGTGGAACAGGTTACAGGCTGGTTCTCAGGCTGATGCTGCTGATCCGAGGAAGACAATTTAAGAACCACCTATCTAGACAGAGCCTACATTCAAACACCTAGTAAACTATCTTAAAGTTCTTGGAACTTCAATCAGAAAACTCCTACTAAAAGAAATAGTACTGACCTAAAACATTGGGGAATATTGGTTGCATTACATTTAAAATATTTAAAATATTTAGGATTATTTTATGGTCCTCTATATTAATTTTTTTCAATTAACAGACCAGAATCAATCCCAATATTTTAGAGCACAGGGTCCTGCTGGAGTTTTAGGAATCACAGTTTTTAATTTCAGCTATCGGGGGCTGTACAGATTATACATCCTCTCTGGGCTTCATTTTTTTCCTTTTACAAAATGAAAAGAATCTATTTTGGAAACTATTATAAAAAAGATTCTAGATAATATATGCTCTGCATCTAACAAAGGACCTCACTTAAATTTAACAAACAATAAGTAGTAGCTACTATCATTCTCATATTATTTAAGACACATTTGCCACTGATATAAAATCCCTCTGAGATCCCATCTATCATAACAGATTTATGTCCCATTCATCACCACATATATCCAACCCTCCCTTTTTTCTATTCTCAATACCGTTGATATAACACTCACCTTCACCACTTAATGTTTTACTACCACTCTTCCTTCAGTAGGATCATCTTCTACAACCTAAAATACTATCTCCTCAAAGCCTTTGTTTCCAAAAACCTGGTAATTTTTTTTGCCCTTAAGCCCCTAAAGTACTTTGTCCCTCTCTATTTAGAATTCAAAATATTCTGTCTTGTATGTACTTATATGATCTGCTTTATTATTTGTTGGGTTTAGACCCTATACATTCAGGATTTTTTTCTTTATTAACACCTAATAACTACATATTTATGGTACTGAAATAGTGCAGTGTGCTATTTTAATATATGTATATAATGTGTTCTGATCAGAGTATTTACATGAACACTTTCATATTCTTTATATATTTGACAGAAGGATAAATCCACGTGTTTGTGTATCACCTGCAATATCTTACACATAGTAGAAACTATAAATAATTGAATTCAAATATGGTATTTGGGACAACTCCAGAAAGAGAATATGTGAAATGTAGCATTTCAAGCACCTCTTTAAAAAACCCTGTACCCCTTGATGGGCAGAATCATACCCTCTAGGTACAAGAATTTCCTGTTTCTCCTTTGCTAGCAAAGCAATAAAACCTCTTTTTCCTTTTTCTCAAAACTATCCTCATTATTGAATTGGCATCAAGGACAAGGACCATGCTTTAGGGAACAAATTGGGGACCCAGATGTGACTTGACAGCAGCCCCCACTCTGGCTTTCTTCAGCAGGCCTGGCTCTCTAAGCAAATCTCCTCAATGCTAAGGATGTAAGGTGGCCAGTGAACTTGTTGAGAGCCAAAGTCTGGAGTGTTAACAGACAGATGAATTTGCCTCAGGTCAAACTGAAGAAGCTATTCTTATCAGTAAAGGGGGAAACTGAGGGACAGTTAGAGCAGCTGCTACAGCTTATTTTCCTTCAGGAATCTCCTGCCTTCTCTTTGAACAATATAGGTTGCTCTGCCTTGGTCCACTTTGAAAAAAAAGGAAACTGAAGGCAGTAAAGTCACAACACCCCTGACCATCTGCATAATCCCTGGCCTATGTCTGCCTTGTGCCACCAAAGACCTCTGGACTGCCCTGATGCTAAATACCCTTAAGTACCTGTGCATGCCCCAAGTGATAGAGAATAAGGATTTTGGTTCACTTCCCCCAACTTTACCCTCTATCA
The DNA here is from genome assembly GCF_902686445.1 of Sciurus carolinensis. Classification (NCBI taxonomy): domain Eukaryota; kingdom Metazoa; phylum Chordata; class Mammalia; order Rodentia; family Sciuridae; genus Sciurus; species Sciurus carolinensis. The sequence continues at coordinate 43,047,555 of NC_062219.1, read as the reverse complement.
GCCGGAAGAGTTTAGAGATATCATTGCCCATTTTTCCACAGAAATGGAATGTAGAAACTGACAGTAGGGAAATGTATCAGTGGTCCACTTTGAGCTTTGAATGCAGTCTTTGCTGTTCTGCCACTGCAATTTATTTTTAGAATGGACATGTTTCTTTCTTTTCCTCCCTTCCTCCCTCTCCCTAATCTCTCCTGATCCCTAAGCTTGGAGCAAAACAGGATTACCTTTCTACCCCACCCTAGGTAGAGCAATTTGTACTTGAGCAGATACCACCACAGGAAGGAAGGAAGAGTTTGGGTTTGGCACCAGTGAAGGGTTATGGAAAATAATATTCCTACAAGACAGCTCCCGAAGAAAAATGGAGGGACAGCATGGCTCAGGAAAAGGGAGGGAAAATTGGACAAACATTAAACCTCTCCCAGTGCATTCTGATAACAATGGGCCCTGGGGGAAAGGGGTAGATACAGAATGCCAGGGCCTAAACCTTGACATTCCCCCACGTCAAATTAGTCAGTCCCACAGCCCTGATGCCCCCAAATTCTGAGGGTTCCCCCCCCCCTTTGGGAGACTCATATTTATTCCTGCCTACCAAAATTACTCCTCAAACTGACAATTTACCCCACAACCAAAGCCTACCCATTCCAATAACAGCACACACCAGATGCAGGAGCCCTCCCGCCCCCCAATTATTCCCTCACTCATAGGCCTAAAAACATCCACCAGGATTAACACAGGAGCAGCAGGGTTAGGAACCTTTATTAACTATAAAAAATAGCACAGGTTATTGCAGATATCCAGCAGGTCACTGATTTGGTAATGACTTTATAAGCTCAACTGAACTCCCTGACATCTCATCCTACAGCCAATCAGGGAAGAATGCTATTTCTATATAAACCAATCAGAAGTGGTAAGAGACAAGGTTATTTCACAGCCTGTGTGTTAAATACCAACGTTTTATCGTTTGGACTTATTTAAGTACAATACAATGCTTCACAAAATATGCATCATGTTAAATGTGAAAACTGGCCAGTAGCCACCTGGCTCCCTGTAAAAGTGCTAAACATTTTATCCCAGGGCTAATAGCTGACATTATTAATTTGGCTGGGATAACTGCCTCTGCATCTACTGCAGTGGTGGCAATGCACCAGCAGGCACCAGCAACTCATTTCTTTCAACAATTTCAAAAATTTTACTGAGACCTGGCAAACTCAAGTACATATTGATCCTTTTCATAATGCCTCTTTGGATGTGTCAAAATAACAATCTCCAGTTCTGGTCCAGGCCAATACAAAAACACCTACTTTTAATAATGAAGAAGTTTGGGGCAGTTTGGCTGAAGGAATTTCTTCTCTGACTCTTTTAAGTACTTTTCTACACATGTAGTTGGGTTACTAGTTATAACTGTACTGTTAATTTAACTCTGTTCTTGTTTTACGTAGTTTGTCAAGCAGGATGATGATGGTTAAAACATCAGGAAATTATGGTTCCAAATTTAATCTTTGGAATGCTTGCTATGCTTCAGAGGACCCGGACCCCTGAAATCATGGAGAGTGCACCCTAAATTTAAATAGGGCACAATGGCCTTGATTAAGGAAAACAGGGTCCCAACTATTTTACCTGCTACATATTTGAAGTGTATGATTCCTGGCATTTTAGAAGAACATGTCTGGTTTTGACACCGGAAAATTTTTTTCCTAGCACTAGCAAATTAAGTAATCATCACCTTTCTTATAGTTGCCTAATTTCACTGTACTTATAAAAACCTTTCCCTGCCAATTCTTAATCCTGTATAGGAACAATTTAATAAGTTTACCTGCACAGCCCCAGCTGCCTCCCAGAACACATGGATGCCATTCTCCTGCTCACCTCCTGACTCACCAAGACCAAAAAGGGGAACTCCACCTGCGATGACCTCCAGGTCCCCTCCCCATAACTTTCCCCACCAGGGTCTCCATGCTCTGTTCCAGAACTCTGAAAGAAGGGGGTCCCTCCAGTTCACCCCTTCTCAGCTCTAAGCAGCCAGAACTGATCCAACGCCCCAAATCTTTTTCCCCTTTCAGAGTCTGGAATGAAGGGTTATGGAAAATAATATTCTTACAAGGTAGCTCCCCAAGAAAAATGGAGGGATGGTGTGGCTCAAGAAAAAGGAGGGGAAATTGGTCAAACAATAAACATCTCCCAGTGCATTCTGATAACAATGGGCTCTGGGAGACAGGGGCAGATATGGAATGCCAGGTCCTAAACTTGACCTTCTGCCACGACAAATTAGTTCTGAATGACAATGGGCGAGACTTGAGTACTAATTCCTTTGGATCTGGTTTTAACCTGTACAACTAGCTCCTGACAGTCAAAACTACATGGTCAAAACTGTGCGTGTACAGTTTCCAACGATTACATCATCGTCATTGTACCCTATAAAATGAAAATCCCTTCTGTACCTGGGAGCCATTTTCCCATCCAGAAAATGGGTCCTAACAGCGACCCACCCCGCGAAGGAATAAAGGCTTCTCTGAATCCATTGAGGTCTGCTTCCAGTCCTTTTGCGCACTAACAAAATATCTAAGAAATGACTATCTCCCAAATTAACAAGTGAATTACAACTCTGGACAGAGAACACCTGGAATATAATCTTTGTATCACCTCTTTTCAAACCCCCTGCTCCTTCCCCTGATGGGCAGAATCACAACCTCCAGGAGTCCCCTGTGTTTCTCCTTTGCTAGCAAAGCAATAAAACTTCTTTTTCCCCTATCTAAAAAAAAAAAAAAAAAAAAAAAAGAAGGAGGAGGAGGAGGAGGAGGGAAGGAAGAAAAAAAAGGGAAGAAAAGAAAGACATGTAATACTTGGAAGAGTTTATCTTTTCATTTCCTATATCTGTGGTTATCAGATTGGGCTTGCTTATTCTCTCAAAATATTTTAGTGGTTAGCTTCATGTTCATGTTATTTCTTTTAATAAAATTCATTTAACATTATGCTATACTTATGAGTCCACATATATAGTCTTTTATTCTTTCTATATTCCCTCTCTAAGAAAGAAAAAGAACAAGTGGGGTACAGGGGAGGAATAAAAGGGAAAGAAAGAATAGAGCAAAAAAGAATCTCCTCTTTCCAACTACCTGCCATATTTTCAGCCTTATTTTTTTGGAATCCTAAACTTGATACCATGGAATGCTCTCTTATGTCTCTACTTTATGCGCCCCAGCCCACCAATCACATCCATCCAGTCATAAACACCTGTTAATATGTCCTGCACATCCCTTGTTTTTATCACTTTTCCCTTTTTTCTACCAGTACAAAATCACATCATCTCATGCAGAGACGACTACAGCAACCTTTTGGCTTATCTTCTCACTTTTGCTCTTTCCTCTGACATCCATCCTGAACACTGTAGTCATAATGATCTTCAAAAATCACTTATTTTGCCAGTGTGGTGGCACACTCCTGTAATCCCAGTGATTCAGTAGGCTAAGGCAGGAGGATGGCAAATTCAAGGCCAGCCTCAGTATCTTAACAAGGCCCTAAGCAACAAAGCGAAACTCTGTCTCAAAAATTTAAAAAACTTAAATTTAAAAAAGGGCTGGGGAGGTGACTCAGTAGTTAAGTACCCCTTAGGTTCAATCCCCAGTACCAAGAAAAGAAATAAATCACTGATGTCACTATTTCACTCAGAGTGACAGTCATTTTACTCATATCAATACCTCACACCATGTCATGTCACATAAAGTCTCAATAAGTGTTTGCAGAATTTAAAATTAATTATTGACTGCTTATGTCTTTCATGGTCAAATACAGCTTCCCTGGCAGAATTATATACCTAATCAATCGAACCCCTTTATCAAGGTATCTCCACTTAAATGAGGCTATATTCAATATTCAACAAACTACCAACTGTGTTATTTGCTTATAAGCAAGTAAAAAACTAACTTGTAACTGACTGTTAGGCTAATCTGTGCCAAGCAGTTTATTAATATTATTAATATTTATTAATATTATTTTATTTATTATATAATATAATATTATATTATTTATTATAATATTTATTTATTTATTTTATTAATATTATTTTAGGTAAAATAAATGTGAACACAGATTCCAAAACTTTAAGGGCCTTGCCAAATTTACAAGCTACTAATTCATTCACTGTATTCTTTTTTTTAAATTTTAGATATTTTTATTGATTTTAAAACAAAATCCAGTTTGAACCACAAAATTCAGTTTGAACCACGATTGGAAATACAATGTTTACAATATATTTCTAAAGTTATTATTCTATGTAATAATAAAACAACAGCATAGCATAATGTGAAGTTTTCATTCCAGCGGTTTATATATTTTCTTAGGATGAATTAAATTTTTTTAAATTTAATACCACTTAACTGTACAAAAACAAAACCATTTTTAAATGACTTGCCAAACATCATTTATGACTGTGTTTAAAAACCAGCTTTTCAATGTGTGGGCAAAGCTGTGAGTCGTCTACACCTTCACAGCGAGTTGGAAAGGCTTCGCCTTTACCACCTATAAGAGTAGACTGTGGGATTTCTTTCCCCCAAGAATCATTTATACTTGATCTTGCTGGAGTACTGGTGTACACGGAACCCTCGTGCCACATTTAATCAGAATCTCATCCACCTGATTTTGTGCAATGCTAGAGCTACTGGGTAAAGAACTTCCTGTGCTCCTATGTGCTCCTACGCCAGCAGACCCACCCAGGTCATTCCACTACTGTCCCTGCAGAAGGTCTGTCGTAATGAGAGCGGGTCCTATGCCCCACCTCTGAGAAAAGGGGCTGGGAGGACTCCTGCTGACAGATCCACTGCTACTCTGGACACTGGGAGAGGAGGACTTAGCTGGAGAAGTATTTAGCACACACCTCAGGCGTGTCCCCTGTGCCCCACATTGCCCTCCTCTCTCATCTGTCAGTCAAGTCACCTCTAACGCTTTAAGTAAAATCTTAGGTGCTCTGAAGTCTGTCATTAAGCATGATGCCTCTCTTACTACAGTAATTTCTTCTTTGGATTAAAAATAAATTCCCTTAAGGAAATAAAACCACTGAATACCTAAACCTGCCTGTGCAGCTTCTAGTTTGTTTCTTTTAAATGACCTGAGTCATCTAAAATTCTGTGGCAACTACTATGAGTTTGCTTATTAACATAAAGTAAGAGAAATGTAAAGATGAATTACTTAAGTTACAAAATCAAGTTCTGATTCTAAACACACGTAACAAGGACATCTGTACATTCAGGATTAAGATGTCTTTAAGAGTTGAAACGAGTTTGGAGGTCATCCAGCCCAACTTCCATCCAGATATCACGCCTCTCACATACAGTAGTCTCCTGAATTATAAAAATTTATAGTTATTTCCAAAAAAAGCTACATAAATAAAAAGTATCTATTTATAGAAATATCTACTTAAATTCCATAATTTAAATATTCAAATCAAATTGGGTAGAATTGCTTCCCTCTCACCCCAAGACTGTATTTACACCCTGTATATCAAATTACATTTAAACAATGAAGTAGTACCACCTGACAAAAATGGAGAAAATAGTATTCTAACACAGTCCCTTCATTCACTCTATTCTAATACTCATGTTATTCCCATAACTCTACAGTTCCTAGAGTTTTAAAAATTCCAGAAATGTCTAAGTTCCAATTCATTCTAATGACAACTAATTCCTTATTACTATATGTCTAAATATAAACCAAACCTTTGCACATTCTACACAAAACTGTGAACTTTACAGGGCAAGAAAAGGGATTTTTTTTTTTAATACTGCCACAAACATGCTGTAACCTGCTTTCTTTTTTTTTTTTTAATACTGTCACAAACATGCTGTAACCTGCTTTTTATTTATTTATTTATTTTTTATTGTAAACAAATGGGATACATGTTGTTTCTCTGTTTGTACATGGCGTAAAGGCATACCATTTGTATAATCATAAATTTACATAGGGTAATGTTGTTTGATTCATTCTGTTATTTTTTTCTCCCTTCCTCCCCATCCCTCCCACCCCTCTTTTCCCTCTATACAGTCCTTCCTTCCTCCATTCTTGCCCCCCTCCCTAACCCTAACTCTAACCCTAACACTAACCCCTTCCACCCCCCATTATGTGTCATCATCCACTTATTAGTGATATCATTCATCCTTTGGTTTTTTGAGATTGGCTTATCTCACTTAGCATGATAAAGAAAAGGGATTTAAAATACATCTTTCAAGAGAATACATTTCTAAATTTTGCAACATTTGACAGTTCCTATACTTCCTCCACAAAACCACAGCTGGTTCTGACATAGAGTTAGCAGATGTGCATCATGAGATCTGAAAAGCAAAAAAAAGGTGTATGTTCACCACAACCACCCTTTCATAACAGGAACTCTGAAACAACGATCAGAATATTTGACATTTCAATATCATAAAAATATCATTCTCTTTAAAATGTTATTAAAAATGATTTTAAAAAATTCTAGAATACATAATCCTTTCAGCCCAACCACTGTGACCCCCTTCTTACTACTGGGAAAAGGAAAGGTAAATGTGAAAGTAAGTAGAAGAACAGAGGCCCCTAGCAACTATCTTGACACTCTTCTGCCCAAAGTTAATCAATCAACACACCAGTTTTTTTCTACACCTCTGAGATTCAGCAGCAAGTCAAAGGTGGAACTAACCTGAGTTATGTCTCTCAAAGTGAAGAAAGAGCCTCTCTAAAAATTAACTCTACACATCTATGGAAAGGCAGAATTATTCTTATTCCTTAGTTTTATAAGCCCCATCTCTGTGACAAAAATCAAGCAATTAGGAGAAATATTTAACTGAGAAAAATAATTTCTGTGTACTTTGTTATACAGCTCAATACAAATGATATCCTTATAACTGAAGTCAGAAATACATATAACAAGACCATTAATAAAATTAATAATTAATATTTAATAATTAATATTTAATTTAATAATAAAGTTAAAATATCACTCTAAAATAAGACACATCAAAAATAAATCACCACTAAACATTATATGTAAAAAGCAAATACACTGCAAATATTTTCATCTACTCTTTGAGAACTTGAATAACCAAATGTTTTTTTCTAATATTGTTTTTACCAATGACCACAACAATATTTCCCAGAAGACATCTCAAAGAATCTTCTAAGGAAAAAGAAATTCCAGGGATGTAAGGCCCTTTATCATACAAGGACGGCTAGTCTAGTCTACCCAGGCCTTTATGAATGCTTTACTGACATCAATCACAGAAAAACTCTGAAGACTTCAATCCTAAATTCATGAAGAGAGACAGTTCAAGTGGGTCATTCTATTCTTTGGGTAAGAGGAACCCAAGATTTCAAATTCTCAACCAACAACTTATCTTGTGTTGGTTTTTTTATTGTCCAAATTCACAGTAGTATCCCACAAGATCCAAGAAGTCCTGTTGTTCTATGATGATGACCAAGATAGAATACCATTGAGAGAATGAGATTGAAAGAAATAGTTCTAAAAAATTAGGTGCTATGTGGCCTGTACTGTTAGTATCAGTGCTATCTATTTGCTCTTATAAAGTCTACATCTAATCCAAAAAATTAAAGGTAACTACAGATTTTTAAATTAAATATTCCCACTGCATCATCTTAAGAAATTATTCTGGAGGCAGAAACATATTCTACTTATTTTGTATGAAAATAAAGCCCTGGATGACTGAAAGAGACTTTCAAAAGATTCCTATACTTATTCCAGGGGTTGGAAACAGATGTTACAGAAAGAAAACAGGTAAAGAAAAACAAGCCATGTATAAGAAAAAGAACAGAGACCATGATGAACCAAAGAGGACACGGTACAATTCAAGTGAAAGCTTCGACATAGCTCCAGTCACTTGTCTTGAAAAATAAGTCAATTGCTAATTTTTCAATGTTTTTTAAAAAGTCATAAAAACTGGTTGTTTTGTTCTGATTTCTAAATATTGCTTTTATTCTTCCTTTTTAAGCTAGCCAAAATAAAAATACATCCACTGACTGAATATGGCCTGAAACATGCCAGTTTGACCTTCCAATACCCTCTCTCACAAAGCATTACTAAACCCTGACCACTAAAGATACTGGTCCATCTCCTCTATGTTTAAATGTCCTGTTTAGGAAATATAAAAGATCTACATCACATGTAGTAAAATACTTTATAATATCCTTACTAGGTTTAATTTACATAAACTTTGCTACAATTCAGCCCCTTTTCTTTCAGACTTTTCTGTGTTAATATTTTCACACATAACATAATCTAATTGTGCTAAAAAGCACAGGACTATAATACTGTAGGAATAATGAAGCTTTGTCATGGATTAAAATAAATACCACTCCACTTATCTGTTTTAATGGAAGTCTATTCATGTTCATTGCTCTTTCTAAATTTTTCTAATATCTGGGTTTACTATAGTTTCCTAAAGGATGAAATCTAAACAATGAATAAACTTATTATTATATTTATTATAATAACAAGTATATTATTTTGCTTCTAAAAATCTCTGAATCAAATTTACCTCAAATTTAAGTTCCAAAACTTATAACAATCTTGCAAACTTAGGTAAAACATACGATCTTGCTAAACTATAGTCATAGTACTTAAGTGGTGATGACAAGTCTAATGTGAAAACAATTGCTTACTACATAGACTTTACTTACACCTTGACATTTTTCTCACCCAATATACTACATATTTTATTAACCTTGTTACTTTAAAAGTAATTTAACAAGAAAAAGATAAAAATGGGATTTCAATAACACTATTGCTAAATCAGTGCAAAACACGCTTTTCGAAATATTGTTCCAGATCTGGGAGTAGCATGAGGTCTGAGTCCAATTCACAGTACAAAAAAAAAAAACAAAAAAAAAATACTCAAACAGGACACTTAAACGTAGGAGGACAGTTTTATTGCTAATAAGGAAAAATAAGGAAAGTTATATGGATGTCACAAAACAGAAAAAGCTCAATTAACATGCACGGCAATATACCTATTCATTTTCTTTACTGATTAATATTTATATTTATATTTCATATTTATCTAAGAAAAAATTATCAAGTTGAGTAAAATAACATTTTTTTCCATTCTTCTCCAGCCTTATTAACATAGGTTTTCCAAGAAAATCTAATGATTATTTTTCCATGATGAATTTCTGACATGTTTGGAAGGTGGATATTAAATTATGTAGGAGCTCACTATTAAACATAAGATCATAAAACATCTAATAAGTACAGTTTGTTTCATGAATCACCCTTCTAGCTATTTAAATAAGCGAGATATATTTCAAACTTCTATAAGAAATTATCATTGATGCTTTTAAAAAGGTGTTTTATTACTGTAAGTTATGAATTATAACACTGATATTGGGAATGCTTATAACATATTGCATTTCAAAATCACAGAATTAAATGACAAACTCAAGCTTATATGTAATCAGAATACCTAAGACTATGTCACAGAAAGAATGAGTACTTCACATCTCCTACAACTTTATAGGCAAAACAGTAAGCTTCTAACTCACAATAGTTTCTAGAAACACACATATAGTCCTTGATAATTTCTCTACACAGATACACGGATATGTCATTTAAGAAAAGGGGTTTTTTTAAGTTATCACTTAAGCCTAAAAAGTTCACTAATTAAAAAGTTGCTGACAAATTCACCTGTAAAACAAAGAATAAAGCACAATTCAATAAACACGATTGCGTTCCTACCAAATCAGATCAAAAACTGAATCACATGAAAGGGCTACATAAGAAATCCTCTGTATTAGGGACTATTAGAATCATTAGAGTGTGTAGGTATTTTTCAAAACACAAAACACCATTATTCTCAGTGAAGTGCAAATTAACTATGTTCTCAGTAGTCTCAACCCTGACTACATATTAGAATTATCCAGAGGTTTTTCTTTTTAAAACACCAAAGTCCGGGCTCTTCTACTTCCCCTTTCTTACCATGACCCCAAGGGCATTTTGATTCATTTGTGATAATGCTCAAGTATCAGTGTTTTTTATAAGAGGCCCCCAGCTGATTATGGTGCCATTCTTAAAAGAAAGGGAGGAGAATTTGGATTTTTTAGAGAATGTGAATAGTTTAAGATAGGAAAAAAAATAGGGAAAGCAGAGAGAACAGTCCCCTAGGTCAAATCCTAGCTAGGGCTACACCGGTGTCTCCTCAAATGACCCTAGTTTCTCCAAAAAATGACTACATTTTTCCCACTTCATTATACTACCTGAAAGTACATCATTTGCTGACCCAATTATCTGTAAAACAATTTTATTACAAAAATGTTAAGAGCCCAGAAAATTCAGTTTCCCCCATAAGCCTATTTAATAAGATTATTTTTCTTGCTAATAACAGGACATCAAGTGGACCTAAGAAACCAATATTCTGATAGTGGAGATGGAAAGAAAATTTTTGACATATAAAACACTTTGAAAATAAGATATACCTTGACTCAAGAAGGTATAAATGACTCAAGAACATTAAGTGTTCAAGCACACTTAGGTTGGTGAAAAGAAAAATGAAAATACGAGCCCCTGAAATAAGTGACCTTTAAGATTCTAACCAATTCTGAGATTGTAAGATTCTACAAAGAGCTCAAAGATATCATCCGCTGTTCTTTGCCTGCATAAGTGAGTTTCTTCCTCCTAAGACACAGATCTCAGGCCCATGCCATTTACACATTATGATTTTTTACTATCTTTACTCAAAAGACCACAAACTACTTTTAAGATTATAAATTTTACTTTTAAGACTACAAACATGCTACAATTTACAGTCTGCCTGGATCTTTTTAGGCATGCCACAAATAAATCCCTTAACTATTAACTGTGTCATTCAGGAAGTATTTAATCTAACAAACTGTTGAAGAAAAGTAAATTACAAAAGTCAACAGACTTCTGAGAGGAACTGCAATGATTCAATTTCCACTTGAAAAATCACTTTTAAATTGATACAGCTAAAGCAATATGTAGAGGCAAGTGTGTAGCCTTAATTGTTCACACTAAAAAAGAAAAATGCTGCAAATTAATGGGCTAAGGATTCACTGCAATAAAAGGCAAAAAGATTTCTCAAGAAACCAACACATTAAAGAGCCAAAATTGGGGAAGCAAAAAATAAACAAATAATAGGAGGGGGAAGGTGGTTCTTTGAAAAGACTATAAAATTAATAAACCTCTACTATGCATGACAAAATCAAGAGGAAAGACACCAATGAAAAATAAGAATTAATAGGGGACTTAACTACATATATTGGAAATATTAACAGGTAACCTAATATGAGTGAAAAACTTCATGTAAGTGAGTTTGAAAATCTATATGAAATGAACAAATTCCAACAATATGATCCTAGCAAAAACTGACTCAGGAACAAATGCATGTGAATTAAAACCAGAAATAAACCCAAAATTTACTGCATTTGTGTGAGGTAAATTATCCTTACATTAGCTTACAAACATTAATACCCCAACCTGTATTTGAGACAGTTCCAATTTTTCTCCATTCCATTGTTTACATAATAAATTAAGAGATAATCAATTAAAACTGAGGGAGGCTGAGCCAGCTTGAACAATTTAGCAACACTCTGTCTCAAAAAAATAAATAAATAAAATGAACTGGGGATATAACTCAGTGGTAGAGCCCTTTTCTAGCATGCATGTGACCCTGGGTTCAATCCCCAGTACTGCATAATAATATTTATAATAATAATAAAGGCACTTGGAGGCAGATTTTTAAATTGAGAGGCTTAATGGAAATTACATGAAGGAAAACATAGGTCTCTAAAGATCTTCAAGATCTTAAGAAGTTTTTAAGTTTCTAAAGGTCCTTCAAGATCTATAGCAAATACCCCTCTCGTTAAACTTTGTCTATTGCTCCAACAGGCAAAGCACTCTATCTCTTCAATGGCATTTATAATCCTGACATGCACCACAGATATTTCCATATGTACCTTCCTCTTTCTAGAAACCTAAACTATTACAGAGGAAGCTAATCTTCCATCAGTTGAGTATTCTCTTACAGTGTTCAGAGTGCTAAATAGATGAAGCCACTGAAATAACAGATGAGCAAAGTAAAAGGCTCTTGAAGATCACTGCTTTTGGTCATAGTTACAGAAATCCCTTGAAATAGAACTGTTCTTAAAAGAATAAAGACAATGTATAATTGTTACTGTGTTGCTCAGGAGATAAAAATGGAGAATTAGGATATGTTGGCTGTGGCATTAAAAACATAGAGGAGGAAGAGGTTTTAGAAAATCAGTAAAAAGAAATGATAAATTCGGCCACTGGTCAAATAAAAACTGGGACTCCAATTAACTACTTTAACAATTATAATCAAATGAATACTCTTTCACCACATCTTAAACCTTTTCTGGATCAATGGTTTGTTTACTTAAAAACTTAAAAGCAATTTTACTTGTGGAAATTTTCATCAGTTTCCTCCAGACGTAAGAGGATTTCCTCGGCACACTCCAGGGAGGGCGCCCCCGTGATTTTCTCCTTCACGCTCTGGAACAACTGCCTCAGCATCGCCTGCAGCATCGCCTCGTCCTCACAGAAGTGGGCCATCCTCTGTAGGAATCAAACGTCCACTCCCATAACTCGGGGTCCCAGCAAACGCCGTGCACGGCGCACGCGCACCTCCACCCAATCGTGGCCTCGCGCAGCCTCGTTGCCTAGGAGACCGCGGCGAACGCGTGGGGGCGGTCCCTCGACCCGGCGTTGTCCGGGACAAGTCACCTTTACTCTGCAGAGACCGGAGTGTGCTTGGCCCTGCTCTGACAGTCGTCGTTGCTAGCCTTTAGGGCCAGCGGAACTCTGCCTCCCCCGACGAACGGCAACAAAGACACGCAGGCAGGCTCTCGTGGGAGGGCCTGACGGCGGGACGCCGGCGCTGCGCGTGACGTCAGGTCGTTGACGTGGCCTCCTTGGTTAGGTTTACCTGAAAATGGAAAGGCGCGTAGGGAAAGGTCGGTTGGCTGCCTGTCTTCTCCCTAACCTAGTCTTTGTAGGTTGGGGGAAATAGAGTAGGAAGAGAAAGGGTCGGTGACCAAAAAAATTAATGGAGTGAAACTGAAAGTGGCCTGAAACGTTTAGTCGAAAAGGGAATGATATTGAAATCTTGCTGTGCTGTTTTTTTTTACAGCGGCTAAAACCTGTTGAGCTCCTACCCTTTGCTAAAGTACCTGGTTTAGGAGATAGAAAGAAGTTCAGAATTTAACTCAAGGAGAAATTAAGGATTGCCATAAAGTAAAAGTCGATGTCATGCTGGAGAAATACGCCATGTAGATGCTGTGGAAACCCAGAATTAGGTTTTGACCCGGTAGAGAAGTTGAGAACAGAAGAGAGAAAAAATTGAACTTGGAATGTATAGGCGCTTCAGTGTGTGTGATAGTCAGGTATTTAATTAATAGAGTCAGGGCTGGGGAGATAACTCAGTTGGTAGAGTGCTTGCCTTCCAAGTACAAGGCCCTGGGTTCAATCCCCAGCACCGCAAAAAATAATAATAATAATTAATAGAGACAGAAAGAACCTGAGGCTGCAAAAGTAAATTGTCCACATCTGAAAGGGTCATATTTAGCAAGTTAAGGGATCAGAGGTTTATCCTTCAAGTAGGAGGACACAATTGGATTTCTAGAGAGACCATGAGATATCATCTGTAAAGAACACTGCAGAAAGCTGCCCACTAAGGGAGAGTTACACTGCACAAATTGAGAATTACTGAAGGTTATACCTTAGGAAGAAGGAAAATAACCTTTAAAGAGTGTTTGAGATGTAAAAAGGAAGGCAAAAAAAAAAAAATGGGAAGGGATCATTAGGCAAATATATGGTTTCCATAAAATAATACTCTAATTTGTGAAGGTTCAAAATGCATCATACTAAAAAACTGGAAACAACCATATAAAGTGGAATAAATTGAAGTGTTCTGCGATCCTCATATTTTTCTAAAGGAGTTTAAGATGTTAAACTTGATTCACTAGCCATGGTAAGATTTCCAATGTAACCATTTGAAGGTTAGAAATAGAGAATTTTAATTTAAAAAATTGGGAAGACAAAATGATGAGGGGGAAAAAAAGACCAATTGATAAAACAAGAAGAAAGAATAGAGCAGAAAAAATAGAAAAATGACAATGTACAAAGAAACATTATAGAAAAAATCCAGAACACTTTTTATCTCAATTTTATCTGAATTTATCTCAACCCTCTGCTTAAAAGCCAGAACTGTCAGATTAACATTTAAAATAGCCAACTTGTTTTTTTTTTTTTCCCACAACCCTAAAAGCCTGAAACAGTAAGAAACATAGAAAAACATAAAGCAAGATAAATAGCATTGAAAGAAAGCTACAGAAGCTATATTTGGGGCAACAAAAATAAAGTGTAAGAAAAAGATTAGGAATATTGTCACTGCCGAATTTTTTAAAGTTTAATTACACAGAAAGTTATAGGTTAAAGTAAGTAAAATTCTTAATCTCTCCAAGCCTTTAATTTTCCAGATTTAATATTTTCCAGACAAGGTTATTTATCCATGTTCTTACATATCCTTGAATAGCTATCCATGGAACAACTCAAGCACCATTCCAGCTTCAGAACTCCTGTGTGATTGCCCGAACTTTGGTTGCAAAGCAGTACAGTTGAATTTTTCCTTATCAGTTTCCCAGACTCTGCTTTGATATTGTTCCCAAGAGTACACACAGTAAATATGCTGCATACAAATCTAAGATGATCAGAGTCTGTTTCCAAAGGATTGCTATCTGCTCCAGAAACTGATTGGATCAATTAGATTATTCTAATTTCTAATAAGTGGTGTTCCTGATAGGATGAGTATCTGATCATGGCATAGACCAATGGTCTTCTTTATGTCTGTTTTATAATGATGGACTTTTGCCAAGGCAATAATTTTTGTTCCAAATAAATATGGCCATGTTATCAGGCTCAGTGACCTAAACATGTTTTATGTGTGTTTTAATTCAAAAAGAAAATAGCTGTTGCCATGGTACCTGGGACTGTCAGTCACACATAAATACTATCATATGTGTGACAGTCAGCTGTCACATATAAATACTATCAAAGGCCTTGAAGGTGGGAGAAGTACCCAATAATTGTTGGATATTATTAATATTGTTGCCCATTTCTACAATTTTGAATTGGAATTTTCATAAAACTTACCCAGGTCCAACTTTCACAAATTAATAGGGGAACGATTTCAAATTTTCCAAGTGTTGAAATCGGCTTTTCTTCCTCTCTAGGTAATAAATCAAAGTAAAATTGGGGAGGATATAAACTGCCAACGTCTGTAATTAAAGCCTTCTTTATCCTTGTGATCCCCATTTTAGAATGGCATTTGCTTTTTCCCAAGGGGTTTTCTCATTTGATTAAGAAACCAAAGACTTATTAATGAAAGATTCCTACAAAAGTCTGACATAGAGTTTGGCCATTTACCCAAAATATAAGTGCTTGGCTCAGTGTCTGAGAAAAGAATATGAATTACTGCTTTTCCTTATGTATAGGGTTCACTTAATGATGCCACCTAACTTGTCCAAAGCAGTTTTCTGAATTCACTTCTAAGATAACATTCCATCCTAATCCTGCTTTTATCACGATGCCAGCAAGACAATTATCTCACTGTTCTGAAAATAAGTCTATGATACATTCTTATGTTCCCAGCATTTTATGCAATTATGAGGTTGCTTGATACCCATTGTGAAGAATTTTCTCACACACCAGATATAACAACCTTATTTTTAAAGACCAGAGTTTAACATAGTTTTTAAGTACTTTACATTACTCTGATTTGAGGTCATATTACCAATCCACGACCAGAAATCTTTTCATATAAAAATTGCAGATAAGCAATTTCAGATCTTATTTCTGTGAACATAATATATATGCTGTCTCATTAAGCAAATAATAAAATAACATGCATTTTCAGACTTGGTCTCAAATACCAGAGTTCACTTGTATCTTGTAATAATTTAAGTTAAAATCTAAGCTGCTATTAAGAGAGAAAAAAAAGATATTTATTTACCTCTTATGAAAGGGTCCCAGAGCACTTCAGAACTGACCCTCCAATAAAACTACTATTTCTGTGCTACATAAGAACTGTGGAATTTGAGGGCACAGGGCAATAGCCAAATTCAGGGATTTGAATATTAGGAAGCCTAAGTCTGAAAGCTATAATCAGCACACATCCCCATCAAATTCCATAAGGCTATTTTTAAGATAGTAAAGTAAGACCACCATCTACTCTGAAATTGCCTCCAGAAACAGAAAGCTAAAGATAAAGAGTATGGAATGCTATTTCATAAAATGTGCCATTTCCATGTCCATGTTTGTCATCATATTCATGGCCAAGAAAAGACTAAGGCTTCTACCTCCCAAATTGTGTAACTGCACTTAATTTGCAGAACTTAATTTACATCAAGAAAACTAACTGCAAGAGAATGAAACTAAACCCATATCTCTCACCATGCACGAAACTAAACTCAAAATGGATTAAGGACCTCGGAATCAGACCAGAGACCCTGCAGATTATAGAAGAAAAAGTAGGTCCAGATCTTCAACATGTCGGCTTAGGACCAGACTTCCTCAACAGGACTCCCATAGCACAAGAAATAAAAGCAAGAATCAATAACTGGGATAGATTCAAACTAAAAAGCTTTCTCTCAGCAAAGGAAACTATCAGCAATTCGAAGAAAGAGCCTACAGAGTGGGAGAAAATCTTTGCCAATCATACTTCAGATAGAGCACTAATCTCCAGAATCTATAAAGAATTCAAAAAACTCAACACCAAGAATACAAATAACCCAATTGACAAATGGGCTAAGGAAATGAACAGACACTTCACAGAAGAAGATCTACAAGCAGTCAACAAACATATGGAAAAATGTTCACCATCTCTAGTAATAAGAGAAATGCAAATCAAAACCACCCTAAGATTCCATCTCCCCCCAATTAGAATGGCAATTATCAAGAATACAAGCAACAATAGGTGTTGGCGAGGATGTGGGGAGAAAGGTACACTCATACATTGCTGGTGGGGTTGCAAATTAGTGTAGCCACTCTGGAAAGCAGTATGGCGATTCCTTAGAAAACTTGGAATGGAACCACCATTTGACCCAGCTATCCCACTCCTTGACCTATACCCAAAGGACTTAAAATCAGCATACTACAGAGATACAGCCACATCAATGTTCATTGCTGCTCAATTCACAATAGCCAGAGTGTGAAACCAACCTAGATGCCCTTCAATTGATGAATGGATAAAGAAACTGTGGCATATATATACAATGGAATATTACTCAGCCATAAAGAATGATAAAATTATGGCATTTGCAGGCAAATGGATGAAATTGTAGAATATCATGCTAAGTGAGATAAGCCAATCTCAAAAAACCAAAGGAAGAATGATCTCGCTGATAAGTGGATGATGACACATAATGGGGGGTGGGAGGGGTTAGTTTCAGGGTTAGAGTTAGGGTTAGGGAGGGGGCAAGAATGGAGGAATGAAGGACTGTACAGAGGGAAAAGAGGAGTGGGAGGGGTGGGGGGAAGGGGAAAAATAACAATGAATCAAACAACATTACCCTATGTAAATTTATGATTACACAAATGGTATGCCTTTACGCCACATACAAACAGAGAAACAACATGTATCCCATTTGTTTACAATTTAAAAAAAAGAATACAAGCAACAACAGGTGTTGGCGAGGATGTGGGGAAAAAGGTACACTCATACATTGCTGGTGGGACTGCACATTAGTGCAGCCACTTTGGAAAGCAGTGTGGAGATTCCTTAGAAAACTTGGAATGGAACCACCATTTGACCCAGCTATCCCACTCCTTGGCCTATACCCAGAGGACTTACAATCAGCATACTACAGAGATACAGCCACATCAATGTTCATAGCTGCTCAATTCACAATAGCCAGAGTGTGGAACCAACCTAGATGCCCTTCAATTGATGAATGGATAAACTGTAGTATATATATATACAATGGAATATTACTCAGCCATAAAGAATGATAAAATTATGGTATTTGTAGGCAAATGGGTGAAATCGTAGAATATCATGCTAAGTGAGATAAGCCAATCTCAAAAAACCAAAGGAAGAATGATCTCACTGATAAGTGGATGATGACACATAATGGGGGGTGGGAGGGGTTAGTTTCAGGGTTAGAGTTAGGGTTAGGGAAGGGGCAAGAATGGAGGAATGAAGGACTGTACAGAGGGAAAAGAGGAGTGGGAGGGGTGGGGGGAAGGGGAAAAATAACAGAATGAATCAAACAACATTACCCTATGTAAATTTATGATTACACAAATGGTATGCCTTTACTCCATGTACAAACAGAGAAACAACATGTATCCCATTTGTTTACAAAAAAAATAAAACTAACTACAAGAAAGTCTGAAAATGTCATTGATAGTGCCACGTCCTTTACAGAACAGAAACACATAGTGAAAAAATGAATTTGAAGATAACAGATTCTGCCATTACCACCAATGTGACAAATAGCACCACATATTCTAGAAAATAAACTGATGAGTTAG
Organism: Sciurus carolinensis; assembly: GCF_902686445.1. NCBI lineage: Eukaryota > Metazoa > Chordata > Mammalia > Rodentia > Sciuridae > Sciurus > Sciurus carolinensis. The sequence goes on along the minus strand of NC_062219.1, from coordinate 43,029,008 downwards.
GCATGGTGGCACACACCTGTAATCCTAGTGGCTTGGGAAAATGAGTAAGGAAGATCCCAAGTTGAAGGCCAGCCTCAGCAACTTAGTGAGTCCCTTTCTCAAAAACATTTTTAAAAATAATTGACAATGTAGTTCAATGTAGAGTGTCTCTGGATTCAGTCCCCAGGACTACAAAAAAGAAAAATAAATTGATCGTTCATAAACACAGCTGAACTAGAACTCAATTTAAACTCTCACAGCTGACTGACTACTGAATTTTCTTTCTGCTCATTCAACAGCCAGACTCAGTTCATGAGTCATAAACTTTCACCTTTGATATTAATCTTTTATTTTCTCACATAACTATAACTACCCATCTGAAAAAATTATTTTAGAGTGTGCTAAACAAATAATAAATTATATCATTCATGAGTTGTAATATTTATTTGGTTTTGGTGATTGGCATATAATTTCATATTCATAGGCATGCTTAGAACCAAGAAATATTAAGCTAATGGAATAAAAACAAGGTCAACCAGTTCTGCTATAAAGATCATCTTTCTGTCAATAAAAAGTATTTCTTTCAAAACACATAATCCCTTGAGAAATACTGAAATTCAAAGCAAAACAAATTGCTACTTATTAGTGCATAGCACGATTTATACTTTTAGATCTCAAGTAAAAAGAATATATTTAAAGTGTTTCATTTGGTAAAGTTGACATCTGTGCCTGTGCAAAAGCATTGGTCATTCAAGGTGATGAATATACTGATCACCCCAAAAGTTTCCTATAATCCTATTATAATTCATTTCCATCTCTCACTTTTCCACCACTAGCCCATCAACCACTCATCTACTATATCACTGTGTTACTTTGCATTGTCTAATATGATGTACACAAGGAATTATATAGTATGTACTCTTCTACTACTTTCAAATAATTGTGAGATTTATCTCTTGTGTATGTCCACTTTGCACTGCTGTGAACTAAAGACCGGACAAGAACAACTTAGAAGAGGGAACGTTATTTTGGCTCACAGTTCCAAAGATTTACCCCATGGTCAGTCAAGTCTATTGCTCTGAGCCCAAGGTCAGGTAGAACATCATGGAAGAAGGGTGTGGTGAAGAAAAGCTTCTCAGCTTATGGCAGCCAGGAAGCTGAGGATGGAGAAGGGGCCACAGTGACCTGCCTCCTCTAGCCATGCCCCACCTGCCTAAAGTTACCACCCAGTCCATTTAACTATGATGGACTGATTAAGTCACAGCTGTTACAATCCAATGGTTTTATAACCCAATCATTTTCCCACAAACATTCCTGCAATGACACAGGAGATTTTGTAGGACAAAACAATATTATGTATCAATAGTTCTTTCTGTTTTATTGCTTAATAGAATTCATCATAAAGACATACCACAAGTTATTTATACATTTATGTACTGGTAGATATTTGGGTTTCTTATGCTTTTTGGTATTGAAACTATTACATATTTCAGATTGGACCTGGTGTCGCATACCTACAATCCCAGCTACTCAAGAGGCTGAGACAAGAGAGATGCAAGTTTGAGATGAACCTGGGGTAACTTAACAACACCTTGTCCCAATAAAAAATAAAAAGAGCTGCAGATCTTGCTTAGTGGTTGAGCATTCCTGAGTTCAATCCTCAGAACCGCTAAATAAATAAATATTGCATATTTCTGAGAATAGTATACTAAACACTATTTAAGATCATTTAAATAACTCATAATTGGTGTGTTTATATAGTGTTACTGAGAGTTCAAAACAAAATACAAATTGGTGCCCAACTTGAGAAAAGTAATAAATTTCAAGATTCACAAACTTTGCATAGCCCAAATATTAATGGTCCGTTGGGAAACAGTTTTAAGGAGTCTTTGAATAGTTTATTCTCAAAAACATAATTACCTAAATATTAGATACCAAGATTGTACATTACATAAGAATAAAACTTTATCCTGCAGATAATTGTAATTTTTTTTTAGCATAGACAATATTACTGATTTTTTTTCTGCCCAGAATCAGGGCCAATCAAAAGTTTTAGGGAAATATCCAATTGTGTGTCTCATGTATGAAGCCACAATAGGAAGATCCTCCTAATGTCAACCCCAGGCCACTAAATACAGGTAGGTACAAGCCTGAGTCAATCAACTGCTACTCTATGGAACATTGTTAATAATCCAAAAGCTTAATATCTTATTATAATAGTAAAAAGGGTTTGCTACTTTCTCTGTTTATTCCTCTTGATCAAAACTGCTACAGAGATTTTTTTTAATTACAGAAGACACTCAAATCACATCAGTGAAGTGAAAAAAAGGAAATGACATAAATCATGGGAAAGAAAGAGCAAGATTAAAACAATGATCAAATAAGTGTGGTAAGCATTACCCATGGTATATATTTAAAGTTAAAATAAACACAAATAGTCATATAGTTAATATGTACTTCACTGCAGGCTGGGCGTGCTGGCACACTCCTGTAATCCCAGTGACTGGGGGCACTGAGGCAGGAGGATCAAAAGTTCAAAGCCAGCCTCAGCAACTTAGCAAGGCCCTAAGCAACTTAGCAAGATGCTGTCTCAATATAAAAAATAAAAATGGCTGAAAATGTGGCTCAGTGATTGAGTGCCCGTGGGTTCAGTTCCTGGTACAAAAAAAAAAAAAAAATTACAGTAAATTTTTATTAAGACTGTTAATTCTTAAAATTGTTTTCCTGAGAAAACATCCAGTAATGATCACCAATAATGATAAAACATTATTAAACTAAATTGAACTAAATTAATTCACAAATGTTTACCTGAATTGTTAAAATTTCAGTGATATAATCAAACTGTAAACAGAAAAAAATAAAACGTTTTGTCATAATGAGTAATGGATGTGGGAGAAAATCTTCAGCCACATTGGCAATCAAAAATCTCAAGCTGAAACAAGGTAAATATTAAATCTACAAAATGAACCAAGTTTTTTAGGGTTAAAAATGTGGAATAAAATAATTATGCTTTTATAGAAATAAAATATTTCTGGAAGGGAAATTGGCAATATGCATCAAGAACTTTTGTTTAGTAATTCCATTTCTTGTGATTCACTCTAAAGATAAGAGATGCAGGATACAGTTGATGATTTATTGTTTACAGGTAGGTTATTTGGAACATTAGAAAATGAACTTTCTAAATATGTCACAGTGGGTTGAAAGTTAAATTATGGCATAGTCATATGCAATTAATGCCAACCACTTAAAAAATTTTTTTGTGAAAATAAGAGTCCTAGAATAGCCAAAACAATCCCTAACCACAAAAGTGAAATAGGAGGCATCACAATACTAGACCTTAGATTATACTACAGAGCTATAGTAACAAAAACGGCATGGTATTGGCACCAAAACAGACACATAGACCAGTGGTATAAAATAGAAAGCACAGAAGCAAACCCACATAAATATAGTTATTTCATATTAGACAAAGGTGCCAAAAACATACATTGGAGAAAAGATAGCCTCCTCAACAAATGGTGCTAGGAAAACTGGAAATCCATATGTAGCAAAAGGAAATTAAACCCCTATTTCTAACCCTACAAAAACTCAAAGGGAATCAAGTACCTAGGCATTAGACCAGAGATTCTGCACCCATTAGAAGCAAAAGTAGGCTCAACTCTCCATCATGTTGGCTTAGAACCAAATTCCTCAACAAGACTTCTAAAGCACAAGAAGAAGTCAAGAATCAATAAATGGGACAGTATCAAACTAAAAAGTTTCTTCACAGCAAACAATCAAGAAGATAAATAACCTACAGAATGGTAGAAAACCTTTACCACCTGCATCTCAGATACAGTATTAACCTCTAGGATATATAAAGAACTCAAAAAACTTAACATCCAACAGACAAATAACACAATCGATAAATAGGCAGATGAACCAAACAGACACTTCACAGAAGAAATACCACTGGTCAACAAATATATGAAAAAATGTTCAACATCACTAGCAATTAGAGAAATGCAAATTAAAACTACACTGAAATTTCATCTCACTCCAGTCGGAATGGCAATTACCAAGAATACAAGTAACAAATATTGGTAAGGATGTTGGGGGAAAGGTTTACTTTGCTGGTAGGACTGCAAATTTATGCAGCCACTCTGGAAATGCAGATTCCTCAGTAAACTTGTAATGAAACAATTTGAACCAGTTATCCCACTCCTCTGCATATACACAAAGAACTTAAAATCAGCATCAATATTTACAACAGCTCAATTCACAATAGCAAAGCTATGGAACCAACCTGAGTACCCTTCAACAGATGAATGGAAAATAAAATGTGGTATATATGCACAATGGAATATTACTCATTGGTAAAGAAGGATGAAATTATGGCATTTGCCAATAAATGGATGGAACTAAAGATTCTCATGCTAAGTGAAATAAGCCAATCCCAAAAAGTCAAAGGCCATATGTTCTCTCTGATATGCGATGCTCACAGACCATAATGGGGTCAAAGAATAGAAGTTCATTGAATTAGACAAAGGGGAATGAAGGGAAAGGAGGGGGACTGGAATGGGAACAACAGTAGAATGAATTGGACATAACTTTCCTCTGTTCATATATGACTACATGGCCAGTGTAATGCCACATCATGTACAACCACAAGAATGAGAAGGTATACTCCATGTACTCCATATACTCTACTGTTATGTATATCTAAAAAGAATTACAAGTTTCCTGTGAACATCTCACAGCAGGGAAAATATTCACATTTTAAGTAGAAAAATTTGAACAAAATTACATTTTTTTTCAAATATATAGGATAAATTATATTCCTCCAATAAGTACTTATTGTCTATAATTCATAATTATGTATGATGCAGTATGCACACACACTAAAATTTCTTTGTCCAAAATTGTAAATATTAGTGCATGATTGTGTATAATTTTGTATCCTACAAAAATCTTAGTACAGGGATGACAGAAATACACTAAATCCTCGTGTACTATAGGAAGAAAGTCAATGGATTATATCTGAAACTTATAGGTTTGTCAATAGCATCATTGTATTATACTGAATTGATGAAAAACTACCAAACAAAACATTTTAATATGGTTGCCTCTTAGAAGGAACTGAGATTGGGAAGATAGTTATGAAGCATAGGACCTTGGTTTCTGTGATAAACTCTACTAATTTATTTTTACTTATGTATATTTGTACGTTTGTTTTATCACCAGTATACTTATTTAGAAGTGGGTAAAAGCATCCCAATAAATAACATTCCTCTTTTTCCATCCAAGGTCAAAACTAACTGAGAAGCAGACACAGGAATCAGACAACTGACATAAAACATCAATTTTGTTAAAAGATTAATTGAAGGATGTGATTTATGTATATGGCACAACAGTCTTGCTAATATTTCATTACTAAATTAGACTTTACCTACCATGTCACTTGCATAATATAAAATAGCAGGTGATGCCTACAAAGGCAAGAAGAGATCAGAACAGAATTATGAATCCTATATGTAGACTGGATTTAAAAATCCAAAGGAAGAAAACAACATACTCTGTTTCTTTCTCCAGTCACTGATCATCTCAAAATCACTCGCTAGCCACCTACTTATCAAACATACATAAACCATCTACTGTATGCTAGACACTTTGCTATATGGTATGGTGGGCACTGTGAGCGGTAAAATGGTGAGACTAGACTGTTGTCCCAGTGACTCACAGTCTGGTAAGGTAGCTGTGTATGAGACAAGATGCCACATGTGATCTTAACTGATGCCTGCCAGTTCTAAGAATCTTTGTTTAGGCAGTACTTCCACCTCAGTACTTATTTTAATAATGATAGTATGTCTGTTGATTTTTCCTTTAATCTTAGTTTATAATACTTAATATCATCTAAGCAAAGGTTTTAATAATCTAAATTCTTCAGGTAGGCTGTACTTACCCCATACCAATTTTGGAATCTATTTTCCAGGCAAGGTGTATGTGTGTGTGTGTGTGTGTGTGTGTGTGTGTGTGTGTGTGACCGAGAGAGAGAGAGAGAGAGAGAGAGAGAGAGAGAGAGAGAGAGAGAGAGAGAGAGAGAGAAAGAGATTTTAAATAGTCTTGGCATTTTGAAATATTTAATGTTTTAGTAGTGTTTTTCAAATTTATTTATATATGTCTCAATAATAAAAACTCAAAATCTTTCTTTTCCCAGATACTTTTTTCTGTATATACTAACCATAAACATTAGGATAACACATTTTGAAGACAACAGGCACTAAAAAGCATTTCCAGTGGAAGAAATAATTTGGTGACCTAACTTTTTCTATGCATAAAAACTGGGTAATCTTTTTTCCAATAGAGATATAAACCATTACTAATATAATCCAATAATGTTCACAGTATTCTGATAGATTACAAAATTATAATAAAATGTCAGAAGTACTGTTAGACTACTAACAATAAGCATTGAGTAATTTCAAAGCCTTCTTTTATCATTTTAAAAAGCTTATTTTGCTATTAAGCAAGGTCACCTATATAATATATATTTGCTATAACTAGAAAAAACTTTAAGAAGCATTTTACTGGATTTTATGGCATAAAATATATTTAGACTTTAAATGTGATAGCTTGAACACATGCGTTTATTTCTGCTTCACCCGAAAACCCCACTAAAATGATAAATACAAAAAACAGAAACCCACAAGGACAAACAGAATATGAAAGAACATGATAGAAAATTTGGTTTGCTCAAGTACAGAGACTGTAAGTGAGGGCTTACCTACTAGGATACAGGCTGAAAATTCTAAGAATTTTTTTAGTTGTAGTTGAGGATTTTACTCAAAGATTCATTTCATCCTAGACGAGGAAGCATGTTTTAGGAGGAAGACTCAGTTCATTAAGAATTCTCCATAAGTCAAGCCATGACATACATGAAGACAGTCAATTAGATGCCTCATATGTTCTGAGTGTGGGCAGGCATCATTTAACAACAGTGAAAGGAGAATAACGGATGTTCTCTTGGGGTATATAAGGACAAGTCCGAAAGTCAGGCTATTTCAGAAATACAGATATACTCAGATACAGCTTTTTGGTATGTGAAGAATGTAGGCATGGGTTAACTGAAATGTCAAGAGCAAGCTAAATGGTCAGAGGAAACTTTTTTTTCATGTCATGTAATTTAAGATTTTTTTTCATTCCACTTACATAGTAACTTATTTCCCCAGGGAACAAAGTTTACATTTGAAAACACCTGATATGGTTTCACATGCAAATCTTACAGTAATTTTTTCTGCTGGGTTAGTGGTATGGCATCCAAACAGGAATGACATTGGAAACCTGGACTCTGTAATGGGAGAAAAGCCATTTATTAAATCACTATAGATAACTGGCCTTCCTTTCCCACAAGAAATAAAAAAGTATACATTAACATCCTTCTAACTCCTAACCCATTAGCACCTTTGTGATTGAAGGAAAACATTGTTTTATCACATTGTTAAAACTTTATTTCTATTGTTAAAGTGTGGGACATTTTTTCCATGTTCCTTACTAAATCTACAATGTTTTTTTACAAAATATGAAAAAGTAGAGAAAAAAAGGTTTAATTACAAAACAAAATGTAATTTCTTATCCAAAGTCATATAATGCTAAAATTCCGTAATACCTTTGTGCTTCCTGTAAATCTCCAGGTAAATAATTCCCAATAATTTTAGGTCAAAGTTCTATTTCCAGCCCCTCCTAGACTTTAAAATAAATTCCTTTGCACTGAGAAGAAGTTTTTTGTTTGGGGAGACAGAAGTGAACTGGAAGACATAACTCTCCAAATTCAGACAATCCTCACCCTACAAGGACTTACTGATCCATGTCTTTAAAATACCAAGCATACAATATTGACTCCAGAACTTTCATTTCTAGCACTAACATTTCACCCGCAGGGACTGTGCTCATTTACAACTGCCTGGCAGATTTTCCCATAATAGAATTTTTCTTATTTGACATTTCCAATCAAACTTCTGAATCACTGCACTTCTTTTTTGAGTCTTCCCCATCTGAGTTAATGACCCACTTGTAGTTGCTCAGGCTAAAATTTTGACATCACCCTTGCCTCCTCTCATTCACACCTGAGCTATGGTAAGTCCTGCCAACTCCACTGTCAAGCAAGCATATCCAGAAACTGTCCATTCCTTACCACGTCCCGTGACGCCACTCCAGGTCAAGACACCATCTGCTCACTCTGGTGTCCTTCCCCTTCCCCTAGCTACTCTGACCTGTACAGACCTTGCTATTTCTGAACATATTAAGCATTTCTTTGTCTCAATGCCTTGAATGTTTTGATTACCTCTGACTGGAATATTCTTCCTGTCAGATATTCATATGTCTTATTCTCTCACTTCCTTTAGATTTCTACCCAAATCGTAAAGAGAGGCCAGTAAATGGAGATCTGTACTGACCACCTATACTGAAAAAGAAATAAACAAAGCTAGCTTCCCAATCATTTTTCACAAAGTTCTGTCATATCTGTTTATTTTCTATACAAAGGATCATGCAAAAACTTTTGAACACTCTTCTTGCAAAATATTAATATTAATATTTTATTTTGGGTTTAATTCCATGACATTTGGAATGTCATGCCAATTGTACCTTCACTTCTCAGTGGAAACTTTTAGTTTAACATTGTACCATTTTTTGGTTTTTGTTATAACTTCTATGAGCAGAATTGATCTCTTTTTCAATGATATATTTTCAGTATCCCTTAATACTGCCTGGTGGATAGCCTTCTGGAAGATTTGTTGAATGAATAAATCAGTGAACACAGAAGAGAAGTGAAGAAATGATGTGGATGTCAGTGAAGGCAAATTTCAGAATACCAGACTTAAAAAGCAGCAAGATTAGAACAGGGTACAATGTAGTCCTGGATTGGTTTAAACAAAATAAAAATGGAAATGATGAATTAACAGAGGAATTTTACTATATTGAGATGACTTGCTTGCATTTGTCTCAGAATTTGGAAAGAATTAAAAACAGGAATACAGAGAACAAAGCCAACAACAGCAACGACAAAAACAAGGCATACTATGCATGAATGATTATGTCAAAATGTATATACCACTATTGTGTATAACTAATGCACTAATAAAAACATAAAAACAAGACACACACTGACTCTTGGAAAAACAAAATATTCTACAGAAAAGTAATTATAATCACAGCATACTGTGAAACTTGCCATTATAGTAAAAAATATTTCCATGTTGTAAAAATAAGAGCAATAAATATTGATTTCACTAAAAACTTATATAAGCAGAATGAAAAGAATATACATGTTATTATAGTGCTACATCTTACATATTAGGAATAAGTATGTGATTAAAATTTAAAAACCAATAGGAGATAAATGCAATATTTTAAAATACAGATGTAAATAAAAGAAAAAAATTATTGAAATTGCTTACATCTCAAGAATAGGGAAAGATAAGGCTAAGGATTAATGCTTGTTAATGCTTGTTATTTAGAAACCAGACTTCCTTAACAAGACCCCCATAGCAGAAGAAATAAAAGCAAGAATCAACAAATGGGTGGATTCAAACTAAAAAGCTTTTTCTCAGCAAAGGAAACAATCAATAATGTGAAAAGAGAGCCTACAGAATGGGAGAAAATCTTTTCCACACACACTTCAGACACAGCACTAATTTTCAAATTTTATAAAGAACTTAAAAAACTTTACACCAAAAATACAAAGAACCCAATCAATAAATGGGCTAAGGAACTGAGCAGACACTTCACAGAGTAAGACATACAGGTGATCAACAAATATATGAAAAAGTGCTCATCATCTCTAGAAATTAGAGAAGTGCAAATTAAAACCACTCTAAGATTTCATCTAACTCCAATTATAACAGCTATTATCAAGAATACAAGCAATACATGTTTGCATAGATGTAGGGGAAAAGGCACACTTACACATTGCTAGTGGAGTTGCAAATTGGTGCAGCCACTTTGGAAAACAGTATGGAGATTCCTCAAAAAACTTGGGATGGAACCACCATTTGACCCAGCTCTCCCACTCCTTGGCCTATACCCAAAGGACTTAAAATCAGGATACTACAGTGATGCAGCCACATCAATGTTTATAGCAGCTCAGTTCACAATAGCCAGATTGTGGAACCAATCTAGATGCCCTTCAATAGATGAATGGATAAAGAAACTGTGGTATATATGTACAATGGAATATTACTCAGCCATAAAGAAGAATAAAATTATGGCATTTGCGGGTAAATGAATGGAGTTAGAGAATATCATACTAAGTGAAGTAAGTCAAGCCCAAAAAACCAAAGGCCAAATGTTTTCTCTGGTAAGTGGATGATGATACATAAAGGCAGGGGGAATTGCAGAGGCAGGCAAGAGAAGAATGGAGGAACTTAGGATGATGTAGAGGAAAATGGGGCAGGAGGGAGTGGGGGAAGGAAAGATAGTACACTGAGACAGACAATATTAAACTATGCATATGTATGATTACATGAATGGTGTAAATCTACGTTGTGTACCATCTTAGAAATGAAAAGTTGTACCCCATTTGTACAATGAATCAAAATGCAGTCTGTAAAAATAAAAAATTTAAAAATAAAAATTTAAAAAAGAAAGTGTATAGGCAGCCCTCCAAATTCATGAGTTTCACATTTATGGAGTCAACAAACATAGACTGAAAATATTGAGGAAAAATTGTGTCCGAACAAGTACATATTTTTTTTATTGTCATTACTCACTAAACAACACAACAATGATTTACATAGCATTTACATAGAATTTGGTATTACAAGCAATCCAGAGATGACCAAAAGTGTACTGGAGGACGTGTATAGGTTATATGAAAATATTATGCCATTTTTTGTAAGGGACAAGCATCCACAGATTTTGTCATCTACCAGGGTTCCTAAGCCAATCCCTCATGGATACTGAGGGATGATTATATGTGTATTACTTTAAAAAATAAACATTATAAACTGATTTTTGAATTCTAAAAGGACCTCAAGTAAGGATATAAAAAGACTACACAAAAAATTCATGTTTCTCTAGGACCAGAATCTGTATATTTAGTAAGGTTGGAATTCTCAAAACATTTTAGGTAAATTCAGTGCCAAATAGAAGTTCAGAATTTCTCCTATCAAAACATATTTTATAGCCCTATTTTTATAATAATCATTATCTTGTTTTTATTCCTTTTTGTACCATCAAAGATTTTATTCCTTACCAAAATGTTGCTTAGCGTTTCCTTTTTTTACTTGACTTTTTTTGATTGTGATTTGCTCCATTTGCTTATGTATACATCTCTGAGATTCATCGAAAAGAATGGGTAGCTGTCATTACTTCCTTTCTGCCTCCGTATACTATTCCTTTTTTTTTTTTTTTTGCCTATTCTAACTTTTCTCTTCAATCCTCTCTTAATTGACATGAACTGTTCACATTTGTGTAATGACAATTGAAACCACTAAATCATACAGAATTGCAATTGCTTTTCATATACTCATTTTGAATTTATCAACCTTACTGAAAATCACTCCTTAATTCTAGTAACTTACCCATAAAATTTACTGTTTTTGGTCTGTCCAAATCATCTGCAAATAATGATAACTCTGTTTCTTTTTTCCAGTTCAAATCTCCTTTATTTGTTTTCTACTGTTACTGTACTAGACTTCTAATACATATTGGGCTTGAGGGGCAGATTGCAGCTCTTTTATGAATTTTACCCATAGAATTTATGTTCAGGAAAGTAACTTATCCCTGTCATCTTCTGGAGAGTAAGATGAGGAGGAAAGGGTGATTTTGGTTTATCTTTACACAGTTAGACATTTTATATCCCACTTTCATGGAGAAGGAATGTTCTATTAGTCTCCCTATCTTAGATAGGCCTTGAGTTTTGATTCTTGTTCCAATACCCTAAGAAGTCATAAAGAAATGTGCTTAGGGATGAAGCCAGTTCCATTTCTCCATTTACTTTTCTAGGTTTCTCCTGAATTTAGAAGAGGAAAATAGTCACCAAAATAAATAGTATCAATGATAATCTCAATAAACATAGAATAAATTGTTAAATATAATTTAATGTTTCAAAACAAAAGTTATGAACTTGAAGAACAAGAACTTTTTTGTGTCCATAGTGACCTATCTCTAGCATGGAGAGAAGCTAAATATTAATGAAATGAATATTCTCATTTGTATCAGGAGAATGACACAGGAAAGATAAAGATAGGCTTTGTGATTTTCATCCCTTGAGGGATCACATGATACAATCACAATTTCACAACCTCACCATTTCAACAAGTGCTCTGAGAGGGGTACATCTTCAAAGAGACTGGTATTGGAAGTTTTATAGACATACCTAGTTCATTAATCAATGTTCACAGAATTAATCTGATTCTGTTCTTATCAAATTACTTTTTTTTAAAGGTTTATTGAGGTATAATTGATATACAGAAAATTGTATACCTTGAATTTATACATCTTGATGAGTTTGGACATAGGCAAACATCTGTGATACCAAAACAACAAACCATCACCCAATTACCCTTTTAAAAAAAAATTGCAGTCGTAGATGGACAGAATGCCTTTACTCTATTTGTTCATTTCTACATGGTGCTAAGGATGGAACCCAGCACTTCACACATGCTAGGCAAGTGCTCTGCCACTGAGCTACAGTCCAAGCCCACCAAATTACCTTTTTATAATTTGGTTTACCTTCAAGTTTGACTCCTGAGGAAGGTGGCACTGCCCTTTGGAAGTCATATTTCTCTTTGTGAATTAATAAAGCGACTTCAATAATATAAGCAAAAGGAGAGAAGATAGGATCAGTCTACAAAGAGAAAAATGGAACAAATAAATACACACAGGAAGTCTGAATCAAGAAAGAGAACTAGAAAATTGTCCAGCTTTTTAGTTCTTTTGACTTTTAGTTTTGCACATTGAACTTCTTTCTGAGATTCCCCTGTAGCCTGCAGACATATCACAATTTTCCTTAATCTATTTTGAGTAAATTTCTAGTTTTTCAGCTAAGTACATTAACAAATATGTTGAAAAAATTTCAAGGCTGAACCACTGTCAGATATTAATGTTTGACTGTAGCAAGTACACCCATGTAGGACTTGTTCTACCGGGTCTCTTGGCAGTAAGCTGATGTTAGCTAACTTCCCTTGACTGATTATTTATGGTTTTGCATATTGAAACAAAATATTTCTAGTAAAAAGTCTGTATAGTACCATTGTTGTACAAAGAAAACTATACAAACCCTGGAGATTTCCACTAGCAGTAAAATATGAAGCGTTACTTTTCTTTCCCATCTTTTTCTTTTCCTTTTTCTTTTCTTTTTGAAATTTGTGAGGACATATGAATAGAGAAGAAGTCCCCGAAGTTTCAGAAGTGTTGGTCTGGAGTGTTATATTAGTGGTCAAGTCCTTGCCTAGTATGTGCAAGACCCTGGTGTCAATCCCAAGTACCACCAAAAAAAAAAAACGGGGGGGAGGGGATGGGGGAAGGTATGGAAGTGGTATGAATTTAATTAATTATGATAAACCTAACACTTTTAGATTTTACTGATTATAAAAAGAGTAGTAGAATCTCTCATGTTTAACATGTAGGTTCACACTGGCTTCCTGTGTCATTTTCTCTGGAATACCAGGATACAGAATATAACAATGGTCATCGATACTCAGTACAACTTTGATTGCCTTCAGTAGTCATAAGAGGAAAATGAGAGCATGGTATTATTAAGTGTTTGTTTTAAAGCAATAGAGCCTTATAAAAAACAAAACCAAAAAAAAAAAAAAAAGTGAAAGTGTTTTAAGACACAAAAGTATAGTATTCCTGTCACCAGAGAGAGATCCTAGGCTGTCTGTCCAAGAGGGCAGTGAGAACCCCTCCTGACTCAGGTAGGTTCTTGATTTACTACTGAAAAGAATTTCAGGTTGTGACAAAAGCAAGGCACAAGCAAATATTTATTAAAGAACAGCAAAGCAAAGGTATACACAGCCCAAAGGCAGGGTGCAGATGCCCCTCACCTCTCAGGAAAACAAGTGACACACCCAGGGTTGAGATCTCTGACTCTAGGCACAAATGTATGGGCACAAGAAAATGTGTTCCTTCAAATTTAATCACAATAAATGCAAACTTATAGTTTTACCTAACATAAAACAATTTTTCTGTCAATACTTCATTATTTCTTAGCTTGATAGGTTGGAGAAAGATGTTCATGATTCATAATATCTTTGATAATGTCTTTAAAACTCTCTGCCTTGTCCAATAGCCTGTGATTTTGAAATATGTTACTTTCCAAATTAGTAAACTTAAACAATGAAAATAAGCCTATTTTGTATGTTTTTCTCTTACTTACTTCTAAACCTATATCTACCAGAAGTCCGATCATACTTTTTGATATCAAGACATAGTTTTCTCAGGGAAATTTTTCTAAACCTAGAAAAACAGTACTAGATAGACCTAAAAAATTTAAAAAGGATTTTAATTCTAGTGAAGAGAATACTCTGCTGTCATGTACATCTCAAAACAGCATACAGTGTCAGGGAACAGTTGTGAGGGAACAGTAAATGACAACCAGGATTTTGCCCCCTATTATTTCAGTGTCTTGCTGTTTGGTTTTCTGTAGAACCAAAGCCTATAATTAATCTTGTAGTCGAGAGCTTATATATATATATATATATATAAGCTCTCTTCACTTTATATTGAAGTCTTGGCTTTCCTTTCCTTTAAGTTTACAAAAGAATAATTTCATGTGAGTACAAAAAGCATCCAATAGCCGGGAATGGTGGCACATGCCTGTCATTCCAGATACTCAGGAGGCTTAGTCAGGAGGGTCACAAGTTGAGGCCAACCTGGGCAATTTAGCAAGATTCCATGTCAATATAAAATTTAAAAAGAGAACAACAACAAAAAAAGCATCTAGTAGAAGAGAGACAAATATGTTTACATTAACTTATGTTCTATGTGTCACAACTTTATATTCTGCATATGTCTTCAAAAGTTATTAAATGTTACTAACAGGAGTTAAGGATGACTCTATGCTGTAAGTCTTAACATTATCTGACAACTTGTCTAAGAGTAACAATTTTCTCAAAATAATTGATATTTTAAAATGGTGCTTAAATGAGAATTTATCTTCCTGATGAATTGATGAAACAATTTTTTCAATACAAACTTCTCTCACAATTAAGCATAAATTACTACCTGTGCTTACTATGAAATAGAAATATTGTTAATATATAATTGTGATTTAAACAATAAGTTACACGGGTTTGAGGTTTACTTTTTGCCGCAGGTTTAATTCTTAGATCTACTTTAAGCCATTTTCCAAGGGGAAAAAAAAATCAAATCTTTCTTTCTGAATTCAAAGCTAAGGCTTTGAATACAAGAAAAGTGCAATAATCTGCAGCAAATAGAGAATAGGCTGAATTTGAAAGTCTTGCTATTGATCATGTACATTTTTTTTAAATTTCAGAGGATCAATGTATTTCAGAAAAATGCCTCCCTGTGGTAAATAACAAAAATGTAACTCATAACTTTCTTCTAAATATCCCTTGAATAACTTGTTTGTAAACATCAACCTAAAGAAGTGTCAATTTCACTCCTAGGATACCTTTTATTTTTTGTATGAAGCTACTGATTTATTTACATTTAAACCCCTACAATTTTCAAATTATTGCACTGACTGTAACATATTTCTAAAACTATTCCTGACCAGGAAACTCATTTTGGGGTGTGTTAAGGAGTGGTGTAACATTTTATTACTTGATAATAACTACATGTTATACAAAACGGTATTGGCAATAAAGTATATCAGAGAAACCAGAAAGTAAATAGATTTGTTGAGCTGAGTACCATGCAGTATCACTTTTCTGACCCTCCCCATCTTTTTCACATTCCAATATAATATTTCAATTTTGCTGGAATTCTCATCATTAAAATTTTAAAATCACTTTACTAGAAATTCCCTCATTCTCTTTCATTATTAAAAGCAAAATAAGAAATAATCAATGATTTTTTAAAAGATTCAAAGATTACAAAAAAAGAATATAGCTCTGGTGGCGGACACCTTCAATCCTGCAGTTCGGAAGGCTGAGACAGGAGGATTGCAAGTTCAAAGTCAGCCTTGGCAACTTAGTGAGAAACCCAAGCAACTTTGCCAGACCCTTTCTCAAAATAAAAAAATAAAAACCACTGGGGATGTGGCTCAGTGATTAAGTACCCTTGGGCTCAATTCCTGGTTCAAATAAACAAAAACAAAAACAGTTCATCTAAATATTCTGATGAAGCTGAATTTAGTATTATTTTTATCAGATTTCGGAAACAAGGACACTATCCAAAACAGATGCTCATTTGCACCTACCACTAACATATAGCTAGTTAATGTATAACAAATCATTATTTTTGACCAGACTGAATTGATCATCAATTTTTCTAAAATTAAAGATACTTCCCATATATCTAAAGGAGGCATGAATTGTAATTTTAGCTACTTTTCTAGTTGCATAGTAAGCATATGCAAATGTTGAAAATAAATACTTAATATTTGTGTATGTAATTTAATAAATACTAAATATTTATGTGTGTGTCTGCATTGATTATCATGCATCCTGATTTTTCTATTTACAACTCCATTTGTTAAAAAAAAAAATAATACAATATTTCACATCCTCTTTCTTGTCCTGCCCACTATGAGTAATTCTCTCTGGCATCTTAAATGCTTGTGTTTCATTGTGAAAATCTGGGCAACCAGTGAGGGAAGAAATAAAAGGAGATTAAACTAGTTTTCTTTATATTAGAAATGACAGGGTGGCTTACAGAAGAAAAGATGGGTCCTAAAGGAAAGGAGGGTAAGAAAATTAAATTGTTTTCCAAATTTTTAGAGAAGCTGTGTTGTTTTTTGCTTGTTCTTTAAGTACATACTATTCTCAGGTTGCCTTCAGAGGGATAGCAATAAGGCCCATCTTTATATGTATTACAATATAGTTTATGGATTATTGCTCCATTATGTTGTAGGTATTCTGTAATATCAGAGAAAATTAGTCCTGTTTTTCAATTTTTTTTTAAGTTTTTTCTGTGGGTCATAACATAATAAACCAGAGTATGATACTATTACATAACATATTCTTTTATACACCATAGTAATCCAGACTATTAGAAAGCAGTTTCTATTTGATTACAAGTAGCAAACAATTTAGGAGTAAATATTTAAAACAAAAGTATATTATCACACAAATTAAAAGAGATTGTGATATCATAAGTGTTCAATAACGCATAACATCTATTGAATGCTTCCTCTATACCAAGATTTTTTCCTAAGCAGCTAACATATATTAATTTGATAGATCCACCATAACTTTATGAGGCACACACACACACACACACACACACACACACACACAAAATAACATGATCAGGGTTGCACGATACCAGCTGGTAACACCAGGGGAACTTGATTTGAAATCAATCTGATTTCTGAGCCTCTACATTTTACTGCCTCTTTAATTAAGGCTTTAGAAACCTATAAATTATAAATCATTGTATTACTAACACTTGCCCAAATGGAGAACAATGGAATATAAAGGTATTTCATACTAACAGAAAAACAATTTTCACAATACTAATTTCAAAACAATCTTTCTAAATAATACAAATAATATGCTCCATGCCAGATATTATTTGTCTGCTACCCCAATCCATATGCTCTCTTTGTTTTCTAACTAGAGCTGCTATTGTTACCAATAATATGACTTATTTGAGAAAAAACAACAAAGTCACATTTTTTTTTGCTTTTATTCATAAGTGAGAAAAAAATGTCAAGGTGTTTCATAATTATGAAGATAAAACTTAACCAATGGACTCTAGAAACACCAGGTAGACAGGTAAGTAGCTAATATAGTTAATACATATATGTTGTAATTTATTTAATGTATACTGTATATATTTAGAAAAATTAATAGATTGTCGAGTCTGGGTTGCTTATGGAGAAAGTTATTTCAGATTTTTTTTCATTATTGCTCTGTGGATATAGCAGGACCAATGAGTGTGAATTCTTAGGATTATAGTATCAGTTGAAATTCATAGAGTAATTCATGTAACAGAAATGTGGAAAAGGTCCCAGCAGGACACTCAAAGGGGCCAGTCTGGACAAACATAGTCAATGATTGTCATGGTGACAATCCTGGTATAATACCCATGGGGTAAACTTTCCTATATCAAAATGCTTGGAAATCAATCTAACAAAAGAGCTGAAAGACCTTTACAATGAAGACTACAGAACACTAAAGAAAAAAAATAAAGAAAATTTTAGAAGACGGAAAGATCACCCATGTTCTTGAATAGGCAGAACTAATATTGTCAAAATGGCCATACTACCAAAAGCACTATACAGATTTAATGCAATTCCAATTACAAACCTCATAGAAACAGAGAAAGAAATAATGAAATCCATTTGGAAAAATAAGAGATTCAGAATAGCCAAAGCAGTCCTTAGGAAGAGTGAAGCAGGAGGCATCACAATACCAGACCTTAAACTATACTACGGAGCAATAGTAACAAAAATTGCATGGTATTGGCACCAAAATAGATACATAGACCAATGGTACAGAACAGAAGACACAGAGATAAGCCCACATAAATACAGTTATCTCATACAATGGAGAAAAGATAGCCTGTTCAACAAATAGTGCTGGGAAAAATGGAAATCCATATGGAGCAAAATGAAATTAAACCATTATCTCTCACCCTGTACAACACTCAACTCAAAATGAATTAAGGACCTAGTAATTAGACCAGAGACCCTGTACCAAATAGGAGAAAAAGTAGGCCCAAATCTTTACCATGTCAGCTTAGAATATCTTAACAAAACTTCCAAAGCCCAAGAAATAAAAGTAAGAATCAACAAATGGGATGGATTCAAACTAAAAAGCTTTTTCTCAGCAAAGGAAATAATAATGTGAAAAGAGAACCTACAGAGTGGGAGAAATTCTTTTCCACACACACTTCAGACACAACACTAATTTCCAAAATTTATAAAAACTTAAAAAACAAAGAAAATACAAAGAATCCAATCAATAAATGGGCTAAGGAACTGGACAGACACTTCACAGAAGAAATACAGGTGATTAACAAATACATGAAAAAATGCTCATCATCTCTAGTGATTAGAGAAGTGCAAATTAAAACCACTCTAAGATTTCATCTTACTCCAATTAGAGTAATGGCTATAATACATGTTGTTGTGGATGTGGGGGAAAAGGCACACTTTTACATTGCTGGTGGAGTTGCAAATTGGTACAGCCACTCTGGAAAGCAGTGTGGAGAATCCTCAGAAAACTTGGGATGGACCCATCCTTTGACCCAGATATCCCATTCCACAGTTTATACCCAAAGGATTTAAAATCATCATACTACAGTGATGCAGCCACATCAATGTTGAAAGCAGCTCAATTCATAATAGCTAGATTGTGGAACCAACCTAGATGCCCTTCAATAGATGAATGGAAAGAGAAATTGGTATATATACACAGTGGAATATTATTGAGCCATAAAGAAGAATAAAATTATGGCATTTGCAGGTGAATGGATGGAGTTAGAAAATATCATACTAAGTGAAATAAGCCAATCCCCAAACAACGAAGGCTAAATGTTTTCTCTGATAAGTGGATGCTGATACATAACAGGGGACAGGGAGTGGTAGGGAAGAATGGAGGAACATTGGATTGTGTAGAGGGAAATGAGGGGGTGAGGGGCGGAGGAAGGAAAGATGGTGGAATGAAACAAATATTACCCTATGTACACGTATGATTACATGAATGGTGTGACTACGTCATGTACAACTAGAGAAATGAAAAGTTGAACCCCATTTGTGTATAATAAATCAAAATGCATTCTGCTGCCATGTATAACTAAATAGGACAAACAATAAGAAAAAAAAAAAAAAGAATTCTCTTGGCAGTGACCTGTGCTGAGGCTTTATCAGGATCACACCTACAGTGCTTGAAATTAAATTGCCGCTTTCGTAGGCAAATGCCTAGAAAACGACTTTATCATGGAATAACAACTTCAGAAGTCACTTCAAAATACGGTACTTAAGGGACTATTTAAAAATGGTAGAGTGCTTGCCTTGCAAGCACAAGGCCCTGAGTTTGATCCCCAGTACCGCAAAAAAATAAATAAATAAATAAAAATAAAAATGGTGAGAGCAAGGGTAACATTCTAAGAGGCTGTTCTCAGAAGGCCCTAGACTGGGTGAATTTCCAAACCACCCTATCGTGCTGTTCCACAGTATTCCTTAGATGTGACATTCAATGTGTGGATGAGTTCATCTACAAAACTATTTGGTTGGCTCTGAAAATATTCTGTGTTTTGTGATTGATGTTTTTACTGCAGAGAGTTGAATGCCCTGTGGAAAATCTTCAGAAAAATCTCATCTGGGAAACTTGGAATATTTACATGTACACCCGCAGTGTATGAATCCTCACCTGGCCGGGTACCAAGCATGGTTGCCCTGCCTGCAAGCCCAACAGCTTGGCTGATGCAGGAAGATCACAAGTTCCTAACACAGCCTCAGCATAGGCCATAAGCAACTTAGGGAGACCCTCTCTTAAAATTAATAATTAAAAATTAAAAAACGAAGGGAGCTGGGGATATAGTTCAGCAGTAAAACCCCTTGGGTTTGATCCCCAGTACCAAAAATAAATATATAAGAATAAACCCTCAGCTCTCAACGCCCAGATATTAGCCAGACATCAGCCTTATTTTTTTCTATTTCTAAAAAAAATAAATGAGGTAAGGCCCATAATTTCTTCTCTGAGGAAAGTAATAAAAGGAACTGTAACACTTCTCTCTGACATTAACTGAGTCCTGCTGGTGTAGGCTCTGTTGCAGGGGATGAGCAAACTCCCACCTCCAGAACTCCAGACCACTTGGAAAATGAATCTCACCTTCAAGCAGAGGGCAGGTACAGTGCAAGTAATATCTGGATATTGATTGTCCCTGTTTCTAAAATACAGTAAACACAATGAAACTCTTTTGGCTGTTTTCTATGACTTGAGAACTTATTATTTTTCCCTTTGTGATACAACAGTTTCAACAAGCAGACCAACTCAAAATGAGAAAGTACCTTTAATTTTGCAAGTCCTAGAACAATCCAAATTACATCCAATTTTTGACTAAAAGTCTCCACACTCGACTTCACATAAGCCTGCAAGTGCAGATGTAAAATAATATGGTGATTGTTCTAAAAGTTAACAAATGGGCCAGACGCGGTGGCACACACTTGTAATCCCAGTGACTCTGGAGACTGAGGCAGGAGGACCATAAGTTGAAGGCTTGCCTCAGCAACATAGCAAGGCCCTAAGAAACTAAGTGAGGCCCTGTCTCAAAATAAAAAATAAAAAGGACAGGGGATGAGACTCAGTGATACAGTGCCCTGGGGTTCAATCCACAGTTCCTCCCTACAAAAAAGTTAACAAGTTAGAGAACAAATGCAGAGTGTTCGGGGAAAATGTACCAACCTACATACTTCGGAAGTACAAAGGGTCTGTATAAGTAAAGGCAAAAGAAACCCCACAAAAGCATAGCGGTCTAGTTGATTTAAACAATTTCTCCACAGCAGTTTAGCTTCCCAATTCTAACACTACTAGTCATTTATGTTGGAAGTGCAAAATTTATTTATTTATTTATTTTTTCTGAATTAACATTTTATGTAACTCATTAAACCAAAAATATAATTTTACCAATATAAAAATGGGTAAAGTTTATATTCTTTTCTTGTATGTCATCAAAATCTGGTATGGATTTGGTACTGACAACATATCTCAATTGGGATTAATCACATTTCAAGGACTAATGCATCTCAAGTGTAATGAAAGACACTGTCTTGCACCTTTCCATTGTCTACATCTACTTGTAGGCAGTATGTTGTGAGTGGTCTGCCACTTGCCAAACTCTATCTTATTCTTATAGATTAGTTCAAGATATGCCACTAGCAGAATTCACTCATCAAATATTGAATTGTGAGCCTAGTACTATATCTGGTACTAGAAGAATGGCAACAAAAATGGCTGACATGGAAGAGTCAACTGAACCATTTGAGTATTTGCAGATACTAACACAGGTAACAGGCGTGATCAAGTTTTTGTTTTATAGCATCTGACACAATTAGTAATGTTCTTATTTCCTTACTAATACTGTATATGTGCATTTGTTTCTCTCACAATACTCCATGAGGGGAGGAGGTACATCTCTCTACCTTGTTTGCCATTATAGCCCTGGTAAATACATGCATACTCACATACTGATTATCGGCCTCAACCAGTTTCTCGTTTCATTACTGTGTTTTCCATGAAGTCACAAAACATTCCATTTTTTTCTTAGTAAATCTTTTTAAAACAAATTCTTATAGCTTATTCCAATGAATAAAAAGTAATTTAGAAATTTCTCACTGGTCAGTGTTCTATTCATCCTATCTTCATCTACTTTCTTCCTCCAACACAAATGAGGCACAAATGAACAAGTACAAGGTAAATACATCAATTTTCAGAATTAAAATGCACATACACCTCGAAGGAAAATGTAGTAAATACTGACTGTTATTCACCAGTCAACAGTGGCATGGTACTCAAGGGGTTTAGAAATTTCAGAACCTCCTTTGGCAATTCATTTTTTTAAGTTAAACAATAGAAACACTGTATAGCTATGATTAACAAAAATAAAATAAGCAAAATAAAACAGCATAAAATGACTAATGGTGAAACCTATTCCAGAGGGAGGAAAAAATCCCAAACTTTCCTTAATGATAGCAATAATACTGTATTATAAAGTACTTTTGCTAATCTTCAGAGTGCAAAGAAAATCTTATGTGAAAAACAATGTCTGGAAGAATTCAAGAGTCGAAAATGAGAGCGGCTCTTAACATTTTATTCTGTCTACAATAAAATAAAATGGCACTTTAATAATATGGGTCCTATCCAAATTAGCCAGTTTATTTTAGCAAAAAACCCCTGTAACTCTTCACCAAGTGTTCCCCGTTTTATAAACTGCTGGTATCCATAGCCTTTTTATTTTACAGTACTGGGGATAAAACCCAGCGGTACTATACCACTGAGCTACATCCCCAGCTCTTTTTGAGAAAAGGTCTCACTAAGTTGCCCAGATTGGCCTCTCGGCCTCCTGAGTAGTTGGGTTTACAAGTTTGTGCCACTACTCCCAGCACAACATATATAAATCTTTTATCAATCAAATCATATTTAAAATACACTAAAGACAATTACTTTTTCATTTCTTCTTAGGTGAACATTCCAGAACGGGTGTAAGTTCAGCCTCTTCACTGTGTTTTCTTTTTTTTCTTTTCTTTTTATGGTCACTTTGGTAACCACTGGAGTCACTGCATTGAAAAACAGGATCCTGATCTTCCTGGTGCTTCTTCTTCTTCTTTTTCTTTGGCTCTTCCTCACAAAGGCCATTCATATTATTACTAACCTGTAGCTCTTCCTCTTCCTTTGAAGTGATGTCTGCAAATTCTGCCAGCTCTGTGGTACCATTATTTACTTCACAAATTTCTGGATCTTTCTTCTTTTTCATCTTTGGAATTTTTTCAACAGATTCCTCAGTGAGAGTTTCTGTTACTTCTTCAGAAACATCAGGGCACTTGGACTGCAAACAAGCAATATTTATTTTTCCTCGAATGCAGAATACTCTAGCAGCATCTGAGTCTAAACGAAATACTTCAAATTCTAATTCATCGCCCACGTTTATCTCCAGGGTTTGCCACTGCTCAGCTGACATATGCTCCGGTTTAGGGATAGAGGCATTAAAACACCCATGTACTAAACAGCCAATGTGGCTAGAAGACACTTTATTAACTGTACCCATAAGCTTTTGTCCAGATTCAGGGCTAAAAATAACAAAATCAGCCTCAAAAAAAAAAAAAAAAAAAATACTTGGGAATCAATCTAACCAAAGAGGTAAAAGATCTCTACAATGAAAACTACAAAACATTGAAGAAAGAAATTAAGAAAGACCTTAGAAGATGGAAAGATCTCCCATGTTCTTGGATAGGAAGAATTAATATTGTCAAAATGGCCATACTACCAAAAGTGCTATACAGATTCAATGCAATTCCAATTAAAATCCCAATGACATACCTTACAGAAATAGAACAAGCAATCATGAAATTCATCTGGAAGAATAAGAAACCCAGAATAGCTAAAGCAATCCTTAGCTGGAAGAATGAAACAGGGGGTATCACAATACCAGAACTTCAACTATACTACAAAGCAATAGTAACAAAAACAGCATGGTATTGGCACCAAAATAGACAGGTGGATCAATGGTACAGAATAGAGGACATGGACACAAACCCAAATAAATACAATTTTCTCATACTAGACAAAGGGGCCAAAAATATGCAATGGAGAAAAGATAGCCTCTTCAACAAATGGTACTGCGAAAACTGGAAATCCATGTGCAACAGAATGAAACTAAACACCTATCTCTCACCCTACACAAAAATCAACTCACAATGGATCAAGGACCTTGAAATTAGACCAGAGACCCTGCATCTTATAGAAGAAAAAGTAGGTCCAGATCTTCACCTTGTTGGCTTAGGATCAGACTTCCTTAACAGGACTCCCATTGCACAAGAAATAAAAGCAAGAATCAACAACTTGGAAAGATTCAAACTAAATAACTTTCTCTCAGCAAAGGAAACTATCAGCAATGCGAAGAGAGAGCCTACAGACTGGGAGAATATCTTTGCCACTCATTCTTCAGATAGAGCACTAATCTCCAGAATCTATAAAGAACTCAAAAAACTCTACACCAAGAATACAAATAATCCAATCAACAAATGGGCTAAGGATATGAACAGACACTTCACAGAAGAAGATCTACAAGTAATCAATAGATATATGAAAAAATGTTCAACATCTCTAGTAATAAGAGAAATGCAAATCAAAACTACCCTAAGATTCCATCTCACCCCAATTAGAATAGCGATTATCAAGAACACAAGCAACAATAGGTGTTGGCGAGGATGTGGGGAAAAAGGTACACTCATACATTGCTGGTGGGGTTGCAAATTAGTGCAGCCACTCTGGAAAGCAGTATGGAGATTCCTCAGAAAGCTTGGAATGGAACCACCATTTGACCCAGCTATCCCACTCCTTGGCCTATACCCAAAGGACTTAAAATCAGCATACTACAGAGATACAGCCACATCAATGTTTATTGCTGCTCAATTCACCATAGCCAGATTGTGGAACCAACCTAGATGTCCTTCAATTGATGAATGGATAAAGAAACTGTGGCATATATATACAATGGAATATTACTCTGCCATGAAGAATGATAAAATTATGGCATTTGCAGGCAAATGGATGAAATTGGAGAATATCATGCTAAGTGAGATAAGCCAATCTCAAAAATCCAAAAGATGAATGATCTCACTGATAAGTGGATGATGACACATAATGGGGGGTGGAAGGGGGGCAAGAATGGAGGAAGGAGGGACTATATAGAGGGAAAAGAGAGGTGGAAGGGGTGGGGGGGAAAGAAAAAAATAACGGAATGAATCAAACATCATTACTCTATGTAAATGTATGAATATGCAAATGGTAGGCTGTTACTCCATGTACAAACAGAAACAACATGTATCCCATTTGTTTACAATAAAAATAAATTTTAAAAAAAGATGAATGTGTCCTTGATCATCATATACCTCCCAGTTCACCCACAACTTTAATGTTATCATATGCAATTGGGACACCTAAAAGACGCAGGAGTTCAGCATCTAGTTGCTCTCGGATACCGGTGCGTTTCCTGTTGAGGTAGAGGGGCGACAGAGCAATGTGCGGTCTATGCGACCCGGCCACCAGGCACCAGAGCACAAGCAGCAGCATAAGTGGGCAGCTCCAGGCAAGGCAGGACCGACTGTTCCTACCACTGGCCCCTCGGAGGCCGCCTTCAGCCGCGGAGACTCCTGAAGCGCAAAATTTATTAAGTGGATGAACAGACAGAGGAAGGTAGGTGTCTCACAGTTGCAATTGGGGTTACAGATGAACAAGCAGAAGAGGCTGGAATTGATTCAGGCGGCAATGCGCTCAAGTTGGAGACATCGGTAAGAACTCATGTTTGGCTTAATATATGAGGTTTACATATAGAAATAGTTATGTACTTGTGTGTGTGTGTATACATGAATTAGTATACATACATGTATTTCCTTGTTCTATCAGCTGAGGTGGCACAGAAAAGCAAAGACATCTCAAAAGCAAAGAACACTGGGAAGAATCCAGATCAGGTTCCTAAGATCATTATCCATTCTCCAATAAAAGGAACAAGGGGGCTGGGCTATAACTGGATGGTAGAGCACTTGTCTATCATGTGCAAGGGCCTAGATTTGATGCCCAGCACCAAAAATGAAAAGTTAAGGTTATTTTTTAAGGACCTAAAAAAAATACATAAAAGGAACAAGAGATCCTTGGATAAATGACTTATTCTGGGACTGGGGGAGGCAAAATACAACATGAGATCATCTTGTAACGCTAGAAAATAAGGAAGTGCTAAAATAAAACCCCCAAATGATAGAGGTACGTCAAAGAGATATGGAACCAGATTAAAACACTCCCATTAGCCAAAATTAGCATAATGTTAGCAACAAAATGAAGCAGTATTTGAATTATTACCCAATATAAAATAAACATCCATGAATCCATGCTGACATTAAAATAGAATAAGTAAATGGGTGAGAAGAGGTCAATTTCTCTTAGAGAAGGATTCAAAATAATTTATGTGGATACTCTCCCCTCAAGGAGGCACAGCATAACTTACTCCTTAAGTATACATTTGCAAATTCCATAATATAATTTTTGGAAATAAAATTTTGTTTTATTTTATGGTATGGAAAAAGAAAAAGAAAAGAGTGACTTTACAGCTGAGAAACCTGACAAACACGACCTAAGGCGATCAAGGTCAACACCAATAGTGTAAGTCATGTATCAGACACTCTATGAAGACAGACCTTTGCCTCCCAAACCCACAGCCACATTCCAATAAGAAAATATCAAAAAATGATAAAGGGGGGATATTGTGCAAAACACCTGGCCAGTATTCTTAAAACCTGACAGGTTCATCAAAAACAAGTCTGAAAAACTTGCAGCCCAGACAAACTCAATGAAATGTGATAACCATATTTAACGTTAATGAAATGTGATAACCATATTTAACGTTTTATGCTGGGTGGGATCCTGAAAGAGTAGAACAACATTTGGTAAAAGCTAAGGAGAGTTCACTAACTAGAACAAATAAAAAATAATTTGCACAAAAAGAAAAAAAAAAAGCTAAAGAAACCTTGATAAAGACTTCACGTATTTGTACAGATTTGTGTTAATAACATATAAATATTGATCCATGAATTGTAACAAATTTATCATACTATTATAAGATGTGAGTAATAAGAGAAACTAGGTATGGCATATGTGGTAATTCTCTGTACTGTATTCACAAGTTTCTATAAATATAAAATTCTTGTAAAACTAGTTTATTAGGAAAAATGCACATCTCACTGCGTGTACTTCATTGAATTTATAGTCTTTTGGAAAGTGCTAGCAGCCTTTCCCAATTGAGTTTATTTTTAAGTTATTTACCAAATTAGTGGTATAAAATTTAAGTATATTAATTATAAAAGAATGAAATACTCATTATGACTGATGAAATAATACAGAGATATGTGAAGATATGGTTAACCATCCTCCTCCTCCTCTGACTATTATTAACAGTTGAGTCTGTATCCTTTATACTATACCCATGCTCATAAAAACATACATAGAGCCAGGCATGGTGGTCCATGCCTGTAAATCCAGCGACTTGGGAGGCCAGTCTCAACAACCTAGACCCTTAGCAAATTAGCAAGACCCTCTCTCAAAATTAAAAAAAAATAAAAATAACTAGGGATGTACCAGAGTGGTAAAATGCCCCCTGGTTCAATCATCAATTAAAAAAAAAAAAAAAAAGGAACTATACATATATTTTTTAAAGGATCACATATATACTTTATTCTGGAATTTCAGATCTTTAATTTGTCCCATGAGAGCAACTTTACCTGCTTAGAAGTATAACTTCTTTTAATAATTTCTATGTAATCTATAATTCATTATTTGAGTTCCTTTTTTATTATACTGATATTTTGGAGAATTTGTATTTATTCAAAAGTAGTTATGATTTTGATAATTAGAAAATGTAGTCTATAAAAATCTCCTTTTAAAAATTTCATGAAGCATATGATTAGTTTTTATAACTGTTCCATGTGTATAAGAATAGAATGTGTAATCCCTGTTGAGTAAAAGGATCTATGTCTAAATCTATTAGAGTGAGCTTCTTTCATTATTTAAATCCTTTCTTGTATAGTTAATCTATGTCCATCTTGTTCTATAAAATATTAATTTTTAAAATTATATTCTGATTATTTCTGTTTTTGCTTTGTATATTTTCTTGAAAATTATATTTAGTGTGCACATTGTTGTTCATATTATGATCACAGTTTAAATAGTTTGGTGTAGAATTTTCTCTTGGTCTTTTTTTCTTTTTTAAAATTTTTTATTTGTTCTTTTAGTTATACAAGACAGTAGAATGTATTTTGACCTATTATATATACATGGAGTATAACTTCTCATTCTTTTGGTTGTACATGATGTGCAGTTACACTGGTCTTATATTCATATATGAATCTAGGAAAGTGATGTCCCATTCATTCTACTCTCTTTCCTATTCCCATTCTGCTCCCTCCTCTTCATTCCCCTTTGTCTAATCCACAGTACTTCTATTCTTCCCTTCCCTGTATTGTGTTGATCTTGTTTTAATTTGGCTTGCTTTTAATTTCTCATTTCCCTGGTAAAATTTTGCCTGGTCCTTCCACTTTCCCCCTCTACTTTGTTTGAAATATGTTAGACTAGATGTATTTTTTCCCCCAAGATGACAATTCCCTGTCATTTCATTGTGAGATTTGTTAGTTCACATACTTTCAACTAATAGTTATTTTATGTTTTGCCTTCTTTCATGTTGACTTCTTTTTTCTTTTCTTTTTCTTTTGTCCTAAATTTCTTTTATCAGAAATAAAATGTTATTTTCTGCTTACTTGTTAGTTCTCTGCTTATTCCTTTCTAATTTTATTTCTGGGGAATTCTAATTTGTGTTTTGTTCTAACTCCTGAAACTGCCCTCAAAGTCTCCTCTTCTCCTCATAATGCCCATCTCCTTTGCTTGGTTTTGCTTCTGTTATAGGTTGTTCTTTTTCACTTTATCTCCCAAACTGCTAATAGAGTCCTGAGCAAGGACCACCCTGTTTCCCAATTAGTCTAATGAGATTTATTTTTGAATATTATGTTTCATGACTGCAATAAGTCTTCTTGTGCATGTGTGTGCTATAATTTTTTCCCAGGAAGCCCTCATTACTTCTTTTTTAAAGATTGATTCTGCCTGTCCTGTCACCAGTGGTTCAATGAGACCCATCAGGCTTCAGCTTGGTTTTCGCCTTTCCAGTTACCAACCAGCTGAGGCAATCAGCCCTTTTCCTTCACTTGTTCACAGTTGATCTCTCTCAATTGCTCAGTCAGCCTGTGAGGCTCCTTCAAATAGGGACACACCAGCAAGTCATACCTGATAGAAGCAGTTGATTTGTTTGTTCATTTTTTTAATGTGCCAGTCTTTGATTCTTATATTACCTCTCTGCAGAGGCAAAAGAAAAGGGCATCTTTGCTCTCTGGTCTCACCAGATGCAAATAACAACCCTCTTCCAACCATAGGGACGGCATTTTCAAGAAAAATTTCAAGATCACTGGGTTTGACGTATCTCCTTCTAGGTGCATGGGCCACTGGAAAGCACAGTCCTTCTTTAGGGAATTCACAGACTTAGTTTGATATGAATGCTGAACTTCAATGCCAGGCCTTGTGAAAACACACGCTCTCCTTCCTGAGGCTCCCCAAGCTTTACCTATTGGAGAAGAGTGAATTCTTCTGAGTACCCTTGCTATGGACAATCTTGTTCCTCCAAGGGTACAGGTGTGACTGAGAAAGGACCTACAGGACAACCAAGGTTTCTGTTAAGAACCCTATCAAACCCTCCAGCAGCACTCCTCACTGAGGTAATTTTCCTCGGACCGTGGGTCAGTCTAATCTTCTCATGTCCTACATGTGTCTGCCGGGATGTTTCTTTCCCCACTTCCCTCACTTTCCTCAGGTCTCTGAACAAAAGTGACATCCCTGTGACTGGAGGTGTAGCTCAGTGGTAGAGAACATGCTCAAAGCTCAGGTTCAATGTCCATCTCTTCTCCAACCTGCAGATCTGGCTGTTTTGTTATTTTGTAGACAAAAGTCTAAGTGAGAGATATCCAGGATATGTGCTCCAGGCCCTTTCTGTTTGAATATTCCCACCCTGGGCCATGTGAATATTTTAAAAAACCAATCACTTTTATTTCCACAGGAATAAAAGAAGTTTGTGTGAACTCCAAGGCAAAGATGGCATATAAGCAGATGCATCGATTTCTGTTCTGCTCTTTAAAGACCACATTAAAATGACAACAAATGATTTTACAGACCTAAACTAACAAAAATAATAGATATGGAGACAGCTCTAAATTTTTCTAAGCTAATGGGTTGGTGATGTAGTTGGGGATGTAAAGTACTTGCCTAGTATGTATAAAGATCTGGATTCAATCCCCAACTCTGAAAAAAAAAAAAAAAAAAGAAAAAGAAAAAAGATAAAATTTTTCACAAACTAGAAAACAAATAGATTAGCAGGAACTTAGTAAAACAAAGAAAACTTATTTTTAAATTAGCAGAAGAGGGAGATAAGGGCTAACCTAGTCTAAGTCACAGAAACTGGATATACTGGGTATCTCTAAAAACAGGTATGATCCAAGATACAACTCAGAAAACAACAACAACAAAAACAAAAACAAACAAACAAAAACAAACAAACAAACAAACAAACAAAAACCAGAGGAATCCAAACTGGGAAACTTGTATTAGGGGAGGTACTAGTGTTAAGCACCTCTGGGTTCAATCCCTGCTACAAAACAAAACTAAAAATTCCACAGTTAAATATGATAATGGAAAGTGCAGGTTGTCAGGTAGATCCCAGCTTGTCTCTCCTGCTCCTCATTTCCATGTCTAGCTCTTCTTCCAACCCATAGGCCCTAACAACTTTCCCAGACCCTATCATCAGACACCTGCTGACAAACCTATAGTAGACAGCACAGAGGTAACAGTTTTCTACAGTCCTCTCCTTGAGGTCCTGTGACTAGTCCCACTCTGATGTGGCTGGACATGATAAGCTTCTTAAATCTCCCTAGAAACCCCGATTTGTCTACCTACTAGTGACTTTACTATTAACATTTTCTCTTTTCTCAGTTCTTCATTTCCCAAGTACCACCCATAGTTATTTAGTTCTAATTCTTCTGACAAATCTCTCAACATGTATAGAAGTTCTTCTGGACATAGTGACACATACCTGTAATAGGAGACTCAGCAGGATGAGGTAGGAGGATTGCAAGTTCAAGGTCAACCTGAGCAATGTAGTGAGAAACTGTCTCAAAAGAAAAGAAAAGATAAAAGAATAGCAAAAAAGAGAATGAGAATTTTTAAAAATATAGAGAGTATCTGCTTCCCTAATGTAACGTGGACAAATAAAGTCCCCAATCCCCATTCACGTGCTTAGAGTTTCCATCCAGTGTTTTCATCTTCTTAATCAGGCACCTGAAGAAAGCCTCTGTATTTTCAAATTAGAACTATTGTTACACGTGTGCAGTTTATTCAAGACTGTCATGTACATAGTGGACAAAATTGAGTTCTTACTTGAAATATCTTGTCTGTCTAGATGTTTAGAAGTGTCCAAAATATGTTAAATGTAGAGATGGTAAAATAACACTTTGTAAATATCTTTTTGCCTAAATTCATATGAAATATTGTCTTTTGGGAATAGAACTGTTAAACCACCTCTGTAAGCAATATAGTACTGTCTGTCCTTGTTAGGTGACATGGTGGAGATGGGAGGGAAGCAATTGCAAAAAGTAACATGTTAGTGTGTACATACTGGGACATTTTCAGACATCAGTTTTCTATATGCTTTGTGCATTTTGTTTTGCTGTGTTTATATTGGACAACTGAGTTCCAATTTTGCAACAACTAGTCTCTACATGTTAAAAAGGTTGCCAGTATATGACCAAGTAGTTAGTAAAATTAGTACATTTTATACATTTTATGTTGAAATTCATAGGAAAACTTGTCCTCTGTAAATGACTTTTGGATATGAAGTTGTTCAACCACCTCTATGTGTTACACATGCCTGCACTTGTCCACTGAATTGAAAGTAGAGAGAAGTGAGGAGGGAAAGTCCAAGAACAAAATGGTCATATTAGAAGATACCTCAGACTATAACCATTGCTCTGGGTGCAATTTATTTACCAGTGCTGTGTGCATAGTTGACAGGTTCTCATGTGGAATATCTAGTTCGTCTATATATTTAGAAGTGTTTGACATATTTAAAAGTAGAAGTAGTAGAATAAAACTTTTTGTAAATAGCTTTTAAAAACTGATGGGAAATACTGTGTTTGGAATTGTTAAACCGCCTCTGAACAGGACAAAACAAAACACTGTAATAGGAAGAACCCCAAAACAAATCAACAAAAATTTCTCAGCTTATGACAAATGGGGTGGGGGAGCTGATTTCCCCAAATACTATCATAAATCTCCTTTAAGAAAAAAAGAGACAATACTGCAGACAATATAAAAGCAAAAAAGAAGCCAATCTATTATGAACAAAATCCAACAATAAAAAGAGTTCCTGGAAATTAGAAAGCTAATAGTAATTGAGAAACCCATCTGAAGAACTGGATATAATACTGAAGCCATTTCCAAGAAATATAAATCACTCACTCACTCACTCAATCAATCAATCAATAAGAAAGGGGAGAAAAAGAATTTAAAAAGTAGACTGGTCCAGAGATTTTGATTTCTATAGAAATAGATGCTTGAGAAAAATATTAAAGAGAAAAAAATCAACAATGAAATACATCAAGTCCCACAAACTAAAGGGTTCCTGGATTAACAAGACTCATTCAACTGGGTGCAGTGGTGTACACCTGTAATCCAGCAGCTCAGGAGGCTGAGGCAAGAGGATTACAAGTTCACAGTCAGCCTCAGCAACTTAGTGAGGCCCTGTCTCTAAGTAAAATATTTTAGAAAGGGCTAGAGATGTGACTCAGTGTTAAAGACTCCTGGGTTCAATCCCTGGTACAAAAAAAAAAAAAAATTACATTAAGGTACAACATTTTAAATTCCACAACATAGGGGGAGAAAGGGGGTGGTATTCTACTCTATTTGGAGAATAAAAACTGGTGGCACACAAAAGCTAAGAGTCAATTTAGACTCCTAAATTTTAGTACTGGAGCAAGGTCTTCAAACTCTGAAGAAAAAGTCTTTCCTGAAAACACTTCTGTATATTTCAAGAGAGAAAGTAGTCTTTTATGCCTGGTCAAGTAAGAAACGAACTCTCATTCACTCTTTCAGGAGCTACTAAAGGAGATGGTCAACCTGAGAGAAGAATTAGACCAAGGAGGAGAATACAAAGAATAGGACAAGAGAGGAGGTGAGGGAGAATTTGAAGGTGACAAAGGATTCCCCCTCTGCCTGGTACACATAGGTGCCCATGGTGAGCACAGAGTTCTAAAAATAATGGAATCTGGGCTGAGGTTGTGGCTCAGTGGTAGAGCACTTGCCTTGCACAGCACATGTGAAGAAGTGTTGGGTTTGATACTCAGCACCACATAAAAATAAATAAAATAAACATATAAAAAATGGAAATTAATTAATTAATTTAAAAAATAAAAATTTTGGAATCATTTTGTTTGTTGATAAATCCACAATGCTGGGTCGGTTGCTGTTGCAGAGAGAGCTGGCGGGTGAGTCAGGCTGCCTGCATGGGGGGCAGGCAGACAACCCGCCCAGCCACCAGGCCAAAGACAGACACCATCACTGAGCGACCCCGCCCGACCGCCACACCTAGGAGGTCTGTCGCCATCTTGGAGCAAGCCAGCAGACCAGTCAGCCTGCCTGCATCGCGGAGCTAGCCACAGGCTTCTGTATAGGCTGGTACAGGCATTTTGAATTATTCCTGAGGGCATGGCCATCATCATTGGAAGGGCAGCTCCCTTCCTGAGACACCTACAGGAGACTGGAGGACCTTTCACAAGACCCAGGAGTCAAGAAGAGGAGGGATTGAGAGACTCGGGACCAACTCAGAGCCACCAGTGAGTCTCTCCCTCTGGGCGGGCTCCCCAGATGGGAGCAGTAGTCCTGAAATGCAGGGAACATCGTGGAGTAGAGTGGCCCAGTGAGACTCCCCTGCTGGAGCCGAGAACCCAGCCAACCGGGAGCATTGCAGAGGAGGGCCACACAGCGAGAGGCTTCAATGCGGAGTGAGGGTCGAGGCCCAGGCGGTAGCTCTGGTCCCCAGGGAACATAGCAGAGGAGGGCTGCTCAGCAAGGGAATCCCTCGCAGGAACAGGCTTCCCAACCCAGGCAGTAGGTCAGGACCCCTGGGAACACCACAGAGGAGGGCTTCCCAGTCCAGGTGGTAGTTGTGGAACGAAGGGAACTTCTCAGAGAAGAGCTGCCCAGCGAAACTTCCCCACTGGGTAAGTCTTCCCTGTTGGGAGAGGCTTTCCACCAGAGCAGTAGAACCAGAGACACAGGCCTAGAACAGACATGCCCCAGTCTGCAGTCTAGTCTCCCTTTGACTGACCATTAGTCAACAAGTGGAGGCACCTCTGCTCACTGACGGGGAATATACCCCTCCTGAAGGCCACCACCTCTAGAGGGGCAGCGTCCTAGTGGAGCACCGCATTAACAAGTTCCTCCAAGACATCAGGCTACTGAAGGCTAAAAAGTAAGTTATTGGAAATCTACAAAGACAATATTAGTCAATAGAGGAAATCTGCAATATCCCAGAGTTTCACTACTAGAGGGGTCGATACCTGAGCAATATGAGAAAACAAGGGAAGAAAATGTCCCAAACAAACCTAGATGGTATCGCAATAAAATCCAATGACAGCATGGCAGAAGAAATGTCAGAAACCGAGTTCAGAATGTATATAATTAAAACAATCAGGGAAGCAAACGAGGAGATGAAAGAGCAAATGCAGGCATTGAATGATTACACCAATCAACAGTTAAAAGAGCAAATGCAGGAAGCAAAAGATCATTTCAATAAAGAGTTAGAGATACTGAAAAAAAAACAAACAGAAATCTTGAAATGAAGGAAACAATAAACCAAATTAAAAACTCCATAGAAAGCATAACCAATAGGATAGAACACCTGGAACACAGAACCTCAGTTATTGAAGACAAAAAATTTAATCTTGAAAACAAAGTAGACCAAACAGAGAAGATGGTAAGAAATCATGAACAGAATCTCCAAGAACTATGAGATATCATGAAAAGGCCAAATTTAAGAACTATTGGGATTGAGGAAGGCTTAGAGAAACAAACCAAAGGAATAAATAATCTAGTCAATGAAATAATATCAGAAAATTTCCCAAATCTGAAGAATGAAAGGGAAAATCAAGTACAAAAGGCTTATAGGACTCCAAATACACAAAATTACAACAGACCCACACCAAGGCACATTATAATGAAAATACCTAACATACAAAATAAAGACAGAAATTTAAAGACTGCGAGAGAAGAGAATCACATTACATTCAGGAGAAATCAATACAGATATAAGCAGATTTTTCAGTCCAGACCCTAAAAGCTAGAAGGGCCTAGAACAACATTTTTCAAGCCCTGAAAGAAAACGGATGCCAACCAAGAATCTTATACCCAGAAAACTTCCTTCAGATTTGATGACAAAATAGAATCCTTCCATGATAAACAAAAGCTAAAAGAATTTATGAAATGAAAGGCAACATTACAGAACATTCTCAGCAAAATATTCCATGAGGAAGAGATGAAAAATAATGATGTAAATCAGCAAAGGGAGCAACTACCCTAAAGGAACAGTCAAATAAAGAAGAAACCAAGTCATGTCAAAAAAAAAAAAAAAAAAAAAAAAAGAGCCAAATGACTGGGAATACAAATCTTATCTCAATAATAACCCTGAATGTTAATGGCCTGAACTCATCAACCAAAAGACATAGACTGGCAGATTGGATTAAAAAGAAAGATCCAACAATTTGCTGCCTGCAAGAGACTCATCTCATAGAAAGAAATACCCACAGACTAAAGGTGAAAGGATGGGAAAAAACATACCATGCACATGGACACAGCAAAAAAGCCAGAGTATCCATCCTCATATCAGATAATGTGGACTTCAAGCCAAAGTTAGTCAGAAGGGATATAGAAGGACATTTCATACTGCTCAAGGGAAGCATAAATTAGCAAGACATAACAATCATAAATATCTATGCCCCAAACAGTGGCTCATACACATACGTCAAACAAATCCTTCTTGATTGCAGAAATTAAATAGACCACAACACAATAATACTAGGTGATTTTAACACACCTCTCTCACCACTGGACAGATCCTCCAAACAAAAATTGAACAAAGAAACCATAGATCTCAATAACACAATCAATAATTTAGACTTAAAGGACATTTATAGAATATACCATCCAACAAAGAGCGAATACACCTTCTTCTCAGCAGCACATGGATCCTTCCCTAAAATAGACCATATTTTATGCCACAAAGCTAATGTTAGCAAGTACAAGAAGATAGAGATACTACCCTGTATTTTATCAGATCATAATGGATTGAAATTAGAAATAAATGACAGAGTAAAAAACAGAAACTACTCCAACATCTGGAGATTAAATAATATGCTATTGTATGATGAATGGATAACAGAAGATAAGGTAAATGAGAACACAGAAACATCATATCAAAATCTCTGGGACACTATGAAAGCAGTACTTAGAGGAAAATTTACTTCATGGAGCACATTCAATAAAAGAAGAAAAAAATCAACAAATAAATGACCTAACACTACAGCTCAAAGCCCTAGAAAAAGAAGAACAAAGAAACACCAAAAGTAGTAGAAGACAGGAAATAGTTAAAATCAAGCTGAAATCAATGAAATTGAAACAAAAGAAACAATGAAAAAAATTGACAAAATAAATAGTTGGTTCTTTGAAAAAATAAACAAAATTGATAAACCCTTAGCCACACTAACAAAGAGAGGGAGAGAGAAAACCCAAATTACTAAAATTTGGAATGAACAAGGAAATATCACAACAGACACGATTGAAATAAAAAACATAATTAGAAGCTATTTTGAAAATCTATACTTTAACAAAGTAGAAAATCTCGAAGACATCAACAGGTTACTAGAGACATATAAATTACCTAAACTCCAGGAAGACATACACAATTTAAATAGATCAATTTCAAGTAATGAAATAGAAGAAGTCATCAAAAGCCTACAAACAAAGAAAAGTCTGGGACCAGATGGGTTCTCAGCCTAGTTCTACAAAACCTTTAAAGAACAGCTCATTCCAATACTCCTCAAAGTATTGCATAAAATAGAAGAGGAGGGAACCCTCCCAAACTCATTCTATGAAGCCAATATCACCCTGATACCTAAATCAGACAGAGACACATCAAGGAAAGAAAATTTCAGACCAATATCCTTACTGAACATTGATGCAAAAATTCTCAATAAAATCTTAGCAAATTGCATACAAAAATATATTAAAAAGATAGTGCACCATGATCAAGTGGGTTTCATCCCACGGATGCAAGGTTGGTTCAACATCTGGAAATCAATCAATGTAATTCACCATATCAACAGACTTAAAATCAAAAATCACATGATTATTTTGATAGATGCAGAAAAAGCATTTGATAAAATACAGCATCCCTTCATGCTCAAAACACTAGAAAAAATAGGAATAGTGGGAACATTCTTTAACATTGTAAAGGCTATCTATGCCTTTATGGACAATATAATTCTAAATGGTGAAAAACTGAAAGCATTCCCCTAAAAACTGGAACAAGGCAGGGATGTCCTCTTTCATCACTTCTATTCAACATTGTCCTTGAAACTCTAGCCAGAGCAATTAAACAGGCGGAGGAAAATAAAGGTATATGAATAGGAAAAGAAGAACTCAAACTATCCCTATTTGCTAATGACATGATTATATATTTAGAGGAACCAGGAAATTCCACCAGAAAACTTTTAGAACTCATAAGTGAATTTAGTAAAGTAGCAAGATATAAGATCAATGCTCATAAATCCAATGCATTTTTATATATAAGTGATGAATCTTCAGAAAGAGAAGTTAGGAAAAATACCCCATTCATATTAGCCTTGAAAAAAACAAAATACTTGGGAATCAATCTAACAAAAGAGGTGAAAGACTTCTACAGTGAGAACTATAGAACACTAAAGAAAGAAATTAAAGAAAACCTTAGAAGATGGAAAGTTCTCCCATGTTCTTGGATAGGCAGAATTAATATTGTCAAAATGGCCATACTACCAAAAGTGCTATACAGATTCAATGCAATTCCAATTAAAATCCCAATGACGTACCTCACAGAAATAGAGCAAGTAATCATGAAATTCATCTGGAAGAATAAGAAACCCAGAATAGCTAAAGCAATCCTTAGCAGGAAGAGTGAAACAGGGGGCATCACAATATCAGACCTTCAACTATACTACAAAGCAATAGTAACAAAAACAGCATGGTATTGGCACCAAAATAGACAGGTGGATCAATGGTACAGAATAGAGGACACGGACACAAACCCCCAAAAATACAATTTTCTCATACTAGACAAAGGTGCCAAAAATATGCAATGGAGAAAAGATAGCCTCTTCAACAAATGTTGCTGGGAAAACTGGAAATCCATATGCAACAGAATGAAACTAAACACCTATCTCTCACCCTGCACAAAACTCAACTCAAAATGGATCAAGGACCTTGAAATTAAACTAGAGACCCTGCATCTTATAGAAGAAAAAGTAGGTCCAAATCTTCACCATGTCGACTTAGGATCAGACTTCCTTAACAGGACTCCCATAGCACAAGAAATAAAAGTAAGAATCAATAACTGGGATAGATTCAAACTAAATAGCTTTCTCTCAGCAAAGGAAACTATCAGCAGTGCAAAGAGAGAACCTACAGAGTGAGAGAAAATCTTTGCCACGCATACTTCAAATAGGGCACTAATTTCCAGAATCTATAAAGAACTCAAAAACTCTACACCAAGAATACAAATAACCCAATCAACAAATGGGTTAAGGAAATGAACAGATACTTCACAGAAGATCTACAAGCAATCAACAAACATATGAAAAAATGTTCAACATCTCTAGTAATAAGAGAAATGCACATCAAAACTACCCTAAGATTCCATCTCACCCCAATTAGAATGGCGACTATCAAGAATACTAGCAACAATAGGTGTTGGCGAGGATGTGGGGGAAAAGGTACACTCATACATTGCTGGTGGGGCTGCAAATTAGTGCAGCTGCTCTGGAAAGCAGTGTGGAGGTTCCTTAGAAAACTTGGAATGGAACCACCATTTGACCCAGCTATCCCACTCCTTGGCCTATACCCAAAGGACTTAAAATCAGCATACTACAGAGATACAGCCACAACAATGTTCATAGCTGCTCAATTCACAATAGCCAGAGTGTAGAACCAACCTAGATGTCCTTCAATTGATGAATGGATAAAGAAACTGTGATATATATTTATATATATATATATATACATATATATAATACATATACATATATATAATATATATATTAATATACACATATATATAATACGTATACATATATATAATATATATAATATATATATGTATATATATATGTATATATATATACAATGGAATATTACTCAGCCATAAAAATAATAAAATTATGGCATTTGCAGGCAAATGGATGAAAATGGAGAATATCATGCTAAGTGAGATAAGCCAATCTCAAAAAAACAAAGGACAAATGATCTCGCTGATAAGCGGATGATGACACATTATGGGGGGTCGGAGGGGGGCAAGAATGGAGGAAGGAGGGACTTTATAGAGGGATAAGAGGAGTGGGAGGGGTGGGGGAGAGAAAAAAATAACAGAATGAATCAAAAACTATTACCCTAGGTAAATGTATGATTACAAAATCGGTATGCCTCTACTTCATATACAGAGAAACAAGATGTATCCCATTTGTTTACAATAAAATGAATTAAAAAAAAAAAAAGATCCACAATGTTAATGGTATAGAAAAATGTGAAAAATGTGGCAATAATGTAAGACCTAGGTAAATGTGAATAGCTGTATTAGATCTGCTGCCTCTCCAATATCTTTATTTTTATATATTCATTTATTTTATCCAGAGACACTTTACCACTGAGCCACATTCCCTGCACTTTTTTTTTTTGAGACAGAGTCTTGCTAAGTTGTTGAAGGTCTTACTAAATTGCTGAGGCTGGCCTTGAGCCAGTGATTATCCTGCCTCTACCTTCCAAGTCACTGGGATTATAGGCGTGTACCACTACACTGAGCTTCTATAACCACTATGTTTAAGAAGACTTCTGATTCGAGCTTGCCTAGCACATATGAGGCCCTGGGTTCAATCCCCAGTACAACACACACACACACACACACACACACACACACACACACAAAATTTCTGTGATTCCTGTAGAGTATAATATACAACACACACACATGCACACACAAAAATCTCTGCAAACTATAGGATTTAGATTGATATGATCATCAATATGTAGATACACATATACATAGAATATCTTTGGAAGTTGAATATTATGAAAAGCTAGCAGTCACACTTGCTGTCCTGAGGATGGAAAGCCAGTTGGCTGATGGAAAAGGAACCTGAGGAAGACTGACTTTTCTCAGTTACTATTTTGTTGCTTCTGAATTTATACCATGCAATTATTACCTATTTCAAAAAATAAAAAATCAATAAAATCCCAAACCCCAAACCCCAAAAGGAACAATCTCAGACTTTTCAACAGTCAATTGGAAGATAGGCGGGAACAAAATTATCACCTCCTGATTCTCAAGGAAAATTATTACCACCTAAAATTCCACCCAGAGTCACACTATCAGGTGTTAGATAAAACAAAGATATTTAACTTTCTTCAGGCATAAAAACCTCAAAACAAAGTTCCTGATACAATTTTCCATGAAACTAAGAAAATATGTTTCAAAAATTGAATAGATGATCCGGGCTCAGTGGTGCACACCTATAATCCCAGCGTCTCAGGAGGCTGAGGCAGGAGGATTGTGAGTTCAAAGTCAATCTTAGCAACTTAGTGAGGCCCTAAGCAAATCTGTGAGACCCTGATAAATAAAGTACAAAATATATTTTATTAAATTCAAAATATAAATAAAATATAAAAAAGTGTTGGAGATGTGACTCAGAGGTTAAGCATACCTGGGTTCAATCCCCAGTACCAAAAAAATAAAAAATAAAAATGAGCAGACAAACCTAGAAACCTGAAGATGAAGGATATGAAGAATGGAAAACCTAGCCCAGGAGAAAGATAAAAAAGAATCCTCAGGTGAAGGATGACCCCAGTCCAACCAGTAAGAACTAAACCTGGCAGCCTAGCAGATACCTATTCCAGATTACAGCAGGTCATATGACCCCAGAGAGACTTATTCCGACAAGTGATGTGGGGAGAGTTCCTGGCAGACCTGGAAACCCTGAGAGACATTTTTGGAAACTGATGTGCTCTATTCATGGTCCTACCTTTTCTCAAATCCATTCCACAGATTCTCAGTTCTAACTGGGAGTTTGTCAGGGATGGCTGCTGATGTAAAGATGGTGGTTCTGGGAGCTGCAGTTTGAAGAGCAGAACATTCTGGCTGAGGTTCGGATGTACAGACAGTTGTAAGGAGTATCAAGGCTGGACCAGGACCATGGGGAGAGAAAACCAAGTCCATCATCCCTGAGTTGAAGATAAAGAGGGTTTGAGCTCTTTGCCATCATTGTCAGCAGTGAACACCAGTAAAGAACTCAAGCCCATAAATGAGACAAGCCAGACAGCGTACCCCTAAGCACCAGGCTGAGTCCTAGGAGGATCTGTTTTCCTCAATTTTCTCCGTAATCTTGCCCTATAACTC
Source organism: Sciurus carolinensis (assembly GCF_902686445.1). Taxonomy (NCBI): domain Eukaryota; kingdom Metazoa; phylum Chordata; class Mammalia; order Rodentia; family Sciuridae; genus Sciurus; species Sciurus carolinensis. The sequence continues at coordinate 42,986,864 of NC_062219.1, read as the reverse complement.
CATCTTATTCCCCAAAGATATCAGTAGAAGTTCAAGAACACCACCTCCTCTCAGATGTTACTCGGGGAGGAACACAGAAAGGAGCAGAATCCCAAAACAACTTGGGTAATATAATGTAATCCAAGTTACCTACAGAGAAAAATTTAATTATTGGATCCTATTGCTTCAAGCTGAATTGGGTTAAAACTGATTTATATATATTTTATGATTACCCAAGAGGCTAAAGAAGCTGGCTTTTCTTTGCACATATGGGTTGTAGTTGCGTGAATCTGCAACCTCAGGTTATAGAAGTTAAATCACAGAAGGAAAGATTTTATCCATGAGAAGACTGAAGCACAGAGAGTAAATGTCCCTGCCAAGGCTCCAGCTGAAAATTGAATGGCAATTTCAACTACACTTGACTTCAGTAGAAAGCAGTTCTTTTTGAAAAATACAAGTATCATCTCCCCACAGTCAGGGCTCTTTCCCCTACATTTGGACTTTCCAGTCACTACTTTTCCCACTTCAACTTCTAGTTAACGGTGCAGTTCTTTATTCTGCTCCTGACCATTTGTCCAAAAACTTTTGCAGATAATGGTCAGCTTAAATTTTACTTACAATGACAGATGGCTAAAAACAACTTACAAGTTATTTTGTATCAGAACACCTATAAAAACAAAACAAACAAAAAAGGCACCCAAAGTCACTGGCAGACCCTAAATAGATGTCTTTAACAGGAACGAAATGTAGAAAGGAGAAAAATCCCAACCGGCAATTTTACATGGAGAATTCTAATAAGATTGGTTCGGCTTCCCCATTTAAGGTTTATAATGACATCAGAACACATGAAGAGCAAGAATGGAGGAAGGAGGGACCGTATAGAAGGATAAGAGGGGGGGGAGGAGTGGGGGGGGGAGAAAAAAAATAACAGAATGAATCAAAAACTATTACCCTAGGTAAATGTATGATTACACAAATAGTATGCCTCTACTTCATGTACAAACAGAGAAACAACATGTATCCCATTTGTTTACAATGAAAATGAATTTAAAAAAAAAAAAAACACATGAAGAACATACCAGCTGACAGGAGAATGTTTTTAACATGAAAGACCACTCAGACTTTTCACAAAATACTTGAATGGTCAAAATAGGAAGGCAGCTGTTGCCTGTTGTAGGATGCTGGACCTCCTGTCATTTAACTTTCTTTTAAAATTAAAAGTGGTCCTGACTATTAAAGACCCAATTATGTCAACAATTATTTTTCCTGTGGTTTTAAAATAATTAATTGGATTCCTATTCCTTGTGGGCCCTCAACAAAATGGTGGGGTCTCCTGTAATACTCTGTAAATTATAACTTTCCTTCAGCTACACTGTTTCTTATTCTCACACTATTCACTGTGGTGGATGACACAGATGAGAAGCTGTGGAATGGAGAATTCAAGTAACTTCTGCAAGGTCACATTACTGGAACATGAGGAGCTGGGATTCAAAATAGAGTCTTCCCACTGCAAATCCCTTTCTACTCCGGTTCTTTCCTGAATTTATCCTATTTGCAATAGGGCAGTGATTCTCTAACCCTAACTCTGCCCCAGCAAATTACTCATACTTTTTCTTTATAATCAAAAAGTAGTTTGTCAAAAATCACTGTCAAAAATCCTTAATCTGGTGAACTGTATTGCCCTTCTAAATTTAACTCCGTACCAAATTATGCACAGACAGAGATTCCTTGGCCTGCAGGTCTAAGATTCTGAGATTTTCTGTAGTGCCTGACAGACCTTTTCGATCCATCGTATTTAGTCACATCAATCATATCACCTCAAAGAATACATTGTAAAGAAATAATGTAACCTGATTGATGTGAACAGATGTGACATGGGACAATTAAATTTTAGTTTAGGGACCCAAGGAAAAAAACACCTGATGCTCTATAAGGTTCAGTAAACAAAGACTCCATTGCTAACAATATAAATACTATTTATGGGCTTTGTTTCCCCAAGTGGGAAAGAGAAGAAATATAATATATGTAAATAGTGTAATATGTGTTCATCTGGCATGCATGGGCAGAAAATTTCCTCTAAGTGTCTGAAATCCAATATTTCCCATTGCATTCCAGAGCCAAGTCGAACCTAGCAATGCTAATCCACAGGGGGAAAAATAATGTGTTTAGGTAATAAATTATTTATCATTATCATACATATGGATGAGAGTACATTAAAATAATTCAATACATTCCTTTTACAAAGGATTTTAATAGATGTGAAATATAAATGACATTTTATTGCAAGAAATTTTAAAGCATTTAGATGGTGAAATTTTAAAAGCATTTACATATTAATTGTTACCAAAGATTGCGACCGTGCCTTTCAGGATTTTCTTTTTGTTGAGTTTTATCTCATAATTTAAGCCTATGTAAAGCAGAGATCAAAATATATTGGATCCTGAGTTCAGTCTCTCTCTCTCAGTGCAACACCCTGTTGCAGTGTTCTCTGTAACTAATGTCACGGTTTTCTTTGACTATATGCCTACTACCTTTATAGAATAAAACAAAATACACATACTCATGCACACATAAGCACATAAGCGCACATTTAAAACTGCCAAATATTTTCCTGTCCCCCCCCCGTTATACTAAAAGATGTGACACTTGAATATTTAAGCATTTTAATGAAAGGATAAAAATTTATAACCAATTCAACGTTTTTGAAGCTTATCTTTATTTCCCCCTTTTAATGTTTCTCTCTTTCCTTTTTTTTTTTTTTTTTTTTGTGGTGCTGGGGATCGAACCCAGGGCCTTGTGCTTGCAAGGCAAGCACTTTACCAACTGAGCTATCTCCCCAGCCCTCCTTTCTCTTTCTTTTATCTTGCTTTCCTCTCTTCCTCTTTTTTGCTTCATTATTTCTTTTACCAAGGATTTCAGTGCCTCATTCTTACATGCTGTACCTCTGGCCCTGGTGTGCACAAGTCATGCTTCCTGGGAAGCTGTACTGAGAGATGAAACTGTACAAAGGCTTCAGTGTAGTTGTGTGACCTTGACAATGGGACTGAACTCCTGGGCCCAAGATTTCTTATCTTGAGATGTTTATGCTATACCTTTCTTGGAATAACTCATGAGAATTAAATGATTCAAAAGTGCTCAACATAGTTGGTAGTGCAATAAATGCTCAGTATGTTAGTTTCTTTGTTTTGGTAGTTGAGGAATTGGCAATTTAATATTTTCATGGAAGTTACAGTTTAATCTACTAGTGTGGTAGCTTCTTTCTTTTCATGAATGCTCAAAAAAAGAAAATGAAGATGGAAATATAGGTTTTTTTCTCCTCTTGCCCTTCTGTAACTTAAATGCATATTAAAAGCATTCCCATGGAAACTAAAGAAGAATAGAGAAATATGCAGATAAGTGAAAATCAGAAGAAGAGCTGGAGAGGCATTAGAATTAGGAAACCAAACACCGTGTACAGCATCCCAGGCCCTTCACAATAATCCCATCCAAATGTTCAAGCTTCTGACCTCCACTCCTGAGAACCATGTGGTAAAGCTTCAGCTACATGGGAAAACTTGCCATGCCCAAACTTTCTTTGCCCATTGCTGTTGCTCCTTCTCTTACCTTTTTATATCATCCCTTTTTCTATTAAAATTCTACTTTCCCTTTCAAGAATTATCTCAAATATTACTTATTCTAGGAAACTCCCCACAAGTCTGCTAGAGGAGGTTAATTACAGCCTCTCTTTGGCTCCACGAGTTTCACAAGGGCAGCCCCAGTGTTTGACAGTTTTCCCTACCAAACTCCTTGAAGATGGGATCTTGTCTTCTTAATTTAATGATACCCAGAAAGAAAACCCATTAAATTTATATGGAATAGATTATTTAAAATATAAATATCTAGACAAGTAATCCTATTGTACTTAAATTAAAAAAAAATATTTCATGCATGTTGAGAGCTTAGGACATTTTTTTTCAACTTGCTTGCATAGCCCCCAACTCATCAGATTCCATCATTTAAACACAGTTCCTAACAGTAAGCAGGGAGGTTTGGAGAAGTCACAAAAACAGGAGATTGGAAGCTGCCTCTGTCCCAGCTTTGCCACTCAGTAGCTGAATCACTTGAGGAAATCATGTCTCTGGACCACATCAACTTATCTGTAAAATAAGATGTCAAGCTACAAGATTTCCAAGGATTTTTCCAGCTTATAATAGTAGAATATATTCCACTATTCTACAAATACCCATCCTGAGGTCTCACCATCACATTGCTTTCATCCAAGGATTTGTGATCATAGGCTTTGAGTTTAAATTAAAGTTTAAAATAAGATGACAGCGGTGACTTCACAACTGGAAAACTGGGTGCAGTTAGGATGCTTGGTCATCCCCTTTGTCTGAAGTTTGGGAAAGGCACTAATGTTGACATGTGGCCTTGGTTACTCTGAGTATGCAATAAATGATTGCCTTAGGTCAGATTTCCTCAAAGCAGAACCAGAGATGGAGAGACGTGTTCAAGTGATTTATTGGCAGAGGGTCTCAGGAGAAGAGTTTTGCAGGAAAAGGACTCAGGAGAAAATAAAGCTCAGCAAGGATGTGGTCTCAACTCAACAATAGCTTCACTTTGATCCTATAGACAAGCTCTGAAACGGATTTGAGTCACCTTGAGACACCGGGGCTGACATTAGGAACCCCATGTCAGTCAGTCTAACCTCCATGGTAGAGGTAGTAGTTTCTGACTTCTCTGTAAAAAGAAAGGGGAAACTGTGAGTTGCTAGTAACTAACCCTCAGGGTCTTTGTAAGATGGTACTTCAGCTGATAAATGGAATGTAGGCAAGGGACCAATGCCATCCTTTAGCTAAAATATCTTTGCTTTCTACAGCAAATTTTCAGAAAAGACAAAATATTTCCACGCTTGAGCACAAATGTTAATACTAGAGTATTTTCAGCTCTAAGCGTAGCCATGCATTTATTCACTTATTCATAGGTTAAATTAATAAACATGTATTGAGTTTTGCTGACCATGACCCTCTGCAGTAAACAATGCAATAGTTTTCAAGTCAGATGTCCTTGAATGTGAGTTTAATGGGTTTTAGTCATTTGATTTTAGAAAATAAACTTTAACAAGAGAATTGACCATTAGATGGGATGGATTCCCCTATCTTTTCTATAAAGGACTCTAAAGAGGTGAATGGATAACTTTTTTTTTTTTTTTTTTTTTTTTTTGGGTGCTGGGGATCGAACCCAGGGCCTTGTGCTTGCAAGGCAAGCACTCTACCAACTGAGCTATCTCCCCAACCCCATGAATGGAGAACTTTAACTAACCCCCAGCTGTACCAGAGGGTGGACCTGACCATATCACTAACCAGTGGGCTATTGGTGTCATGATCCCAGACCCACAGATATTACCTTTACCTGAATCAGAGCATCCAGCAGTTTAAAAGCCTCTGAATAATGTTTCAGAATATGCAGGGCTTAGAATTAATGAGCTTTACAAGTGATATACTCAGATTTTTTTTTTCTCATACGTAAGCTCAATTCTTTCCTGAATTTTTTTTTTTTTTTTTTTTTTTTTTTTTTTTTTTTTGTACCAATGATTGAACTCAAGGGCACTTGAGCCACATCCCCAGCCCTATTTTTAGAGACAGGGTCTCACTGAGTTACTTAGGGCCTCCCTAAGTTGCTGAGGCTGGCTTTAAACTCCGGATCCTCCTGCCTCAGCCTCCTGAGTCACTGGGATTACAGGCGTGTACCACTGTGCCCAGTAGTTCTTTCCTTTTGATTAAATGTTTGGGTTACTGTGGTCAACATGCTTGCAAATAAGGAAGATGTTGCCAGCCTGCTATAAATGTTAAGAGTATTCCTTACAACTGTGAAAGTAATCTAAGTCCTATAGACCATAGATATTTCTATTTGATAGGAAATTCCATATTGGAATCACTTTCTCCCTAAAAAGAATCACTGCAAAGAATGACTTCAAAGATTCCAGTAGGATTGACTAAAGGGTAATAGTAACAAGTGAGACAGAAAATAGTGTAAGAGGGGATTCTGGAGAGAAGTGTTTTATTTGACTCCAAGAACTTAACAGCTCCTTCCCATGCAGATATCTCCCCAAGAGTCTCCCCCTTGGAGGAGGCATTGCCTTTTGAGCCTAATGACTCCCTCTTGCAGATATCACCTCTAGTTCATCTCTTTAGATCCATTTGTCTTTTCTCCTTATTTGTAAGTTTTCAAGCTATTTCTTATTTGTTTAGCCTCTATGCTGCGTGCTAGGATATTGGTTGTTCATTTAGATTTTACTTACGGATGATCCCAATTCATTCCATGCATAGCCTTGAATTCTGGATTCCCAGGACAAGAAGAATCCTACATTCCCTAGGCACCAGGAAGAGGATATCTTTCATTTATTCTCTGAGGTCTCAGGTCTTCAGAAGATTTTGGATCTCAATGACAGTTTTTCTCAATCAGAGTCAGTTTTGGTCCCCTGGGGATTTGTGATGGTATTATGTTGTCCTAGCTGGGGGAAAGGTGTTACTAAAGTCTAATAAGTGGAAGTCAGGGATGTTACTAAGCATCTTACAGCACACAGAGTAGTCCCAGTAACAGAATTGTCTGATTTAAAAGTCAATAGTGGTCTTTTCTCTGATCATTGTGTGCATGCTTGACTCTATTACTCTTCTTATCTTCTCAGAATCAAGATATCACTGGCCAAAAAAATAAAAACAAAACCACCAGATTCCCTTCAATGGTTTCAGGTAAAAACTGGTAACAAAATAAGGTGCAACCCCAAGAGGAGACATTGGAGAAGAACCATGCTGGGTTTATAAGGAATAGAATAGCAAACGTCGTACATAAATATGCTATATTGGGGTCACTATCATCTTACTATACCAAGCAGAAAATATCACCTGTCTGGACAGTTGGATATGTTTTCTTGGGAATCTGATTTCTCTTTTTGTTTCTATACTCTGCACTAGTAGTTTGGTTTGGTACTAAATATGTGAAACCTTAAAAAAATGAACAAATAAAATGTTAATAGTGCTGAGGTTGAGAAACCTTGCTCCAGGATACTAAGCATGTATTTTAGTCAGCTTTTGCATCTCTGTGACAAAAACACCCAACAAGAACAATTTAGAGGAAAGTTTATTTGTCACTCACAGTTTCAGAGATCTCAGTCCATAGATGGCTGACTCCATTACTCTGGACCCACAGTGAGGCAGCACATCATGTGGGAAGGGCCCAGAGGAAGAAAGTTGCTCAGCTTATGGTGGGGTCAGGAAGGAGTCGGGGGGCAGAATGGAGGGAGGAAGGGGAGAGAAAAGGGGAAAGAAAGAAAGAGAAAAAGAAAGGGAGAGGTGCCACAGGAAGAGCAGCCCTTCCAGGACACATACCCAGTGACCCACCTCCTTCAGCCACACCCCACCTCCCTACAGTTATCACCCAACCATTCAAACTAGATGGACTGATGAGGTTACAGCTCTCACACTCCAAACGCTTTACCCCTGAACATTCCTGTATTGATTGATACAGAAACTTTTGGGGGATCCCTCATATCCCAACCGTAAAAGTATGTTAGTTTTTCTCACTTCAATGCTCCTTCCCTTCACAGGTATTGCAAACTCATCTCTTTTTGTTGAACTAGAAGACATCTGCTTTTATTTATTTATTTATTTTTGATGGATCTATATTTTATTCAATTACTTATATGTGGTGCTGAGAATTGAACCCAGTGCCTCACACATGCTAGGCAAGCACTCTACCACAGAGCCACAACCCCAGCCCCAACATCTGCTTTTATTATTAACAAGGTCTCCTGAGTTACTTCCAACTGCCAATGAAGAAGGTGAAATGGCCAAGTCCAGGCTTGCAGCTGCATGGTCTGATCCCTCCCTCTAGTGGTAAGCATTGCAACTGCAGCAGAAAGAAAATCAGGATCTACACCCTGCCATACAAGGTGGGGCTCCTGGAAATTTGGAGTACCATATCCAACAGGCTAGCAGCTCTCCTATACCTCCAAATGAAAACTCTGCTAGAAACAGAATGGAATTTTGAAAATAGTACACCAGGTCACTTTGAAATAAATTTTATTTATTCAGTAACAATGTAAAATTCTGCATTTTTTCATGAAGTTAGAATTGAAGACCCACCACCATTTGGTATAACTCATATGTGTCCCTTAAGTATTTTATTTTTTAATTAAGTTCCTTTTATCTGATACATAAAAACATAAAAATTAAACATATTAAGAAGATACTGTGTGATGTTTCAATACATATATATGTATATACTCTGTAATGTATAAATCATGATAAATATGTCTATCTTCTCATTTATCATTCTTCATGGTAAAAATTTTCAAAATTCTTCCTTCTGGCTCTTTGAAATTTACAGTGTGTTATTGCCATCTCAATTACCCTCTTGTGCAATAGCACACCAGCATACTTTTTGCTCCTAACTTAGTACCTATCCTTCCATCTCTCTCCTACCTCCTTCAGCATTTTAGCAATCACATGCAGAGTTCAGAGTATAAATTTAAGTACAGATATTTACCAGTTATGAAATTTGGGGCAAGTTACTTCTCAAAACATCATTTCCTAGCACTATCGGAATTCCTAAGAAAACTTGGAATGGAACCACAATTTGGCCGTACTCTCCTTCTCCTCAGTACATACCCAAAGGACTTAAAACCAGCATACTACAGTAATGCAGCCACATCAATGTTTATAGCAGCTTAATTCACAATAGCAAAACTATGGAACCAACCTAGATGCCCTTCAATCGATGAATGAATAAAGAAAATGTGGTACATATATACAATGGAATGTTACTCAGCCATAAAGAAGAATGAAATGATGGCATTTGCAAGTAAATGAATGGAACTGGAGACTATCATCCTAAGTGAGACAAGCCATTCCCAAAGAACCAAAGGCCAAATGTTTTCTCCAATAAGTGGATACTGATCCATAGTTGGAGGTAGGTAGGGAAGAATGAAGGAACTTTGGATTGTATGGAGAGCAGGGGTGGGGTGGGTGGGGATGGGAAACAGTAGATTGAGACAGATATTATTACCCTATACACATGTATAAAAACTTTTTTTAAATATTTATCGCTGTCAAAAAAAGGTAATGAAAAAATAAATAAAGGTTAAAAAATATATAAACGTATTCCAAAGAATATGGAAAGTTAAAAAAAATCATTTCCTTCTCTTGTTTAAAAAAAAAAAAAAAGTTACTTTGTACAATAGTACCTACACTACCTACCCTACTGGGTTTTCCATGAATCACTAAGGGCAGTGTTTGGAATTAAACAAATGGGAGATGTAATGAGTGTCAGGTTGTCCTGCCACACTAAGTTCTGACTCTATAAATAGGGAGCATCTGTCACCTTTTGGTTTTGCCTCAGATAGGAAAAGTAAATAATGAGTAGTGTCTCTCCTCTAACCTGCACAAAAAGTACCCTGCTTTGGTTTATTTGTTTGTTTTGCCACATCCCCAGCACTTTTTGTTTTTTATTTTGAATTTTCAATCTGCCTGTCTTAGCCTCCTGAGCAACTGTGATTGCAGGCATGGGCCACAGCTCCCAGAAAAAACTGCCTGGTTTTTGATCCAGGATAGAAAAAGTCTTTAGTAGGCTCTACTGACAAGCGATTCAGAGACCAGATTAGCAACCTGCTCTGTTCTGACTCCTAACCAGGAGATTCAGTGGATTGACTACCTGTTGGTTTCAAGTCTGGGAAAAGTCCATATATCCATGACCCGGTAGGAACTATGAATCCCCCAACAATTCTTGGTGACTTGACTTCCTGATCATACTCAATACCATCCACCTGTTACTTCCTCTTATCACTCAGGATGAGGCCCAGGTACTTCTGGTTGAATTCAGAGTCTACCACAACACAGAAAGACAGGGAATGGGGAAGAGAGAAATCTCTGAGTTTATGGATGCAAATATAGTTTGTAAAGCTATAAAGGAAAGCAATGATTATAATAAAAGCAGACAATAGTTACAGTAAAGGTAAAAGAGGAAGTACGTTGATGGACTTTGGGGGTTTCACAACATAGGAGTTAATTTTTGAATTATTTGTTCAATCTTACCAATACATTACATTCTCTTTTTTGTATGTATATTTAGCAATTAAATTAAAAAGATTCTGTATCACTAGTACCCTTGCTTGCATAAATGATGATATTTTATGAGAAAAAAATTGAATTATCAACAATTCAGTTTCTCAAGTCTCTGTTACCCTGAGTGTGAAGAAGTTTCAAATACTATTTTAACCAGTGCATTTTGCTTGTATTTCTCTTTTTGTACATGTCCAGGAGTAACATGTGACAAAAGTAAATATTTAAAGGAACTGGAGGAGCATGTTTAAAGGAACTCAGTGGAGCATGTGCTTAGCACGTGTGAAGACCTGGGTTCACTCATAAATTCAAAATAATTATCTAAATATATAATAAGAATCCTAAGTCATAATAAAAAGAAGAGGCCAGGTGCAGTGGCACACACCTGTAATCCAGTGGCTTGGGAGGCTGAGACAGGAGGATCTCGAGTTCAAAGCCAGCCTCAGCAAAGCAAGGCACTAAGCAACTCAGTGAGACCCTGTCTCTAAATAAAATACAAAATAGGACTGGGGATGTGACTCAGTGGTCGAACGCTCCGAGTTCAATTACTCAATCCCTGGTTACTGCCCCCCAACCCTGCAAAAATAAAAGAAAAAAGAAGAAAATTTTCTCTAGTGTCTGCTGGTTCCTTTAGCCATCACCTGGATACAAATACAGTCAGCCAAGGTCACCTCCTCCAGTTGACTTTGAAGACAATTCTGCATTCTCACCTAGCAGAATCTTGACCTGGAAACCTCTACCTACATTTTTTTTTTTTCTTTCTGCATGTGTGTGTGTGTGTGTGTGTGTGTAGGGGAGTTGCCACAGCAGTCTCCTCTGAGGCTTGGAGGCACGGCTTCCAAAAATAATGTCCTCTCACAATGCCGAGTTTCAAGGAATAGCAGCCCCAAATTCTTAATAGAATATCCTTTGACCAGATTTACTCTACCTGAGCCACAAGATGAAAATTATTCATAAATGGATACACAGGCAATAAAATAACCTGACTATATTTAACATATACATATTATATTTAACATTAACATATATAAATATTAATAAGATAGAGCATCCCCGAAATTTTGCAGAACAACTGTTTTTGAAAATTATTTTTAAGATGACAGTTGAATGCTGCTGTACATAAACAACCTCTTCACATACAATGATTTTGCCAGAATTGCTGACATATAGCTCTTCACTTGCTTAAACAAAGAATAATTAACATATTCCAATCACTGCAAAAACCTGTTCACTGACCCATGATAATTTAAAAGCTTTCTTACCTTCCTAATTTCAGGAAATTGTTAGTTTTTTTTTGTTGTTGTTTTTTTTTTTTAATCCTGCCAACAATTCAAAAGTGGTTGGATGAATGGACAAATAAATCACTCTGTTGATCAACAGATTTTATTTACGGCTCCTATAGAAGAATAGTACCCCCATAGAACAAACAGAACTGGCAACTGATTTTAAAAGAGACATATTAAATGAGATGGTGTATATGAAAGCACCTTGAAATCATCTTTGAAATATCATAAAGATTTAAGTAGGGCTGGGGATATATCTCAGTTTGTAGAGTGCTTGCCTATCAAGCAAAAGGCCCTCAGTTCAATCCCCAGCACTACAAAAATAAAAAAAAAAACAAGATTTAAGTAAAGTTATTAGAATTTTAATTTAAATGCAGAGCAACCTCTCAGTTGCTTATTATAACATATTAAAACTATGGAAATTGTAAAGACAACAATCTTCAGAGTTAAAATTCCTACCACAAGATAAGCACTCCAAAAATATTTGTTTTATGAATAAGTGAATTCCAAAAGTTTGTAGAGCTAATTACTATTTTAATAGATTCTCCTAGATTTGTTTCCTGTGCATTTCTACATATAAATATTGTACATATTGCCTTGTATTCTGACTTTGTCTTTATATTATAAAATATCCTTACCTTGCAAGAATTAAAAACTACTTGAAAACATAATTTTAATAGTTCCTTTTATATTCCTTACTTTACAATTTCCCTATTGTTGGATAAGGGGATTATTCAAGCCATGCATGGTGGTGCACACCTGTAATCCCAGCAGTTTGGGAGACTGAAGCAGGCGGTTCCAGAGTTCAAAGCCAGTCTCAGCAACTTAGTGAGGCCCTAAGCAACTTAGTGAGACCCTGACTCAAATAAAATGTAAAAAGGACTGGGGATGTGACTAGGACTGAGTTAAGTGCCCCTGGGTTCAATCTCCAGTACAAAAACAAAACAAAATTATTAATCAAGTTGGTCTTGTTTTTTTTAAAGCATTATAACTAAAGCTATAATAAACCTTTGGATATAAATCTTTGCATTTATTATTTCTTGACATTGATTTACATTAGTAAAGGGTAAAATCATGCAGTATCTGTTGATTTTTCCTGACTGAACTTCATTTCCCTTTCTTTGGTGACAACACCTCACTTTGGTAAACCATTCTGTTTCACAAGTGGTTTGGGTAAAGCTAACTCCTTTCCTGACTCCAAAGTGTGTTCAGAACCCATGTATGGGCAATCAGGGCACTCTGCCCTCCTGGCTGCAGGGACTGAGGACCAAATGAGACTTAACTAGATGAAGAGGCTCATCCTGGGTTTTTCCAGGAACTGCAGTGGACAAATCATTCCCTTTCGCTTGGAATCTCTACCCAGTAAGATAAAAACTCAACTTTCAAGCAACTGCTGGAAAGAGCTTGCCTTGCTATGAAGCAACACAGAGAAAAGGCAGAAGCTAGCAACAGAAAGAGGCAGATTCCTAGTAACATAATTTTAGTAACAGAATTCATCCTGAAAGTAGAATACAATAAGTCTTTTTTTTGCTGATGTGAGATAGGAATTTTTGTCATTTGTAATCTTCAGGAATCAGACTGAAATAAAGTATGTGCATATTAAAAGAGTAATTATTGCTAAATTAGTTTCAAAAAATCAAAATTTATGTACACAGTAGCATTATACCCTTATCAGTGTCATATTTTGCTATCTTAAAATCTCTACTAATTTCACAGAAAAACTGCTATTTCATTTTAAACCGTGGTTGTTTTGTTGTTTTGTTTTTCCTATGCTGTGGATACAACCCAGGACCTCATTCATGGTAGGCTACCACTGAGCTACATCCCCAGCAGTAAATTATATTTCTTTCAACTAATATAAGGGTGGTAATTTTTTAACCTGTTAGTCATTTTGATTTTGTTAAATATGCTTTACCCACTTATGTATTATTTCTAGTAACAGTGTCGTATACAATCTGAATTAATTTCCTACTAGGTTTTCTTTTTTTTATTTTCCATATATGTCATAAATATTTTTTTTGAATCTTAGGTACATAAGATATATTCCCCCCTGGGAAATTTCTCCAATTCAAACTTGAAAAAGAGAGCTCTGATATGAAAAGCAAGCATATTTTATCTATATACTTATTTAACTTAGTAGAAAAAATATAACATTTAGTTTATAGTCTACTAAGTATGGCAAGCCTTTTTACATATTCTTGGTGCCATTTCTGATAAAATAAACACAGCTATTGTCTATGTCTGTGATAATATAAATACTTCCCATTCCTCATGTACTACCTAGAAGGAGTTTATCAGAAGCAATAATGGAATTCTCAAGGGAAGACAGTTTAAATGATGAAAAGGCTATTAACACCATTTTTATTAAGTCTTTAAAATTATAGCAACAGGATTATAAAGCCTCTTATAAAAGTCAAAGACAGTGAGTGCCATCGGCTGAGGGGAACTTAATTGAGCCCTCTTAGCTCATTTTATTTAGGCTATTCCTACAGCAACAAGTTCTCCAAAAATGCAATCTTCTCTAATATGTATATGCCACACTACTCAAGAAAGGAAATAAAACTCTCTAATAGAAGTTATCATCTTTGTGGAACTAGGTGAAATGGCTTACAGCAAATGCTTGTGACTTTTTATTTTTTTTAAGCAGCAGCTCAAATATTTGGCTATATATTGTATATTTTGACAAAGTGAATATAAATTTTATAATGATATTGGTATGACACTGCAAATTGTTGAAAAGAACCATTATTTATCTCCTTACTGAGTGTAATACATTATGTCTCATTATGTAAGAATATATCCCAGAAGTGTTCCATTGAATTGTCAGTTCATTTTCTTAGTAGTGAGGTGATTGTACTTCAGAGGGAAAGTTATAGGAACACTGAGTTGGCTTTTTTGGTTCGTATCTTCCACTGGGATATAAGTCTCTGGCAATCAGAGACGCCATAGCATTTAATGGTGTGTCCTGGGACAGTGTAATGTTGGGATGCCGGCAGGCAGCAATGATTGCTTATTTTAACAAATGGATACATGAATGAGCAATGAAATAAAGTCAGCTCTTCACATTTTTTGGGGGGGAAGTATCCTCTTATATTGAATTATAGGTCTATAACCTTTTGGCATTAATCCTAATGTCTAATAATAATATAATATCAAGTAAATTAACTTTGAATTCTTCACATATGACAATACTGCATTAAAATCTTTATCTGCATTTTTAAAATTTTTATTTATTTTTTTTAATTTTTATTTTTTTAAGGCTTGAACCCAGGGCCTTGTGATTGACAGGCAAGCACTCTACAAACTGAGCTATATTCACAGCCCCATATGTGCATTTTCTTTAAAAAAAAATTTGTGTGTGTGTGTGTGTGTGTATTTCTGAGAACTGAACCCAAGGCCTCGTGCATGCTAGACAAGTGCTTTACCATTGAATTATATCTCCAGTTCTTTTTTATTTTATTTTGAGACAGAGTCTTACTAAATTGCCCAGGTTGACCTTGAACTTGTGTTTGTACTGCTTCAGTCTCTTCTGCATCTGGGATTACAAACTTGTGCCACTGTGCCTAGTTAACATCATCTTAATCTTTACAACAAGCTTGAGGTGAATGCTATTATCAGTCCTTTTTTACAAAAAAGAAAACTTTAAAAAACTGAGCAACTAAAAAAAAAAAAATTAAAAGAAAAAAATAAAAATTCAGACTCCTATGCTGATTCAGAGTTAGTTTGTCTGGTGGATTACAGTTATCCACATTTAAAAGAAGTTTGCCAATTAAATATTTAATTCTGTGAGACTGACATTACTATTCCAGGGCAAATTGCCCATTAAAAAGTTGGAGGAGTTCCAATGATGTATTTTAAGTAAAAGCCTTTGTAATAAATGTTTAGATTTTAATAGTAACAATGCTTTCACAGAGCAGCAGGGCATGCTGTCCCATGGTCTGCACCTGTGGATAGAAGGTTCGGCACACACACAAGTAAAACCATGGGCTCCACGTCTTCAGTCTTTATCCCAATTTGGTTTCTAGAGATCAATGTTAAGAATAAGAACTGAAACATAAAAAGCAAATTCATGCAACACTCCATTAGAAGGACACCGGCTGTGGCGGTATTTTTCTTTCTAAATTTATGATTGTTAACTTTTGAAATGTTTTACTATCAATTGCAAAGCTTTAGAAATTAGCATGATAAGAAAAGAAATTAGCATGATAACCACAACCACCTGTAGGCAGGTCAATTACATTCCTGAAAATTTCAGTAAATATAAAAGTTAGGTAATTTGAGAAAAGTTCATGTAGAGAGAACAGATTATCCACTGACATTAGTTTTCTAAATAAGAGTCTGTCAAATCATGTGTTATGTGTGGGGGAAAAATGTAGCCTTTGAAAATCAGTTGCATTGTGGTTTAATTTTGTGCTTGTGATCCTGAAGGAAATACTTTTCCCAGCTTATGAACCTAACTCTCCATGCAAGAAATGATTCAGAGACTGGAACAAAATCTACTCAGAGACACATGCTTTTCTATAAATGCGAGATGGAGGAAGAGGAGGAATAAAAAAGAAGATTTAATTCAAGTGTTAAATAGAGAGATCAGAGACCTGGGTTTGTCCTGAATATACTATCAATTCCTGTGCTTCACGAGGCCTCTGACTCTCAAGTGCCTTTTTAATAAAATGAGAAAGAGGAAAATGGAAGGGAAAGAAAATCCTGAGGATCCTGAAAGGGTAAGAGTCAGCAAACTTTCTTGTAAAAAGGGTCAGAGTGAATATTATAGGCTGGGGGGCCGTAACGCATTGGTTGGAACTACTCAGTTCTTCCATTATAGACTCAATGCAGCCAGGGATAATATATGCACAAATGATCATGTTGTATCCCCAGAACAGAATACAGCATTGAGAATGAAATAATATTTAGTAGAATAGAGTTTGAAAGAATAAAATGTAAAACTATGGGGAGAAGGCAGGATTTGGTTTGTGGGTTGTCTTTTGTCAACCCCTGATGTAAAGGTCTAATTCTGTAAAACTAAGAATTATGCTACTCAGGCTTCCAGAGGTGTTAACTTTAAGACATAATTCTTTTAAATAAACTAAGAAAAATTAAATAATTATGTTTAAAATAAACTTGTTTATATGCCTCATATAAAATACATTCATTTCCTGATAGATTTAATACCAGTTTACACACAAAAAAAACTTTTATAGAGTTGATATTTGGCAGCATATTTTTCTTTAATAGTACTTTTCCCTTTGACAGGAATATTACTTACTAAAAATATACTGAAATCGTACTTAATCACATAAACATATCCACATGTATTTTTATAAAAGTCAACTAACAGGTCTGGAGGAATCGCTCAGTGGTTGAGCACTTGCCTGTCATGAGTGAGGTCCTGGGTTAAATCCCTAGCACTGGGGAAAAAAAAAAAAGCCAAGTTGCCAGAGTCAGTGATTTACACCTGTAATCCTAGAAACTCAAGAGGCTGAGACAGGAGAATCCCAAAGTTGAGGTCAACCTCAGCAATTTATCAAGACCCTGTCTCAAAATGAAAAACAAAAAGGACTGGGGATGTAGCTCAGTGGTAGACCACTCTTAGGTTAAAAAAAAAAAAAAAAAAAAGTAAACAGTCAACTAACTTGTAGTAATTAATCCTGCAGTAAATGTAATTGTTGAGAGCCCAGGCTTAGAAATTGAATAGCCCAGTTTTTATATTTTAGTATAATGACACCTTCCCAGTATATCTGTTCACTCGTCTGTTAAATAGATGCATATTTACTACAATGGATTGTTATGAGGATTACACAAGATAGATGTCAACATGGTGAAAGGAAGAAAGGACTAACTGTTCATGTATTACATGCAACTATCTTTCTTTTTCCTTGTCATTGTAATCTACCTTAATCATCCATTAAGGCCAGGACTGTAGTCAGAGAGTCAGGCACATGATTAGCTCCATGAGCTACAATTAGCAGATAACTGACCAAATTCATTTTTGTGTAAAAATAATTTTTCTGATCAATTCTTGAATTGAGAACAATGGATTCATGATGAATGGATCCATGTTTCATGGGTGAAACAACTTCACCTTCAAATGCTGTGGTTCTAAGATGCTCCTTTGGTTCATGGTCAATGATAGATTTTGTACGCTAAACAAACTTAAGTGTAAGCTTTTTTTTTTTTTTTTTTTTGCGGTGCTGGGGCTTGAACCCAGGGCCTTGTGCTCATGAGGCAAGCACTCTACCAACTGAGCTATCTCCCCAGTCCTTTAAGACAACTTTTATGGGAAAAGGTAATATTTTTAAAAATCTCATAAGGGCAGTCCCATTTCTCATAATAATGTAGTAAGATTAAATCAGACAGACTCATCCACAGAATATAGTCCTAATATCTGGACCTAATAAAAACAGCAGCCCCCAGAATCAATGGGGAGTGAATAGAGGAAGACAGACAGATGGGAGGTACTGGCTTAGAAGAGTGGGGGCTTATGAAATGAATACCCATTTTTTGCAAGTTTCAAGCCTGAGTTTGAATGCACTTGGAGGCAGAAACTGTGGGACACGGACAAATGGGGTTGGAAAATGGACTGGCAGACAAGGAAACTGTGACCCTTGAAGACAGTAGGTCAATATGGGATTGAAAAGAATCAGAAAGGCGATTCCCATATTCTGCTCACCCATTTCTTTTACTGACCCCTTAATTATACTTGTGGAAAGGATTCAGGGCATAGTTACAGACCTGAATGGAAACTAAAGCTGCCACCCAAGACACAGAGCTCCCAGTTCAATTTTGCAGGGATTATACCAGCTTGGATAATTGAAAGGACTTAAAAACTTGCAGGGCATATTCCTCCAAAACTTTTATTAGAAGCAACAACATGGTAAGCAGGAAAAAGAAGGTGGAGGCAAACATTGAGATCTGTGAAACTACTAGGCTCGGCTCCTGCAGCCTGTCACATTCACAAGGAAATGTGATCAAGGATGCTTCATCTCAGGATTGAATTCCAAGAATTGTATGATAAATCTTGGTTTCAGGAGAGCTGCCCAGAAGTTTCCAGTGAGTTCTTTTATGCCTTTCTGTACATAAAAGTCAAGCCAGAGAGTTTAATTGGTCATGCCAGGTGTCATTTATCAATTTGCAAACCAGCCTTAGATGCCTTCAGGGCAGTTTTGTGCTTAAAACAGTACATTACAAATCATTAGATTGTCCACTGTCCTTATCTTAACCAATATACAGTGACAGATTTCTAAATGTCCCAAGAGATAAACAGAATTGTCCCAGCCAAAAAATAATTCTGTCCTACACAAATACTATAGACTAGTAAACACATGTTATGGAAAAGTAACAGAATCCATCTCAACAATTTAATATTTTTAGAATACAATTAGAAATTGTCTTCCTTATGAAAATCCAAATAGATTGAATCTATTGCAAATAGAAAAGAAAATTAACTATAAACAACAATAAGATTAGCCAAGTGTTAGAACTAGAAGTCAAGGGCTTTCGAGTTGTTATTATAACTAATTTAATCAAGTGAAACAAAATATATTCACAATCCTACAAGAAGATAGAAAATCTCAGTAGAGAAATAAAAATTATCAGGAAAAGAAAAAAGAACAAAATGGAAATTCGAAAGTTGGAGTCCTGTAAAATACAATATGTAATACAGAAAATATGTAAAATACAATATGTAAAACAGTAGAAAGGTGATAACAGAAGAATAAAGCACTATAGGTGGTGACTCATGCCTATAATCCCAACAACTCAGGAGAATCACAAGCTATTAGTGTGATTAACAGGTCAGTCTGAGCAACCCTGTCTCAAAATTTAAAAAAATAAAAAGATCTGGAGATGTAGCTCAGTGGTAGAGCACAGGCATCAAATTTTTAAATTAAAAAAAGAAATGAACCAAGTTAATTAGAAGACGGATCCAAGAAATTTTCAAATACGACTAATAGAGAAAAAGATAATGAAAATGAACAGAGCCTTGGGGAAGTGTTATGTAATTAGCAAAGGGTTCTATAAATATAATTGTCCTGGATGGAAATGAGAAAGAGAACATCACAGAAAAGTATTTAAATTGAAGATATAATGTACAAAAGTTTCCCTATTAAAAACCAAAGATAATGATCAAATCTTGAGCAGGGTATGGTGGTGCTCCCCTATAATCCCAGCCACATGGGAGACTGAGGCCAGCATGGGCAAGACAGTGAGACTCTGTCTCCAAATAAAAAGGGCCAAAGATGTAGCAGCTTAGTTGTAGAGTGCTCCTGGTTTCAATCACCAATACCACCAAAGAAAAAAAGATCAAATCTTGAAAGCAGCAACCTTACTTTATATTTAAGGTAGTAATAATGTGATTAACAGCTCAATACTCAGAAACTATGAGGCCAGAAGAGATGAAACATTGTACCCAACGATGCTTAATGAGCAAAGCTGTCCACTAGGACCAGCCAGGTGTGGTGGTAAACAACTGTGATCTCAACTCCTCAGAAGGCTGAGGTGGGAGCATTCACAAAATTGAGGCCAAACCTGGGAAATTTAGCAAGACCCTGGTTCAAAATAAAAATTTAAAAAAGGACTGGGGATGTAGCTCAGTGGGAGAGCACTCACCTAGCATGTACCAGGTTCTGAATTGGATCCCCAGAACTAAGAGAGAGGAAAACCTCTGGAAAGGTAGAAGAATTGGACAAATTATTTGAAATACACAAATCAACAAAACTGATCAAGAAGGAAAAACTTGCATAGCCCTATACTTACAACAGAAACTGATTTCATAATTAAAGTCCTTCCCACAAAAATAACTTTAAGCCTAGACAGCTTTACTGGTAAGTTCTATTAAGAATTTTAAGGAAAAAGTAATACAGATCCTACATAAACCACTTTCAGATATAGGAGAAAGAAACATGTCCCAGATTATTTTATAAGGATAGTATTTTATCATAATAAAATGAGACAAGGAAAACTTTAGAGTAATATTCCTCATAAACATAGATGTAACTGAGATATAGCTGAGTGGTAGAGTGCATGCCTGCCATACCCAAGGAATTGGTTCAACCCTTGGCACAAAAAGAACTATTGATGTAACTATTCTTCACAAAATTTTAGTAAATCAAATCCAGTTGTGAAAAAAAAAAAAGATTAATGCATCATGACCAAACAGAATTCATCCAGGGAATGAAAAAATTCAACATGTGAGACGTATTCAATGTATTTCACTGTATTGAAAGACTTAAGAAGGAAAAACCACATGGGTATCTAAGTAGATTTTTTAAAAAATCATTTTAGAACATGCATAGTCTACCTGGATAAAAACTCAGCACACAGGAATAGAAGAGAATTTCTTCAACCTGACAATATTGAGAAAAAAATCTATGGCTGACATTATGCTCAATAATGAAAAGCCCAATGCCTTTTACCTAAGATCAGGAACAAACAAGGATGCCTGCCTCATCACTTACATTCAGTGTTGTACTGGTCTTCCTAACCAGACAAGTCAAAAAACAGAATAAAAGGCATAAGGGTTTTGTATTTTAAATTTTATTTTATTTATTTTTTTATTAATGCATTATATTTATACATAATATTGGGGTTCATTTTGACATAAGAAAAACACATCACTTAGAATACTAAATATGATACTTTTGTTCATCAAAAGGGTAATCAGGAAAGTAAAAAGGCAACCCAAGGAATAAAAGATTCACAACACATTCTGACGAAGGACTCAGCCAGAATAAAGAACTCTTATGGAGGCTGCAGTTGTGACTCAGTGGTAGAGCACTTGCCTGACATGTATAAGGCCCTTGGTTCAATACTCAGCACCACATATAAATAAATAAAAAGATCCACTGACAACTAAAAAAATATATTTAAAAAAAAAGAATTCTTACAAATCAATGAAAAATGACAGACAACTCAAAAGACTCATACTACAATAAATAGAATGTTCAGATGATTATGATTCATAAAATCTCATATTGGAAATTACTCAAAATTCCACTAACGGGAGAAAAGATAAATAAATCTTGTCATATATTCACATAAGGATGCATTATACAACATTAATAATGAATGATCTGTGCCTGACTGCAACAACATGGATGAAAGAAATCTGACACAAAAAAGTACTGAGAAATTGAATTTGAAGTTGGGCACGATGGGCTCACACCTATAATCCCAGAGACTTGGGAGGTTGAGGCAGGAGGACGGTAAGTTCAAAGCCAGTCTCAGCAACTTAGCAAGACCCTGTCGCAAAATTAAAAATTTTAAAAGGACTATGGGATGTGGCACAGTGGTTAAGCACCCCTGGGTTTAATCCCTGGTACAAAAAAAAAAAAAAAAAAAAAAGATTCAATTTGAAGAGGGGAGCAAAAATCAGGAAAAACCAGGATAGTAGTTATTCCTATTAGGAAATTAGAAGGCTACAAGGATGTTGCTATAATGCTTCATTTTGTGTGTTAGTTAAACAGGTGTATTATATTTTCAAAAAACTTTCAAACTGCACACTTTGAAGATGGCATACTGGCCTAGGCCTGTAATTCTAGTGGCATGAGAGGCTGAGACAGGAGGATGGCAAATTCAAGGCCAGCGTGGGCAACTTAGCAAGACCAAGTCTCAAAATAAAAATAAGTAAAAAATGGAAAGGACTAGGGATGTAGCTCAATTAGTGCAGCCTCTCTGGGTTCAGTTCCCATACTGCAAAAAACTAGCATGCGCAGCACGTGCACACGCACACGCGCACACACACACACGCACACACACACACACACACTTTGAATATGTTCCTCCTTCTGTCCATATATTACACTTCAGAAAGTTGGCATAAAAAAACATTGAGAGAGAGAATTTTCCAAAGCAAAAATGAACAGCAAGTCAGTGGCCAGCTTAACCTACCTTGTTTGCTTTCTAGATACTAGGTAATAAATGTAGGGACTGGACAGAAAGTCCACCAGCAGAAGGGCCCTTTGGCCTGGATCTTCTGTTTAGGAAGGGTCTCAGATTTAAAGTTTTGATATCATTTCAAAATAAGATTCTACAGGTAGTTAATAAACTGACAATTTGAAAAGAGGAATATGTTAATCAAAAAACTTTAAATATGGGCTGGGTTTGTAGCTCAGTGGTAGAGCACTTGCCTATCCTACACAAGACTGGCGGTTGGACCCCAGCACCACAAGAAAAGGACAACTTTAATATTAGGAGTCAGAAGGTCACCTTGACTAATGAACTATTTGAATCCTAAAATTTATAATCTATATAACAAAATTATAAAACTTTGCAAAATTTGTAATTAAAATTGTTAGCCATTTAATATAAATATTAAAGTAGACCAAGCATTTTATAATCAGACCCTTGTCTGTCGTTCTTTTTTTTTACATATATTAGAAGTCACCCATCACCCAAAAATAGAGGTGAACCTGATTTAAACTCTAAAAGGCTGAGTTTATCAGGATCGCATGCACTCAACATCACAGAAATACTTAAATAAATAATAGGCTTTCCATAACAGTTTCTTGAATTGAAATTCAAAATTGCTATTTTCATTGCCTAATTAAGGTTCAAAATGAAGATTGATTTTATGTCCTAGCTTGTTTACTAGTAAATTCATTAAAATGTCTGTTAAAGCTGGCTACATCTTAAATTTAGTCTCTACACACACAATATGCTGCCTTTCCATGGATGAATATAATCAAAGGATTTGATTCACACTCTGCAATATTTTCCCCACTGGATAAACTGTCTCATAAAAGACCAAATTATTGAAAGTCTTTACATAGAAACCCATGAAACAAGAATCACATCACTGAACTGCATTCATGGCCTCTATTAATACTTTAGAAATATTTAAAATTTTCTATTATCCATAGTAATCACAACTTGCTTTGTTTCACTTTCTGGATTTTAATATTTTAGATTGCAACATTTAAAATGCAATTGTATTTCAAGGATGAAATATCAAAGAACTACTAAAATTAGGCTGCAGATTAACTCAGTGGTGGAGTGCGTGCCTAGCATGCACTAGAACTACTAAAACTACTGGACATTTTAAGGCAATTAAGAAAAATCAGTTATTGGAATGAATCTCACTCAATAGTACATGAATCTCTAAGAGATTAAAAAGTTGTCTGAACCTTCCAAACATATCAAATCTGCTATTTTGACTGGGAATTTTATAAAATGAGATTATCAGCAGAATACTAAATACCAGCTGTGTCTCTGCTAGCAAGGAGGGTGAGGAGTTGAGTAAGAATTGGGAGAGCTAATAATTAATTTTCTAGAGTACTGAACAGCACTGTATAAGCAAGGCCCAGTTTCCCTGCATTGTGTCTTCAACTTTAAAACATTTCCACAAAAGCATAATACTATAAACCTATGTTGGATAGTTTACACTATACATAGGGTAGCTTAATATATCAATCAAAAAATTCATGTTGTAGTAAGGGTGGGTAGCAAATGTCATATCAGAAAGGCCATCTCAGAGAATCTATAAGTACTTCTGTATCCATGTCTCTGAAACACCCTATCTTATTAATTAGCATCCTGAATATCAGATATAGATTTTCACCTGTGAAATTAATGGTTTGTTAGTTACCATAATGAAGTTAATAAAAAAACTCTCCTTGGTGAGATCAGTGGTATTCTGTAGAATGGCTATAATTTGGAGACCTTAGCATAAACAAGGTTTGAGAAACCAGTGACTTTGACCCCAAAATGGGCTTATGTCCAGTCTTTGGTTTGGGGGATCTGTGGTAGCTGAAGCCATTCACTACAACACAAGTGCTGTCTCTCTAACAATGTCACTTCCGCATAGGAGAACTTTTCACGAAATGTGGTAGCTTGGATCACCTAAAGTGAACAGAGTTAAGATTTCATAGATAAAAAGAAAATAAATAAATAAAAGAAGGAAAATTTCATAAAGAATACAAAGTGAGGTACATGAAATAGTGCTGATGACTAATACATACTTTTTAAATAGTAATCCGTGATAGTTAGCTTGAATGGCCACAGAGTGCCAGCTTAAGTATTGTTTCTGGGTCTGCCTAAATGAGTATTTCTGAGTGAGATTAGTATTTGACTACATAGGCTGCCTTTCCCAGTGTGGTAGGTATCATTCCTTCTGCTGAGGGCCTGAGTAGATTTTGTTTCCTGCCTTCCTATTGAGTTGGGATATTTCATCTTATCTTCTCTGGGTCCTGGGTCTCGGACATGTAGACTTGGACTGAATTGGTTTTCCCAGGTCTTCAGCTTGTGGATGGTAGATTGTGAGAGTTCTCAGCTGCCATAATTAATGAGCAGATTTCCTCACATGAATGCCTACATTTTTTTAGTGATATTTTAATTTTAAAATCTTTTCAAAAGCATTCCTTGACTCATGAATTAACATGCTTTTGTGTGTAATCTTAAATGTAGCTTTCTCTTGAAGTAGGCTTCTAGGGCTCCTGATGACTACTCTAGTCAGAGCTGGTGCTTCCAGAAGCCATTCGGTCTTGATAATGGGTGTGATTGTGTTTCATAAGATCAGGGTCCATTCCACCAGTGCCAGCCACTTGAAAAAGTTCTGCAGGCAGCAAGCAGCCTGTTCTTTTCCATCTGCACAGTACAGATGCCATTATGTTGCAGCCAGTTTCACATATCCAGGTGCTTCTATAGCCTATGAATTTTCTCTTTCTTATTTCTGTTGCCAGGGTTTTTCTGGGGCTTTCCAGTCCCATTCTCAGAATTCAGAGTAGCTGCAGTCACCAGGCCACTCTCAGACCTGTAAACCGTTATGGTTTGGACCCCTTTTTTCAAAGCTCTCACAATCTCTTGAGGAAATAAAGTTTCGCTGGGTTGGGATGAAGCACAATGGTAGAGTGCTTACCTAGCATTTGCTAGGACCTGGGTTTATTAGCAACATTTTTAATCCATTTTATTTTTTTATTTTATTTCCACTTGGCTGGATTTTATTTCATTATCATTCATTTCATTCTCTAGGAGTCACTGGTATCAAATACATGCATCCACACCCACACACACACACACACTCACACACACACAAACTGGTTCTGTTGATAGTAATGTCAGGGAGGAGTAGCCTTCATACAACTCAGTCCTTTATAGTGACCACTAATACATGCCAAAAGCAAATTGGCCCAGGTCATTGCATAAACCCCTCAGTTTAATTGTTATTACTATCAGAAATTATATCCCTAGTCTTTTTCTTTTTTCTTATTTTTTGGTAGTAGGGATTGAACCCATGGGTGCTCTATCTTTAAGCTATATCCCTAGACCTTTTTATTTTGTATTTTGCGATGGGATCTCACTAAGTTGCCCTGGCTGGCCTTGAGAACTTGTGATTCTCCTGTCTCTCTACCTTCCAGGTCACTGGGATTACAGGCATACAACTGACCTTGCCTGGTTTATCCCCAGTCTTTTAAAACTCACTAAATCATGATGAATTAATTTTTGTTAACTCTTTTTTTACCCTTTTCAAGATTATACTTGCATTTCCCTTTTGGCCTTCTTAAAGATTATGAAATTTTAATCCAAAGGTAGAACTTTATTTGTAGAAAATCCAGCTTCCATAGGAGACTGATTTTTGTCTGAAAAAGTCTCTAAACTATACCTCCTGCATAATGATGTTCTGCCTTTATATTGAGCCAACAATGTGCTCAAGTAATTTGTTGTAACTAATGGCATGAATCTCTAACAAGTCTCCAGGGGAGGATGTGGCAGGAGAATTTTAAGTTTGGGACTAGTCTCATTAATTTAGGGAGATCCTTTCTCAAAATAAAAACTATAAAAATCAGGCTGGGAATGTAGTTTGGAGGTATAATGTGTTTCCTTAACAAACACTGAAAACCTCAGTTCGATACCTGGTATTAACAAAAAAATATCACAAGAACCTTCCACGTATATCAACTATGCTATAATAATTTTGCACTTTGTTGTTATATCAATAACCATCTGACACTAAAGAACTACTTGTTTCGAGATGCTAGCAATAAGTAAACTGAAGGCTGTTGAAGGTCTATTAGGATTTTCACTTTTGTCATTCACAGAGTTATGAGGACTGAAATACTTTTAATACATATAGGATTTATAGTTACTATGATAAATGATTTCTTGGAGATAATTGAGTTATTTCATAATATTCCAAATACAAGTTCTATTAAAGTTGGTGGTGTCAACAAAGGACAAATAATGTATAAAGCTGTCCATAGGTTTCTCTTCCTGTGCACCAAATGGACTTAGACATACAACAGAAGGGCATTTTAACGACTTTGGTAAGTGGTACTATAACCAAGCATTGTAAATATTTCATTTGGGAATTTTTATCTCAGCTGACTTTTGAAACAATGCTGAGTCTTTCCTGTTCTTTCTTTCATTGTTGTTGTTGTTGGTTAGATTATTTTTCCTTCAATAAGTATGTAAATTATTTTGTTCATGACTTCATTTTAACTTAACATTTGTTAAAATAAATTTGTAAAAACTTTGCATATAAAAAAATCACTTTCACTTATAGAATGTTCTCTACATTTTCTAATTTCCAAAGCATCAAGTACGATGCCAAATACAAAATGATGGTGAATGATCACATTGAAGAGATAACTGTTTTTCTGAATGGTTTTAAAATAATGTGTACTTTATCTGTTCTAAAATACAATAGTAAAGTAGCTCCCATTTGTTGATGATCCTCAGCAAACTTAAATTCCTGACACACTCAAATGTATTCAGACTGTCAATAGTACAAACGTCTTATCTCTCTTTTTAAAAAATATTTTTATTTTTAATTGGCACAGTAATGGTATACATTTATAAAATACAGCGTGACATTTCCATACTCGTATACAATGGGAAATGATCAGGTCATGATTTAGTTGTTCTCTAACTATTGGTAACTAGTTGTTATCTGTCTTTATATAGCCCAAATTAATATACATGCAAAATCAAGAGTTTCAGATTCCAAGCCTCTAATTTTTGATCCTGGTCAGATTTTTATACAGATTCTTAAAAATAGCACCCCCCTGTGGAACCATAGAGAAAAAAAGCATATTCCCTTAAAAAAAACTGAACTAGTTCTCTTTTCCCACTATTACTTGTTAGCTTATTCAAAATTCTATTAAAGAAGACTCAATATAAAAGCTCAATGAAATTCAACCTGATACTGTTCTTAAGTGCATAACTAAAAAATCCTCACTAGCATCTACCATAGATTCCGAGACATAATATTTACTGAATGAATGAATAAATGTAAAATTCAAAAGTGATCGTAAAAAATTAACGGAGCTTCATTAAAAAGGAAATAAAAAACACACAAAACGGTAAACAATTTTCCAGTTACTTCTTACAAGTTTCATTTTTCACTCCGTACAGAAGGTGGAGCCAAAGACGTATTTATCCACTAACCAAGAGTCTTTCCTATTCAAGAAAGCCAAGCAAAACAAAACAAACTCTATCCTTCACAAATACTTTCTTGTGTACCTCACAGTGAGATTCACTTGGAGATAAAGGCGGGCTAAAAGAATATGTTAAAATTTACCCAAGTGGAGTTCAAGTTTTGATCCTTAAATTGTTTTCAAAGATGACAGAATGCTAAATGAGAAGTAAGTTTTTAGGTAAGTGCCTGCTCTTATGAAGAAAATGTCAGACCAGAAATTTAGCTGTTGAGAAAGGATTGTTGTATAAATTGATATTATTATCTTCACTACTCTGAAGGAAATATGGTTGATCAGCAGTTACATTAAGAGTACATCTTCTGCCAGGTGTGGTGGCATTTGCCTGTAATGCCAGTCACTCATCAGGCTGAGGCATGAGGATGGAAAGTTCAAGGCCAGCCTCAGAAACTTGGTGAGACCCTGTCTCAAAATAAAAATTAAAAAATAAAAAAAAGGAAGAAAGAAAGAAAGACGGCTGGGGATGTAGCTCAATGGTAGAGTGCTCCTGGGTTCAATCCCCAATGTGGGGAAAGGAGCCTGAGATTAACACATTTTCTGCCTAGTTTGACCAATTTGGGTAAAGCATTTCTAAATTTACATACTATTGAGCTCCAAATTCACTTCTACTCACTCCTTCCATGCTGACCAAAATAAAATAATCCTTCTTATGTGATGCATAGACAGGATTATTCTGATGCTAATAAAAGGAAATTATAAGATAATGCCATCTTATCCCCTTACAAAATCATTTTAGACCCCCCTAGTCTTAGATAATCCTTTTATTCTTTAACAGATGCACTTGAATTCAGCCAGCTATTGCTAAAGTTTCAATTCTTACTTTCATTCCATAGTCAGATGATAGCTTCCCTCACTTTGAGAATTACCTTCAAACTCTAGTTTCCTAATATTCTATCAGCACCTCTTGTTCTTGATGGTCTGTGTTTCACTCTTGTTTTGAATAAATGACACTCCTTTCAAAGTTAATGACTCCCCAGGTGGGCAAGAGGTATTTTCCTTATAAATAAACCCACCTGTAGCCCTCTTAAATATACTTCCCTTTCCCAGACACGGCCTTTCTTTTCACTTCATTCTTTGTCTTGGCCTGCATTAAATGAGGAAATCCAGTAAAGCTATGCGCTTTGTCTTTCTGGCACATTGCCTACATCCCATCTTTTAGTAATCTCATCTGTACCTGCAGCTTCAAATATCAATTCTTCGAGATTAATTATAAATCCTATAACTCCACAACCCATGTTTCAAATGTCAGCCAGATATCTTTACCTAGATGTTTCAGTTCTTCTTATCAAGATACTCCAAATTGAAATGATGATATCTCTTCCAGCAGATCAGTCCCTACCCCAACTTCCTTTTTATGTGTTAGCAATATTTCCCCCTGTCAAAATTCCAAAGTCAGTTTCCACATCCTCCTCTCCCTTATCCTCATGTTAAATCTGTCATCAAGTTCTAATAATTCTACCTTCCTTTCCTTTCTTACTGCTAGCACCTTAGTTTAAGTTCTTATACCTCACTTCTCTTCCATTACAACACTCTTCTTACCAGTCTCTAAAACTTTTTTTTTTTCTTTTATCTTTTTAGATGGTCTCACTATGTTGCCCAGTCTGGCCTCAAACTCCTTGGCTCAAGTGATTCTCCCACTTTTGCCTCCGGAGTAGATGGGACTATAGGCAGACCACCACCACACCCCTCTCTGAAGCACTCCTCTTGACACCACTTGCATTTTACTGTTTATGCCATTCATTGTAAAGTAAGTAATCCAGCAGAGTTTGTGTAAAATGGGCACTTAATATCCTTAAAAATTATTCCATCCTCTCTTAAAGTTCCAGAGATTGATACGTGAAATAAAGGTGAAAATCCAAAAATGAAGTTAGTTCCCATATTAAGAAATGAAATTCTGAGCCAGGTACCGTAGTACAATTTTATAAACCCAGTTACAAAGGAAGCTGAAACAGGGTGATTTCAAGTTCAAGGCCAACTTGGGGAATTTAGCAAGATCCTGCCCCTCCTTCCAAATTTATTTATTTATTTATTTTCTCAGTGGTAGAGTTCTTTTCTAGCATGTTGGGGATGCTGGTTTGATTCCTGGCACTGGGAGGAAAAAAAAAAAAAAACTCTGAAAAATAATCTACACTCTACTTTCCCAACAGTGTGCAATTCTCAAAAGCACACAGCAACATGTATAAAATAGCCTGCAAGGCCTGGTCCATGGTGGGGCCTAAGGAAGCCTAAGAAAAGCCTAAGCAAGGCAGGAACTGTGATTGTCCCTCATTCCTCCAAGAGTAGTACCTGGCTAGCAAATCAGGCTGCATTCATTCCTTCTACATAGACAAGGCCTGGCAATCAGAAAAGATATACTTCTGTGAAGTTGGTGTTTATATTGATGAAATGACATTAGCATTTGTGAAAACATGAGAAAAATACATTGTTCAAAATCTATCCCACAATTGTAAAACATTCCGAAGGAGACAAACTTCTAATGCCAGATAAGTGAGATACTTTTTAAAAATATTGCATTTTTGGTCAAAATATAACTCACTAACACGGCTAGAGTATGAGGCAAAGAAGTTGCTACTGGTCTTCAGAGACCCGGCTAGGTAGGTGTCATGAGAGCAAACTGCTGTCAGTGTTCCAACAGGGACACTCTTCACAATAACTCAGTTCCCCCTGAGTATTATTATTCCTACGATCATATATTAGTACCATTATTTAAAAAAAAAAAAAAAAAGATCCCATAAAATGTCTCATTTTAGCAATGAAGTTAAGGTAAAGTCATCTTGAGAGTTTTGGAAAATGACCATAGAAAAATAATTTATTAAATAAAAGACACAGTACATTCAAATGTCAGTAAAAAAAATAAACAAAAGTTATTTAATTAGTGGCTCATGCTCTGACTAAGCCCTTTAGCTCTGAAAATATTTCAGATGATCCAGGAATAATCTAATTTAGCATAAATATATTCTTTAGTTTTAATTCCAATTGATCATAGGTCATAGGCTATAGGTTAAAAAGAAAAGGGAGAAGGATATCTAAACATCAATACCCATTTATAGCCCTAACAAAACAAAATTAGAAGTAAGTACATATTTTATTTTTGCCTTAAAAACCATGTTATAAAACAATCAATCAATGTTTCTTTTTCATGCAGATAATTCTGGATTAACATCATAGGTATGTTTTTAATAAAATAGCTATCAGCAATAATTATACTTGACAAATAATGATATAAAATAAAGCAAAATTATGTAAATTATATGAAGCTTTTCTTCTAAAAAAGAAAACCAGGGAAGAATGACAGGGAAAAGTTGATTAATGAGTACTGAGTTATAATTAGATGGGAATCAGAAGTTTTGGTAGTTTTGATTTGCTGTTGCATATTAGGGTGAGTATACATTATCATGAACTACATATTTAAAAAGCTAGAAGGGTTTTGAATGTTTTA
Source organism: Sciurus carolinensis (assembly GCF_902686445.1). Lineage (NCBI taxonomy): Eukaryota > Metazoa > Chordata > Mammalia > Rodentia > Sciuridae > Sciurus > Sciurus carolinensis. The sequence goes on along the minus strand of NC_062219.1, from coordinate 42,955,642 downwards.
TCATAAAAGAAAGATAAATGCTTCAGGCAATAGATATACTTATCCTGATTAAAACATAATACATACATGTATTGAAATAGCACATGATATCCTATAAATATGTATAGTTTTTGTTTTTATGTATCAATTAAAAATAATTGTAAATAAAAGCTAAAAAAGAAAAAAAAACTGCTTTACAATATGACAAGTAAAAAAATTGAACTACTATAGGGTTTGGCATTTTCATCTAGATTTTAGATTCAGCACATGATTTCTGTTAAAAAGATCTTAAGATATTGATTGGTACTGTATGAATACATAAACTAATGTGCATCTTAATAATATTGAGCTGTTCAACATATAAAAGTTTTTTTTCTTTTTTCTTAGACCTTTAATTTCTATAAACATTGTTTTATAGTTTTAAGGGTAGAGGTTTTGCATACTTTTTAAAAATGTATTTGTAACTATGTTTATGTTTTTGATGGTATTACAAACAATATTGCTTTTCAAATTCATTTTCCAATTTTTCATTGTCAATAAAATATAACAAATTAATATTTAAAAAGAGGGGAAAAATCATATTTTTCATGTGTGTTTTTAATTGCATGAAAGAATTTTTAGTTAAGACAAACTAATGTGAAGGAAAGGAAAATATAAATACAAGACTAAAACAATACTTACAGGTTGCTGAGCCTGAAGACTTGAAAATCAGATTACAATTTCTACTTGTATAACTTCATTTTATCCCTTCCTTAAAAAAAAACATATCCTTGGAAATAGAATTATCAAAAAATGAGAGAGCAAACTTGTGTTTTAAGACTACAACATATCAGAAGAAATCTTATCCTTTATTTCCGCGAAAGTATGTTTAGGAAAAGGTATTTTTACCAGGTAATGTTTGCTATCCTTTTTTCTGGTATTTCAGTTAGTGGGAAAGGTTTAGTAATATTAAGGCTGAATGAGTTTGCTTTGTTTCCAGAGAACAATGGCCAAGAGATTCCCCGTCCCACCTCAGGAGCATCACTGAAGCCTGTTTATGGGGAACTGTCCTATCCCAGCCCTCTTCTATGGCATCTGGGGAGCCTTCAGAGGAGCTGCCCACTCTGAGAATGAGGCCACCTGATTCAGGCCATTATAAACTCTAATACAGAGTCCTGAAGACAGCGAACCCTGTGTGTGGTGGAGAAGCACAGAGTCATTACATGTCGGGCTCTGCTGTCATTAGGCTGAAAACTCTCTAGTGGCCTCTAAGTGAAGATGACCTTAAGAAGGTTGAATATTTCTGGGACCCACTTAATGATGACTCAACTTATCAGGCAACGATAGCATGTAAATGACTTTTTTAAAAATTCCAACGTCTCACTACAGATTGAAATGATAGTGAGTTGGCATGAACAAGGGGGAGATATAAATTTTCAGTTCCCTGGAGGTCATATAGCAAAATGTCATAGTCAATACAACCCCACACACATATACACATACATATATATTTAGTTTTTATATATAAAACTTTACAAATGTTATACATACTATGTAGTATTTATTTCCTTTTGCTAAATAGAAAAGGTGAAAATGCAAAGCAGTCAAGAAATTAGAGCATGGATTGCAGAAAGACATACCACTACCTTTGCTTTTGAAATGTCTCTCCCATCTCCACCATTTCCTTTGTTAATTATCCCTACTTAAAAGGAAGGGAATTAGATCATCAAATAAGACACTCACACCCACCTCAAACTTCACACACCTTGGTCAACATTAAACAAGTTTGCACTGGTTATACTCTTCTCTCCCACTTTTATTTACTGTAATTTTATTTTAGAAAGTGTGCTATTATAAAATATATACTTTTTGATTGTCCCAGGTCTTTGGTTGAAACAAATACTAAAATCAGCAGTTTTTCTCTGTGAGGAGTAACTCCAAGAGGTGGCATTCAAGTCTCTAACGCTATTTTATTTTTTCTGGTCAGCAAATTTAAGCCACAACTTGATCGTGACCTTACTACTCCTCTTTGGCTCCTCTTGCCTCACGTTCACCAGCTTCTTCTCCAACCTCCTCCCGCCTTTCCTTTCCTTCTTCCCCTCCCCTTCCTTCTAGCCCCTCCTCCTAGTTGAGTCAGTGGCTTGAAACTTTTAAAAGCTCTGTGCACCAAGTTAGAAAAAAGCTTTTACGAGGTATCAGCACTTTTCTTTCATTGGGGGGAAGGCGTGAGGAAAGTACCAAACAGCAGCAGACTTTTAAACTTTAAATAGCCAGGTCTGAGTGCCTGAACTTGCCTTTTCATTTTACTTCATCCTCTACGGAGTTCAATCACTTGGAGTGCCTACTTCACTTCTTTAAGCGAAAGAGTAAGTTAAAGAAAAAACCACTTTACCTATTAGTTTCTTTTTCTCCTAGCAAAACTTTTCTAGAGTTTCTAAGTGTCTAAAATGTAACTTTGATTTATGTTTTGATTTATAATACCGTAAAGGAAATGATGAGCTTGTAAGTGCCTCTGTAGTTTCAATGCTAAAATTGAATGTAGGGAGTTTGTATTTTTGTTTCAAAAGTTTCTATAGATAATGCAACAGGTAAAAGGTTTGAGCCTTTTTAATTAGAATAAAGAATTAATTTTCTGGATACTTGGTTCTTCGTTTTAGAGCATAATTTTATTTACTTTTTTGTAATCAGTAATAGTCTAGGTGCTCTGTAGTTTGTTGGGGGCTGGGGGTGAAGGGAGCTGGGGCCTGGGTTGGGGGTTTCACAGGCATCACAAAAAAACCAAAGTGCAAATTTGCTTAGTGGTCTCCTTATAGTAATCTGTACCTCGTGCTTTTTCATATGGAAATCTTGATAGATGTTCTGTAGCCTTGCACAAACTCCTTTTGTAACCAAGTGCTTTGTTAAAACATTGTGGCTACTTGACTTCCACGTGGTTCCTTCCTAGAATTTTTCTCACTAAACAAAAAGATATATAACCCAGTATTAATATTAAGATTTTAAAATTATTAGTAAATCGTTACTTTGTGTTAGCCATCAGGGTGTAAATATTTGAGACCCTCGGGGGAGCCAGCTGTTTTACTCCACCACGTTGGCAACTCAAGAGATGAGAAACCTTGAATGGGTGGTGGTCACCTAGCAGTACAGGAAGAGAACAGACGTTTAGAAAAGAGTGTACGCTAGGATGCATTTCCAAAGATCGTCTCCTAAAACGGGAGCTCCGCGAATGAATAGGAAGAAGAAATGTACTTTTAAATGTTTTAGAGGGAGCTACCTCCCCCCAACACCCACCCTCACTCTCGCTTCAGCCTGTCCGAACCTGTAACAGCCTTCAGAATTCTGGCGCAATTGTCTTGAGTTGGAGCTGCCAGGGGTGGTAGGCAGTAGACAAAGAATACCTAATGTGTGCTTAAAAGGGTTCATTTTTTAAAATGTTTGGCTTGATAAAACATTCTGTTAACCAGAAATGCAACCGTGTGCATTTTGGTGGCCGGTGAGAATTTTCTGTCCTGTCTAAATCCACAGACTAAAGTAATTAGGTTCTTGGTGTGACCCAGTAGTTGAAGTATTTGCACCAGAGAATGCTGAAAAGCAAATAATAATAAAGCAAGTTTTGCTGCGGCGGGAGGCCGGGCGCGTCCTGCCATCTTAGCATCCGCTCGGCTGCTCCTGGCTCCTTCGCTGTCCCGAGCCTCAGGGCTTTTGAGATGTTTCCCTCCAATCCTTACAAGTCAAACCGAGTGCAGGTCTGAGTTCCGCCACTGGAAAGGAACCGGGGTTGGGAGGGGCGGGTGGAGGGTGGAGAGATGGGCTAGTTGCCAAATGGTAAAAGAGCAAATGATTGACTTAATTAAAGTTGTCAATCTAATTTCCCACCCCTACCAGCCCCGTCCCGCCTGCAGTCTTTTTTCATTTTCTTTTTTCTCTTAAACTTGTCGAATCCTTCCGTATAAGCCTTGGTAAGGAAACCTGAACACCTTTGGGAGTTATCTTGCTGGTAAACTGCACTTGTAACTTTTCTGGAAGTTCTTAAAACTTCCCAAGAATGAGGCGGGGCGGGGATGGAGGAGGGAGGGGAAGAAAGACCCTTGATGAAATGGGGCGAGAGCTAATGACGTGTCCCGAGGCAAATCAGTCCATGATTGGGAAACTCAAACCTTGGTTCCGAGCAGCGGATCGCCCACACGATCTTTTCAGACCTAGCAGACGTTGGCAGAGCATCTCTGATAAAGCTTACGGAGAAGCACATTCGCCCTCACCCCGAGTGAGGTGCTTCCGTTTCCCTCCAGAGGTACGAAGTGGGGGGTGGGAGGAGAGCTGCAATGGATTGCAAAAACTGAAAAACAGACGTGGCTTTATTTGGAGGTGGGCTTAATTTCCTTTGCTCCCAAATCAAGGTAGTAATGTCAAGAAAGATGCGGCATCTCACTCTCAGAAAAATTGGGCACCCTTAAAAAACTCCGTCGAAAGTGTCCGATGAAGGAAGTCTAATTTTTACTTTTATTGAAGGGTTCCTGAAAATAAAAGCCTTTGGTACCTCAGAGAAGATCTCATTAAACTAACCCACTCCCAAGAATAAAATAAGCCAATTAAGATAGAAAATACCTCTGGGGGAAGAATAATTAATTCTTCTGAGTAGGCCAAATTGAGTGAAAATTGTATCATTCACAATACATTTGTTCTGGCACTGTGTTGAATTCTGAATTATTGAACTGTTTTTCCCCAAAGTGTGAAATCTTTGTCCTTCCCAAAGTATAGTGGCCACCTGTCCTTTTCCTGGAAAATGCAGTGGTAAAGTTTTGTTCCTCTTTCCTTACTGTTAAAACATTCCACATTTTTCTAATACCTTTTGAAGTTTATCACCACAGCTGCCCCATCTACTGAGTTCCTCACCCTTCACTACAATGCTGACCCTCCATGGGAATCAGGGTTCCAAAGATATTTGGCAGCAATAATTTAAAACGGGTGTGTTTTCAGATATTGAGGATTGCTTTCTTCCTCACTTAGATGTTCCCAATTCCTGCAAAGAGAAAGTCGGAGAGTTCCTGATACCTTGCATTCTGTCATTTCTTTTATAATATCCAGAGGTGTAGCTTGGTATGAGGCTGAGAGCCTTTACATACCCCAAGGGAATATAGGAAAGTCACCAGTGATTAATACCTGCTACTCCACCTTTCCTGTTGTTCTGACTTCCCTTCAAGATTCTCCTTTGTTGGAATGGATGCGTTGAAGCTTATGCAGTTCAGCTGTAGAGAGAAAAAGTAATCACTTAGTGTTTATTATTAATGACAATATAGATACTTTAAGAAAGAAAAAAAATCCCTACAGCTGCTTCTTCAAAAAACAATAATAATATATTTGCGTGTTCTTGAGATAACTGCTTTAATTCTCCACTTCCCTTAATTATCTAAAATCACTATTTCACTGTATGTGTATAGGCTGCTTTCTGCCAAAATTCAAACTTTATGGTTAGTTTTTTATAAAACGCCATGAATTTCACATCCTGATTTCCGTAGGTTTCTAAATAATTTTTAGAAAATGTATGTTTGTTGATCATTTTAGTTAAGATACAAAAATTAGAAAATAAATGAGCAATATCCAAGGATCTTTTAAAGAACAATAGGTATTTATTGAGGTTTTACTAAGCTTCACATGCGTGAGTTCTCATTCAATGCTGGCTGTGAAGGATCTTAAGGATGTGCTTATGTGATTACAAAATAATAAGATTGTTGATTAAAAGGCATCAATTTGGAGGTGAAAGTGAGGGTGGGGACAGTTGAAACATCAAGAACTGATAGAAATAAGTTTTTTTTTTGTTTTTTTGTTTTGTTTTGTTTTGTTTTGTAAGGGTATTTGATCACAATTGACGTACATAGCTCTGAGCCTGTGGGTTCTGACAGTGTTTTTCCTCTGGCACACCTAAGTTGACCTTAAGAAACTTCTTTTTGGTGAGGGAGTTGAGTGACAACTGTTGAACTAGGAAAACTCTCTCTGGGGTTCACCAATTTCCACTCATTGGATAGAGTCTCTACCACCATCTCATTTCATTCTGTGGAAGCTGATGTAGAAGACTGAAAAGGAGGGATATGAACTAGGGAAAAAGACTTTTTTGTTTTGTTCTAGTGTGTTACTGCTCTCTACCACCACAAGTAAAACTGGAAGTTCAATGCCACAATCACATCACACACCTATGGGAATGTTAAGATAACCGATCTTTATACAAAGGCTTGGGAAGATAATCAGGGAATCATGTGGCAGAATTTTTAACAGAATAGATGTTTCCTTAAAATACATTTGATAGGCCACAGAGGTAGGTTTACAACTCAGGTATAAGAAAGCAAAGGTGGAGTGTTCCCTAATGAACTGGGAATGTTTTCTGTGGTGCCTGATTCAAATAACTGTCTGCATGCACTTAAGACTCAGTTAATGTTAATATCAGCTTTGTTCTTCCCCTTTCAGAGTCCTAACCTTCCCTCATATTTGTCATTCTTGAAGTAAACACAATTTTAAATAGGCTGTTTCTTCTTGCAATAGTGTTCTTGGCTACAATCATGTTATTATCAGAGTTAGAATATCCCTGAATTAGGGGGATAACAAACAGTACAGAGTGATTTATTATTGTTGTTGTTGTTGTTAGTTTTTATTTTTTTTGCTCTGTTTCATTTTTAATTTTAATGTCCTAACAGTGAATCTAAATAAACATCCATGATACCTAATGCAGTTCTACAAGAATACTAACCATAACTAGGATCTCAGTCCCCGTAAATTCAAGAAGCTCTTTGCTAAAAAACCCTTTGCTTTAATTCACTCCTATTGCCTGCTCAGGAACCATTTGAAGCCTGTTGTTTCAACAAACAACACTCTTGTAGCAATTTAACAGTGTAATAAGAGATGCTGACAATACTCTTTTCCTCTGAAGTCCTCCTTTCAATGAATTTGAAATTTCAGAAGTTACCATAGTTAAGAGAGTCCCAAAGAATTTAAAGAAAAAAAAAAAAATAGGGAAACCTGGGGGTCTTTTTATTTGCACAGTGCAGCCCCAGGTAATTAGTTCTTTTTATTGTTGTGTTGTTGCTGTTGTTGGACAGCCCTGTTTAATTCATTCAGCATGTATTTGTGCAGCGTCTCTTTTTTTTAAGCAGTGGGTTTGCAGCACTGAACGAAACTCCCTTATAGAACTCACATCCCATTCAATAAGTCCCTATGGAGGGAGACAAACAATAAGCAAATATATGCTATTTTGAGTAGAGGTAAGAGCTATTTAAAAAGTGGGGCAAGGGGAATAGGAAGTGAGGACTAGGGAAAGGATGCTGCTGTTTTCATATTTGGTGATCAGGAACTTTGGCTGTGAAGTGAGACCTGAAATGAGGGAAGAAGTGAGCCACAAGATCAGCATCTTTGTTGTTTTTTTTGTTTTGTTCTGTTCCTTTCTTTCAGTTGACTGTTTAATAATAGGTGGGCAATCACAGTGACCAAGGTAGTGACGTGAAAACTGAAAAGCAGCAGTAATGGCTAAGATCAAGCTAAAAGCAGAGACAGTTGTAAGAATGAGTCATAGTGTGGTTACTTTTGGAAGGTAGAGCCTATCTGGTGGGTTGAATATGGATTATATTAATCATGTGTGCATATGGATATTACCAAAGGGAATAGCTGCTGTGGTGTAAGTGGAGAGAGACAGTCTAACTGAGCTCACTCAAAGACGTTCACTACCAGGGACAAGGGGTCCTTAATAGCAAAGCTAAAAGAAAAGCATTAGTAGAGTTCACATTGGAGGGCTTGGGGCATAAAATTTTTGATTTTAATATATTAGAAACACATAGATCTCGTTGCAGTGGTACACGCCTATAATCCCAATGGCTCAGGAGACCGAGGCAGGAGGATCTTAAGTTTGAGGCCAGCCTCTGTAACTCAGTGAGACCCTGTGTCAAGAATTTAAAAAACTGGGGTTGAAGCTAAGTGGGAAAGTGCCCCTGGCTTCAATTGCCTGTATGGAAAGAAGGCAGGGAAGAAAGAAATGCAACCCCAGCCTTAGTTATCAACAATCTTATATACCTTCATTTACGTCTCCATTCACCATTATGGTTGTTTCTTCTTTAAAATTAAAAGTAAAATATTTTCTAATAATTTTTAGGACGGGGGTGTAACTCAGTTGTGGAGTGCTTGCCTAATATGTGTAAGGCCCTAGGTTCAATCCCAACACCACATAAAATAAAAATTTTTATTAGGATATTAATAACATGAACACACTTGGCTGAGCCTTGACTTGATGAGTTTTTGAGGCTCTAGCAAAAGGGACAGACAAAAGTAATTTAAAACTGAAGCTTTATTTTTAAGAAATTTCCTTTGGATTAAAGAGATTGAGTCACTGTGCTCTCAGGGAGTGGCAGATGAAGATGCAGGGAGTGAGTGACAAGGAGCCCTAGCGCCAAGGGTGACCTCAGTACCCAGTGCCCAGAGAACTGCTGCTCTTAGTGCTCAGCCCCTTTGACTGGTTAGATGCCCTTGTCTGCCCTACTTTCCTGAAATTTACCTAACTCTTAAATATTTTGAACAGGAAAAAAAATAAAATGCTGGGAAAACACTGTTTGCTGCCCTGAAATCTTACTTCAGAATCACCTGGGACATTTGTTCAAAAAAATAACAAAAAATTAAAAGCTGATTTCCCAGGCCCCACCCTCCAGAAGTCCAGCTTCATCCAAACTGGTGAGGGCCAGGAATGTCACGTGCCAAGTGATTGTCATGCAATTCAGGAACCACTATGAAGGGACAGGTCCTTAGGGAGATCACACTGAGTGACTGTAGCTTTGAGCAGCTGGTCTAGGGGGCCGAGAAGAGCAAAGGAAAATGTGGTCTGACATGGCATACAGAAGGCATGGTGTTGTCCAGCTGCTGTTAAGAATCTGCTACTAGCTAGGCGTGGTGGCCACGCCTGTAAACCCAGCTCAGCTACTGAAGCTGAGGCAGGATCACAAGTTCAAGAGTAACCTGGATACCTCAGTAAGATTCTCATCTCAAAAACAACAACAACAGCAACAAAACCCATAATGAAAACTGTACACAACCCTTAGACCATGATCTACAAATAAATCTGTGTCATAGGAATGCAGAGGTAAAGGCACAAATATACAGGATATGTTCAGCTGGCAGACTCCTGAATGGAATTAGGAGTCTCCTGGTGAATATCCTTGCAATATATAGTCTGTAAACCAGTGCCAGGGATTCTGTAAACATAATCATGCTTTTTCCTTATAATAAAAGAACATTAATGTTTCAACTAAGACTTGGAAAAATGAAAATATTAAACAGGGGTTGGTGGGTGGGCAGGAATAACCAGTTGAAAGGATACTTGATTCCTGGCCAAGTGAACAGCTACCAGTAAAAAGCTTGCTATTTTTGTTACCTCCTCGGGAGTCACAAGATGAACCATCACATGTAACATTAGATGGTCTCTATGGTCGTGGTAATGACAGGTGTCTACATGTTACAGAATACAAGGTGTCCAATTGGATAATTCATATCTTATTTAGATGAAAGAGTGTAACTCATTAATGCAAATGACTACTGTGTGGGTGTTTAAAGAAAAGAGAACTTGGCAATTAAATTGCTGGTATATTTGAAAAGAACAACTTCCTGGTGAACCAGTTCACATACTATAGCACTGTAGAATATTTTTGTGGAATCTCAGAATTATGTGAAAGTCAAATTTCATTTTCTATAGAATGTGAAGAACTTGGGGTTGAATGGCCACAGGCATCTACATAATCATTTTACTTTGAATAATGATGAGACACTGACTAAAATGAAAACTTCTGTTGTGTCCAGTCATATTTCTAAACATGTTTAGTTTGTCTTGAGATCTATTATTGCATGAATGTAATGAGATGTATGCAAATAGCTTATCATTTTATACTTAATTGTTTTTGTTATTTCCCCCCAACAAATGAAATATCTGAACGAAAGCAGATGACACTGGCAAAATATTGTAATTCTTTACAAACAGAATTAGAGCCAATTTACACATCATCACATAGAAACTGTCTATTGATATAGCTCCAAAAATTCTGTTGTGTTTGTTTGACCCTCGTGGCCTGTACTTCTTCATTCCCAGTCTAGTATTTTCTGCTAAATTGTAGGCTTTTTCTTTTACATTCTCTCTCCATCAAACTGTCCATCAAGACTAAATTACTCCTCTCACTTCAAACCTTCCCTTGGCTATTTAACCCTTTGTTCTAGTCTGACTGCTCTTTGTACATCAATTTCACTTTCTGACTTGTCACATCAGAATTCAAAATGACCCATTCTAAAAGAAAAAGGAAAGCTCCCTCTTTAATGATCATTGGGACAGCATGATTTCTGTAACCTGCCTGCCCACTTCGCACTTGTATTCAGCATTGGTTTACCACTCCCTAGGCTGTCATGTTATCAGATACCCATCTACTACTAGCTAGTACATAATTTAGTTTTACTGATCAATCATCTCCTCTTTGTTTCATCTAGGAAATTCTGGGTTAGATTTTCAGATTTCCTTTCTTCATTTTATTTTTTTCATGGTATCCCTAGCCAAGACATACAGTTATTAGAAAGAAATGTAATACTGGATGGTGAGGAAGAAAACTCCGCTGGTATTTCATTTACTTCCTACCTGGTGAATATGGCTCAAAGTTCAAAACCAGATGAGAAACCCCTTTATATTCAGATAGTGAGCATATTTGCAAGGAGCAATAATCCTCCTATTAGTTGCACTAGTCAATTCATCACTGAAAGCTTGGAAAGCCTTTGTTTTGCTTGTTTTTATTCACTAAATAATCTTTGTTTATCATTTTCTAAACCCTCCTCTTACTGCTCTCCTGAAAATCAGCCTATCTTCTCTATGATAGCCGAATACACGTCATATTTTTTCAGGCTTCAGCTGTTGGCCATATCAAAGCATGGAAACTTTTTTTCTGACTTTGGTGCAGTCTTACTGTCTTTTTTATTTGTTTTTGAAATGGGGTCTTGTTATGCTTACAAGGCTGGCTTCAAATTTGAGATCCTCCCACCTCAGCCTGCTGAGTAGCTGATATTTCAAGTGTGTGCTATTTATTATAATTTAAAAACCATTTAGATGAAATAAAAGGCCTAAGGATTATAAGGCTTCTGGCCATACAGGTAGCTGAATATATCATACAGCCTTATAGTTTTATCTTTTTTCACTTCTCAGGCTATAAGTAGTATGGAGACAAGTTGACAGATTGAATTTTTTTTTTTTTTTTTTTTTTTTTTTTTTTTTTGGTACCTGTGATTGAACCTAGAGGTGCTTTACCACTGAGTTACATCCCCAGCCCTTTTTATATTTTAATTTGAGTCAGGGTCTCACTGAGTTGCTTATAGCTTCTCTTAGTTACTGAGGCTGGCCTCAAGCGTCAAGCTTGAGATCTCCCCACTCAGCCTCCCAAGTCACTGGAATTATAGGCATGCACCATCATGCCTGACCAAATTGAGCTTTTAACTTGAAATGTGATACACATTTAGTCTTTGTTTTTGAAAGCAGGTTCCTGTTTATAATGAGGTACTGTCAAAATGTTGTATTTCAGTGTAACTTTTTTTTTTTTATGTAGAAGAGAGACTTGAAATATATGTTACTGCGTAACAAGAAAGGGACAAGTATAAATAACCATGATACAGCATATGTATGAATTACTCTTAATGTACCATGGAGAGACATTTCAGAGTAAAATTCAGAATAAAATGATTCATCCTAACATCAAAGTTTGGGAATTGAGGTTGTGCATGTGTGTGTGTTCCTGGGTGTTCTTGCCTGACTTCTTAGATACCTATATTTTGAATAACACATCAGCATTTTGCTTAGGCTTGCATCCAGACCCAAGCCTACCAGGCAAGAACTGTCCTCATTTATCAAACAACTAAAATAAGCAGAGGCACTTAGCACAGGCAGCTTCTCAAGTCACATGGCAATTCAGTGGTTGAGCAAGTAATACATCTTCTGCAGGTTAAGATTGCAGTTCACCCTCTGCACATAGGCTCTGCTGCTTCTCAGATCAAACTTTATCTAAGAAAATAAAAAATAAAAGTGTGAGACTCTCTGGGGGTGAAATCTGATAGGAAGAGCTTGTACTTGACTTTTGTTTTTTGTTTTGTTTTTGATGGAGGTTAGAAAGGAAACAATTTGCAATATTTTAGTTGTCAGCTGAAAAAAGACACCTTCTATTAAGCTGATAATTTGCACATCTGTAATCATTGAGTTGTCTCTTGGTTTTTTTCAGGAGGTATCCAGGCAACATGGGTGACTGGAGTGCCTTAGGCAAGCTCCTTGACAAGGTCCAAGCCTATTCCACTGCTGGAGGGAAGGTGTGGTTGTCGGTCCTCTTCATTTTTCGAATCCTACTACTGGGGACAGCGGTTGAGTCAGCTTGGGGTGACGAGCAGTCTGCCTTTCGTTGTAACACTCAACAACCTGGTTGTGAAAATGTCTGCTACGACAAGTCTTTCCCAATCTCTCATGTACGCTTCTGGGTCCTGCAGATCATATTCGTGTCCGTACCCACGCTCTTGTACCTGGCCCACGTGTTCTATGTGATGCGTAAAGAAGAGAAACTGAACAAGAAGGAGGAGGAGCTCAAAGTTGCCCAAACCGATGGGGTCAACGTAGAGATGCACTTGAAGCAGATTGAAATAAAGAAGTTCAAGTATGGTATTGAGGAGCATGGTAAAGTGAAGATGCGAGGAGGGCTGCTGAGAACCTACATCATCAGTATCCTCTTCAAGTCTGTCTTCGAGGTGGCCTTCTTGCTGATCCAGTGGTACATCTATGGATTCAGCTTGAGCGCCGTCTACACTTGCAAAAGAGATCCCTGCCCACACCAAGTCGACTGCTTCCTCTCTCGCCCCACAGAGAAAACCATCTTCATCATCTTCATGCTGGTGGTATCCTTGGTGTCTCTTGCCTTGAATATCATTGAACTCTTCTATGTCTTCTTCAAGGGCGTTAAGGATCGTGTGAAGGGAAGGAGTGATCCTTACCATGCTACCACTGGCCCACTGAGCCCCTCCAAAGACTGTGGATCTCCCAAGTATGCTTATTTCAATGGCTGCTCCTCACCAACCGCTCCCCTGTCACCTATGTCTCCTCCTGGTTACAAGCTGGTTACTGGTGACAGAAACAATTCTTCTTGCCGCAATTATAACAAGCAAGCAAGTGAGCAAAACTGGGCTAATTACAGCGCAGAACAAAACCGAATGGGGCAGGCAGGAAGCACCATCTCCAACTCCCACGCCCAGCCTTTTGATTTCCCCGATGACAACCAGAATACTAAAAAAATTGCTGCTGGACACGAACTACAGCCACTAGCCATCGTGGACCAGCGACCTTCAAGCAGAGCCAGTAGCCGCGCCAGCAGCCGACCTCGACCTGACGACCTGGAGATCTAGATACAGTCTTGAGCATCAAAATTCCACTTAATTGTGGAGAAGAAAAAAGGTGCTGTAGAAAGTGCACCTTAGGTGTTAATTTTGTTCCAGTGGAGGTGGTACTCAACAGCCTTAGTCACGAGGCTTAGAAAACACAAAGACGTTAGAATACCTAGGTTCATCGGGGGTGTCTGGGATAGGCGGGTGGAGAGGGAGGGGATAAGGGAGGTACATGTTGATATTTAACGTAGTGAATTCAAAGAACTTAATTTCTAAAAAGAGTTGCATTAGGTGATACATAGGTAAGGGCTTTTTCTCCTCGACATACACCCCTAAGAATGGTTCTGTGTATGTGAAAGAGTGGGTGATCATTGTGGCTAAATAATTTTTTTTTTTTTTTTAATTTTTGTTGTACCAAGAAACTGAAATAGTTTGGGCCAGGAATAAATACTTCCTGAACATTTTATTTCTTTGCAACAAGAAAAAGACAGAAGATTGTCCTTATGTCCCTGCTAAAACATTCCATTGTTAAAATTTGCACTTTGAAGGTAAACTTTCAGTCCTCCAGGTGTCCACGGACTTGTGCTACTATGTTTTTTTTTTTATTCTTGGTATCAACTGAAAGTTCAGACAAGGCCCACAGAAAAAGGTGTTCCATGCATTTGCCACACATTTGCATCTCAGCTGGTTCCACAAATGTTCTTTTGTGCATCCACTTTCATCGTATCATTGCCATCACTTTTCTTCATTCCTCAACTACTATTCACATTCATTTAATGTTTTCTGTAAACATTTTTAAAACAGTTGAGTTGTCACTTAACATTTTCTTTGAGTTAGTGTCAGGGAAGCAAGCCATGCTCAATATTTAACAATCACTTGTATGTGAATGTGTGTGGAAGAGTGTGTTTTATTTGTCATGTATTGGTACAAGCAGATTCAGTATAAACTCACAAACACAGATTTGAAAATAATGCACACACAGTGTTCAAATTTGAACCTTTCTCATGGATTTTTGGTGTGGGCCAATATGGTGTTTACATTATATAATTCCTGCTGTGCAAGTAAAGCACATTTTTTTTTCCTAAAATGTTTTTTCCCCGTGTATTCTATTACGGATACTGGTTTTGTTAATTATGATTTTTTTCCTTTCTCTTTTTTTTTTTTAGAATGTAGCAATAATGCTATTACTGAAATGAATGATTTCCTTTTTCTGAAATATAATCATTGATGCTTGAATGATAGAATTTTAGTACTGTAAACAGGCTTTAGTCATTAATGTGAGAGACTTAGAAGAAATGCTTAGAGTGGACTATTAAGTGTGCCTAAATGAATTTTGCAGCAACTGGTATTCTTGATTTTGTCCTACTTAATACACATTAATTCAGAACTTGTATTCTCTTATGAGTTTGACAGTCTTTTGGAGTGACCAGCAACTTTGATGTTTGCACTAAGATTTTATTTGGAATGCAAGAGAGGTTGAAAGAGGTTCAGTAGTACACATGTAACTAATTTATTTGAACTATATGCTGAAGACATCTACCAGTTTCTTCAAATGCCTTTTTAAACTCATCACAGATGATTGGCAAAAATGGTGAAAGTGCTGAATATCATACTTTTCTTCTTGCACATCAGCTACAGGAGTTTTGTACAATGAAAATACTAATTCATTTGACATTCCATGTTAAACTACTGTCATGTTCAGCTTCATTGCATGTAATGTAGACCTAGTCCATCAGATCATGTGTTCTGGAGAGGTTCTTTATTCAATAAAGTTTTAATTTAGTATAAAGACAGCCTGTATATCCTGTGTGATTTTTTTTTTTTTAATTCTGATTTTATCTATCCAGTACTATCAAAGATTTCTCTCTGTTATGAGGATTTGGGCAAAGGGGCTGGAGATGTGGTCTAAGGGTAGAATGCTTGCCTCACTTGCACCAGCCCTGAGTTCGATCCTCAGCACCACACAGATACACACACACAAAAAATCAGGATTTGGGCAAATAAAATTATAAAATTCACATTCTCAGGGATCTTTAAAAAGACAGTATTCCTCCATTACTTATGTTCCGTACAGCATTAATTGTAAACATTTTTGGATATTTAGCTGAGAAAATAAATTATATGAGGATTGAAGTTGGAATGCAACATTTTGTTGGGGGGTGGGGGCAACACAGGGATGAAACCCAGGGCCTGGCAAATTCTAATCATAGACTCTAGACTGAGTTACACCAACAGCCGTACTCAAACTTTAATGAGCGTGTAATAGTGTTTAAAATAGGGTAATGTTGACTAATTTAGTAGATTATATATGATAGAAGTAAAGCACCAAAACTTAAGGATGTTGAAATTTTAAAGTTATATAGCAATCAAAAAAGTTCAGTTTGAGTATAGTTAATAGCCAGCTGCAAAAGAATAAAATCAATCTTGGAAATTTTATTACAAGATTTGGTGAAAATATAGAAAATAATATTTTAAAAACATCCAAGGAAAAATAATTCAAAAGTAGCAGCATAATTCTGGGCAATTGGTATATAGTTTTACTAAGTTGTTAATATTCATTACCTGCCATAAAGCAAACTTGTGATTTAATGATTGAATGGAGTTATTCATTATAAGAATTTATTTTTCCTTTCTTTGCAGTACTAGGGATGAAACCCAGGGGCACTTGACCACCAAGCCGCATGCCTACCCCTTTTCATTTTTCATTTTGAGATAGGGTCTTACTAAGTTGCTGAGGCTGGCCTCGAAATTTTGATCCTTCTGTCTCAGCCTCCCAAGTCACTGGGATTATAGTCATTTGCCACCTCACCTAGCTTAATTTAGTAATTTCAAAGTAACCCAACTCAGTTCAGTTGCTTTACTATTTTTAGATGAGCAAAGGTTATGTGACTTTTCTAAATTCAGAGAATTACTTTTCTAAATTCAGTAAATTAACTCATGACCAGTTTCCCAGTTCTAAATTCAATAAATTAACTCATGACCAGTTTCCCAGTCTATTATTTGATAGAGTGTCAACATGTTTTTACTCTTTGACCAGCAAGTATTGTGTGTGTGTTTGCATTTACCATGTTGAATGACGGATTGAATATACGTGCTTTTCCTACACTCAAGCTGTATAGGATGTGATTGGACAATGACTAGGCTGCTAAGTGAAACAGTGGTGGGTGGAGGCATATATAAGGAGAGACCAAGTTCATCTTTCAGAAATAGGTCATCCTAAAGATTTCCCAACTTTAGGCTTTTCACCATCAAAAGATGTACAAGTATATTAAAGGTCCACGTGTATATGTATATTTGTGTGTTAAAATACCTATTAAAAAATAGACACATGCCTGTAATCCCAGCAGCTCAGGAGGCTGAAGCAGGAGGATTGCAAGTTCAAAGCCAGCCTCAGCAACTCAGCAAGGTCCTGTGTCAAAAAAAAGTGCTGGATGTGGCTCAGTGGTTAAGTGCCTAAGGGTTCAATTCCTGGTACCAAAAAAGAAAAAAAAAAAAAAAAGTGTGTAGATATCTATCTGTGTATGTATATGTATGGTATATGGTAGAGCACTTACCTAGCATGCTCTGTCTTTGATCCCCAGTACCACACATACATACATACTTACACATATATATACATACTTAAACATATGTTTAAATTATATATACAAACTTATGCATATGTTTAACATGTTCAGAATTTTTATTCATATTCAACTACAGTTCCTGCAAGAAGCATACAATGTGAATCCTTCCAAAAGTTATAAAAATTACATTCCATTCTTCATTTTACTTTATTGGCTGCCTGCTTTTACCAACTAAATTAAATTGAGCTGTATGTATTTTAAATTATGGTAAAGTTAAATAGTTTCATCTACAAATATTTATTAAAAACTCACTTTTTGCATGTTGGATATTTTGATTCTTCTGGAAACGAACAGCAGGACTTCCTGTGGTAATGAATGTGTTATGCTGTTCAATATAGAAGCCACTAACCACAGGTGGCTATGAAATCTGAAGAAATAAATTGCTTTTTCTTTCACTTTAATTTAAATGCCCACATTTGGATAGTGGCTAGTGAGTTGGACAGCATAGTTTTAAAGTCTAGTGGCATATTTTTTTCTAACATTGGGTGGAAATGGAGGAGAGGATGTTTATGTTGTAAAACAGAAGAAGAAAGAAAACCTGGAAACTTCAGGACTTTCAATGTTTGGTATGGGGGATTGAACCAAGGGTGCTATACCACTGAGCTACATCCCCAGCCCTTTGTTCTTTTTGAGACAGGGTCTTGCTAAATTGCTGAGGCTCAAGGATGGCCTGAAATTTTCAATCCTCCTGTCTCAGCCTCCTAAGGAGCTGGGATTGCTGGTGTGTACCACCAGTTTAGACATATAATCTCAATGTTTCTTAGGAAATTCTTATTTTAAACAAACCTCTGCCTTTATGTGAAATTTCTCTCTCTCTCTTTTTTTTTTTTTTTTTTTTTTTTGTTGGACAATCAACTATCATATATTACCACTGTTTTCATTCAGAATTTTATACACAGAGTTTTTTACCTATTTTCAAAAAATGGCAGAATTGTTAAATTAATATCGTTAGCTCCTAGGAAGAATTCCAGTGACTTTTTTTTTTTTTTTTAAGTGCATTCTCAACCTAGCCTCTGGAAGTTTTCATCAAGCTTCTGGGGCCAAGGATTATTGTTTACCTTATTTTATAAAAATTGCTGAAATTTTTCACCTACCCAGGGTGTGAGTTCCTGGACCACACACTGCCTCTTCCAAAAATTTTAAACTTCAAATTCTAGCATGCCAAAACATCTATGCTTTGTACTTGGAGGGAGGGCAAAATAATGAAGTTTGGGGGCTTATTAAAGTCTTAGAGTTCTCTCTATAAACAACACAACAACAGTGTAGAAACATGTTTTTAATTTTACTGGCTCCATGATTCTTTTACCTTTTCTTGGTTGGGCAAATATAGCTGAGCCCTTAACATGTCAGAATTTGCAGCTGGCAATTTTCAGAACTCAAGAAGAGACATGGAACAAATACCACAGAAACACAGCTTCAAGAAGACCAGAAAAAGAAGAGTATTGTGTAGAAAAGGAAGGTTAATTTGAAGGAAGAATTTTACATTTGTATCATCTTCTTCGAAAGTGTTGAAATTTTAAGTTAGATTATTTTTTCTGGTCTCCAGATGTTTCTTTGAAATGACCAAATGCTTATTTGGGCTATGACGTGCAGCGTAATTTCAATGCCCACACTTTCCTGTTGAATACAAAAACAGCCTTGGGAGGCACCCACTTTAGAAAGCAAACCCTAGACTCAAGTCTCATTTAATGTACTGAGACACCTGCCCCCATGCAATATGGAACAAGATGGAGCCTGTTCTGGCATTTGTGCCTGTCCCTTGTCACCAGTCACTCTTTACATACTGTTCATCATAATGGGTAGAGACAGTAAAATAGTTTTTAGTTGCTGTGTTGGCAGAAGCCATAAGGATTATCTTACTTTAAAAGTAAATAGTAAGCCTCCTTAGATTGTTTTCTGCTTTGAAAAATTCAAGTCAGATTTATGTATTTACTTATTTGTACTAAGGATTGAACTAAGACTCTTAGCCATTGAGCCATATCCCCAGCCCTTTTAAAAATTTTTTTAATTAATTAATTAATTTATTTTTATTTTGAGACAGGGTCTCGCTAAATTGCTGAGAGTGGCTTTGAACTTGCCATCCTCCTGCCTCAGCCTCACAAACCACTGGGATTATGGGTGTGTGCTTCAGATTTAAATGTTTCAGATATCCAGGAATATTTATTAATCCTGAACCTAGTTAACTAAAATTTAAACTTTAAAACTTCCCCACAAAAATATAAACTAACCTTAGGCCCAAATTGTCAGGGAACGGTTATAACTGAGGCTAATTCAAAGAACTCTAGAGGGTAAGGGCAAAAATGTCAGGATGTGTCAAAACAGGATTTACAGCCTCAACTCTAGTGGAGTCACAATCTGAATGGCCATTGCTTTTGACGATTTTGATGTACTTGTGGCTCAAGTTCAAGTTTTCCTGAACTCAGAGAAACTAAAATTAAGTTGACCTTGATAATTCCCTAGCATGTTAATTTCTAATCATCTAAGGTAGTTACTATATAAAAACTTATCTAGAGATAGACACTATCAGAGAACTAATGAAAGATAATGCTTGTTTGAGACAATTTTTCATGTGTTAGCTCTGCTTGTCAATGATTGCCTTTTGCAGGGCAGGAAATTTAAAAATCTTTTTAGGAACCACCTTACCTTTATGCATTTCACATTTCAGTGAGAGCAAAGTGATTTGAAAATTAAATATGACTATATCCAGCATCCTATCATCTATAATTCCATGTAAATTAAAACTATAACAGAGCAGGATGTGGGGTTACACAGCTATAACTCCAGTCAGTCAGGAAGCAAAATCAGAAGGATTGCAAGCTCAAACTAAAATAAAAAGGACTGGGGCTATAGCTCAGTGGTAAAGTACTTGCATAGCATGAAAGGCCCTGAATTCAATCCACATTACTGATTTAAAAAAACAAAAACAAAAAACAAAAAAACTCTTCCAGAGCTTTACCTTGTTGCATTATGTTCTGTATATATGGAATATCTCATAATTTAAATTTTATAATTTGGAATTTAAAAATGAAAAAAGCAGATACAATAAATTATAATGTGATTGAAGTTATCTGTTCCAGTTTAGAAATTTTCATTGTATTTCTTCCCTAGTTTCTCTCATTCGAAATTTTTCTGATTCGTGGCGGGTTAAAAACATATTCTACAACATGTATCCCAATTGTTTACAATAAAAATAAATTAAAAAAAAAACAAAAGCATATTCTTTTTCTCCCAAGTTTTGTTCATAACTGAAGTTTAGCTCTGTAATACCTTTCCTACTCTAAATATACAATTGAAGCTAAAACTAGGTAAAACTTCTACGAATTTCTTTCTTTCCTTTTCTTACATTTGGAACAGTTTTTTTTTTTTGGTTAGATTCTGTTTTCTCATTCACGGCATCAAACGCTTCTCTTTGCCAAGCATCTAAGTTGACACCTTACATTTCACTCCTCTAAATATTTACTTTTTAATAAATAAGTACCAAGTGAAATAGTTCAATAGTAACTCTGGAGTACTACGCCACATGTATAACCTTTTAATTAAAGAGTGTCATTGGAAACCATTACAAAAATTATTTAATTTTTATCTTTATTCGGGCCCTCACTTGTCTGGAGGACTTGCAGTGCTTTATAATTAAAGAGTATGAGAAATGCAGGTGATAGTTATCTAAAACTCCAAACATAGCAAATGTGGGAACGAAGATGCCGCTTGGCATTGGACCAGTGATTTTTCGTCACATTAAAGCTAAACTCTGCCTCTACACTGATGTTTCTAGGTGACAAGTTGGCAATTATGTGAGAGAGAAACAGAGCTAAGAAGCCATACTACTATATGACAGGTAACTGAATTACAGAAAAGCCTCAGTATAGGAATCTATTCATATAAAAGGACTCCAAATTTGTAAGAAGAAAAAAAAATACTTCTGGCAGAAAAGAGAAAAATGTAATTTCCTGGTTATCAAATCAAAGGAGTCATACTTTTGTTTGTTTGTTTATCAACAGCATATGTGTTTTGGAAATACATCAGTAAAAGAAAAAAATTTCCTCTTGCGATTCACTGTGACAGTCCAACAGGGCTGAACACAAATGTATGCATGATCAAGATAACCTGATGATCCATTCAAGTATTTAGTTGGCATCTCATTTTTCATTTAAAAAATACTTTCAGCAAACTTCTTGATTACAAAGCAGGCAGTGTTTTAAAAGCCACATTGCGTTAAGGCTGCAAACGTCAACGTCTTCAGATTTTTCCCCAATACCAACCAGGACTTCTGGGGAATTTCCAACACTTGCACATAAACTCTGTTGCTTCTTGAAAAGTATACATAGAACTCAGGTAATCAATAACAAAGTGCTCTGTAACAAAAGGAAACTTCAAGCAAAAGTTATGTAAGTAGATGAGAACTTTGCAAGAAAAAGGTGACTGAAAAAATCGTTGCTGCATTAAATAACACTTGGTTTTGTGCTCATTCGTACACACTACACTCTAAAAGATGTTGCATAAAACAAATCTTGTGTCCTTTCTTGGTACCCCTCTACACTCATAAACACAACCATATGTCAGGACAAAGCTGTGTGGATAGTTTGTACACGGTGTTCTAACTTTTATGTTTACCATTCATTGCCATTTATAGCAAGTAACATGTATTTTTCATCAATGATCAGAT
This sequence comes from Sciurus carolinensis, assembly GCF_902686445.1. Classification (NCBI taxonomy): domain Eukaryota; kingdom Metazoa; phylum Chordata; class Mammalia; order Rodentia; family Sciuridae; genus Sciurus; species Sciurus carolinensis. The sequence continues at coordinate 42,933,991 of NC_062219.1, read as the reverse complement.
TTTGCATATATTTAGTTGCTTGTGGGCTAAAAATTTAAGAAGCAGAATATTTTTCCTCTCACGCTTTTCAATACCCTTAATGTCAAACATGAATTTGTTGAGACTCTATCTAGGATTTTCTTTTCTTTTTTTTTTTCTTTTTTTCTTTTTTTTTTAATTTATGGTTCTAGGAAGTTTTGAAGCCAGCAGCAGCACAAGTAAGCTGAAATTGACTACATCAGGAAACGCATGTTATTTATTCACTATGTGATCTTGAGCAAGATATATAAACTTTGAGCCTGTCCCCCCCCCGAAAGCAAAAATAAAAATCCATTCCTGCAAGATGGTGTGGTGATTAAATGAGGTATGATTGAAGAGCTCAGGGACCTGTAGTAAGCCCTTGATAAATGGGAGGCTTTAGGTAATGGTTACAATTCCTCTCTAGGGAAATGAACAAAGGGAAAGTCATCCTGCCAGGAAAAAAAAATCCAGTAAACAGTCAAGTTCTGAATGTCAAAACATTACCTCTGTGTTTTCTACTTCTACGAAGATTTTGAAAGGAAAACAAGGGTATGTCAGTTTGCACAGTGACAAGGTCATTGAGAAACCAACCTTAGCATCAGACACTACATTAAACAATATGTAGGATTAGAAAAGAAGATCATAAGGAAATAAAGTGAGGAGCACTTTAAATAAATCCAGTTCCTATAATGGATAGACACAGGAAGTCACCTTCAGAACTCTAAAAATCAACAAGACCCAGTGGCTCTTGCTGGTGTACACATCTGTACTCCCAGCTACTTGGGAGACTGAGGCAAGATTGTTTGAAGCCAAGAGTTGGAGACCAACCTGAACAGCAGAGAGACTCCATCTTTAAAATGAGCAGCAAACAAACAAAAATGTTTGGATGAATTCAGGTCAGAACTGCAGATTTGCAGCCCTCCACTGTTATAGAAAAGCAATCCACCAGCAACTGGGCTCCCCATTCAGGAGTAGTCCTTGCAGTGCTGGGGATTGAACCTAGCACCTTGTGCTTGTCAGGCAAGCACTCTATTAACTCAGCTATACCCCCAGACCCTCAGGAGTCATCTTAATGCACAGAAATGAGAAAATAGAATGGGAGGTTCTGGTTCAATCTATTTCTAATTATAAATGTATACAGTACTTTTCTTAGTGTTTAATATGTCTGCTTTATATTTGGAAGCAACATTAGGTCTGCCTTCTAGAAAAGCAGTCTTCTCTTGGTAAAATGACAACTGACCTGCAAAAATTTAGAATCATGCCTTGGCCTGCAGTGATTTTACTGGGATAACACCGTGTTGTGACACCTTTTCCGGATGTCAAGGTGAACTGTAAGGAATACCCCCACTCACACCCATATGGTGGCAATGGCTGCAAATACTCCTTGCTTTTTTCCTTCTTCTCACCCTAACTCTTCCCTTTCTTTGCTTCATTCTTTATTTTCTCTTTCCTTTCTTCTCTCCCTTTCTCCATTTTTCTTCCTCCTCCTCTCCTCTCTTCTTCATTTCTCCTCCTTTCACTTTCTTTTTTTTTCTTTTATGTATAAATGCAATACCCTATTATTATATAAATGCAAACAAAGGCAGAAGTACGTAAAAAAGCAAAGGAGCCTTTCAACCCTGGCCCGATAGCTAACCAAGCTATTTGCAGACACTAATTAAAATTAAAATAAGAGAGCCAGATATAGTAGTACACACCTGTAATCCCAGCTACTTGAGAGACTGAGGCAGTATCACAAGTGCAAGACCAGCCTCAGCAATTTAGTAAAATTAAATTTAGTAAAAAATAAAAAGGGGTGGGGATATATCTCAGTGGTAGAGTGTACCTGGATTTGATCCCCAGTACTGACAAATTAAATAAAATTATGTTAAATAAAGAAAGTTAAACTGTTTGAATACCCCTTTTCCTCTCTGATATATCACTTGTACTTCATTTTGCTCCATAATCAGCAAGAGGTTACTTCATGTGACTGACATTGTTTGGCTTATGATAGAAGAAGTCTTGATCATGATGGCAGTTCTTGGTTCAGACTAATTCAAAGTCTTATCTTTCATAATCTCCAAGAATTTTCCTGAGGGAAGATCAAGAGCATTGTCACAAACTTCTAATTCACCTGCACTCAGCAATTCCTTTTCATTTTCTGCCTAGCTAGCTGCTTGATACAGAGCTGTAATTAAAAGACAAGATAAATTTCAGTATGTCAAATTGTATCAGCATGAAGATCAAGAAGTAACTCAGATTGCCTAACTTTGACGGTATTCTTTCCTAATAAACTTTAGTAGTCCAAATCATAGGGCATGCATCTTTTCTAAATAATATTTGTTCATTTATTTTTGTGATGATAGCAATCAAAACTAGAACCGCATGCATGTTAGACAAATGCTCTATCGCTGAGCTACACCTCCAGCTTTAAATAATATTGTTTAACATTATAAAATAAATGAATATTTATTATGGAAATTTTGTAAGAAATTTTAAAATGGACAAAAACAAAAAGAAAAATTCTGTTCAAGCTACAAATTCAAAGTAAAGAATGAAAATATACAGAGTTTTTGTCTCAATATCTTTAAATCTATAAATGTTTGCCTTAATACTAAAAGTATTGGCCAGACTCAGTGGTGCACACCTATAATTCCAGAGCCTTAGAAGACTCAAGTTCAAAGCCAGCCCACAAGTTCAAAGCCAGCCTTGGCAATTTAATAAAGACCTATGCGACTTGTTAAGAAGACCCTGCCTCAAAATAAAAAATAAAAAGAGCTGTGGATGTGGCTTAGTGGTTAAACCCCCTGGGCTCAATCCCTGGTACAAACACCAAACAAATAAACAAACTGGGACATAGGGCACAGTGGCACACACCTGTAATTCCAGTCACTTGGGAGACTTTGGCAGGAGGATTGCAAGTTCCAGGCAGCTCAGGCAATTTATGGAGGCCCTGTATCAAAATAAAATAAATAAAATAAAAAGAGTCAGGGATGTAGCTTAGGGGTAAAGTACCCTGTGTTCAATTTCCATTCTGGAAAAATATATAGTACTGATAGATTTTAAATGAAAATCTACGTTCTTTATTTTTTCTTCTTTTTTTTTCTTTCTGGAACCAGGTATCAAACCCAGAGCTTTGAGCATTCTAGGCAAGCACTCTACCATCAAGTCACCTCCACAGCACTGTGGGTAAAATTTTAAAACGTTTATGTTTTTGGTACGGAATATCTTAGGTTTGTGTGTGTGTGTGTGTGTGTGTGTGTGTGTGTGTGGTAGGTACTGAAGATTGAATCCAGGGGTACTCTACCACTGAGCTACATCCCCAGCCCTTTTTATTTTTACTCTTTATTTTGAGACAAAGTCTTGCTAAGTTGCCCAGGCTGGTCTTAACCTGCCATCCTCCTACCTCAGCCTCCTAAATTGCTGGGATTGTAGGTATGCACCACTGTGCCTGAATGGAATTTCTTAGATTTTTATAGCTCCAAATTTTGATCTTTACTTTAAGATTAGAAGGCTATATCTTTCCCCCCACAGTTTTTTTTTTTTTTTTTTTTTTTTTTTTTTTTTTTTTTTTGCGGTGCTGGGGATTGAACCCAGGGCCCTGTGCTTGTAAGGCAAGCACTTTACCAACTGAGCTATCTCCCCAGCCCTCCCCCCATAGTTCTGATATTCAACTACGATTTTATTTTAACTGCTCCTTATGTACTTTTGTTTTTATTTGACTCTGTAACCCTTGCATCTCTGGAGTACAATGTACTTAAGTCATACCTTTTTTTTTTCCCTCAGCAGTTGACCAATTGCTTCATTATATTATTTTCTCATCAACAACTGTTCTTTTATTAAGAAGAAAACTACCCTTGTTAATCTTATGATGAAATATTGCGAACAAGGCCAGCTGATGGAATGATGAGTAACATATTTACCAAGTTGTCAGACAACAAGAGCAAGTAAAAGGTGAAGTCAAGTGTGGCAGGTAGGAGTGAGATGCTTACTTGGGGGGCTGGGAAGGGGACTGTGCAGGGGGCAAGTGGCTTGTGAATGGGAACAGTCACTTCTGTAGCTGTGATAGTCAGAGAGAGCCAGAGAGCAGGAACCAGATCAACAGTTTTCAAACTACCTACCATATAGTCATTCCAAGCAATTTTCTGGAAAAGGATGAAGAATTAGTAGATTATTGCCCTTTCCTCCCCCTTCTACCAGATAAAATTAAATTAATCAGTCTTTCTTCCCTTCTCTTTTCTGTTTTGATGTGTTTTTTTTGTTTTTTTTTTTTTTTTTTTTTTGAAGAAATGATTCCAGTGGTGTTTTTTTGTTTTGTTTTGTTTTGTTTTGTTTTGTACCAGGAATTGAACCCAGGGGCCCTTAACCACCGAGCCACATCCACATCCCCATCCCCGGCCCTTTTTATTTTTTGAGACAGTGTCTAGCTAAATTGCTGAGGGCCTTGCTAAATTACTGAGGCTGACTTGGAACTTGGGATCCTCCTGCCTTAGCCTCCTGAGTAACTGGGGTTGCGCGCCTCACATCTATTATTTGCGTTTTTGATGTCTGCCATTCTAACCAGAATGAGATGAAATCTCTGTAGTTTTGATTAGCACTTCCCTGATTACTAAAGATGTTGAACATTTTTTCATACATTAGTTGGTTATTTGTATTTCTTCTTTTGAGAAGTGTCTGTTTAGTTCATTTATCCATTTATTGCTTGGGTTGTCTTTTTGGTGGTAAGTTTTTTGAGTTCTTTATATGTTCTGGACTTTCATCCTCTGTCAGAAGAGTAGGTAGTGAAGATTTTCCTAATGCATTGTAGGTTCTCTCTTAATGTTTTTGTTTTTTCCTTTGCTTTGCAGAAGGTTTTTAATTTGATGCCATCTCATTTATTAATTCTCGGTATTATTTCCCGAGCTCTGAGTCCTATTGAGGAAGTCATGGCCTGTACCTATACATGGGAGTGTTTGAAAGACACTTCTTTAAAAAAAAAAAAAAAAAATGTAATTAACATGGCTTTATCTGATCCAATAAAACTAACAATTCCTTCTTTTTTTTCTTTTTGTTAGGGCGATCTGAATTGGCTGGATGGGGACAGGGTATCAAGCAGCCTGTGTATATGCAGAGGAGCAACCAATCAGGTGCTGACAAACGATCCCCAATGGTGCCTCGCAATCACCTGACAACCAGCGGAGCTCCCAGCCAATCCCAGGAGGTCCCAAAGTCCTCAAGCATCACCCCCTCACCCTGCGTTATAAAGACACCGCCCCATCCTGGTCATATGCGACTACTTCTCAGGCACCTATTCTCTTGGACCTGCAAACCTCACCCTAGTCATCCCAATAAAGTTTTTCTTTTTGATTTATATCTGACCTGTCTTGCTTTCCGGTTACCATCCTCTGAGCAGGTTGTCCCAGTCTGATCTTACTCTTTTTTTTTTTTTTTGGACTAGAGATTGAGCCCAGAAACACACAAGTGTTATACCTCTAACCCTTATTATTTTTTGAGACAGGAATCCGGCTAAATTGCCCAGGCTGCCCTTGAATTTCCTCCTACCTCAGCCTACTGAGTAGCTGGGATAATACTTATATTAAAACTAACTTTAATATAACTAACTTTAACTTTTAATATAACTAACATATTAAAACTAATCTTTCATATTCAGATTTTCCTGAGAGCTCAGGAATATCTTTTTATAGTTAATTTGTATCTGAGACAGAGCAAAGTCATACGTTGCGTTTTGTTGGGTCTCTGTCAATTAGACAGTCTCTTCTCATCATTTCTTTGACACTGATTTTATTTGGCCAACACAATATTTCAAATTGTCCATCTGTTTCTTACTGATTTTTGATGGTTCCTATATTATAATTTACATATGTAAAGTCAGTTCTGGTCCATTGACTGTGTTATTGAACTGTGCCTAATATAATGTTATAATGGCCTTGAAAAAGTTATTTTAATTTAAAATAGATTTTATTATCTAGAAGGGCATTTTAGAACTAGATCTATTACTTGAAAATCTGTTTTTATTAAATATTCTTATTTATTCTTGCAGATGTTGCCTTAGTTCCTTTCAGCTTTATAAGAAGAAAAATGTTTCTAAATCCAAAAGTTTGGGTCACATGCTCTCACCAGATATGAAAAATTTAAATAAACCAATGATGTCTTTTCTTTTCTTTTTTCTTTTGTACCAAGGATTGAACCCAGAGGTACTTACCTGAGCTACATCGCCAGTCCATTTTTGTTTTTTATTTTGAGACCGGGTTGCTCAGGAGTTAGCTAAATTGCTGATGCTGACTTTGTACTAGCTATCCTCCTGTCTCAGCCTCATGCGTTAATGGGATTACAGGCAGGCACAACCACACGGGGCATAAACTGATGATTTCTAGAGTAATGTTATTGTTGAAAACTGTTGGGTGTGGTGGTTCATGCTTGTAATCCTAGCTACTCCAAAATTTGAGGCAGAAAGATCACAAGTTCCAGGCCAGCCTCAGCAACTTAGTGAGGCCCTAAGTAACTTAGCCAGAGCCTGTTTCAAAATAAAAAATAAAAAAATGTGGCTCAGTGGTTAAGCACCCCTAGGTTCAATCCCTGGTACTCCCCCAACAAAGTTTCTGAAAACATCTAGAAATTAAGTCTATTCAATATCTTCATTTACTTCAAAAGTTAATTTAAAGAAATAATTTTATAGTGAACCATCTGGACATAATACAAAAGGAGAATTGAGCATCTCTAGTTTGAAAAATCACATGAGGATATTTTTCCATGCGTGCTTCTGAATTGAGTCCAGGGGAAAAGTGAGAAGATGGTAACGTAGAGATAAAAATGCTTATGAAATCAAGGCAAGAGTTCAAAAACGTTTTACTGATTTAGTAATTTTGATCAAGAAGGAGCAGATCAGGAAGGAAAGGTGAGGAATTAAGCTTATGCATTTTCATTCTTGCCCTCCCTAAAAAATAATTGTCTTTGAGATCCAGCCATTGCAGAGAACTTAAGATGAGCAATTATTTTAGTTTTATCCTCTATCTTGATATAATTAGTCCATGATACATTGATATCTGTACATATTATGAGGATGAGATTTCTAGCTTTAGTAACTTGCTTAACTTGTTTATGAGATGTGAGAGATTTTGACATCTGGGATGCTTAGGGATAACTGATTTCTCAACACAGGGCAAGACAATGTGTATCAAGGTGAAAAGGAAATTAAAGATAAATTAGTCATATTTCCTGCAGATACTAAAATGTGGGACCCCAAAGTATGACCCACAGAAGCTCAACTAACCCTATTCTTACTAGAAACCTTCTGCATTTTGTTAGTTCAAATAAATTAGCAAGACAAATATTGGATGTCAGATCATCAGATAATTTCTAGAGTTTTCATTTTTGTTTTGTTTTTTTCCAGCCAAGAATAAGAACTTGCTCAATAGAATCATCAGGAAAGCTGGAACCTGTCATTTTAGGTAGTAGCTCACAAAGCCTGTGTTTTCTCATACTTTAATTTACCAAGTATTGGCACTTCTTAGGTCAAAAATATGATAATGTAAATACCTTCTGCATGTTGTGACTGATTGCTCACCATCTTCCCAGTCCACTTATTTGCCCAGGACCAAACACCTGGAGGATGGTACCTCTTGACATCTAGGTGGGAGGTAAGGTCTCTTTCCTATTACATATTTTCTTCCTTCTCATTTAACCTATTGTATTCTCTAACAATGACAATGATTTTTGCAGCTGTGGTAAGGCATGCCTGTAATCTCAGTAACTCCAGAGGCTGAAACAGGAGGATGGCAAATTTGAGACCAACCTGGTCAATTTAATGTGACCTGTCTCAAAAATGAGAAAATAGAAGGGGCTGGGTATGTGGCTCAGTGGTAAAGCAACCTTGGATTCAATCTCCAGGACTCCCCAACACCCACAATGATAACATTGATTTTTACTCAGACATGATTCTACTTTGCATTTTAACTATTAACATTCTATTTAATGAATACCCTGGACTGACTGAATGTTCTTTAAACATTCATTTTCTTGGACATCTTATTTAAGAAATATAGTAATCTTGCCCCATGTGGTGGTGCATCCCTGTAATCCCAGCAACTCAGAGACTGAGGCAGAAGAAAGATAGCCTCAGTAACTTAGAGAGACCCTCAGCAACTTAGTGAGACTCTGTCTCAAAATAAAAAATAAAAAGGACTGGGGATATAGCTCAGTGGTAAAATGTCCCTGAGTTCAATCCCTGGTAAGAAAGAAAAGAAAAGAAAGGAGAAGAGAGAGGAGAGGAGAAGAAAGAGGAGGGGAGGGGAGGGGAGGGGAGGGGAGGGGAGAGGAGATACAGCCAATCTTATGTAAGAAGTATGCATCATCTGTACTTGTCCCATTAATCATAGTAAAAAAGCAAAAGCAACAAGTACCCTAAAAGATCTGAGACCTTACATATAATTCTAAGCTGTTTATTCAGCATTTGTTAGCTATGTCCTTTCTCTCAAATTGATTCATTAGTTTGAAAGAAGGATGTAATCAGCAGCACACTATGAAATTTCTCAGGTTTATTTATTCTTGTTTCAAACAAAGATTAAAATTTTTATTCTGTGTAGCATAAAACAATATACATAGATTTGGTTCATAATTTTTTTAGTTTTACTTCAGGAAGAAAAAAAGACAAAGTTGATAAATCTCTCAGCTTTTATTATAAAAAGTTGCAATTGAAACCAGTAATCACTTTCATGTACAGTCATGATCTCTGAATACAACATGACTTATCTCTAGAAATTAAAACTTACCTAAATGAGTTCTTCCTACTTTTATAAAATAATTTTATAGAATACTGTGGCTTTTATAATTTGGGACAATTCTGCAAAGCAAACTTCTGCCTCCATAATACAAAGAAATAAGAAAAATTCTCCATGTTATCCGCTATAAAAAAGGTTTAGTCTAATTTGCCTTTAGCAGGAGGTAAAATGATTGACTGCTATGTTTGTATGAATTATTTTGATCCTAAGTATCACATAAGTTTAGCTTCTGTTTATCTGTTTGGGTTTTACCTGGAAAAATATTAATCAAAATGCATTAAATTGGGTGAAATCCATGGGCTAAAGAAAAATAAATTTAATAATCGAATATAAAAGAAGTTCAACTTTTCCCTACTTTCAGAACTACTTTTGGTATTGAGTTCTGGTTAGTTTCTTGAGTCTATCTGTCATGAACATGAAGCAATCTGATATTTTAACATCCTTCAATGCCATTGTTCTGTAGGTATTTGATTTTGCAATGCATATGTCCTTCTGTCCAACTTCTTGCTCTACCCAAGATTTCATCATCAGGATGAATTTTATCATCTATTGCAAGTTGAATAAACACTTGATTTTGAGACCATACAGAATTTTTCAGCTTTCACTTCCTGTCATCAGTATCACTTCTGATGAACTGTCCTCAGCTTCTTTAGAGCCTTCAGATGTAAAAATGTTACAAGCTGAGCAAAGTCTCTTGACTTTCCTAGCATTACTTACTGTCTTTAAAAAAATTAACTTTTTAAAATAAATGTTTGCATAGTTTTTGTTTCTGAAGTAATAATGATCTTACATGGAGTTAGCTGTTCTAAAAGTCTGTTCTCTGTAAGCATCTTTAGATGTCTGGATTTTGAGCTTTAAATATGGATAGGAGCCGGGCATGGTGGCACATGCCTATAATCCCAGCAGCTTGGGAGGCTGAGGCAGGAGGATTTCAAGTTCAAAGTCAGGCTCAGCAAAAGCAAGGCACTAAGCAAGTCAGTGAGACCCTGTCTCTAAATAAAATACAAAATAGGGCTGGCTGGGGGTGTGGCTCAGTGGTTGAGTGTCCCTGAGTTCAAACACCAGAACCACAAAAAATAAGTATATATGGGTAAGTAGGTATTTGTTTTGGAAAATTGGATGCAGTTGCACATACTTGTCATTCCAGCTACATTGTCATCCAGGAGGATGGCAAGTTTGAGGTCAACCTGGTCAATTTAGGAAGACTCTTGTCTCTCAATAGCTCAGTATTACAGCATTTACCTAGCATGTGTGAGACCCTGGGTTCAAACCCCAATATTGCAACAGGCTTGTTTGGATAATTACCCAAGGTGGGTGGAAACCTGGGCACATACACAAATTGAGATCCACAGCTGGGCTCCTTGCTTTCCCTGGGCACTTCAAAAGCCTTGTATGTCCTGAAGAATCAGGCCACCACCTGCAGAGGAAACAGTACCTGCCCTAATCTCATAAAACCTTCTGGCATCATAAAATCACCCCAGTGATTATACCTCCAGTCTGCTTGCCATCTTCCTGAGTTTATCAGACTTGCAGCTGTTTTTTGTCTTGATTTTTAATGATCACTCTCAGAACATATCACACAATTTTTTTTTCGATTTGAGTAATACATGAAAAGACTTTGCTTTGTAATGTTAATATTTTAACATGTCTGCAATGATAAGCTGCAGAAGTACAACTTCTCAAGGCTCTTTAAACATGCCCAAATTTCTCCCATAAAAATAAAATAAAAGTAACTTTGGCTCAGGAGGTTGGGATTAAGAACCCCAGTTCAATCCTCAGTACTAAAAAAGAAGAAAAAAAAAAAAAAGAGTAATTTCTCTCACCTGGTTTTTTGTCACGCAACAACTTGGCTATCTCTTCTTTTTATAGCCAAGCTTCTAGAAAGATTCTCACATATACTCTGTTTAAACATGCCCTGAAATCTTACTTTTGCTGCATGTTCATGAGAAAACACCCATTATGGTCGCCAGCAGCATATTCACTATCAGAATCAAGGGACTTGCTTTTTCCTTGCCTATTCCCTTGCAGAGTATATGCTGTTATCAATGATGGATTCCTTGAGACCCAGAACGGTTTCTTGGAAAATACTTGGATATCTCACAGGAATGCAAAACACATCTTCTTCAAGATAAAGTTAATCATGTTTCCTCCAAATCTGCTTCTCAGCTGGGGTTCCGTAGCTCATGAAAGATACCACTATCTATCTGATGGGTGGGTACATGTTAAATTTTAATATTTGCATTTTCAATGTTTCACAATATACAGATATATGGTTTGGGAATGTATGATTATTTTGTGGAGTATAAGGTAAAACACACACACACACACACAAAAAAAAAAAAAAAAACCCTGCATTTTTTTTTTTTGATTAAGGAGGTAAAATTTATAATCTTTTTCTCAATCAAATTCCACTTGAGCCAGGCACAGTGGCATGTGCCTGTAATGTTAGCACCTCAGGAGTCTGAGGCAGGAGGATCACAAGTGTAAGGCCAGTATATGCAATTTAGCAAGACCCTGTCCCAAAATAAAAAAAAAATAATAATAATGTAAAGGGCTGGGATGTAGCTCAGTGGTAGAGCACCCCTGGTTCAATCCCCAGAACTGGGAAAATAAATAAATAAAATCCCACTTGAGGTGTCTGTGTGACAAAAATACTTTATTAGTAGTACTTGGAAAGACTCAGCTATTCCAAGTCTGTGGAAATTAGGGAAATAAGATAGTTTCTGAGAGTAAAACTAGTAAAATCTACAGTGTTGAATAAGATTTGTTATCTTTGAGAGTGACCAAAGAGTTAAATTTCTAACAGAAGATCTTAAAAACACCCAAAACTCTAACAAAGCATTCTGAATGTCTCACTAGAATGTTTGGTAAACTAAAGCCTAGTCAATTGTAAAATGTAGGGACAAGATCAAAATGCAAAGAGAGATTTAGCTAGAAAACAAAAAACAATTGCAATGGATCAGATATTGATGTTGTATCTGTGAAAATCTCAGGCAGTGGTCTCTTCCATTTGGTGCAAAATAGGCCTCAGAGGCTCTGGATTTGGTGCCCCTAAATGTTTTAATTGTATAATTGATCCCCTTTTATATACAACAATTTAATCACAAGTCGACTTTCCATGAAGACCAGTCTACATGAAAACAATGTAGATATGTCACGGGCACTTGCTAATTCCAAAATATAAGTAAATGTACAAGTAGATTGGTCCTGCGATTATAGCTCCGTCTCTTTTGAGTTGGTTAAGTCAGAAACTAGATTCTGATTTTCAAATTCATCTATAACTTCTAGGGTCAGACTCCAAAGTGTGAAAAGAGACCATTTTTACTTGAGAAATCCTTGTGTTTGTGTAATTGATCAACCATGGGTCAGTATTTTGCTAGAAACTCTAGAAATAAATATTTGCAATTAAATGTTATCTGACTTTTCCTTCGCCAGTTTTATAAAAACATCACCTTTCATGTGTAACTTCTACTAATTTTAAAACTTAACATTTTCTTCCTATATTACCAATTGGTAACTATATTTACACACTTGGCATTTGTTACTCATCTGGGAATTATGCCAATTCTTCTCACCCCACCATTGTGAATTTCCAGGATGATCTCACCCCATTCCACCATTCAAGAAGAATTATAGGGTGAGACTGAAGCCCAAACATGCCACTTGAGAATGCACCCTCCGGTCTGATTCTAATCTCTTGACTGTTCTCAACTTGAGCTTGTAATTCTCATCAATGATTTTTAAAATTATTTAGTTTTTATTTATTTATTGGTACTGGAAATTGAACCCAGAGGTGCTTTACAACTGAGCTAAGTCCCCAGTTCTTTTTATTTTTTTGAGACAGAGTCTCACTAAATTGCTTAGGTACTCACTAAATTGCTGAGGCTGCCCCTAAACTTGCAATCCTCCTGCCTCAGCTTCTTGAGCTGTTCACTACCGCACCCAGCTCAGCAATCATTTTTCAAAGTTAGAAAACTGAGATTTTAATTTCCTTCTTAAACATTTTAACCTTTGCCTTGGGTAATTGTGTGTATCTGTAATTCCAGCTACTTAGACTAAGATAGGAGGCCCTCAAGTTCAAGGCCAGCCTGGGAAATTTAGTGAGACTCTGCCTCAAAATATAACAAAAAGGTGCTGGAGATGTCTCTCAGAGGTGAAACTCTCCTGGAGTCTCTCAGAGGTGAAACTCTCCTGGAGTATCTGTCTGTTTAAATTTCTTTTTAGTATTTTCTCTCTTCTAGTAGACTTTTTAACAAAGTTTGTAAATATCAATCAACTACATTTTTGTGATTTGTCAGTCATAGTTTTAAAATTTAAAAAAATTTTTCTGCTCTTAAATTTAGTAATTTTTTTTTTTTTTTTTTTTTTTTTTAATTTTGCTTTGGGGATGGAACTCAGGGCCTTTCACATGCTGGGTGAGTACTCTATTACTGAGCTACATCCTCAGCCCTCTTACATTTAACAATTAAAAAGTAGTGGGACTGGGGATATGGCTCAGTGGGGAGTGATAGACTAGCATGTACGAGGCCCTTGGTTCAATCCCCAGCACCAAAAAAAAAAAAAAAAATATGAGTTATAGTGGAGTGGTACTATGGAGATAAGAAATATAAACTCCTTGAAAGACTGAAAATTTTGTCATATTTGTCTGTCTCACTATGTTTGTATATTCATCCTCAAGGATTCTAGTAATATCCTACCTGCTATATTCTCCATCATGATTAAAAATGTCCAGGATTTCTCTTTCTGTTTAGGGTAATCTAAAAGACAATATTATCCCAATATAATGTAGAATTTTTTTGTGATTTTGTGAAAGATACTTAGAAAAAATTTTGTCTGTTTTGCCTCTTTCCTCCTGCCTTGTTCTTCCACAAACCAAAATTGTAATAGCTACTGTTAATATTTTCTTGATTTTTTTGTTGTGTGTTCTTAGTGTGTGTGTGTGTGTGTGTGTGTGTGTGTGTATTCCTATCACTTAAATATATATTATATAATATATGTAACTATATATTTAATCTCAAAACAACCACAATTTCTTATTCTAGTTCTCTCCACTAGAGAAACAAAAAGTAATTTCCTTTGCTGAGCAAAGCCATTTTCTTCTGCGTTGCCCTTGGGATGCTAGACTATACTTGGTCTATGGAATGTGTGGTACATAGAACTTTTGTTTTTTCTCCTCCTCCTTTTTTTATTTATTATTTTTTATTTTTTGGAGATGGGGGTCACACTGCATTACATGTTACCCTGGGTGGGCTCTAACTCCTGGACTCAAGTTATCCTCTACCTCAGCCTCCTACGTGGGTGGTACTGCAGGTGTGCCCCACTCTGCATGCTGGTATGTAGAACTTCCAGTATCCTTGCTAAATTGTCCTTTTAATTGAGTTGCTCTAACCTGCTCCAACATTATTTTCTAGACTTCATTAGTCTTCGTTACTTAGTATCTAGGGTTAATATATAATATGCATACACACATCATATATATGATATATATGATGTGTGTGTATATACATAAAATGTTACCACTTACAGATTTATACGTTGGTCATGAAGAGTACATTGACAGCATTTTTATCTACTGATAAATATTTTACTTGCTATAATTCTTTCTGGAGTGCCTAACACTTATTGGGGGAGGTGGGATAGATTGAGATTAAATTTAGAATGTTCCTTTGTTTTTTAATAATTTTATATTGCTGGTAGTAGTATATGTTAATTAATGCATTTTTTTCTATTAGTTTTAAAATAGTATCATAACAAAAATTTTACTTATCTACCCAACTTTCTAGAGATATGGATAATATATACAGTTGCACATGGGATCAATTTTAAGAAACCAATAATTGGGATGGCTTATATTTTTTATTACTTTTTAGAAAAATAAATAACAGGCAGAATAAGTAGAGTCATTGTAATTCTTGAATGTTTTGGTAAATTTTTATCTTCTGCTTTCTCAGTCTAATTGCTTAGTTTCATTTTAATTTTACATGATTACCAAGTATAACAATGGACTATTATAACTTTTTTAAAGATAGCAATTTAACAAACTTCAGAAGTATTGTCCTGGTCCCACAGCTAACAAGTTCTCTGTCCAGGATACAATTTTGTCTGGCTCATTCTTCAGTTTTCACAATGAAATAATTTCAGTTCGAAAGTTAATTGTGGGAATGAATATGGGATTGATGCTGGCCTTTTTGAGAAACAATGATCTGTGATTACGGGAACCCCCCCCCAAAAAAAAGCAGTCAGGGGAGATAAGTACCTATATTGAGAAAGTGTTAATTATGTTAATTAACATTGAGGCAATCTCATTAGTGTGCATAAAGGGAAGTTTTTATGAGGTAGGTGCTTAATCTTGTCAGAGAGTGGGAGTATTCAAGTGTAGTCTTGTCTTCACAATCTGGAAGTTTCACCTTCCTGCATTTTAAAGACCACCTTTTTAGTTATACATGACAGTAGAATACATTTTGACACATCATGCATAAATGGAGTACAACTTCTCATTCTTCTGGTTAGATGTAGAGTTACACAGATCATGCAATCATATATGTACATAGGGTAATAATGTCTGATCCATTCTACTATCATCCCTAACCCATGACCCTCCCCTCCCTTCTCTACCCTCTGTCTAGTCCAAAATCCCTCTATTCTTTCCCCAACCCTTCTTGTGAGTTAGCATCCACATATCAGAGAAAACATTCAGTCTTTGGTTCTTTGGGATTGGCTTATTTCCCTTAGCATGATATTCTCCAGTTCCATCCATTTATCGGCAAATGCTATCATTTCATTCTTCATTAAGACTGAGTAACATTCCATTGTGTATATATACCACGCTTTTTTTTTTTAAATCTATTCATCTGTTGAAGGGCACCTAGGTTGGTTCCACAGTTTAGCTATTGTGAATTAAGCTGTAAAGCCCTCTGTTTGATAATTTGAATCAACCAGATCACTGCTGGTAATAGTTCTTCCATGACTTTCTTTTCACTTTGAGATTTTTCTACACAGTTCTTCTCCCGCCTTTCTAGAGCTGCTGAAGTTTAGATGGTAAGAATCAGTCTTTCTTTTTCTTTAGTTTAGGTCTTTAAGAAGTCTATCTAGACAGGTAGGATGGGTTTGCCTGTAATTCCTGGGCCACAGGGTGCTGAGGCAAGGGGATCTTAAATTTGAGGCTAGCCCCAGCAATTTAGCAAGCCTGGCTCAAAATTAAAAAATAAAAATAAAAAGGACTGAGGATGTAGCTCAATTGTAAAGTGCCTATGGGTTCAATGCCCATTATCAGTACCAAAAAATAAAAATAAATGACAGTGGCAACACATGCCCATAATCCTAGAAACTTGGGAGGCTGAGGCAGGAGAATTGCCAGTTGGAGGCCAGCTCAGCAATTTAGCAAGGCTCTAAGCTACTTAGCAAGATCCTGTCTCAAAATAAAAAAATAAAAAGAGCTAGAGATGTAGCTCAGGGGTAAAGCACCCTGGGTTTAATCCTAGTACCAAAATAAAGTAAGAATAAAAAGTCTATAAGTCTATCCATTGCTCCGAGTAAATGAAAGGGATATGTTTTGGACCAGTAGTTGTGCAAACCTTCTTTTTTTTTTTTTTTTTTTTTTTTTTTTTTTTCAGTAGATAGCAGTAGGAAAAAGTGAAGGCTTTTTGCTTGTAAAAACATTTACTGTCTCCTAGCAATCTGCAGTGATGCTGTGCAAGTCTGACAATAGATAAATGTTTTCCAATGTCATAAAACTTTACAGTAATACAGGAAAGTTACTTAACTATTTGCCTCAGGAGTTGATGTTCTCATTCTCAAGTTTGAGAAGATCTTGCTTAGGAGCTAACTTCATAGAATCATCCATTGTTAACAAGCAATATAGACTTAAAGTCATAGTTGTTTTGTCCAGCCTCTGTATTTTTCATACAGGAAAACTGAGATGCGGAGAGGTTAAATAGCTTTACAAAGTCATGTAGTTATCTTAGTTATAGAGCAGAGACTAAAATATTCATCATTGTCAGTTAAAATCCACTATGCTTCTTCCACTATGGCATGTTATCTCACCTGAAATGCTTAGGGCTGAAGCTAAATCAGTTGGTGGGCTGAAGAGAACAAGGACCACAGAGGGCTGGAAGAGTACCTCAGTGGTACAGTGCTTGCCTAGTGAGTGTGGCCCCGGGTTGGATCCCTAGCACAGAAAAATAAATAAATTAATTAAAGTATGTGGCAGGCCGTGAAAATAAACAACATAAAATAAAAAGTCCCCAAGATTTATGGAATGTCTGAGAAATAAGTTGAATTTTTAAGGCATACATAATGGGGTCTGATAATGGAGAGTCAGTACAGATGTACTTTTCTAGTGAAATGGCCTCTTCTCAACTGGAAAGTTAGCATGGTTAAGGTGAGACTGCCACAGTTGGTGGATGTATGTGTTCACGCAGTTTGTAAATACAGAGCTGGATAAGGCCAGGGAGGAAACTCAGGTCTATAGGACCCAGGAATCAGGAAGGCAGGTAGCAGATAAACTGGAGAACATATATGTGATCATTTAAAACAGAGGCAGCCGGATGAGACAAAATGGCCTTGCTACAGGCCAATCTCCTCCTGGGGTCAGGACAGTCAGTGGCTCCCACACAGCAATTCTGAGGACATGCCCAGTGTTTGATCCAGAATGAAAACTGCTGCTGCTTTGATCAGACTCAGTGTCTTTTGTAAATCATTTTTAATTTTCCCACATTAACTTTTTGAGATTAGGCAATAATATTTAGTAGGTGTTCCTTTTCATATGTAAAAATGCTGCCTTGAACTGTGTAAAGAAAAAAAAAGTTTATTTCATGTGATAAGAAACACGTTGGTTGGGCATTGGAATTAAGATTTAGGTCTTAAATTCAATTTCATTACACAGGTGTTTTCATTTGTTGTGTCGTAGGTGAGGTCTGGATGCAGAACAGAGACAGCACAGTCTAAACAATGACATTTAAAAAGGGCACCTTTGATGATCTGCTTTTCTCTTAAGTCTTACCTTATTGTTCTAGATGGTGTTGTAAATGCTCAAATTGAAATTAAAAGTTTTTTCCCTAAAAGTAAATAAATATATAAGGACAGTACACACTCAGCTCCAGTCGAGTAATGCAAGAATGTGAGCTCAATGTTGTCAGACATTTTTATTTTTCAAAAATTTGATAGTTGCATTCTTCTTTAGCCCTATGTGTTCTAAATTAAATCAGCCTGCAAGCAGGCCTAGAAAATAAAAATATAAGACTCCCATTTAAATTTGAATTTGTTTTCCTCTATTCTACTTGGCAAAGCTAGCTACAAATCGCCAATCTCTTTGCAAACTCTCAGGAAATGGTAGGTATGTTGACTGTTATGGACTGTTCCCACCTCCAAGACATAACTTAGGGTGCCACATATCTTTTAAAGATTTTAGTCCAGAATGGTTGCCCTCCTTTTACAAAGCAGATTATTTGAATGTTATATTTTGGAGGCAGCAAGTACCACATTAATGTAAGAATGAAATATCTGAGTTTCCTTTAATTACTTAAAGAATATAGCAGGAATTGAATAGAGACAATTTTATTGTTAGTTTCTAGTGAAGATTAATGTTTTTAATGTAATAAATACGTATGAGAAGATTTTCTGGGAAGAAAAGATGCCTATGTATTATTCCAGGCAAACACTATAATAATAGAGGAAGAATGCTCAGCCTCCTTGAAGCTTTGCTCTGTCTGTTCACAACATCAGATAGGCTGAGAACAAGCTTCAAGGCATATGCCAGAGTTATAATTAACATGACCTGGAGAAAGAGTCAGTGGCTCCGCTTAATGTTCAATTCCGTTTGATCTTAATTGAAAGGAGGCTGGGAGTTACAGGAAACAGATCCTTGCATTGAAAAGGCCATGGTAATGTGTTTAGAATTTCCCAAGAAACAGAAAGAGATCTTGAGCATACAGACGTTTGGAGGGGAAGCTAAGCCCTTAACACCTCCCAGAAGCAAAATGCTCAGTCCTGCTTTGAAGGCTTTGACTCTGTGGTTGATTTTCTCCTCATCTAAGATGGGTCCAGACATTTAATTTTATTTTGAAGCAAGTCATTCACTACAACTCTACGTCAGTTTATTTTTGATTATTTTTTGCCTAGTGCTTAGCTACCTGTTCCTTTGAACTTTTTCTAAAAAACATAGCTAAACTGTTTCAGATAAAGTAGGAATGGGTAGAATAAAGCAATGAAAAAGTGAAAGTCAACTCATCAAATCTTTATTTTTAGTTTCCCAAGCACTAGACCTGTCCCCGCTCTCAAAGAACAGAAAATTTGAAGGCAGCAAGGGAGACACTACAGAAACCATAGCACTATAGATACACAGGTGTAAGCACATTATCCTGAAAGAGACAGGTGATACCTGCGGAAGCTAATTTTTGACTGTGCCTTTGAATACTGAATAGTATTTTGCTAGATTAATAAGGGAAGGAAAGTCATCACATGCAGAAGGGACACCTTACACAAGGGAATATAATTATATGGTGCGTCTGGGGACCAGTAAGCAGTTTTGAGCCATGCATAGAGAACATTATGGAAAACAGGGGAGGAGAGGAGGCCTGCCCCCTGGAGACAGGCTGTGGCGGTCATTTGACTTACATAAAGAGGTTATTAGGTAGATTGTATTTTAGAAAAAGATGTGGCTGCAAAGCATGGATGGGCAGAAAGAGGTAGGAGGAAGGGAGTGGGGTAGTTGGTGGGCATATAGCTGGGTGTTATGATTATAGAGCAAGTCAGAAATGATGGTGGTGTGAACTGGGGTTGGGAAGTAGTGATTAGAAACCTAGAAGCACAGAGCAAGAGATGGAGAAGTTTCAGCATGAGGATAGATTCAGGAATTAAGTGAGAAGGTGGAAGGGTCTCTTAAAAGTCTACCGCACAGCAGTGTTGTGGCCTACAGGCTAAATCTGTTGGAGCTATAGGTTTCCTGGTTTGGAAATTCTCCCCGCCCCCCACCCATAAAAGGTGTTTTCTCCCAGTCCTCCTTCTGATTCTAGATACTTTCTGTTTTGAAAAAAAAAAAAAAAAAAAAAAAGACACAAGAGCACAATTGTTCAGGGATGCTCATATATACCTCATAGATATCAATGGTTGATTTTACTACATTTATTTCTCTCTCTATTTTTTTTCCCAAGTAAAAAGCAAATTTCAAATACCAGTTCACCTACTCTAGCATGTATGTCCCATAGAAAAGAATATTCTTCTAGAAAGTTCTCCATATCTTTATGAAACTCAAGAAGTTTATGTAGAACACGGTGGAACATACCTGTGATTCCAGCAGCTTGGGAGGTTGAGACAGGAGAATAGCAAGTTGGAGGCTAGTCTTAGTAATTTAGGGAGGCCCTAAGTAACTTAGAGAGATCCTGCCTCAAAAGAAAAAATAAAAAGAACTGGAGATATGGCTAAGTGCAAAAGTACCCCTGGGCTCATTCCTTAGTACCCTCGCATGCACACGTGCGCGCGCGCACACACACACACACACACACTAAATAAATAAATAATGCTAATGCATTTAATAAGATACAATATTAGCTTCTGTAAATCCATATTCAAATTTCTCATATTCCAATAATCTCATGTGTGTGTCTATGCACATGTTTTAAATTCAAATTCCATTGAAGAAATACATGGTATATTTAATGGTTATGTCTCTTTAGTATTCTTTTTTTAATTTTGATATTTATTATTATTATTACTTATTTGTTCTAATTGGTTATACATGACAGTAGAATGCATTTTGACACATTGTACACAAGTGGAGCATAACTTCTCTCATCTTTGACTGGACATGGTGCTGAGTCACACTGTAACTTACAAGATTTAAGAATACTAAAAATTTTTATAATTTTTATTTTTTGTCATTTTGTGACATTTATGATGAATTCAGGTTGTTTTGTAGAATGTCCCTTGATTTTGACCTGTCTATTTCCCTCGTGATGAGACTCAGGTTAAACCTTGAGACTGGTGAAGTGTGGTGATATACACCTATAATCATCCCAGCCAGTCCAGAGGCCGAGGCAGGAGGATCTCAAGTTCAAGGCCAGTCTCAGCAATTTAGTAAGGCTCTAAGCAACTTAGTGAGACCCTGTCTCAAAATGAAAAATAAAAAGGGCTGGGGATGTGGTTCAATGGTTAAGCACCCCTGGGTTCAATTCCTGGTAACAAAACAAAACAACAAAATTTAGTTGTAGTGTACTTCCAACGGAATTGTGGTCGGCTATGTAGAGTCAGTTTCTTCTGTTACTGGTCTGTTAGGTTTGAGCACTTGATCCAGGTGGTGTACACCAGGTACATCTCCATTCAGTGCCTTTTCTCTCCTGTATTTTTTTTTTTATTGTAAACAAATGGGATACATGTTGTTTCTCTATTTGTACATAGAGTCAAGGCATACCATTTGTGTACTCATAAATTTACACAGGGTATTGTTGTTTGATTCATTCTGTTATTTTTTTTCCCTTCCCCCCCAACCCCTCCCACCCCTCTTTTCCCTCTATACAGTCCTTCCTTCCTCCATTCTTGCCCCCCTCCTCAACCCCTCCCATCCCCCATTATATGTCCTCATCCACTTATCAGTGAGATCACTCGTCCTTTGGTTTTTTGAGATTGACTTACCTCACTTAGCATGATATTCTCCAATTTCATCCATTTGCCTGCAAATACCATAATTTTATCTTTCTCCTGTATTTTATGGGTAATCTGGGTGATGATAATCCAAGTGTGCACTTCTCCCGACCTTTTGCCCAATGATGTATTTAATATATATTGGTCATCCTTGACAGGTCACCTAATATTTTAAACATTAGGAAATTGCTCACAAATATTAGGATACCCAGGTTCTTGTTAAAAAATTGGAAAATGAGATAACATTGGACCTGCTTTCCTGGGTTATAATAACTGCTAGTCTCTGAGCAGTGATAGTCCCCTAAAAAACAGGTTGGGGGGAGGCTATGGTTTTTGGTTTGCCACTTTTTCCCGTGGTTGATTGCTCCCATGCTTCACTCACTGTGGATTCTGTTTCCCCTTTTTATTAAATAAAAATTCAAGGAGGTCATTGTTTTGTTTTGTTTTGTTTTTGCAGTGTCGATTATCAAACCAGGACCTCACCTGTGCTAGTAAGTGCTCTACCCTGAGTTACTCCCCCAGCCCAAGGAGGTCATTGTTTTCTTTCCAGTTTTTGGTAGGTGGGGGGTGGGGACTTAACCCAAGGGCATTTAACCACTGAACCACATCCCCTAGCTCTTTTTATTTTTTTATTTTGAGACAGGGTCTCACCAAGTTGCTCAGGGACTCACTAAACTGAGAGGCTGCCCTTGGACTTTTGATCCTCCTGCCTCAGCCTCTGGAGTCCCTGGGAGTATAGGTGTGAGTCACCATACCCAGTGAGGCCATTGTTTTGAACTAAGTTTATGCTCTAGGCCCCAACAGAATGGGCTTAAAATAATAATGGAATCACTGGTACTAAAGTTCCATGTCATTAAACTGAATAAGCTGTTTATCTGACCTTCCAAGAAATCAGGATTAAAGAGATAACAGCTAAATTTTCCAAACAGATCCGTATTCAATTGGCATAATGAAGTTCCCTCAGCCGTAATCCTTGCACAAAAAAGGTAACCTGAAGTTAATCAATCAGTTATTTTTCTATTGTTCTGTCTCTGTGTCCTCACCTTGCAAAGAAAGTAACTTTGAAATGGCTGATCTGCTTTAAAAATATATATTTTTGTTTTTCTGTTTTTTTTTTTTTAGTATTTCCCCCACCTTTTTATTGGTGGTTGTACTGGGGTGGAACCCAGGAACTCTTTATCACTGAGCTATAGTCCCAATTCTTTTTACTTTATTTGTTTTTATTTTTTTCAAGACAATGTCTCCCTAAATTACCCAGGCTGGCCTTGAGCTTGAGATGCTCCTGCCTCAGGTGCATCACCTGAGGTCTCCCACCTCAGATTACAGGTGTACACCACTGTGCCCAGCTTGTTTAGTCCTTTCTGTCAAGAAAATCAGTCTCTTTCATTCATCAGAACACTTATTCTGTCTTATGGAATAAACGATTTCCTGATTCTAGAATAAAACATAAAGCACATTAAGATTATTAAACTGAGCTGCATGTGGAGGTGCATACCTGTAGACAAACCCAGTTACTCAGGAAACAGATTGCAAGTGTGAGGCCAGTTCAGGCAAATTAGCGAGCTACCCCCACCCCAACTTCAAAACAAAATAAAGGGCTGGGGACGTAGCTCAGTGGTAGAGTGCTTGCCTAGTATATTCAAGGATGGGAGTTCATTCTCCAGCACCAAAAAAATTAAAAACAAAAACAATAACAAAAAAACTGATCATTAATTGTGGTGATTCTGCCCTTTGACATCTATACAAATTTGGGTTTTCTATCTTTGTTCTATGATTTCTAATCTGGAGAACTCATGGCTGATGAAAATGAGGGATATGGAGGATGGGAGAAGCAGCATAGGGGAAACATTAACCTTTGGTTTTAGATTTGTTTTTGGGTGTTGTTTTTTTTTTTTTTGTTGTTGTTGTTGTTTTGGGGGGGGTACTAGGGATTGAATTCAGGGATGTTTAACCACTGCATCACATCCCCAGCCCTTATTGTATTTCATTTTGGGACAGGGCTCAAAATAATTTGCTTAGGGTCTCACTAAGTTGCTGAGGCTGGCTTTGAACTTGACATGCTATTGCCTCAGTCTCCTGAGCCACTGGGATCACAGGTGTGCGCCCTGCACCTGACTGGTTTTAGATGTTTTGTAAGAGCTGGCAATTCTTACTGTAACTGTTACAGTACAGTTTACTTTAGGCTTTGAATACAGCCCTTGCTGCTCCGCCACTGCAACTTATTTTTAAAAGAACATGTTTCTTTCTCTTCCTCTCTCCCTGCGCCTGCCTAATCTCTCCCCCTCCCTAATCTCAGGAGAAACAGGATTACCTTTCTTCCCACCCTTCCCTGTTTTCTGTCCTTGAGCACACACCCACCACAGGACGAAGTAATTCAGACTTGGGGATGGTACCAGAAATGACTGTCTCCCAAATTAACAAGTGAATTACAGCTCCAACAGAGAACACGTGGAATGTAGCCTTTGAGTCCCCTCTTTAAAAGCCCCTGGTTCCTGCTGATGGGCAGAATCACAGCCTCTACAGGAGTCCCCGTGTTTTTCCTTTGCTAGCAGAGCAGTAAACCTTTTCCTTTTTCTCAAAACTATGTCCTTGTTATTGGATTGGCAAGGGGACAAGGATAGAGTTTTCGGTAACATTATCAGAAAGTCAGATGAAGAGTCTGAACTAAGAGAAAGATTTGTATTTCTAAGGTGCTTATTAAATTTGTGGATACATTTTTTTCTTTGATATATTAAGTTGTATTAATCTAGTGGGTATTTTTTTCTTTTTTGGTAGTAGGCATTGAACTCAGGGGCACTTAACCACTGAGTCACATAACCAGCCCTTTTTATATTTTATTTAGGGACAGGATCTTGCTAAATTGCTTAGGGCCTCACTAAATTGCTGAGGCTGGCTTTGAATTTGCGATCCTCCTGCCTCAGCCTCCCCAGGTGCTGGCATTACGAGTGTGCGCTACCTCACCCAGTTTATGCTAATAGTTTTAATACAATATGATCATTTGCTTACAATTTGTCTTCCTTACTAGTATATCATTTATCTGTTATTCCCTTCATGTAGCACATATTAAATACTCAAATTTTATTGAATGAATAAATAAATGAATAATTCATGTGAAAGAAGACATTTAGCTTAGCATGGTGGCGTATGCTTGTCATCCTAGCAATTTAAGAGGCTGAGACAGGAGGATGGAAGTTCAAGGCCAGCCTGGCAACTTAGGGAGACTCTGTCCCAAAATAAAGAATGAAAAGTCTGGGATGTAATTTAGTGGTAGAGTCTGGGTTCAATCCTCAGTACCCAACCCATGCCCCACAACCACCCCCCCCACACACACACAAAAAAGAAGGCATTCACTTGTCAAGAAGTGTTTGAGAAGGAAAATATTCACAAGCCGTAGGCCTCCAAGGATAGAGAAGGGGAAGGTTGATATGATCTGTAGACTTCAGAATGTGGTGTAATGGGACAAGTTGCCTCTGCTCCAGCTTGTCTGTGGTGAAAGAGAGGTTATTAAGGGAGAAACATGCTAGGGAAGGTGGGAAGGTGGCCGGAAGAATCTGTCAGTGAGGGATCAGTAGAATGGGCATTGCAGTGAGGTTAATGGGCAGGAAATGGTATCATGAGGTCAGGATTTGATGATTCACAGTCACAGACAGAAGCAGAATCATGAGGCCCAGGAACTTCAGTTTGGGGCAGTTAGGGCTGAGAATCTTGGTAGTCTCAGGAACTGAAGAGGTTGAAGTTGGTAGAATTTATTTCAGCTTCTAGAGACAGTGTTGGTGGATGGTGATCATAGGCATTTCACTCAATTGCCTGGGGTTGGGATTAACTTGTTCCCTGGATTCAAACATTCCGGTGGAAATAACAGCAGCCTGCAGTAATTCGAAAGCCTCCACTTAGATTGTAATTCGAAACTACACTTAGGTTGTTAAAGTTGAGACAGTCTGCTGCAATTGGAGAGGCAGACCCCAGAAAATATAGGAGCTAGTTGGAGGAGGGGATTTGGTCAGCCTGGACTACGATGCTTTTCAAATTATTCTGTACATCAGAATGACTGAAGGAACGAACTTGTCAGATATGTGAGCTCATTCCCCTGACTCACAGGGCTGTGGAGAAGCCAAGCTGTCCATCTAACGACAAATCAGCTAATTGAGGACTGCACTAAGAGAGTCCTGGTTTAAACCTGGGGACACACTTCTCTGGTTGGAGAACTGCTTCTTGTGGAGGGGCCCCTGGCTTATACAATCCAAAGTGGTAGAGCTGATCTCTGATTAATAGCCATTTTCCCTCAGGGTATTCATATTTGAAAGCAACAGCTTGTTAGACATGATGTACAACTTTATACTCTTGGCTATATAACTACATATCTATCAAAATATTATCTTCCAAGTAGCCTTAAATTGTACCTTTTAAGGAAAACAATGCTACGAAATTAGCAACCAACAAAGAACATTCTATTATTATCCAAAGGAAAAGATTCCTTTCAGGGTGTGTGTGAGGGTGTGTATGTGTATACATTCTTCATTTGTCCTTTCTTCATTATTTTGTTGTTTTTGAAAAGCTAATCATTTTTTATTGAAGACTAAATTCTGGAAACTATACAAAATTATTTAGCACAACATTATCTGGGTTCACATTTATTTATTTATTTATACTGGGGATTGAACCCAGGCATATTTTACCACTGAGCTAAATCCCCAGCCCTTTTTATGTTTTATTTTGAGATAGGATCTCACTAAGTTGCTGAAGCTGGCCTTGAATTTGCAATGCTCCTGCCTCAGCCTGCAGAGTCATTAAGATTATAGGTATGCACCACTGTGCCTGACTACATTTAAAAAATAGGATTAATTAATTTTGCTGCACTGGGGATTTAGCCCAGGGGTGCTCTGAGTCACATCCTCAGCCCCTCTTCTTACTTTTTATTTTTTGACAGGGATTTGTTAAATTGTTGAGGCCAGCCTGGAATTTGTGATCCTCCTGCCTCAGTCCCCGAGTAGTTGAGATTACTGGTGTGCACCACCACACCCAGTTTGGGTTCACGTTTAGATTTAGCAATTCTTTTAGGACCTCAGATCAATAGATTCTTGCAGTTTGTTCAGTTATCACTGAGTACTGCTTCAAAAGGATCAGTCTGTAAATTTCACTGGGGCTATGGAGATAAATAGGACTCAGTTGGGCAGCAGACACTCCTGTAATGCCAGCCACTCTGGAGGCTGAGAAAAGAGAATCGGAAGTTCCAAACCAGCCTCAACAATTTGGTGAGACCGCCACTTCAAAAAAAAAAAAGAAAGAAAGAAAAGAAAAGGTATATAAATAAGATAAATAAGACTACAAATACTTCACAGACAACAAATCCTCAGAAACTCAAATTCTAGATGAGGAGATTGAAAGGAACTAATTATGAACATTAGTGCTAAAAGGCACAACAACCAAATTGTGTTCCAGATCTATTGGTAGCCTGGTAATTAACCTCACACCCCTTTGGGAAGTATAGAAGATAAGAACATCCCCTCTGGAGCTGGAAGGCAATAGGCTCAAATCTTATATATCACATCTAACTGGCTTTGTGATTGAGCACCTCAGTCTCAGTTTCTTGATGTGTGAAGTGGGAATGGTTTCCATGTTGCTACTATCGTGTATAGTGAATAATATTCATGGCTGGGCGCAATGGCGCCCATTTGTAATCCCAGAGTCTCAGAAGTTTGAGGCAGGAGGATCACATGTTCAAGGCCAGCCTCATCAACTGAGAGAGAGCCTGTCTCAATATAAAAAATAAAAAGACCGAGGGATGCAGATCAGTGGTAGAGCAACCCTGGATTCAATCCCTAGTACAGAAAATAATAATGACAACAACAGTAACAATAATGTTGTCAGTAGCACCTTGGGGCTTGGCATTCAGACACTTTGATCAGATCAGGTCAGATACTTTGTCTTCCTGTTCACATTCTACAGCAGAGCTGTAGGAGCAGACTGTACTATGGTTTGATACTTTCAATGTCTTACTTTACTTTTAAAACATCATGTAACTTATGGTGCCTCAGCACAAAGAAATAATTTGTTATTGTACATTTTGAGTGTTTGTTCTTTTGTTAACTCAACTATTTTAATGAGAAAATTAATAATTTATGTAAGAGAGTTTACCTTTTTGGATATAAAAAGCATTTTTTTTTTCTACCTATCAGGAATAGAGTCTCCTGAGCGTTTGCTTGCTCTGGTATGAGGACATTAACCAGCAGTGTTTATTTAAAATACCTGGCAAATTTCCTTGAACTTCCCATTTTGAATAGACACAGGAGACATAACACAAATGGTTTGTTTTGATACCCTGGCTGTCTACATCTTTAAAATACAGGTTCTGAACAGAAAAATTCCCTGGTTCTCTTTTATGACTGCCACATGAGTGTTCTCTTTTAAAAATTATTCCTCTCTATAATGTTCCATAACATCATTTTCTCAGACTTTCATCTAAAGACTGATTTATGTATCTAAAGATCATGTTGATTTCCATGAAGTATCATTATAAATATATTTGTAAATTTCTGAGCATAACAGAGACTGAGGAAAAATGCAGTATTGACAATAGAAGATTCATGAAAGGTCCTTGAAGTTCTGTTTCTACAAACAATGTAACCTCAAATCACAGATATGAGATATTTGGTTAGCCCCAAATGACCAAGTCACTCCTTAGTTGGACATTCTGTGCTTCACAAAATGTATTCTCTCTTTTGGAACTTTAGAAATAATGCAGCATTTTTGAAGGAGTTTACCTTTTACAGCACCTGATGGAAAGACTAAGTAATGGGTAGAACGGAACCCCATGAAAAGTTGATAATGATGCATGAGTGACTTATGTATGTGAGAGTTTGAAAAATATAAAGCCACTATGAGCATCAGAGGAGAAAAGCTAAAACCTGGAAACTCATTTCAGTATTTTCCATGCCTCATTAAGTAAGTTACACATTTATTTCAAATAAGCAAATAAGTGCTTTGATGTCATCAATGTATTAAGTATTTGTAGGAATATGAGAATTTAATAACTATAATTAAAGCCAACATATCAGTGAATACTGTCTTAAATCTTTTTTTTTTTTTTTTTTTTTGCGGTGCTGGGGATTAAACCCAGTGCCCTGTGCTTGTGAGGCAAGCGCTCTACCAACTGATCTGTATCCCCAGCCCTTAAACCTTAAATCTTTTTTAAACATATGGGGATAGAAATAAATTAAAAAATAGGGCTGGGGTGTAGCTAGGTGGTAGGTGGTAGAGTACTCATCAAAAAATGCGAGGTCCTGGTTTGATCTTCAGTGCTACCAAAAATATGTGTGTGTGTGTGTGTGTGTGTGTGTGTGTGTGTGTGTGTGCGTGCGCGTGTGCACGCATGCATGTATGTATGTTTATCTATATAAAATAAAATAAAGGACTACCATCCATTGCAACCTATATTGTCTTCCAAAAAGATTTGGTCACTAAAGATCTTCATGTTGAGTTAATAGCAGTGAACTAAAACTAAACATTCACCTACCCATTTCTTTTTCATTGCCCCATTACTGTGGACTGAACCCAAGGATGCTCTATCCACAGAGCTACCACCCTCAGACCTTTTTATTTTTGCTTTTAGGATAGTCTTGCTAAATAGCCCAGGCTGGCCTCAGACTTGCAACCTTCCTGCCTCAGCGTGTTCCACCATGCCCGGCCCATTTTTCAAATAGATTGTTAGTTATCAAAATATTAAGAAATTATTTATATTTTGCTATGATAATGTTTCTTCCTCAAATGGAAGTTAGATAAGAGAAAATATTCGTAAACCACAGCAGAGAAGAATTTTAAGTTAGAATTTAGGTTCATCAATGAGATGATATTTTATTTCTGGATTTGTTCATTGAATACACACACACACACACACACACACACACACACACACACACACATACACCTTTCTCCCTCAATACTGGGGAACTCTACCACTGAGTTACATCCCTAAACCTGCTAAATTGGTAAAGCCGGTCTTGAATTTGCTATCTTCTTGCCTGATTCCTGAGTATCTGGGATTACAGCGTGTGCCACCTTGAACCAATATTTAAGGAATACTTACTGTATGCTCAGCCCTCTGAAAGGTGTTGGGGGCTAAGGTGCCATGAGAAATCTATTCTCACACAGCATGCCCTCTAGGGTTAGAGAAACAGAACAGATAAGTAGATGTACAGATGAGCAAAAATATTTCAGATACTGTGCAGATTGAAGTAACATTGAGACTCTTTTTCCTTGGTTTATTGCTTTTTTCCCCTGGAATGCTTTCAATTTATATTTATTGGCTAGATGAATATGTTCCTAAAACTGTAGGTAAGAGAAAAAAGAGATAACGTAAAAATTAAAATGTCATTAATCTGACTTTAAGAGCAAAAGGAAATGGATACTTGGCTGAAGATTAAGTAAGAAAACAGTGGAGAAATTTTCAACAGTTACAGATTTAGCCAGCAGTTATGCCTGGACTAAGACTGTAAACAATTTGTACTTTTAAGTTCTCCAAATTCTGTCATATTCATTAATCATATTTTACAATTAAAGCATTGCCAAATCCATGCCCTTGAAAGTTTTTCTAAGCTTCCCCCCTTTTTCTCTCCCTCCTCATAATTATTTAAATTATATTTTTGTACTTTTTGAAGTTTCTATCTTATATTTATTTTTCCCTATTGGTCCAATTCGACCCCCTATCCCCCATGTTGGAGTTAATAGAAGCATGTTTCAGCAGATTATTTGAACTATTTTCAGACCAAAGCCTTCCCACCTCCCCAGCCTCAGGAATTGAGGATTGTATTGGTTGCCTTGAGCAAACCAGGCAAGTACTCTATCAGTGAACGATGCCCGCAGTCCTACTTTCATGGTTTTACTTTAAGTTAGGATCTCAAGGGGGCTAGGAGTGCTGGGGCATGCCTGTAATCCCACTGACTTGGGAGGCTGAGGCAGGAGGATTGCAAATTCAAAGCCAGCCTCAAAAATTTGGGGAGGACCTGTCTCAAAATGAAGAAAATTTTAAAAAGTTTGGGGATATGGTTCAGTGGTTAAGAGCTCCTGGATTCAGTTCCTGGTACAAAATAAAAATAAAAAGAGAAAAAGATAGGGTCTCGTTGAGTTGCTGTGACTGGTCTCAAACTTTGAATTCTCCTGCCTAAGCCTTCAGACTTACTGGATTACAAATGTTCATCATTGGATCTAATTAGGGTACTTCTCAAACAGTTTCAAGCTCATTTTTCATTATGTTCTTACAGATGCATGCTAGGATAGAGGTCTAGAGAATACACCAGCAAGGACCAAATAAAACCCAAAAGATCATAAATTTAGTAGATTATCATTTATAGGCTGTTTCCATTAGAGTGATTTATTTTGTTAACATCATGTCTAACAACTTACTGAGCACACATGGAAATGTTGTTTTGGAACTAAGTTCAGTAAATATTATGAGTAAATATAGATTTCTTTACTTTGTCCATTATTAACTCAAGGGTCCATTGTGGATTTTTGTTTGTTGGGTACTGGGTATTGAACCCAGAAGTGTTCTTCTGAGCTACATTTCAAGCTCTTTTTAAAAGTGTTATTTTGAGGCAGGGTCTCACTAAGTTGTCTAGGCTAGTCTTGAATTTGCAATTATTCTACCTCAGCTTCCGGAGTAGCTGGAGTTACAAGGTATGTATCCCTGCACTTGGCTTCTCTCAGTTTTTTTAAGGGAAAAAGCCAGAGACAGAACAGTTTTGACAAGGTGCTACCATTTGTACCAACAGGAGGAAGAAAACAATATACGAATTGATTTATATAAAAGACCAGGAGAGGTTAGGCAAGACAGTGACAGCGCTGGTTGATGCTGGCTAGAGGCAAGGGTTGAGAATTAGGTGGACGGGTGTAAGTGTGTGGGGAAGACCTGACTTTTACCTCCTTTGTTGAGTTTTGAATCATGGGGATGTTTTAGCTTTTGAAAAACAAGCATACAAAACACTAGAAATAAAGTCAACTTTACTAGACATAATTTGTTAGTGTGTACTTAAAACTTAAGACACAAATTATCTCCTAAAACACAGACCTTAAAACTTAATTTTATAGTAAGAGCTAGAACCATTAATACATAAATCTTGACCTTGACATCTCCTAACATAACTTCTCATCCTGTATGTTTAACTTTAGTGAGTCACCTGATTCTCCTTTAGGAGTTAAATCATTCAAAATGATGACATTTGTAACTGTAAAGGTAGAAAACACTCCTCCATATTTCAGATCACTTCCAGATTTTGGGTCTTGCCAAGATTAGACCCATCTCACACGTATAATATGGAATTCTCAATCAGCAGACTCTATCATTAGGAGCTCATGATGGCTCCCAAGTGCATTTCTTTCTACCCAGGACACTGTTAGCTGAGGACATACAGAAGGAGTTGCTGTGTCTGAGTATGTATAGCAGGAGTCAGGCATTTCACCTGCTCCTAGTCATGACCCTCCACTTAGGTAGGAGACCCACTTTCTACATTTGCACAATGCTATGTCCCCCCCCCCCCCCACCTGGACTGGATGCAGGATTTAGAGAGAAACTGAAGAGAGAATAACATGGCTTGAGTCTGGTAGTGGAAGACAAGCAGGCAGCAGAGAAAAAGAATGGGTGGTGCATGCTTTTCCCCAAAGCTGGAGGATCTGGCTGAATGAAAATATGTTCTTAAACTTACCCTGCATTTCTTTTGTGTCAAGTCTGTTTAAATCTGCTGTCCTCTGGACAAGCTAAAGGGTCATAGTTTATCTAATAGAGACAAAAATCTGATGACAGGATATCATTCCAACTTGATGCTGGATTTGTTGACATTTGAGACAAAACCCTGGAACTTTTATTTAAATAGAATTGTCACCATATTTTAGTTTAACTGATAAAGTTATGGTCAGGGTGGAAATGCCATCTGTGTGGTTAAAACTTCGGGTTGTTTCCCGGGAAGTTTGTCTTTTAAACTTTGATGATCTTGTTTGGAAGAAATAAAACAGGCCCTGAGAGGAGAGTGAAGATTCGCACAGTGAGGTGGGGATGGAACGCAGGCTCTGGACACTCCAAAAACAACAAAATCTTCCTTTTTTTTTCAAACAATGTGCTTTGAGGAAAAAAAAAATGATATTAGGCAAATCCAATGACTCAGGTTGCCTCGACTATCTATCTTGTTATGTATGAATTCACTTATATAATATTGCCTTTAAAAATGAGAGAGAAGCTGGGTGCAACAGCTCCGAAGGCTAAGAAAGGAGGATGGCAAGTTCGAGGCCAGCCTTAGCAACTTAGCAAGACCCTATGCAGCTTATGGAGACTTTGTTTCAGAATAAAAAATTAAAAGGGCTGGGGCTCGGTACCAAAAAACAAAAACAAAAACAAAAAAAAGGAGAGAGAGAGAGAGAGAGAGAGAGAGAGAGAGAGAGAGAGAGAGAGAGAGAGAGAGAGAGAGAAACAGCTCCCCCAACTCCCCCCCGCAAAAAAAAAAACCCATGAACATACCTTTAGTTTTTGCTCAGAAGTATGTAAGTGATATTTCATTTCACTTCCACTAAATTAACATGTGCTGCCTTTACTTACATACTTCAGATTTCATAAAGGTTATTGGGACAAACCACTTCACCTTTTTGGGTCTTTTCTCTAGTGAAAATTCTACTTCTAGAAACAATTGAGTAGTTACTTACCAAACACAGAGTTGGCCTAATCCCTCAGTAATCATGCTTCACAGTGTGGTAACAGATGAGGAAGTGACATCAGTGTGGTGTAAGAGGACATGCAAATCTGTGGTTAGGTCAACAGATAGCCTTGTGGAGTTCAGGTGCCCAATTTCCAGTATTTGTTTTCTTTACCCTCTGACATCTTGTCCAGAGTATGAGGCATTTTCTGATTCTACTTCTGGGAATGCATTTGGAGATCCCAACCGGAAATGACAAAAGTTCACAAAGATAATTAGGGGACTGAAGTTGACTGCTAGAAACTTTGTCAACGAATTCTGTTTGGAAGCAAAACCTGTACTAGAAGTAAGGCTGCTATGTTCTGTATATAATAAGATAAAGAATCATTGAGCTGAAAGGAACTTTAAAAATCTAGTTCAAAATATTTTATAGATGAAGAAAATAAAACTTGGGCCACGTAATTATGTCATTGTAGAGTTTCAACCTTTAGCTTAAATCCTAAATTTTGTACCTACATATGGAATGGCTTACAATTTTTTTTTTTTTTTTGAGATACGGGGGATTGAACAAAGGGAGTACTGTGCCAGTGAGTTACAACCCCAGCCCCCTGTCCTTTCTTTGGTATCAGGGATTGAACCCAAGGGTGTTTAACCACTGAACCACATCCCCAACCTTTTTTATATATATTTTTTTGACAGGGTCTCATTAAATAGCTTAGGGTCTTGCTAAATTGCTGAGGCTGACTTTGAACTTGCCATTCTCCTGCCTCAGGCTCTGGCGCCCCTGGGATTACAGGCATGCACCACCACACCCGGTTCCTTTTTATTTTTTATATGAGGTGCCACCACAATCATAATCAGTTAAGTTCCTCTAAAAAGGGATGCAGAGAGGAGTTGAATCCTGAGAACTTCATCCTGTGCACAGGGTACTGTTGCTGTTCCAGGACTCCAGGAGGCGAAGGGTTTTGAGATTTCCAGTCCTCCCTTCCTTGTTTATTCCTACAGCAAACATTCATAGCCTATGTCAAGTTGAGAATCTTTTTCTTAACAACTTGAAAAGACTGAACATGCTATTACAAATCTAACTGCTTAAAGTGCTGAATGCAGATATGCTCAGAATTTCCCCTGAGCTACAGCAGGATAAGGTATTTTTTGACTTCACATGACAAGGGCTAATGATAGTCCTCTTTCTTGACTCATCTTTTGAACCTTACCAGAGTTTTAACCCCAGATTACAACCTTATTTTACCACAAATTCAAGCACTGTGAATAAGAACTGCGGAGGCAAGGGCAGAGAAAGCCACAGATATGGTTCTGGCTTGTGATGTCCTAGATTTCCCTTAAGTATATTAACTATTGCAAGATAAAGGTCAGCAGAATTGAAGAAAGGAACCACAAAATTACTGGATTTCAACTCTCATCATGACAAGATTGAAGGAATGGGAAAAAAGTGGTATATGTCCATTATTATTTTGGTGGTAGATTTTGTTTCACTTGGTTTCTGAACAGCACGAAAGATCTTCTGAATCCTATCAACAATCACTCCATACTTTCCTTATCATACTATTTATAACACTTTATTGATTAATCATATAATTAATATTTTATTATTTTATTCTCTCTGTAAATCATCTGAGGGAGGGAACTATGATATTACTATTCAGTGCTCTATCCCCATTGTCTGACCCAGTGCAAAATTGAAAAATGGTGCCCTTCCTCAAAAGTAACTAAGAATTTTAAGACAACAGATGCACATTAAAACAAGTGCAGAGCCATTCTGAAGATGTAGCCTTGTGCAGTTCTACAGGGTACATGCCTGTGAATCTGGTGCTACTAGAATATAATAAGCACTCAATATGAATCTGTTCACTAAATGAATATATCTTTTGTTCTGAATACTAAAAATGAAATACTACTGATGACATTAGAGCTATACTACCAGATACTTTTTCAGTAACCACTCTCAAATCTTCCTACCTTTAGTTCTGTTTCCTATCCTCTGCATGGTCCAGAATACTGATATCTGGTCAGCCTTAAGAAAATAGTTTAATTTGAGTGCTTTCATTTCATTCTTGTTCTTGTGCAAGATCAGTCATTTTGGTAGCACTCTTCTTCTTCTCCCTCTCCCTCTCTCCTCCCCTCCCCTGCTCCTTCTCCTTTTCCTTTTCCTCCTCTCCTCCTCTTCTTCTTCCTCTTCCCCTTCCCCTCCTCCTCCTCCTCCTCCTCTTCTCCTCCTTTTCCTTCCCCTTCCCCTTCTCCTCCTCCTCCTCCTCTTCCTCCTCCTTCTCGTCCTTCTTCCTCCCAGGGGTAGTTTACAACTGAGCTATGTCCCCAGTCCTTTTAGTTTTTATTTTGAGACAGTCTCGCTAAGTTGCTTAAGTCGTTAAGTGGCCTTGACCTTGCAATCCTCTTCCCTTAGCCTCTGGAGTATCTGGAATTGCAGGAGTGCACTATTGCAACTGGCTTGACTACTGTTTTCTAATTACTTTGGCTGCATCAAATTTAAACCCTGAAAGGCCCAAATTAATATAAAAAGAAATATACGTCTACAGCTTTTAAAAAATTATTGTTGTACATACACTGCCTTAGTTATATTAAAATAATAGAGTATAAGAAAGTGCAGTTGCAAAACTACTCTGCTTTGTATCTGGGAAGTCTCAAACCACTGATGTAGGCCAGACTACCTTAGAAAGAATAATAGCTTGAAGCTGAAATTTACTCAGTACTTCACAAATCAATGACAAATAAGTTTCTCTACTCAGTCCCTTACAAAGTATTTTTCCTCAATTGGAGAAATACACTTGAACTTTTCCAGCAATGATCTGATTCTGGAGCTGTCAGAGGAAACTTCTTTGGAAATTAGCACATCTATCTGTAGTAGGAGGCTAACCTGGTTCACGCAGGAAAATGAGTTTTTAAAAATAAGCTTCATCTTTGTTCCTTTGCAGTGAAAAACCAAGTAATTTAATAATAAAGTCGACAGTTTGCCTGAGGTAAATCCCGTAGGACTTCACTTTCACCAGTCAATTTTCCTATCGCATTGCATGTCAGTACCATGAAACATTAGATCCATTCCATGTTACCTTTTTTTCATCTTTCATGTAATTGATTCTTATTTTCCTTCCTTAGTTTTCTTCAATCTGTGTTGTGGGAGTGGAAACTGCATGGATTACTCTAATACTCAGTCTGCCCTCGGGAGCCTGGTAGAAAGAGAACAATCTTTGAAGAAGGATAAACTTGTATTAGAATCTTACTTTTACCAGTTTTCCCTGTGTTCCTGGGAAAAGTTATTTTATCTCTCT
This sequence comes from Sciurus carolinensis, assembly GCF_902686445.1. NCBI lineage: Eukaryota > Metazoa > Chordata > Mammalia > Rodentia > Sciuridae > Sciurus > Sciurus carolinensis. The sequence goes on along the minus strand of NC_062219.1, from coordinate 42,897,622 downwards.
GGATCTCAGTTTACCTTCTGTAGAGTGGAGATGCTACTTCCCTTGCAATGTTTGTTTTAAGATGTGCAGCGGGGTTGGGACATAGCTCAGTGGTAAAGTACCTGCCTAGCATGTGTGAGGCCCTGGGTTCTACCCCCAGCACTGCAAATAAATAAATGAGTATAAGTAGAAATAGAAAGATTCATGATAATAGAGGCAAGTCCAATGGTACATGATAACGAGTACTTGGTAGATGTGATGATGATGGTGAATAAATCTCATTTTTACAGATAACTTTTATAGTTTTTATTTCTCATTTTCAAAGTAATACCCATTTGTCATAGAAGACTGGCTTTAAAAACACACACACATGCATGTCTATATGTCTAAAGAAGCAGAAAAACAAATTATCCCTCATACTAAGCTGATAACAATTGATGATTTGTATACTACCATTTTTGTATAAATCTTTTTCTTTAACCAGTTTAGATCACAGATAATATCTTTTCTTTTTTGCTTAACATGATGGCAAACATGTTTATTTTCCCATATCATTGAAGACTCTTTATAAAGGCCAGTTTAATTGCTGTTAAATAACTTATTGTATGAATGTTCTATTTTAAAATTTTTAAAAATTGGTCTTTTTTTAATGAATGTTGCATTTTTAAAAAATTAAACTACAAAACACTTTCAGTTATTAATAAAACACTGCAAACACTCAGATAATTACTTTTAAATGTTGCAGTTTGCAAGAAAGGAGAGCTTTTGACCTACTTTCAGGTAGAGCCTTTTGGATTCTAAAGCCGCTTTCCTTCAGTGACTTGATCTTGAAGTAACCATTTAGAACCAGTAGACAATAAAGCTGACCCTACGCCCCAGGCACACTGCCACAACAGAAAACTAAAACCAACCATTTAAGCAAGAAAATCAATGTTTCTGAAATGCCACATAGTCATTAGCATGTTGACAAAAATAAAAAAGGCAAAGGAGATTTATAGATTCTTAAACATTCAGCCTTTGACTTTTTATTTTCTATATTTTTGTTGTATGGGAGCCTTGCATGCTAGGCCAGTGCTCTACCACTGAGCTATCCCAAACTCCTTTAAAAAATATTATGTTGAGACAGGGTTTTGCAAAATTGCTCAAGCTGACCTTGAACTCGGAATCCTCCTGCCTCGGCTTCCAGAGCAGCTGGAATTACAGGAAAGTGCCGGGGCACCTGGTGCCCTTTGACTTGCTGGGGCACAAGAAGTTTTGGAATTCAGAACAACTGCCAAATTGAGGAAAGGTGGCTGGGTGTGGTGGCACACACCTATAATCCCAGTGACTAGAGAGGCTGAGACAAGAGGATCTCGAGTTTAAAGTCAGCCTCAGCCAAAAAGTGAAGTGCTAAGCAATTCATTGAGACCCTGTCTCTAAAAAAAATACATAATGGGGCTGGGGATGTGGCCCAGTGGTTGAGTCCCTTGAGTTCAGTCCCTGTTACCCCACAACCCCCCAAAAAAGGAGGAAAGATGTGGCCGTAGCAATACTGGCTGCTCTAGTGCAGTGAGTAGAGAGCAACTTCCATTTGCTCAGGTTCAGACAGAGGCTTTGGGTCATAGAAACACAGACAAGATGTTGGACCAGTCAAGAAATGTGGTTACTCACCCTTCAATTGAGGGCAATGAATATCGTTACACTCATGTGTACTATCTGATATCACAAGTTAACTCCTTACAGTTCAACGCTTGTCAATGAAAAGTCCAAGAATGACAAGTCCGTGCTAACTGCTCTTTAAGATAAACTTGCATTCCTAGCAAAATAGCAGAAGTCATAAGAGAGAAGTATCAATTACTTGAAGAGGGAACAGACCTTACCAACAAAAGTACAAGGAATAGCTGGGACTCCGGTTATGTGCCCCCATCCCCTGAAGGAGTGGATTCTAATTTGACTGGGTGAGTCTTGAAGCTACCTGCTTTCCAGGAAGGAAACCACTGCCACGGCGAACTGTGGAGAGCAGAGGATGCTTTCCTAAAGAGAGCTGGAAAGCTCTGAGTCACAGGAATTAATCAGAGCCTCAGCATTGATGCAAGCACTGATTGGCACATCGGTAACCTGCTCTGTAGGTTTTTTTTGGAAAGTGACTTAAAATGACATGTTGCCACCTGCTGTCTTTGAGTTTTGCCCCAGGCTTCCTTTTAGTGGCCTTCCCCTTCTTGGCCAGGAGCAGTTGGGTCTAGGAGCTGGAGGTACTTTGTCCTGCCTGTCCTTGTCCTATGGTTCTATTAGCTCTAGCTACTCACATGCTCCTTCCTGGCTTATTTTAAAATTCCTTTTTCCATTTATTTTCACTTCTGTCAAAATCCACTAAATGTATGGCAATAAAGTAGCTCGAAGGGACCAAAAATATTAACTAGCCCCTGTAAAATCAGGGGCTAGTAGTTCTTATAAAAATTGAGAAAGATTATTTACAAGATAATGAAAATAGCCCATAGAGATAGGCAGAAGGACCAACGTCTGTCACAAGCTGGCATACTCTATATGGCTATTTGATTTCTCTAGAGTTAAAATTAAAAGTATAGGGTGAAAAAGGAATGGAGGAAAGACTACATTGTCATTATTTTCTATCTGATGTCATTTGACCTAAATTGACAGTATTCTAATGGTGACCACTGATTGGTTAAAATCTCTCCAGTGTTGAGCAATTTATATACAACATATTGAGCAGGTCAATCTATCATTTTTTCTTTCCCAATGCAGAAGATTGAACCCAGGAGCACCCTGTATTGAACTACACACACAATCTTTTTATTATTATTATTTTTATTATAAGATAGGGTCTTATGAAGTGGCAGAGACTGGTCTTAAATTTGCGATCCTCCTGGCTCAGCCTCCTGGGTTTCTGGGTTTACAGGCATGCACCACTATGCCCAGCAGGCAGGTTAAACTTAAGTTTGTTTTTTCGTTTGTGTGATGATTAATAGTGACAGTAATTTTATTTTAGTCACCATCGCCCATATTATATTGTATTAATAGTGACAGCAGCAAAAGTTCTTAGTATTCTATTACTAGCCTTAAGTTGAAGCAGGACTTAAAAATATGGAAACTGTATATATAGGAAAGGAGCTAATAATTTAATGTTAATCTAATAGTTTAATAATGTTAACTGATAAAACTCTGTCCTATTGACTGATTACCTAACTGAAAGGAGAATAATACAACAATAAAAAACCAACCTGAACAGCTCAACTCAAGTTACTGAATAATGTTTTTTTCCTTTCCAATGCCAAAATTTGAGTGAAAAATATTATGACTGCTTCAACATTGTGTTTAAATGGAAATGAAATCTGATCTGGTAAAGCGGTAGGTTTTTTTCTTTTTCATATCCAACTTTAAATCAAAGAATTGATTGGATCAAATCAGCATTAAAGCAAAGAATTACTGTACAGAACATAGGACGTTGTTGATCATTTATTTCAACCCTCTGGTCTTTTATTGTTTGTTTTGTTTTGTTTTGAAATAATATAAGGTTTGGGGTGAGTGGTCGTGACTGGACACTCGGTGTGCTTCTCGTGTTTCGTTTAAGGGATCTGTCAACCAGCGCAGAGGAAATCACTGCTCAGTGGCCATTAAAGTTGTAACACTGGATGAGACCACCAAAAGAGTCGAGGTTGGAGACAAAAAGAGCAACCAGAGAAGGAGACCAAGAAGTGAAGAATGAGTGTGGGTGGTGGAAACCAGGTGAAAAAACAAAACAAACAAAAACAGTGTTTGCCAAGAAGGAAATTACTCATTGGGTGAAACACTGTGGACCAGGCAAGAAAGATGATGGAGGCTTGGTCACTGATTCTTACTCTTGAAATGCACATTTAACCCATTTTAAGGTGAGGAAAGGACACTCTGGAGAAGAGAAGCAACTCGTCCAAGGCCCTCTGTTCTTAGAGTTGTCAAAATTTAGAGCTATATTAAACCTTGAAAATGACCTCAACCTACTGTGTCAAGTGCTATTTACTTTAACTCTTAAGGCATATATTCCACATTTTGCTTTGCCACATACTGTACCACATTTTTTTTCACTTTCCTTTGTATTCCCTTTTATTATATTCCAGAGGACTTTGAAACCTGATAAAGACGATGGGCAACAGCATAATTAAATGAGCAATGTGGGAGCCCTCTGAGGGCTGAGCCATAAAAAGGAACTGTAGTGATTTATTGCTCCATAGAGTTTGTTCTCATAGATTCATTGTGTATCTTACCATGAAGTGGCCAGAAATCACTACCAGTAAAAGTTAGGATATAATCTGTGGTTGACCTTTTATAAAGATAATGACAGATAAAACAATGTGGTCTCGAATTCTTTGCTAGTTAAAATAGTCATAATTTGTAAACATAAACCGACTAAACTTGACTTTATTGTTTTAGGCAAAAAAAAAAAAATGTCTTATGTATTTATTTTGGAGTGTTCCTTGTATTTTTTTTTTCCTCTGAAGTAGAACTGCTACTTTAATGAGAGCTCAGGGAGAGTTAGCTTTCCAAAGGAGAATTAGAACTCTTTAGAAATACTTGAAGAAAGTATTTGCTTCTTTGCATCAAGTAATGTTTTTTGTCTGCTAAACGTTATTTATTCTCTAGTTTGTTGTTGAATTTTTTCTTTTTTATTGAATTGTGAGGATGTAACCATAGAGGACCATTGCTGGGCAGGAAAGGGACCTTCCAAATATAATTCAACAGATTTTTTTTCAACTGTTAAAAGCAGAATTAGAGCCTGTTTTATTTTCCCAAAGTAGTTGAAAATTATTCAAGATGTTAATTGCCTACCTGGAACTGGAATTGTTGCCTAATGATTTGCCTGGACCATGTTCTCATTTCTGGTTTGCTCTTTCCTTCCACGGGGCAAATGTCTGCGGGGTAAATGTCTGTGGGGCATTCTTGATGGCATCACAGTGATAACAAAGGGAGCTCTACCTTGTTAGAAATGCAACCAATCTTCATCTCCTGAAGGTCTGTAAAAGCCACTTCTTTAGAAGTCTGTAAACTTTGCAGCTATTCAGTGTTGCTCTCTTTTTGCTAGTGATGAACCATCTTTCTTTTAAAATGTAAAGGACGAGGCACTGAACAGACACTTCACAGAAGAAGAAATACAATTGATCAGCAAATATATGAAAAAAATGTTCAACCTCTCTAGCAATTAGAGAATGCAAATCAAAACTACCCTAAGATTTCATTTCTCTCTAGTCAGAATGGCAATTATCAAGAATACAAACAAAAATAAATGTTGGCGAGGATGTGGGGAAAAGGGTACACTCGTACATTGCTGGTGGGACTGCAAATTGGTGAAACTACTCATGAAAACAGTATGGAGAGTCCTCAGAAAACTTGGAATGGAACCATCATTTGACCCAACTGTCCCACTCCTCAGTACATACTCAAAGACTTAAAATCAGCATTCTACAGTGATACAAACACATCAATGTTTATGGCAGCTTGGGCCAAACTATGGAGCCAACCTACTTGCCCTTCAACAGATGAATGGATAAAGAAAATGTGTCATATATGTACAATGAAATATTAGTCAGCCTTAAAGAAGAATGAAATTATGGCATTTGCAGGTAAATGAATGGAACTGGAGAATACCATGCAAAGCAAAATAAGCCGGTCCCAAAGAACCAAAGACCAAATGTTTTCTCTTATATGAGGATGCTAATTCATGTGGGGGTGGCGAGGGAAAAATAAAGGAACTTTGAATTAGGCAGAGGGCAGTGAAGGTTGGGTAGGGGGTAAAGAGGTAGGAAGGGTAGAAGAATGGGTCTGACATTATTACCCTATGTACATACATGATTACACAACTGGTGTGATTCTACATCATGTACAACTAGAAGAATGAGAAGTTAGACTCCATTTATGTATGATATGTCAAAATGCATTCTTCTGTCATGTATAACTAATTAGAACAAATAAAAAAAAAAAAAAGAAAAAAATGTAAAGGTCTGCCATCCTTAACTAGGCTTGGGGGCTGACCAACAGTACCATTCCCCTCCACAGTCAGGATTGGAGGCAGAGGAACTCTGCAGGCAGTCCAGGTGACAGTGAGAGCGTAGGAAGGGAATAAGGTGACACTAGACATGGCTAGCCTGGAACTAAGGAGTGATCTTGGGAGGTGTCCTGTGAAACCTGATTTCCCCAGAAATCCTTTGTGTGTATGTGTGTGTGTGGATTGAACCGAGGTCTTCATGCTAGACAAGTGCTTTACCTCTGAGCTATGCTCCATGCCTCAGAAATCCTTTTTAAATTTAATACTGAATTAATTGAGTCATTTGAGGGAAAGCAGAGAGTATAGAGGAGGGATAAAAGATCTGAGTTGAAATCCTGTTCCTATCACTCATTTGATCAGCCAGTTTGCTTTTCTAAACATCAGCTTCCTTTTTCTGTAATGTAAGATGTTGTTTTTTTCTCTGTGTGGTTAAAGAAAAATGACCTGTCTGGTACCTGGCACCTACTAAATGATCCATGAATATCCATTTATTCAAAGTTAGTGATTTTTCCTAAAGTTGCTCCATAACAAAGTATGAGGAAGAAAAGTTGTTTTAAAGGATAGCATTAAAAGATGTGACCCAGTAAGGGAATTCAGAGGGGAAGAATAGAAATTCAATAGATCAGACAAAGGGGAACTAAGGGAAGCAGGGGTTGGGTAGGAAAAGAAAAGATAGGGGGATGAATTGGATATAACTTTCCTGTGTACATATATGAATATACCACAGTGAATCTCACCATCATATACATTCACAAGAATGGGGTCCTAATTAAAATAAGATATATCCATGCTTGTATAATTATTCCAAAATGGATTCTTTTTTTCTTCTCAAAATCCTGTAAACTTTATTTCTTGGCTTCTAAATTGTCCATGGTACAACAACAATAACAAAAGTATTCCTTAACAAAAGGCTTTTCAATTTAAATGTTAACTAAAGTTTATATATAAAAATATACATAATATAAATAACTAAATATATAAAAATAAACATATATAAACTAAAGTTTATATATGTATATATTTATAAAAACTTAAAGTGTGATAACTTAAATTGATTTTAACAAGGCAGAGTCCGGGAAAGTTCCCAAGTGCTTTAATTTCACTGACAACACCAAAATGGATTCTGTCATCAAGTACAACTAACAAGAACTAATTAAAAAAAATGTGTGACCGTCTTGAGAAGGACTGCTTAGTGGACATAGGACCTCTGAGTTATTTGAGAAGGATCTGGGGAATAGTAGGAGGTATGCATGACTTTGGGGGAAGTTTTGGAAAAATTGGGAAAGGTTTTCCACTACAGTCTAGTAATGCACCATTTTATTAAAATCATTCAGTGCAACCCTATGACAGACAACCAGTTTTAATATGTATAGGTTTACTTTTTGAGTTGTCATTGTGGTGAGGAAATAAATATGCAAATTAACTTAAGTAATGCAGGAAAGTAGTTTTGTGGGCTGATGCATCTAGGAATATACCACACCCTTATTCTAGATTTTGTCTGAGGGAAGATTGTTCCATTGTTTTCTCCCAAAGATTTGTTAACTTTGCAGTCTGGAGAAAGTAGAGACATGAACTGCTAAAACATCTTGTTCATTTCTGCTGACATGATTTAGATTGTGTTGTCTAGTTATTACTTTAATGGTTTGAGTAAAGGGGCTTTTATCGCTTTCCTGGGGGCAGTGAGAATTCAACAGGATAGCATCAAAACTTAACAGTGTGGAGAAAATTCTATTGCATCTGGATACATTACATAAACTCTCCATTGTTCTTAACTTTGCACAGTTATTTTAGCAAAGAAAGATCTCTTTTTTCTTTCTTTCTTTCTTTTTTTTTCCCGTTTTATTTTTCCCCCTTTTGGTACTAGAGATATCAAACCTAGGGAAGAAATATACTTTGTGGGTTAGGCACTGTAGCAGCATTTCTAGGGAAAATTCCTATAAACACCAGGTATGGTTTTAAGCATCTTTTGCTGCATATATCTGAATATATGAGTGACTGTTGGAAATTGGAAAATCTCTACCATATTTGGCATTCTGAACCTCTCACTGCACCTTGGATTGTGCATGCATATTTAGGGTTGACTGTTTTCTAAATATTGACTCTTTAGGCGAGTGTTATAAGTGACAAAAGTCAAGCAACAACTGAAATCCCAAAGGGGTTCAAAACAAACACAAAAAATACAAATAAAAACAACCAGTTCCAGTACTCAGTTTTCCAAAACAGTATTATGCATGCAGATGATTTTTGAGATTTAGGTACTTTGCTGTCATAATGGTATACTGTCATGCTATAACAATCATTATAAAATATGAATTAAAAAGAGAACACATGGACTACTGTTCATACTTATAAATGCCAGTATTTCTCATCGGTTGGACTTAAACTCCATAAGGCAGCATTAGGACGCAATTGACAGCATGTGTTCTGGAGGCTTGGTTTCAATCATTATTCAGCTCCTTCCTAGCTCTGTGATCTTGGGCCATTTGCTTAATCACTCTGTGCCTCAGTTTCCTTATTCAAAAAACAGAATGAAGTAAGATAACCCATACATTAGAACTACTGTGTGAAAGCAACTCACTTGAGCCCCCTTCAGTCTAGCACTGTTTTAGATACTTGGGGATCTCAGAGAACCAAAGGAATAACCCCGCCTCCATGGAGTTTACATTTCCTCAGTGAGACGAAATGGACTGCAACAAAGTCACTTGCTTTTATCCTTCAGGTCTAATGCTGTATAAGGAGGGACTATTGGGTTGCTGAAAACGGGGCTGTTTTTCAAAACTGAACTGCATTTAAAAGAAAGAAGTGAAGAAACCACTCATGTCTAAATGACGACCGTGTGAGAGTGTGTTGATGGTGTGCTGAGTGTGAGCACTGACTTGTCGCATGTCCGCGTGGTAACCACTCTGGGCCGTGGTTTCCTTATCTGTACAGAGCGCCCTTGTCATGATTAAAGGAGATGATGTATGCAAAGTGCTTTACCTACTACCTAACTTGGGCACTCAGAAAAGAATACTTATGTGTCAAATTTCTATACACAAAATTCATACTTATTTATTGAATATCTTTACCTTTTATAGCATATGGAAGTCTTTCAAATTTGTTTCTCATACTTAGATTTATCCTGCCTAAAATTCTTTCTGTCACATTTTGAGCAATGACATAGATAGAAAAATAATTTAAAAACACACATATTGACATTTTGGGTCTCTTCATCCACTTTCTTCTTCCTTCTTTCCTTTCTCTCTCTCTCTGTGGCAGTACTCGGAATTGAACCTAGGGTTGTGTGCGTGCTAGGGAATCACTCCACTCCTGAGTTACACTCCCAGCCCTTTTTATGTTTTATTTTGCAATAGTGTCTCACTAGTTGCCCTAGGCTGGCCTAGAACTTGTAGTCCTCCTGCTTCAGCCTCCCGTCGATCCATTTTCACAACCACTTTGCTATCTAAAACTAATGTTTCTTTTTCTGTATATCAAAATGACTTTTTTTGGTGTGAAATCAAATACAACTGTTTGTGTTATTTATGCAACTTCTCGTATAAGTTTATGTAGGTGTCAGAGTGGCTGCCTGGGCTCTGTCTCCTCTGCTCTTCTGACGTAGGCGTGTCTCTTCTTTTGGTCAAATGAAAAGAATTTAGTAGGATTTAGCTTTCAAGATATGATACGCTACAAATACGATGTCAGGTCTTTAGAAATTGTTTGACAGAGCTTAGTTTTGGAAATGATAACCCACATGGATGAAAAAGCTGGTGAAATAATACACAGTCTGCAGTGTGTGTCTCCCAGAGCAAATAAGGAATGCTGCTGTATTTACATTGAATGATCCTTGAAAATAATACTGATTTCTTTCTAGAAATGGTGGAAAGATTGAAAAATCCATTTATTCGTATGACATTCTGAGTAGTTAAAAGCACTTGGTATATATGTCATCTCATTTTCCTATAAAGTCTCTGTGCAGAAGAGTATGTAAATACAATTTCTTTCATGTTTACAAATACAAACAAGAAACTGCTTTTGATTCTTAAGTTAAATAAGTGAGTTGGCCACAAATTTCAAGTAAGAATGTAGGGTTTTCTCAATGGGCTTCCACAACTTCTTTTTCTAATTTTCAAATCACAGCAGTCAGGACCAGTCACCAAATTTGGAAAATAATCAATACTAATATTAGTGACCAATTTCACTGATCCTGAGGGATGAAAAGAATACTTTAAAAATACTTTCTTTACACAAGATCCTTTCTGTTTGGTTTATGTTTCAAAAATTGTAAACCTCTCATGTCCTGGGAATAGATATTGGTGTACCTCTTAACTGGGTCAAGACCATTGTACCTCCCTTTGAGAGAATAATAATGGAATCGTATATGGTGGCATCACATGCCCATCATCCTAGGATGGCAAATTCAAGGTCAACCTGGACAATTTAGCAAGATCCTGTCTCAGAATGAAATAAAAAGTGCTGAATGTAGCTCAGGGGTAGAGCACTTGCCTACTCTGGGTTCAATTCCCAGTGCAGCAAAGTAAATAAATATATAAATAAATAATAATGGCACTGGTAGAACTTTGAGCTTAATAGGTGGACTCTCAATTCCCTTAAAATCTTATAAATTTGTGAAGTTGAAGTAATTTGTGAGATTGTAAACCCACAATGTGTCACTTGAGAAGGGCTACCAGTCAAAGGTTGCTTTGATTCCTACATAGTCTCACAGTCACTAATTGTAAAACTTGGGCCCATCATTTAGCTTCTCTTGAGTCTCAGTTTTTTTTATTTGTGAAATGGTGCAATAATGATACCAGTACCAATTAAATCATAGGATATTTTATGAGGATATACATATATGTATATTCATATATATAATATATGTATATATATATATAAATAACGTCTAATACATGTGAACATACCTCAGTATATATATTACAATATGTATCACACACAAAACATTTTTTTCCCAATACTGGGATTGAACCCAAGTCCTCACATATGCTAGATAAGTGGTCTACCACTGAACTACATTCCCAGCCCTTTTTGTTTTTTATTTTAAGGTAGTGTCCCACTAAATTGCTGAGTCTGGCCTCAAACTTGAGATCCTTCTGCCTCAGTCTCTTGAGTAGCTGGAATTACAGGCATGCACTACTGCACCTGACAACATTGTTTTCAAATATGAAATCTAACTGCACATTCCATTTTAAAAGTATTAATTTGCTAGCAGTATACTGGTAATCAGTAGCTTAGTTCTGGTACAATAGACCTGAGTTAGAACTCTCTTTCTATCTTTACCAACTGTAGGATCTTTGCTAACTGGGATTATAATCCTCATGATTATTGTCATATTATTTATGATATGAAATGATAGGCATAGTGAATCATTAGTATTAAAAAGATTAGTATTAATCCTATCAAGCATATCTAAATATTTTCTATTGATCACAACAAAAACTAAATGAAAAATTTAGTTGTTTCAAAGCAAGCACATCTCCATTCCTGGAGAAATAGCTCAGAGATCTCATTCTGCTAACAGTGTGTTGGAGTCTGATGGGTGGAATGTTCATACATACATAAGACTGCAGTTTGCTAATAAATCATTTCCTCCAAATGGGATTCCTGTCATCATATGCATCAGTTTATGGCAGTTCTCAGAAAACATTTGGAACAAATGTGGACTCTTTTAAAAATATGTTATATTTTATCCAAACCCAAAACTGCTATGCTCATTTCAATTTTTTTTATTACATATAAGAATATATTTTATTTATGCTGGGAGAAAAATATTCAGTTGAAGTCAACATATTTTGCATATTACAAGCTATAAGGTAATATACAAATTATATGTAAATCAGTTAGCAAAAAGTCCAGGATACAAAATAAAAATCATTTGATCATTCTTTTTTCTAACTTTTTTTTTGTATTGGGGATTAAACTACTGATCTACATCCCCAGACCTTTTCATTTTTTATTTTGAAATAGGGTATCACTAAATTGCCTGGGCTAACCTTGAACTTGAGTTTAACTTTACCCTTGAGTTACTGGGAGTATAGGTGTATGACATCAGCCCCATCCAGCCAATCGTTCTTTTTCCTTTTTTGGGTTTATAAAAAAGAGCAGCCTCTTGACGATGTCACCTGGCATATTATGTGGAGTAGAATCATTTTTAAAACTTCCTAAGCTTCAGATTAGTCACCCATAAAGTGAAGATAATATGATTTTAATAAAAAGTTGTGAAAATAGACAGGTAATATAGAAGTATGTGGTACATAATATATGCTCAGAAAATATTAGTTACTTTCTCTTCCTTTCCTCTTATAACCATGTTGGCCTTATTCAGCATAAAGTCAAGCTCTTCATTTTGATTTTTTTTTGAAAATTCACATATGATAACTCTGAATGAGAATTATTAGCATGAATTCGACACTCCTTTTTTATGTATGCAAAAACATGTTCTTTTTTCTTTGCTCTAGTTTTTTTTCTGGCAATGGGGATCAAATCCGGGACCTTGCACATGCTAGGCAGGCACTCTACTACTGAGCTATTCCTCAGCCTTTTAAAAATTTCATGTTGAAACAAGAGTTTTGCTAAATTGCTCAGAGTGGCCCCAAACTTATGGTCCTCTTGCCTCAGCCTCCTAAATAGCTGGGATTGCAGATGTGTACCATCATTCCCAGCTGCAAAAGCATGTTTTAAACATGGACTTTGAGGATATTTGGGAGAAGTATCATTGATTCTCTAATATTCCACTCTAAGCCTAAGCTAAATACTGGACTCTATGCCAAGAAGCAGAGTTGGCTTTATCATTAAAGTTTACACAAAGATGTATATGGGTATATAGGTATTCACTTGGGCAAACCTTGCTAATCAATTTAGATGGTATGGGTTTTCCCTCTTTTGACCTACTACACAAGATTTAAATAAATTGGGAAATGGAGGGAATCTTTGCAATATTCAAACAAAGTACTCATTCAATACTCTCTGAGCTATTTTGGAGGTTGTAAGAGCTGTGAATTTTTAGGTCCTTGATTTCCAGCCTTTACCTCATCCATGATCCTGTGTGGTTTTCTATAAAATTAAGTCACATTTGGAGATGTAGCTCAGTGATAAATGGTAGAGTGCTTGCCTAGCATGTGTGAAACTCTGGGTTCCATTCCCAGTACTTAAAAAAAATGAAAAGTATAAAATTAAGTTTCAGCACAGCTGAACAGAATAACCATAAAAAGTTCATGCAGTAGAAATTATGTATAGGAATAGTCTTTTACCAAGTTGAATAGTGAGCACCTGATCTCCTGATACTTAGGTCCTTCCTAGTGCGATGCTTGTCAATTAGACAGAGAGAAAGTGATCAATGAAATAGGAATTGACCTATGTGAAGCTGATGGAGCCACTAGACTAAGGAGAATTCTGGTATTTAAGGCTTTTTTCAGGAGACACAAATTTTATTTGGCATTGGCTAATCAGGAAATAAATGACGTTTGTGATTTGAGATTACATTGTAACTTTAATAAAGTCTGTGACTAACAATTTTCTTTTTAAAGTCCACAATTCCATGAACATCAATGGTTTCTTCTCTGCATTCAGCTCAACATGGTTGTTAATTGCACAGACCTCATCGCCTGAGTATGTCAAATTCACTTTTTCCTTTCCTTTTTGGATGGCGATGTGTGGAATGCCCCTGTGTAAACATAGCCAGGGCATGAGCAAAGTTCTATTTCATTTCCTCAACCTTTGTTTTGCTGTTCCCTTTCACTCGCCTGTGTCTGCATTTCTTCAGTACTGATGGATTCAGTCAGCATCACCCAAGAAGGTGTGTAGAGGGATTCATGAAGTAAAGACCAAAGGAAAAAGTCAAGCAAACTCCCCCAGATCACGAGTTCAAAGCCAGCCCCAGCAACTTAGTGAGATCCTAAGCAATGTAGCAAGACCCTGTCTTTAAATAAAATATAAAAATGACTGGGGATGAGGTTCAGTGGTTGAGTGCTACTGGGTTCAATCCCCAGTAACAAAACCACCACCACCAACAACAACAAAAACAAACAAACAAAAAACAAATAAGGAAGTTGCATTAGTCAGTTTCTCCAGAAAAACGGAGTAAAAAAAAAAAAAAAAATATATATATATATATACATACACATTACTTTTTAATTCTGTTTTTATAGATATATGTATTTTATACACATATATATTCATACACACATAGGTATACATATGTATAAATGTGTGTTGTGTGTGCACACGTGTGTGTGTGTGTGTGTGTGTGTGTGTGTGTGTGTAGAGAGAGAGAACACACAAGAGTGAATACTTTAAGAAATGGGCTTGAACCATTTTGTGATCTGGGAAGTCTGAAGTCTATAGGATACGCCAGCAGTCTGGGGATATGGCAATTGAGTCTGGAGGCAGAATCCCTTCTTTTTCAGGGACTTAATTTTCTTTTAAAGCTTTTGACTAGTTGAATGAGGCCCATCCATATTATGGAAGGTAATCAGTTTTACTCAAAGTGAAATAACTTTATACATCTTGACTGGGATTTGATCCAACATCTGGGTACACTAATCTTGGCAAGTTGGCTCATAAAATTAACCATCACAGTAGGATATTCTTTCAAAATAATTGAAAGAACATTTACACTCTAGAATTAATAAAACATCTTATTTGACTGATTATTATGTCAGTCAAATAAAAGTATAATATTGGCCATTGTGTCTGAGAAGATTATAGGACTCAGGACAAAACTTAACAAAAACTAATTCTTGTCCCTCCACTGCAAATTCTGTTTTTGGGTAATCTTTTATACTCATATTTGAGCCCACCTACGATCATTTTTAACAGCATTTTCTTCCAGTCCATTTTATAGCAGAAATGATTTGTTCTCAATTTTAGATGAAATATTATGAATGTAGTAAAAATATGTCAAGATAAAACGTACAACTTTCCTATTATATATTTCACTTATCCATCGCATTTCAAAATAAACATTTTGAAGTAAATGTGTTACATATATTTTCCATGTGTATCATGTAATGATTCTAAAGTAGAACTCAAGTGATTTCTGGGAAGAGGAGTAAGTACTTTATCTTTTCTCCATAACCATAACCATTATCTCCTTTTTGATAAACATAGAGACATTCTAGGAGTTAGTTGGATTCTAATGACTCTTCCGATCAATGAGCTTGCTTTGTTGTTTTGATTTGCCAGTTTTCAAGTTTGCTTATTTATTGAGCTTTCTTCATTGATTTCTGATAGTGTGGTGGAATTATTAAGGCAAACAGCTTTTCTCGATGATTAAAATAATCTGCCTACTGGCAGTTGATCAAAACAAACTTCTTGAAGTCTATCTTGTTTCTTCAGTAATGAAAGTTTTGACATTAAAAATGAAAAGTAAAGCCAAGTGGAGATAGTCATCAATGAGAAGGTGAAATGAATTTGAATGTATGAGTAATGGAATAGGTCCAGAGCAAGACAATTAAGGAAGTGCCACCAAACACATGATGTGTCATGTTTCTGACCCCATTAATTTAGACTGCTAAGCAAATAACTGCAACTCTTCCCATCCTCAAAGCACTTCATAAAAGAAAACAAAATTAAATGTCATAATTCTAGGATGACTTTCATTTTGCTGGTGAAGAATTTGATGTCTGATAGCATTTCTAAAGATTTCAGTTGAGCTTTGACAAAGCTGGGATTTAAAAAGAGCTCCCTGCCCTGTCTCCACTGGGGCACTTGTCTCTCTGTATCCTTCCAACTGGTACAGATGAATCATCCAGTGAGCTGGCAGTCTGGTTGCCACATGGAAATAAGTGAGCCTGAAATTCTCTTGGAGTCTGGGGTTGTTGGTTGGGTTTGGGTAACACATAGGACGGCTAAAATTCAGCCTCAGTATAACAGAAGAAAATGAGTAAAACCCTGATGGAAGCAAAAAGATGCTCAAAACATCCTCAGTGCCACCCAGAAAAATTCAAAACAAAGTAATAAAAGGAAAGATGATCTCTTTGGAGCAATGCTCAGGAATTGCAGGCTTTTTGTACTAAAATCTCTTCCCAGAGGCCAGCTATCATTTTTGAAAAATAGACCCAGTTGTAGGAGGACTTTCCAACTTGATCTATTTAGGCAACATGGGTTTTCCTTGGTTTTGCTGCTAATTTGTAACATGGTAATAAAATGACCTTGGGAGCTTCAAACACTTTTAAGTTAAAATATTTTTTTCTTAAAAAGTCATGTGTTTTTCTTAAGCAGACTAGAAAGAAAGTTTGTAGTTGCTTGACTGCAGGGATATTTCTCTGGCTGTGAAAATTTCTGCCCCTTTTGACATGTGAGGGCACAGGGCCACGTGGACTGAGGCAAATACAACCTCATGACCTCACAGCACCTCGGATGGTGCATGGATGTGAAATGAATTACATTGCCCTCAGAAATAAAATGAACGTTTCGCTTGGCCTTTTCTCTCTTTTCTTCCTTCCTTCCTTTTTTTTTTTTTTTTCTTCTTATAAGCTTTTTTCAAAGCAACACAGACCAGATCTCACATAAATGTCATTTACCCTGACTGCACAGAGTAAAATTATCCATTGAGTAAATTACAGACACTGTTAACTTTTTCCTTGCTTCAATATTTAACAATGATTTTTTAAAAAAAAAATTTGCTGATTCCAGAAAAAAGATGGCTAATGTTACCGTAGAAAACAAGGAGTATCTTTCTTTATAATCTGTAACATTTTTCTAATTTAACAACCAGAAGGATGGCAGAAGCTAGCATGTCCAAACCAGGATGGTACTACCATGGGTTTGCAACAGACTTGCAACATCACGGATTTCCCTCCCAGGTACGCAGCCAGTGTGATATTGTCTTTTCCCAAGGGGTTTCTTAAGCTTTCCTGTAAGTTATTTGGTAAACTATATAAATGGGAAAATACTTATGAAACAATTAAGAAATATTCCTGCTTATGAGTTGTTTCTATTTTTTTTTTTTTTTTTTTTTTTTCTGTTAGCCAACATTTGCTTTAAGGTTTTGTCCATTTCTTTCTACTTACAGACACCGCCTGGAGTCAGAGTGGGGTCTGCACTGAAGGAAGTCTGCTGAGGGAGTCTAATTTGCACAGAGGTGGCAAGGAGTGAAGTGGCTGGAGACCCTGGAGAGCAAGATGCATTTGCCTCTATCTTAGGCCATGCCCCTTTGTGGGACACAAATCACACCATGTTTTTATGTCATGTGTTGGTGAATAGTGAAGTTGTAAGAAAAAAAGGGAGGGAAACAAATTCAAAGGAATGTGAACACATTCCTTGACTGATATTCTCATGACATGTCAGCAGGTGTTGATCAAAGGATGCCTGAAACAGGCACTGACCAGTATTTTCCATACTCACCCCAGTCAGAGATTCATTTTACTGTTTCTTGAAGGAATTTTGGCCTGTATAAATCACAAACTAAAATACACATAGCAATGGGTGGCAAGAGGGGACAACTCCTACCAGGAATTTGTACAGCAGCAGAAAAGGAGGCCTTGCAAGAAGGGAAGAAAAATATGCTCCTACAATAACAGAGGGGGTAGAAAGAACTGGCAGGCCACATGACAAATCATTTCTTGATTTTACCTAGAAAAGTGACATGCGGATGTAGCAGAAGCAGTGTGTTTTCAACAGATCATAGGGGATTGAACTATCTATTTCCCAGACCCCTGCGGGAAAGCCTAAGCAACGTGTGTAAGAAACAGTGCAAAGAGGGCAGTTTTTCATATTTTCATCAATTTGGAAAGAAGGAGTATAACATGCTAACCCATGTTTTCTGATCTAGAAAGAGAAGGGTTCTGTGAAGATAATCAATAAGCCCAGCAGGTGGCACATGCTTGTGATTTCAGCTATATGGGAGGCTGAGACAGGAGGATAGCAAGCTCCAGGACAGCCTCAACAATTCAGTGGACCCTGTCTCACACTAAGTAGTACTGGGAATGTAGTTCAGTGGTGGGGTGCTTGCCTAGCATGGATGAGACCTTGGGTTCAATCCCCAACAAGATAGATCTAAATACCAATCACGAGAGACTTCATCTACTCAGACTGCTTTTTTGTTTTTGTTTTTGTTTTTGATGCCGGGGATTGAATCCAGGGGCACTTAATCACCGAGCAACATCCTAGTCCTTTTTTTTTTTTTTATTTTTTTGGGGGTACTGGAGATTGAACTCAAGGGCATTCAACCACTCAACCACATCCCAGCTGTTTTAGTCAACTTTTTCACTGCTGTGACTAAAAGGATCTGACCAGCACAACTGCAGAGGAGGAAGAGTTTATTTGAGGGCCCAAGGTTTCAGAGGTCTTAGTCTACAGAAGGCTGGCTCCATTCCTCGAGGCCTTAGGTGAGGCTGAACATCTGGCAGAAGAGCGTGGCAGAGGGAAGTAGCTCACATCATAGGGAAGCAGAGAGAGAGACTCCACTCTCCAGATGCAATATAGACCCCAAAGCCACGCCCCAATTCCCACCTCCTCCAGCCACACCCCACCACTTCAGTTACCCCTCATATAATCCCTATCAGGGGATTAGATCACTGATTGTGTTAAGAGTTTTGCAACCAAATAATTTCTCCTCTGAACCTTGCATTGTCTCACCTGAGAGCTTCTGGGAAACACCTCATATCCAAACCATAATGCTATTCCTATATTGTATTTTATTTAGAGACAGGGTCTCACCAAGCTACTTAGCACCTCACTTTTCTGAGGCTGTCTTTGAACTAGTGATCCTCCTGTCTCAGCCTACCGTGCTGCTGGGATTATTGGCATGAGTCACCATGCCTGGTTTAGATTGCTCTCAATGGCAACTGCTAGTAGGATAGAATGTGCTGATCTGCTCTAAAACCAGACAATTTCCTGGGTCCATGTGAATTATAATATGAAATAGAATACAACTTTCATATCATATATAATAAAATTAGTATCAAATACAAGTTGAATCTTATACTTCCAGGTCAGATCCAGTGACTCCGCTCCCTTTCTTCTTCCCTGTCTTCTCACTTTGATTGAGTGACTGCCTTCCCTGTTGAGTTCTTTGTTATAGCACATGCTTAATTTTTTCTTTTTTTCTTTTTTTTTCTTTTTACAATTTTTGCAGCACTGTGGATTGAACATAGGGCCTCATGCATGTAGACAAGTGATCTCCCACTGAGCTACATTGCCAGTGTTTTTTATTTTATTTTGAGACAAGGTCTTGTCAAGTTGCCCAGGCTGGCCTGGAACTTGCTATTCTCTTGCCTTCGCCTACTTAGTAGGTGTGATTGCAGGTGTGCACCACCATGCCTGGCTTTCTTGCTCAGTTTTTTTCGCAGTTAGATGTCTAGATGTTGCCTTCTTCTACCAAATTATACATTTTTTGATCATGAATGACTTAACCATACTCCTTTCTATGTTTTCATTTCTTTTTTTTTATTGTAAACAAATGGAATACATGTTGTTTCTCTATTTGTACATGGAGTCAAGGCATACCATTTGTGTAATCATAAATTTACATAGGGCAATGATGTTTGATTCATTCTGTTATTTTTTTTCTTCCCCCCCACCTCTCCCACCACTCTTTTCCCTCTATACAGTCCTTCCTTCCTCCATTCTTGCCCCCCTCCCTAACCCTAACTCTAACCCTAACCCTAAACCTAACCCTACCCCTAATGCTAACCCCCCCACCCCCCATTATATGTCCTCATCTGCTTATCAGTGAGATCATTTGTCCTTTAGTTTTTTGAGATTGGCTTATCTCACTTAGCATGATATTCTCCAATTTCATCCATTTGCCTGCAAATGCCATAATTTTATCATTCTTTATGGATGAGTAATATTCCATTGTATATATATGCCACAGTTTCTTTATCCATTCATCAATTGAAGGACATCTAGGTTGATTCCACAATCTGGCTATGGTGAATTGAGCAGCAATGAACATTGATGTGGCTGTATCTCTGTAGTAAGCTGATTTTAAGTCCTTTGGGTATAGGCTGAGGAGTGGGATAGCTGGGTCAAATGGTGATTCCATTCCAAGCTTTCTGAGGAATCTCCATACTGCTTTCCAGAGTGGTTGCACTAATTTGCAACCCCACCAGCAATGTATGAGTGTACCTGTTTCCCCACATCCTCACCAACACCTATTGTTGCTTGTGTTCTTGATAATCGCCATTCTAATTGGGGTGAGATGGAATCTTAGGGTAGTTTTGATTTGCATTTCTCTTATTACTAGAGATGTTGAACACTTTTTCATATATTTTTGATTGCTTGTAGATCTTCTGTGAAGTGTCTGTTCATTTCCTTTGTTGATTGGATTATTTGTATTCTTGGTGTAGAGTTTTTTGAGTTCTTTATATATTCTGGAAATTAGCACTCTATCTGAAGTATGAGTGGCAAAGATATTCTCCCACTCTGTAGGCTCTCTCTTCACATTACTGATAGTTTCCTTTGCTGAGAGAAAGCTTTTTAGTTTGAATCTATCCCAGTTGTGGATTCTTGCTTTTATTTCTTGTGCTATGGGAGTCCTGTTAAGGAAGTCTGATCCTAACCCAGCAAGTTGAAGATTTGTACCTACTTTTGCTTCTATAAGATGCAGAGTCTGTGGTCTGATTCAGAGGTCCTTGATCCATTTTGAGTTGAGTTTTGTGCAGGGTGAGAGATAGGGGTTTAATTTCATTCTGTTGCATATGGTTTTCCAGTTTCCCCAGCACCATTTGTTGAAGAGGCTATCTTTTCTCCATTGCATATTTTTGGCCCCTTTGTCTAGTATGAGAGAATTGTATTTATTTGGGTTTGTGTCCATATCCTCTATTCTGTACCATTGATCTACCTGTCTATTTTGGCTATGTTTTCATTTCTAACCAAATGAATATTTAATAAATAGTTTTCAAAATGAATTCACGTATTACCCAAATTAAGACAGCATCTGAAGACATTTAAATATTTAAAAATAATAATCACTTGGATTTTTACACCATTCTTCACCAATTCCTAATTCAGATTATTTTATGTGATTTTTTAAAAGCAAGAAAACACACTACATTTTATTTTGCAATAGTAACTGAATATTTAGACACTTTACAGAAGATATACAGGCAATTAATAAATATATGAAAAAGTGTTCAACACCTCTAGTAATTAGAGAAATGCAAATTAAAACAACTCTAAGATTTCATTTTATTCCAATTAGAATGGCTATTATCAAGAACACAAATAATAATAGATGTTGGCGTGGATGTGGGGAAAAAGGCACACTTGTACATTGCTGGTAGAGTTGCAAATTGGTACAGCCACTCTGGAAAGCAGTGTGGAGAATCCTCAGAAAACTTGGAATGGACCCACTTTTTAACGCAGTTATCCCTCTCCACAGTTTATACCCAAAGGACTTAAAATTAGCATACTACAGTAAAGCAGCCACATCAATGTTTATAACATCTCAATTCACAATAGCTAGATTGTGGAACCAACCCAGATGCCCTTCAACAGATGAATGGATAAAGAAACTGTGGTATATATATATATATATATATATATATATATATATATACACAATGGAATATTATTCAGCCACAAAGAAAAAGAATAATATTATGGCATTTGTAATTTCATTACATGTCCATAAGTTTAAAAAAGACTTTGCTCCTCTCATGCTTAGCTATAGAAACTAAAACAGAACAGAAAAATGTTTTGAAGAGGTTTAGTGAAAGAAGTGTCAAATATTTATCAGAATCAGGATCCTGAAGTTCTCAGTGATATATACAAAAGGCCAGGAGTTGGAATTTACCTTTATGATTTTAAATATCTTTTGTCTCACATTGTATAAATTTGTATCAAGCATCCTGAGTCCTATCTCTTTGGTAATTGATGTTCTGCTCATGTGACAGTAAAGAAAGGAATACAAGTGCTAGTTATCTTTGGCTCTCCTGAGAGGCTATCAACCACAATCATATCTAATGGCAAAGACTCAGAGAGCTGGGAGCAAATTTAAGCCAGATTCACTAGGAAGAAAAGATGGTTGAAAGGAATGACATCAATGGACAAATTCATTTCCCTATTTTTTTCTTATATGGCATCCTGAAAACTTTTATTGCCTTCCTCAATAACTCTTACTTTTGAAAAGTAGATAAAATGAATAATATAAAATTCAACACATTGGCCATGACTAGTCAAATAGTAATTAAATCATGTTATTGCAAATTCAAAACAGATGAAGTTTTTAAGGAAAAGAAAATAACTATAAAAGATTAGAACTGGGTGCAGTGACACATGCCCATAATTGTAGCTACTGGGAGGCTGAGGCAGAAGGATCATAAATTCAAGGTCAGCCTCAGCAATTTAACCAGACCCTGTGTCGAAATAAAAAGGACGAGGGAAGTATGTTAGTGCCTTGGTGTTCAATACTCAGTACTGTAATCAATCAATCAATCAATAAACAAATAAAATAAAAGATTGGAGTAGATATCTTTTGTTTTTGTGGATCTGACTCTTCCATACCCATTACTGGTACAATACACTGCTATTTTACTCCTGGGATCTGGGATCGTTTTATTGAGTTATTTAACACTAACAGTTCTTCATATGGGTGCTAGGCACTATTATTTTTATTTGGGGGAAGGGGTACTATAGATTTAACCCAGGGGTGCTTTACCTCTGAGCTATATCCCCAGTCCCTCTTTTTAAAAAAATTGAGATAGGGTCTTGCTAAGTTGCTGCTGATTCTGGCCTCAAACTTGTGATCCTTTGGTCTCAGCCTCCCAAGCCTCTGGGATTACAGGCATGCACCACTGTGTCTGGGCATTGTTCTAATCACCCTCAAAATTGACTTGTTTAATATCTATAACAACCCTATAAGATAGGTGATAGGTATTAATTTGAGAAGAAATTGAGGCATAGGGAAATTACATAATTTATGAAAGATTATGTCTAGTAAGAGGTGGTGCTGGGAGGTGAGGCGTCTTTAGTTGCCAGAGTATCTGTTTTGTCCTGAGAAACTGCTTCTTCTTTAAGACAAGTGCTTAATAGAAGCTTATGGTTGCTCTAATTCATCATATCTGATCAATGCAATTTTTCTCCGTTCAAACACCCCATCCTGGCAAGAAAAAATACAATTGCTATTAATACTTAATTTTTGTTCCAATGAACTTATTCCCTATGTTGATAGATATTAAGTGAGTCAAACTGATGCTTCCTAGGAGAAAGTGCTCTTTCTGTGTAACTTTTACCAAGCTGTGTCCATTCTACTCGTGGAACAAACAACTCCTTAAAAATGTCATTGGAGGGTTAGGTGTGGCACGCCTATAATCCCAGTGGCTTGGGAGGCTGAGGCAGGAGAATTGCCAGTTCAAAGTCAACCTCAGCAACAGCGAGGTGCTAAGCAACTCAGTGAGAACCTGTCTCTAAATGAAATACAAAAAATAGGGCTAGGGATATGACTCAGTGATTGAGTGCCCCTGAGTTCAATCCCCAGTACTACCCCCGGCCAAAAAAAAAAAATCTCACTTGGAAATTAAAATCGTAGTTCATTTCAACTACCATTTATCAAGCATCTATTCGATGTGATGCACTGTGCTACGCTTGGTAATGCAAACAGAATCTTTGCCCATATTGCTCGCACATGTTAATTGATGATATTAAAAAGGAGGAAGCAAGCTATCTTGGTGCCCCTTGCCCTGCAGGGCTCTGCAGGCTCCCCTTCAGTAGCCCAGCATGGACGTAACTTCTGCCAGGAGCCAGACCACTCCATGAATGATGGTGTTTTAGGATCCCTAGGCCTGGAACATGTTGCTAAGTGGGAGGCAGGCTTACTGTCTTCTTTTACTCCTATTTGGCAAGGACGCCTCATTATGTAAGCCTGCCACTGTTTATCTGCACCATATTTATGGTTTTTACAGGGGTTATTCTAAGGTTTGGCAAATATGAAGGAATATTTCATAAAGCAAGGTTGATAATGAGCAAGACCTCGAATGAAATTTCTGCAGAATATCCAAAGTATTTTTACTTTCTTGTTCATTTTGAGGTGACTTAATTTTTTTTTCTTTTCCCTATTGGTCATATTCACCAAATTTAGATGAGAAATAAACTCTTTAGGAATTATAAAAGATTAATTTAGGAATTACATTGCAAATCACATTGCACACTATTTCAATGTAATTCCCAAGTTAAAAAAATAAAAATGTGGGCAGGGGTTGTGGCTCAGTGTTAGAGCACTTGCCTAGCACTTGTGAGGCACTGGGTTTGATCTTTGCACCACATAAAAATAAATAAATATAATAAAGATATTGTTTCCATCTACAACCAAAAAAAATATTTAAAAAAATATATAAACACACGTAGTTGCCCCAGAAACTTGGTCAGCCAAAAGAATTTAAGTTTATCTCATTTTGGCAAGTATTTCTAAAGTCTCAGAATTGAAGCAGAACCTAATTTTTGGAAAGTCTTCTCTTCGCTGTCCAATCTGAATCTCATAATATCATTTTTAATGGCTTGTAGTCAACACCCTGATGCTTATGAATGGGAGATGTCATAAAGGTATGTTTGGGGAGATTCAATGAGGTGCCAAGTGTCTAATAAGAATTAGTTCTTTATTCAAACATTATTTTATTGTTAGCTTCTTGGACATTTACACCGAACAGTTGCTATATAAATCTGGAAATTAATAAAACAGAACCTCAACATAAAAGAGCAATCACTTTACATGTAATTGCTCTCAAGCTTATTTAATGTTTCTAGGTATATAAGAACCATTTTAAGAGCAAACGATTTCTATGGTTTATTTCCAATACCACCTAGTATATTTTGCACTCTAACATAATTCTTATTTGTCCCCACCTGATTAAACAGCTTGAAAAAATGAGCAGTTTAGGGTTGCTTCTTAGTTTCAATTTAGAAAAGTGAATACTTCCTTTTATATTACTTACTATAATATGCTACAAGTTTTAGAATCAATTTTGATTCTAAAATTATAGTAAGTTTTAAAATCAATTTTATAATGCTCCCAAGAAGCTTGTCATATAATAAAGGTTAGTCTTTTCTTCATAATTTATTAGAAAGTGAAAAGTCCTTTAATTCAGAGTAAAATAGATAAAAATATCAACCTTACTATATGTATGTGTTCCTGAAAACAGTGAATACATTTCCTTTTCTAAAGAAAATCACAATTTCAGTATTTCCAAAGAGTCTTCCGTATGGAGAAGTAATGTGGTCACTCCTCTGGTAAAGAATCACCTTTCTGAGCTGGGCTTGGTGGCACACACCTCTAATCTCAGCAACTTTGGAGGCTGCGGCAGGAGGACCTCAAGGTAAAGTCAGCCTCAGCAACTTAGTAAGGCCCTAAAAAACTTAGTGAAACACTGTCTCAAAAATAAAATAAAATTAAAAAAAAAGACCTGGGGATGTGGCTCAGTATCCCTGGGTTCAATCCCTGGTACCAAATGAATAAATAAATAAATAAAATTTAAAAAGGAAAAAAAGGAATCACCTGTCTGGTTCAGTTCCCTGTACCACCAAAACAAACAAACAAACAACAACCAAAATACGATTTGTTTTATAAGACTATTTTAGCAAAGGAGGATAAATTTTTATTATAAGATTTTATAATTTGTAATCAATAAACAACAAAACTATGAGTTTTCAATAATGCAACTTTTCACTACATATTGTTTTCCTTCTTGAAAGAAATAGAAGAAAATAGTTGGCTAAGAATTTGCCATTTGCTTTTGAAGGCACAGTTATCAAGAGGCTAGGAAAGCTAGAATAACATTTAAAGTGGTATAAGCAAAATTCTGTCTCAAGATTTCTGCAGTCTAGAAGTAGTTTTATTTGTACGACTTTCTCCCCACATAAAATTATCAATTTTTTTTCTTTTGGTAGCATTTTATTAAACATTTTCTGATCCTGATGGGATTGCAAACTTCATTATCATCATGAGTTCTTTCTTTTCCTATTGCCCCTATTTACTTTCAATATGTCTTCTTAATACATTTTTGTTTTTTATTCTTATAGATAAATAAATGTAAGATATAGGTATTATCTAAGGATAGAAATAATTCTCAAGAACTGATGTGCTAGACTAGTAATGGTAGATTGAATAGAATCTAAATGTTGTTTTGTTTGTGCTTGCAAAACCTACACTATTTACTTCATGGCTCAAATGTGTGTGTGTGTGTGTATATATATATGCATATGTGTACACATATATGTACATGATATATATTTAACCATTATTTTAAAATAATTGCTTTTGTGTGTGTACGTGTGTGTTTATACAAAAATGATCTTAGGTTTGATGCAGTTCTATCAAGTTCTAAGATCCTAGAACAAGAAGTAGTTAATTTGACACTTAATGCAATTGACTAGCACCTATATTGTATTTTCTCTTGCCAAGTAGTGTACTGGTGATTGGCGATGTCAAATCAATACGATACAGACTTTATTATACTTCTGGAGGGAGAAGAAGGGATGAAGACAGAAACTACAAACAAAAATAACTGCAACATAGAAGTTATATACATACACACATTAATAAAATTTGTTGGGGACATAAATAAGCTGACAATTTGTAGATGCACAACTACTTAAAATATAATAGTTGATATTATATTGTCAAGGTTAAGGAAGAGGAAGTACATTTTATAAACATCCAAAATCAAGTGTGTCACTAATCATACATGAGGTAGCAACATAGTCTCATGATTTAAAACTTGTGGTTCACAAAT
This sequence comes from Sciurus carolinensis, assembly GCF_902686445.1. Taxonomy (NCBI): domain Eukaryota; kingdom Metazoa; phylum Chordata; class Mammalia; order Rodentia; family Sciuridae; genus Sciurus; species Sciurus carolinensis. The sequence goes on along the minus strand of NC_062219.1, from coordinate 42,870,964 downwards.
ATAAATGGACAAAGAACAACTAGAAACCATGAGGTATCCTTCTGTGAGACAAACACTCCATTACATTCAGTGTGAATAAGACCTTTAGTAAATTTATCATAGTACCTGGTCCAGGTTTTGGCCTAGCAATTTAAGTGAGATTTAGAGAACTTGAATGGGATATAAACACACACACACACACACACACACACACACACACACACACACACACATATTTTGACAAAATAGCCTATTTTGTCAGGAAAGCTTATAGAAATTGCCAGTTTTTATATTGGAAATGGTCCAGTAGGATGGATACCTGAAATTGAACAATATTCAAAGGCATGCGTTAATAGTAAAAAAATAAAAATTTGCTTTCCTTAATATAATTGGGACAGAGAAAAGAAGAACCTGGAGAGCTTTGATGGTCACAGAAGTTTTGCTGCGAGAGTAAGAAGCAGCAGAAAATAATTGGGAGAAGCAGTAGAAAAATAATTAACGTTGAGAAATAGTCCTGAGAGAAAAGGCTGAAATAACAATGCTATTTCAGCTGGTGGAGAGAAAGCTACACTTTGTTTCACATGGTAAGGAGACCAGAGGACAACTCATCTGTTTCTTTTTCTCCTTTTCCCTGCCAATCACAACATTACATATGATAATTAAACAATTTTATTCAGAATCCAGAAATATCCCATTTAGACAGAATGACTTAAGGATTCCAAAGTCCATATTTTCCTCTTTTTTTTTTAATATATATTTTTTAGATGTTGATGGGACTTTATTCATTTATATGTGGGGCTGAGAATTGAACCCAGTGCCTCACACATGCTAGGCAAGGGCTTTACCACTGAGCTACCACCCCAGCCCAGTCCATATTTTCCTTAATGATAGAAATGTGGAAGAACAGTTCCATTTGAACTTTAGTCAGATATTCAACTTGCTTCTAAAAAGGAAGTTAGGGTTCTATTCATATCGTTTCTTTGTTTATATCAGACCTGGGAGGGAGGAAAATGATGGGGTGGCCTGAACATGGCTGATCAGGAGAGTGAGTTGTTCCCAATAATGCCAACTGCTTTCTGTTCCTCACTGAACAGCAAGAGACTAGCCTGATTTACGCTGGGAAAACAGAAAGTCTCTAAAGAGGAATGCTTCTTACTTAAATTTCACTCAGTGAAAATTAACAAAAATTGACTAACAACAACAACAGCAAACAAAATATTCTGGCAGCAGGTAACCATTTCCACACATAAAACACAGAATATACCAAGTCTTCAGAAGAAAGCATTAGCCACTGGTGAGAACTTTCTATATCTGAGAACTGTGAGAAAATGGGAATGAATTTATAGGAGACATTGCAAAATCTATTTTCTAAGAAACACTCATGATTAAAATAAAAATATATACTTAAGATGGTTTAAATGAGTCCTCACATTTGCAAGTTCTTGCAAATTTGTGGAGTTTCCTGAATAATATCAGTGCTCTAAGTAGACCTGGGTCTATGACATTGTCTAGGTAGTTTCTGCCTCATTGGATAGGGATGAATGGATGTCACTCAGCACCTGGGACTGAAGGAATACCCATGCAAGTTTGCCTAGTTGTTGAAAACTGAAACTTGGAAATCACAATTTTATTTAAAATCTGACTTCGTATCTATCTATCTATCTATCTATCTATCTATCTATCTATCTATCAATCTATCTATCTTAGATACAGGAGATATAATTCAGGGGCACTATACTACTGAGCTACATCCACAGCCCTTTTTATTTTTTATTTTGAGACAGGATCTCACTAAGTTACCTACGGCCTCACTAAGTTTCTGAGTCTGGTCTTAAACTTGCAGTTCTTTTGCCTCAGTCTCCCCAGTTGCTGGGATTACAGGCATCTACCACTGTGCCCTCCTGAAATCTGACTTTTTAAACAAATTCAAATTAAAATAAAAACACAATGTGTGTCAGTCTAACATTTTTTTTTTGCTGGCACTGAGTCAGGTTTGTGAGGGTCCCTGTTTGTGACTGTTTTAAACAGATTTCTGTTTAACAGGAAGACATAGCCCCTTAGAAGACCTTGCAGCCAGATTCATTTCCACAATCAGTGACTCTTCTAAACTTTTCCAGATCTTTACAAGTTATTAATATCTGGTTGTTTTGCTCTCACACACTGAACTTTGTTGAGGAAAGTAAGAGAAGTTTGCTACCAGTTTTCCTGGAGCTGAGCTGGTTTTCCTCCACATCTGCAACATACCTGGAATCAGAGCAGAAAGTCTGTGGTGACAGTGAGCAGCTGGGGCTCTGACTCCAGGGAGTGAGTTGGTCCTACCTTTGAAAAATTCCTGGATAAAGTCCTGCCTGCAGTCAAGCAGTTGGATCAAATGGTTCCTGGGCTCTTGTTCCAGGCTATGATTGCATGATTCTGAGCCATCTCTGGTGATATGTTTTATTCTCTTTAATATGAATTTTACCTCCTACCTTAGATAGAAGCTTCTTTTTCTGCCTTCAAAAAAAGCATTGTTTCTTCCTCCCAAAATACTGAAAAATGAAAACAAAGAAACATTGCAACTCCTCCTAAATGAACAATAAACCTCTAGTGTTTTGTCTACGAACTTTAAAGTCATTGGATTGACTAACATTCCAAAATGATGCAAGTCTCCACCACAAAAGGTTTAATTTATACTTAAAATGTTGCCATTATCTTGGGTAATTGTATATAATTAAGTCTGCTAACTGGTTCTCATGCTTTTCTATCTGTGATTCACGGCTGTTGTCAAAAAGCAGAAGCGTATCAGAGCTTGTTTTGTTAGTCTTGTTTGAAATGCTCAACAAGCTGGGTATTTCTTAATTCTTCCAATCATCAAGGTAGGTCATGTGATTCTGTAAAATCCAGAGTCTATGCCAGGTTTTGTTTGTGTTCACTGTAACTTTTTGTAGAAATGTTCATGCTGTTAATATGAGATATAGTAAGGGAAGGCTGATGGACACTGAACACGTCTACTATGGTATATTCTATACAGCAACACTGAAAAAGCAAATAGGTTATGTGGTCTGTCTTATCTTTTCCAAAAGGAGATTTTGGTATCCCAAGAATGTCTCTCATTTTTCAAAGGGGGATAGAGACCCCAAATGACTTGTTACAGACTAACAACACTTTAGTAGATTGAAGATTCTAACAGCATGTGCCAGTTTCTCCTTATGGAAACTGCTAGAATAACGGATGAATATTCCTTGGGTAGCAAGCGGACCTAGCCCTTCCGTAGAATTCAAGAACAAAAGCTGAACTCCAATGTCATGCAGCTGGGCTTCCGGAACTTGTTCTATAAAGAACAGATTTACTAGCTTAGGTCCTGAGTGTTGGGTAAAAAGAAACCTAGATGGATTTTAGACAACATAAAAACACTTTGTAGGAGTAACTTGACTCTTTACAACGTAATGTAGTTGGGGGGGGGGAAGGAATGTCACTTTGCTTATTTCAAAAGAAACTTTCCAACTTCAAAAACGTGAATCTCCCCCCACCTCATGCACACACACACACACACACACACACACACACACACACAGAGTTATTATAAAGGGCTAAGACAGAGGTATTTGTTTCCATAGACCTGAGAGGAGAAGTAAAAGGACAAAGGGACTCAAGTGGTTTTTTGCTTGAGGGGAAAAAAAAATTCATCATGAAAGAGGGATCTGTTTTCCCTAGACCTTGGATAATTTCTCTCAGCTTTGGTTTGATTTTTATAATGAATAGTTTTGACCTAAATTACAAGCTTAAATTAAGAACTCTTAATCTAAAACTCTTTTAACCCTAGCAAGAAATAATTTCAGGGATTCATGTGCTGTTGAAATTACTAGTCATATATTTTATTATGGTTAATCACAGCTACTATTAAAAGAGAGGTAATAACATATGTTTTCCTCTGCTAAGATCAGCGGGTGAAACTGTCCTTCTCACATAGTTGCAGTGTTCTTGCTAATTATCTAATCATTAGGACAGACTCACTGGAACCAGGCAGGTCCAGGCAGCTCCTGTTGTAGGGTTCCCAAAGTAAGAGTTTAGTAGACTGTGTGACCTATTTATCATTAAATATGCTGACTTACTCTAACCTGCTGCCAATTTTGAGAGTCAGTGCTATTATTTCTCTGTTTGAATAACTGCTCTTAATTGAAATACAGGTAACAACATTCTCAGGGATGGGAAATGATATGCATGAGCTTTCCCCTATAATTTCTTTTTTTATTACCCTCTAGTTGAATATATCAACACATTTATTACTGTCACTAGCTATCTTCACATTTCAAGAACACTCAAGCATAATTTGCATTTTACAGATGAAGAAAACACACTACTTAGTCAAATAGTATCATGGGAACCCAACTAATTCCATGGCATAATCATCTTTGTTTCTAGTTGATGTAATTTTGGGTGTATATAGTTCATATTGCATCCTAATAGTCTATGAATTTTTGTGACATATATCTGGATCTCTTGTATTGATGATGTCTCTTTAGCACCTTTCTCCCGCCCCTCTGGGAATGAAACTTGGTCAGTGTACTCACTCAAATAGTAGTAAGCAAAATGTGAGCCTGAGGAGTTTTGTCAAAATGCAGACTCCAGGGCCTTAAAACTGATTCAATAGATTTATGTTGGGATCCAAGAAGTGGTAGTTTTCATATATATATATCTCAGGAGACTCTGGTACAGATAGCACACAGAAAGTACTTTGAATAACCCTGATCTAGTGACAGTCCTGTTTCAAGAATTATTGGATTTCTTTTCTTTTTTCTTTCTTTATTTCTTTTTTAGTACTGCAAATTGAATCCAGGGGTGCTCTACCACTGTGCTGCATCCCCAGCTCTTTCTATTTATCACTTTGTGACAAGTTCTCACTAAGTTGATCAGGCAGTTCTTGAATTTGCAATCCTACTGCTTCAACCTCCCCAGTTGCTGGGATTATAAGACTTGTAACCACCACTTCTGACTTTGGACTTATTTCTTTATTGTTTGATTTTCTAGAACTTTTTTCGAATGGGGATCAAACACAGGGTGCTTCTCCACTAAGATACATCCCCAGTCTTTTTTAACTTCTATTTTGAGAAAGGGCCTTGCTAAGTTGCTCTATTTGCTGAAGCTGGCCTCAAATTTGTGATCCTCCTGCCTTAGCCTCTTGAATTGCTGGAATTACAGGCAAACACCAACATGCCTGGAGATTTTCTGGAACTTAGTACACCATTTATATTTTCACTTTTTCCTCCACGAAATAAAAAGTAGATAAAATTTCTGTCTTGTAGAATCCTCCTGAAATTACTGTTTATAAAATGCTTAGAAGTTCTGAGTTCAAATAGGATGCATAAAGTTTCCTAATGCTAAAGAAGCCCATTGTGGTCATTGTCCGTGTTTTGTCCATGGAAACCCTAGTGTGATTGTCATTTATTAAGGATAGTTCAGGAGTGTGTTCCTGTTGAGAACAACATGGTATCACAAAGAACCCTGAAATAAAAGTCAAAAGATATGTTTAAGTTTTAATTGTAATCATAGTTATAACTTGTTTGTTGTTTTGTCCAGAAATAAAAATGTATAAATCTACTGTGACTATCCTAAAGGGTTATTGTAAATACAAATAAAATACTTTTCATACAAACAATTTATAAACTGGATATTGCTACACACTTATAATAACAATCCAGATTGAACATAGGCAGAAGCACCTTATTTAGGGTTGTAGTTAGGGTATCTATATCTTTTTAAGAGAGAAATCTTTTCAGGAGCATTGAGAATTTCTAATTTAGAAAAAGTTTCTTATGGAAATCAATCAGAAGGTAATTGCTTGGATGGGTTCTGAGAAGTGTTTTCCTCTGGGCTATTTTTTAGGAATAGACTCAAGTAGTGTTCATGTACTTAGTGCTTTGTTATTGGGAAGCTGGGTTGTGATATTATGACCTTGAGTTGGGCAAAATAGGAAGTGAGTAGGAATCTATATCATGACACTTTGCTTTCTTTCCCGGGCATTACTCACAATGTGACTCCAAATGTACTCCTCCTCTCCTTCTCCCTCTCTTTCTTCTTTTAATCTGCCTGTTAACTTGCCTGTTGATAATGCAAGAATAACACATAGTTCATATATCACTGTGCACTGCCAGACATACGATAGTCCTGGCATATAGAACCCTCTGGAAGAAAGTATCAGTATTCATAACTGTTGATTGAGCACACATGGAAACAGCATCTTTAGGTAATTTGCAGTTATTCAAATAAACCATGAAAACAGAGAACTGGTTGCCATAACCAGAAATATGTGATTTGCAGAGTGTAAATTTTTATTCTTGGAGAGAGAAAAAAAAATGAAAATATGTGAGATAAATATTAATTTTACCTTTTACCTTTACCTTTCAAGAACTAAAACTTATGATATTTTGCATTATAATTTTATATTTTATAACCATCTAAAACAAATATGTTTTTACTTTAGGTGAAAATTTTGAATGGAGATAGAGATCTGCTTTAATATGGTAGTGTAGATTGAAATCATATTAAACTAAATACAAAATAAAAGTTAAAATAATGTAATTTTGGCAGATATACACACTGGGTGATGAATTATAAACAGAATTCATTGGGTTTTACTTCTAAGAATTAAAAATGTCAAATTGCGCCTGAGCATTGGTGCATGCCTGTGATCCCAGTTACTATGGAGGCAGGAGAATCCCAAGTTCAAATTCGGCCTGGGCAACTAAGTGAGACACTGTCTCAAAATAGGAAATAAAAAAAGAACTGGCAATGTAACTCAGAGCACCCTAGGTTAAATCACGAGAACAACAACAAAAACAGGCAATTTGGTAAATAATACATAGAACTATCAAATAAGACAGATGGACTTTGATGCTGTTTTCTTTGGATGTATAACTACCATGATAACTAGTAGTGTGTGCTGAAAAATCCTGTAAAATGTCATCCAATTGTATATGAAAATCTGAGCTGGCATTGCAGATTGGAGAATTATTTTTTACTAGAGAATTGCTCTCTTTCCTGTGGAACTATTGCCTCATTCTTGCCAAGTTGTCTTTATTGGCCTGAACATAAGTTGAGGTTTAATTTCCAGCCAATCTCTGATTACTCTCAAGTATTGCATTTCTGGAAGAGGCTTAAAGGTATATCACAGTATGGTAGCTTTCAATTTTTATAAATCAAATTAATAACTTTCTAAAACTACTCGACTTTATTTTTCTACACTGAATTTTTAAAGAACAAAGAACACAAAATAACAAAACAATTTCAGGTGGTGAATAAACTTGAAAAGGTAATTTTTGATATTCAGGGGTCACAGACAGACCAACCCACTTAACTTCAGCTAAGAGAACTGCATTCAAATTAACTACAAGGGAATATTGACAATTGGCAAGATGACATAGTTTAAAATCAAGAATCATCAAGGAAAGAATGTATTTCAATTAACTTGTCAGATATTTGAATGCAAGAACCTGTATTGTATTATCTCCCATCTTTCTTAAAGCCTTTCAGAGTACTATATGTATTAGAAGGAAACACCCTGATGATCTGGCACCCAGGCATTTCTCATTCTGGAGCATCAGAGAAGAAGGAACACTAGAAAATATAAACATATGAAATAAAGGATTTATTGTAGGTACTTGGTAAGTGTGGGAGCTGTTTACACAGCCTTTGTGGACCTGTTGTTTCTGAGTCTGGTACCAGGGTCTGAAGTCTGCAGAAGAGGCAGTCAGGAGGTATAGATGATTCACGAAATGGGAGGAGCAAGGGAAAGCAGGAACTTGTGAGGCTAAGATGTAAATTGCAGCAAAGACCTGGAACTCCCATCCATCTGTGCCTCTAATCCTCTAACTTCTAGGTTAGGGACTTTTGCAAGAGAATCTGAGTCCTTTGTCAAGGAACTAAACATGCACTTGGCCCAGAAACCAGAGAAACTGATTCATAAGATCCAGCAGGAGCTGAAGGGCTGAGAGCCCAGATGTGGCCCCACCCCAACCACATTAGTCAGCAGATAAGCCACATGTCTGTGAGGTACAACCATCCCTTGTGTCCTGGACAGGCTTTCTAAGGAACTGTGTTTGCTCTTTCATTTCCACCTTCCAAATCTTTTGCAAAACATTTCTGAGACACATGTAAGCTCTGAACTGTTCAGGCAAGGAGGGTCTAAAACTGGAGATTCCGACCTAGTTAAGCAGATGTAATACAGATCCATGACAGTCAAATTTTTTGTCAACTTGGTGTCCAAATACATATCTTTTAATAATAGTTAATTTCCAAATAAAGAGAGTAGGAAAATTGTGCCTTCACCTAATATCGCACAACTATCAGTTGGAACAACTGATACTTGCCCCAATCAAGAGATAAAACCCCTTTATTTTTAGTGATTTTCATTCTTTCTAACTGAATCACATTTTCACTTTGATGTTAAAAATTTTAAGTATTATATTGTAAAGCTAACTGCTTCTAATTCCCAAATATTCTGGACCCCAAGCTATCTGGTTTTGCGGATTATTTTTATGACCTGGAAGCTCTGAGGGGAATCTGAGGGAACTTCCCCCAACATTGTATAGTAGTAACTCAATTTCCCCTTGATATTAGTATTAGTCATCTCAACTGGTACATGTTGATTCATTGGTGTAAGAAGTCAACTCAAAATGTCTGGTACCAAAACAAAAACAGCAACAAAATATGATGTCGGATAAAAGTTCATTTTCCAGTGGAATGGAACCATTGTGGTGTCCTACTGGTGACAGGCTTCCTTTCTCAGTAACGAGACCTCTAGACCAACAGAGATCAAAGTGCGAGGACAGGGAGCTAAAATTTCATTGATGGGACATAAGTAGTAGGCATTAGAGAAGTAAGCCGCTGCAATGTACACCTCTCAATCCCGGGACCTCTGAATCCTGGCTAGGGGAGAAACAGAATCACATGCTTATCTCAGATCAAGAGTATGCACTCCATTTCAAAGGTCATTAGAGTCCTATAAGATGTTGCCACCTAGCTAGTGCCAAAACTGGGTCTTCAAAAGTCCATTTCACTTTTTTGTGCAGCCAATTACCTCAGGATGACAGGGAGTATGGCCAGAATATAAGCCTATGGCCACCTTCATAGGCTGTAACATGAATTTCTCAGTCAGAACGAATTCTAAGAATAGGTATTTTGTGTACCTAAGGATGATAGCTTTGGCAGAACTATTATGTGGAAGGAAAGCAAATTCATTTCCATTATAAACATTTATTCCAATGAGAACCAAGTACTGCCCTTTTCATGATAGAAGTGGGTTCTAGATAATCAATCTGCCACCAAGTAGCTGGCTGATCCCTCCTGCCCCAACCTTCATGAGTGGTGCCACATCAGGGATTTAGTATTGATCTCTGTTCCCAACAAATTGGGCATTCGGAAGTGCTTATAGCCATATCAGCCCAAGTGAGGGGAAGTCCATGTTTTTAATTATTTATTTTTGATACCAGGGATTGAACTCAGGGATCCTCAAACATTGAGCTATATCTGCAGCCCTTTTTATTTTCTATTTTAAGACAGGGTCTTACTAAGTGTCTAAGAGTCTCCCTAAGTTGCCCAGGATTGAACTTGTGATTCTCCTGCCTCAGCCTTCTGAGTTGCTGGCGTTACAGGCATAAGCCACAGCACCTAGCTGAAGTCCAGGTTGTGGGCCCATGCATGATCTCCATCCCTGCTTCTATAAGTACTTTTCCATGAGTCTGTTGGTCAAGCCTTGAGTTCTTTTGGTCTAGGGGCCTTATGTTACCAAAGGGACCTGAGATTGGAGGTACAATGCTACAGTTATCCATTTTCAGTTAAAGTCAGCTTTTCATGCAGGACCATCTATAATGCAGGCCTCCACCCCCTTACCCCAACCCAGTCAGCTGGTCACAGGAAGCTCCTCTTCAGGCTATCAGTACTGGTTGAGGGAGGAGGTTATGTTGCAAAAATATGGGTCATGAGAATACGTGCCACTTGCTCATCCAACTTCATTGTGTTTTCAGGACCTAATCAAGTCAGGTCTTAGATATCCTGTTTGCATTTGATTCTGGAGTACTGTAGTAGTGGTTTCTACTGGAGATGCCACAGTTTTGCTACCACATCCTAATAGTTTGTGCTCTAATTCACTTACAGGGTCCTGTCAAAGGCCCATATGCATTCCTTTCCACTACTAACACTATAAGTACCTTCAGAGGTGTTGGATAATACAGCCCAAGTGACCTTGAAGCTTCTATGGCAGCCTGGACCTGTTTTAAATCTGTCCTGTTCTGGGCACCACCCGAAGCTGTCAGCTTTTCAGGTTGCTCTGTAAATAGGTGGTAGTATCCTCCAATAAGATACTTGTTGCCTTCAAAATCCAAAGAGGCCCAATAGTATTGTACCTCTTTCTTAGTGGTAGGAGGAGCCAGACAGCAACTCAGAATTCATTTTGGAAGAATCTCAATGAATTTATTTGTGGGACTTATTTTTCACCTGCTAGCACACAACTGTCTCTCCCTTGTGTCTGCTGTCATAGGTACTTACTGCTCACTAGATCGAATCAGCGTGATAATCATCAAATGTAATCGACTTGAGTGAAACGGTAAGTGATCAAGGGAAGTGCCAGAGCTGGGGAGGTGGTGCCCTGAGTAAGAAAAGTGAAGAGGTACTGCCGATCCTGCCACTACCTCGTAGCTTCCAACTTCTATTGATGGGACATCCTGGAGCCTTTCAATATGGATTTAGTGAGGCTGAAGCAGGAATTCCAGCAGGAGCTAGAGATGCTATTGGCCCAGTTGCTGCCCCTGTCAATAAGAAGGCCAGCACATTAGCACAGATGTGCATAAGATGCCTCAGGCCTGCACTCTCTCTCCCACATATAAAGAAATACAGTCAGTCTTCCGCTTCTGGCTTCCTGTACAAAACGCTTCCCTGGGACCATGCTAACTAAGAATATGCAGGGAAGGAAATTTTGGAAAATGTAATTTCACTTATACTAAGTTGAAACAAGTCAAATTGGTCACATCAGGATGGCTTCGATTTCCAGAAGCAGGCATGCCAAAAATCTTACAGAGCAAGAAACTTCCCCTAAATTCCTAAAATATTGAAAATGTCTATGTTGAGTAGAAAGTTCAAATGAGGATTTCTTCCTATCAGCTTCATCAATTAAGAAAAAATTGCTATGGTGGGCTGGTGAGGTTCACAAATATTATATTTGTGGGGTGAAATTCAAGAAGCGCAGATGAAATTGAAGATGGAAGAACAGAAGAAAAAAAGATAGAGAAACTATGTGATGGAGATAAAAAGCAGGGGTTAGGGCCTGCTGCAGGCAGCGCCAACAGAGAAGTGTGGTAAACGTCAGGAAAAATAGTAGATTCTCTCTCTGGTTGAGAAAATGTGTTTTGGGCTTGGCGGAATTGCCCCTGAGGGAACAGGCATACGAATCCCTGTTCTTATACATTCTAACAGGCAGAGGTCGGACACCAAATGGCTCCTAAGGAAAACAGCTCAGGATCTTTTGTTAAAAATATGGAATTAATTAAAACAACTAGTTTGAACTTCCTATAAAGTTTATTTGTACAATTGCTGTTTAAATATGCTTATTAAATTTCACCTAATTCCAATCTCTGTATTTTTATAACAGATATCATTAGTTTAACCTATTATTGTCAAAAATCAGGACATAATTATATATTAAACACTATAAATAATATTTTAGATGCCCAATATAGTTATTTTATTCAATCTTTCCATCTCATTTAACTCTCAAAGTTAAATAGATTTGTACATTATACGATTTTTGTCTTTGAAGGACTTTCCTGTACAACCCAAGGAATTCACAAAACCATTTAAAAATGACATAATACACAAGTAATAGTACTTACTAAGTTTACTTTTTTTTTTTTTTTTTTTTTTTTTTAAGATTGAATCTCTCTATGCCCCTCAGGGCTGGTTCCACAATCCTGGGCTCTATGGATCCTCCTGCCTTAGACTCCAAAGTAGCTAGGATTACCAATGTTCACCCTCTCACTTCCTCAGTTACTAACTCTACTTTTGTTAGATATAGGATACTTTAAATAGGATTGTGAAACAGAAGAGAAGACATAGAGACAAACCCACATATATACAATTAATCATACTACACAAAGACACCATAAACATATTGGAGAAAAGGTAACCTCTCCAACAAATGGTGCTGGGAAAACTGGAAATCTACCCTGCTCGAAACTCAACTCAAAGTCGATCAAGAACCAAGGCATTAGACCAGAGACCATATGCCTACTAGAAGAAAATGTAGGCCCAATTATCTGTCATGTTAGCTTAGGAACCGGCTTCCTCAATAAGACTCCTAAAGTATAAGAAGTAAAAATCAAGATTCAATAAATGGGAAGGTATCAAACTAAAAATCTTCTTCACAGTAAAGGAAACAATCAGTGAGAATGTGAAGAGAGAGCCTACAGAATGGGGGAAATCTTTGCCACCTGAACCTAAGATAGAGCATTAATTTCCAGGATATCTGAAGAACTAAAAAAACTTAATTCCAAAAAAAACCAAATAACACAATTAATAAATGGGTAAAGGAATTGAACAGGCACTTCACAGAAGAAGAAATACAAAAGGAAAATAAACATATGAAAAAATGTTCAACATTACTAGCCATTAGAGTAATACAAATTAAAACTGCACTGAGATTCCATCTCACTCTAGTAAGAATAACAATTATTAAGAATACAAACAACAACAGATGTTGGTGAGGTTGTGGGGAAAAATATTCACTCGCACCTTGCTGGTGGGACTGCAGATTGGTGCAACCACTCTGGGAAGCAGTGTGGAGAGTCCTCAGAATATTTGGAATGGAAACACTATTTGACCCAGCTATCCTTGGGATATACCCAAAGGGCTTATAATCAACTTACTACAGTGACACAGCCACATCAGTGTTTACAGCAGCTCAGTTTACAGTAGCTAAGCAATGGAACCAACCTAGGTGCCCTTCAACAGATGAATGGATAAAGAAAATGTGGTATATACTCACAATGGAGTATCATTGAACCATAAAGAAGAATGAAATTATGGCATTTGCCAGTAAATGGATGGAACTGAAGACTAGCATGCTAAGCCAAATAAACCAATTCCCAAAAATCAAAGGCTGAATGTTCTCTCTGATAGGTGGATAATAACACACAATGGGGGTAGTAGGGAGAATAGAAGTTCATTGGATTAGACAAAGGGAAATAAAGGGAAGGAAGGGAGAATGGGAATAGGAAAGACTGTAGAACGAATTGGACAAAACTTTCCTACGTTCATACATGAAGACACCACCAGTGAAACTCCAGATCGTGAACAAATGAAAGACTGGGATCCTAACTGAAACTCCACAACATGAACAATTGAAAGACTGGAATCCTAATTAAAATAAGTTATACTCCATGTATGTATAATATGTCAAAACACACTCTACTGACAAGTATATCCAAAAAGAACAACAACAAAATAGTACATAGTAAAATAAACAAATAAATAAATAAAACATAAAAAGATTGTGAACTCTCTAAGTTCTTTAATTAAAAGAAAAATTCATAGAAATTATCAGTAATATTGTAAGCCCTTTTATATAAAATTATTAAATAAGTCTAGATTTGGTTAAGATCCAGAGAAAATGATTGTTAACTAGAGAAACATGAGAAAGCTAGACCAGAGTTCTGATATCAGTCACTCACCATGAGTTGTGTGACTTTGGGATAAATTCTCAACTTTTCTTAACACCATCTTATTTATCTGTTAAATAAAGTATCCTAGTAAATTCTCTCTTAAGGCTGTTATGAAGAATAAGTGTATATCTAAGCTATAGGTCAGCAATAAATTTTAGATGCTATTAGCAGCAATTGAGAAAAATCTATAAAATTGTAGTTAATTAATGTCAATAATAATTTTTTTACATGAAGGAATTTAATAAAGAGAATTAATTACAAGATAATAATAACTTTGATTCCAGTGTATTATTCTCCTATTAGAGGAAATATTTGAAATCAGTTTTTCTTAGAGTATCTAGTGACTTGAAGACAATTTTTTTGTTTTGGTTTAGAGTTTGGTATTTTTTTGGGGGAGGGTTTGATTTAAATTTTGTTTAAATGTTAATTATATGTGGTTTAGATGATCTAAAATTTCATTTTGAAGTGATCTTCCTCATTTTATCAATAAGCAACTTATGATTGGTCATCATTTTAAGGCAGAGGAGAGTGTAAATATAATTTTAAAAACATACAAGTTGGTGATGCAGCTTAGTGGTGGAGCACTTGCCTAGCACACCCAAGGTTCTGGGTTTGATTTCCTGTTACTGTTAAAAAAAAGAAAGTAAGAAAGAAAGAAAGAAAGAAAGAAAGAAAGAAAGAAAGAAAGAAAGAAAGAAAGAAAGAGGAAGAAAGTCTAATTGTTAATTGTTTCAAGTAGCTGACATGTTTGGAATCTGTGGAAATTTAACTGTTCTTCCTAAGCTTGCAAAGTTACTCGAATTATATTCTTTGGTGCTATGGAAAGATTTAAAAGGGAGTAAAATGAGGTGGGGGTGGAAGAAACCTAGATCTAAATAATTTTATGAATTTTTAAATAAGTCTTTGATGTCTCCTCTTATTAATGCTATCTTTGTTATTAACCTTTATCAGAGGTCTCTGTGCTTTTATAAATTATTTTGAAAATTATTAAACATTAGAGACTCATTTATATATATTCTTTTGAAAAGCTATACTATTTTTAAAAGGCAAAATTATTCAACATTTAAATGTGCTTTAAAAATCTTCCCTCTATACTATTTCCTGCAATGAAGTCTCCTTCTCATTTCTAAATGGGTGTGTACTGTTGTTCAGTGGTGTATTTCTAGGAACAAACAGATTGTTAAAAATGACAGATAGTGTTTTGCAGAATGCTTATACTTCTTGACCCAGAAACAGGTGTGTGTGTTTAACCTGCTCAAGCACAGCTTATCATAACCTTCTTTATAACACTTATCATGAATACTTTTGTAAAAAATGGTAACTTTTTCCTTTGCCCTCATGTCGACATTCATACAGACATGGCTACAGATCCACAGAATTTCTTTTTCTTTTTTTTTAAATTGTAAACAAATGGGATACATTTTGATTCTCTATACATGGAGTAAAGGCATACCATTTGTGTAATCATAAATTTACACAGGGCAATATTGTTTGATTCATTCTGCCATTTTCCCCCTTCCCCCCCACCCCACCCACCCCTCTTTTCTCTCTATACAGTCCTTCCTTCCTCCATTCTTGCCCCGCTCCCTAACCCTAACCCTAAACCTAACCCTAACCCTAACCCTAACACTAACCCCTCCCACCCCCCATGATATGTCATCATCCGCTTATCAGGGAGATCATTTTTCCTTTGGTTTTTTTTTAGATTGGCTTATCTCACTTAGCATGATATTCTCCAATTTCATCCATTTGCCTGCAAATGCCATAATTTTATCATTCTTTATGGCTGAGTAATATTCCATTGTATATATATGCCACAGTTTCTTTATCCATTCATCAACTGAAGGGCATCTAGGTTGGTTCCACAATCTGGCTATGGTGAATTGAGCAGCAATGAACATTGATGTGGCTGTATCTCTGTAGTATGCTGATTGTAAGTCCTTTGGGTATAGGCCAAGGAGTGGGATAGCTGGGTCAAATGGTAGTTCCATTCCAAGTTTTCTGAGGAATCTCCATACTGCTTTCCAGAGTGGCTGCACTAATTTGCATCCCCACCAGCAATGTATGAGTGTACCTTTTTCCCCACATCCTCGCCAACATCTATTGTTGCTTGTGTTCTTTATAATCGCCATTCTGATTGGGGTGAGATGGAATCTTAGGGTAGTTTTGATTTGCATTTCTCTTATTACTAGAGATGTTGAACATATTTTCATATATCTGTTGATTGCTTGTACATCTTCTGTGAAGTGTCTGTTCATTTCCTTAGCCCATTTGTTGATTGGATTATTTGTATTCTTGGTGTAGAGTTTTTTGTGTTCTTTATATATTCTGGAAATTAGCGCTCTATCTGAAGTATGAGTGGCAAAGATATTCTCCCACTCTGTAGACTCTCTTCACATTACTGATAGTTTCCTTTGCTGAGAAAAAGCTTTTTAGTTTGAATCTATCCCAGTTGTTGATTCTTGCTTTTATTTCTTATGCTATGGAAGTCCTGTTAAGGAAGTCTGATTCTAAGCTGACATGTTGAAGATTTGGACCTACTTTTTCTTCCATAAGATGCAGGGTCTCTGGTCTGATTCCGAAGTCCTTGATCCATTTTGAGTTGATTTTTGTGCAGGGTGAGAGATAGGGGTTTAGTTTCATTCCGTTGCATATGGATTTCCAGTTTTCCCAGCACCATTTGTTGAAGAGCTATCTTTTCTCCATTGCATGTTTTTGGCCCCTTTGTCTAGTATTAGAAAATTGTATTTATTTGGGTTTGTGTCCATGTCCTCTATTCTGTACCATTGATCCACCTGTCTATTTTGGTACCAATACCTTGCCATTTTTGTTACTATTGCTTTGTACTAGAGTTGAAGATCTGGTATTGCGATACCCCCTGCTTCGCTCTTTCTGCTGAGGATTGCTTTAGCTATTCTGGGTTTCTTATTCTTCCAGATGAATTTCATAATTTCTTGCTCTATTTCTGTGAGGTACATCATTGGGATTTTAATTGGAATTGCATTGAATTTGTATAGAGCTTCTGGTAGTATGGCCATTTTGACAATATTAATTCTTCCTATCCAAGAACATGGGAGATCTTTCCATCTTCTAAGGTTTTCTTTAATTTCTTTCTTTAGTGTTCTGTAGTTCTCATTGTAGAGGTCTTTCACCTCTTTTGTGAGATTGATGCCCAAGTATTTTATTTTTTCGAGGCTATTGTGAATGGGGTGGGTTTCCTAACTTCTCTTTCTGAAGATTCATCACTCACGTATAAAAATGCATTGGATTTATGAGCATTGATCTTGTAACCTGCTACTTTACTGGATTCACTTATGAGTTCTAAAAGTTTTCTGGTAGAATTTCTGGGTTCCTCTAAATATATAATCATGTCATCAGCGACCAGGGATAGTTTGAGTTCTTCTTTTCCTATTCGTATCCCTTTAATTTCTTTGGTTTGTCTAATTGCTCTGGCTAGAGTTTCAAGGACGATGTTGAATAGAAGTGGTGAAAGAGGGCAATCCACAGAATTTCTGAAAAATAATTATGTAACAGATGTGTTCATGGGACCTGGTCCAGAGCCACTTGCATTTATTCTGAGTTCAAGGGTATCTGGGAGCCTTTGCACATTTTCATCCAAGGGTGGACACTTGCCAGTGATTTCCCTCCCTGCATGTCTTCTGACAGGACAAGTGACGGGACGGAAAAAACTGAATAAATTCTGATGACGTGTAGGATTTTCTGCATTTATTTGTGTTTTTCTTTTTGTTCATGTTTTTAAATTTAACCATCTTTGTTTTGAGAGAATTAAACATGTATGGAAAATCAACAAGGGAATGAAGCAATATATTTCAATAAGATAAGATTATTGTGGGAGATTACAGATGAGGTTGTGGCTTGTAAGGAAGCCCAAAGGCCTCTAGGTCAAAAAACTGTGTAAGTTAAACACACACATCCACTAACAGTCCAGTTTTCCAGTTGGACTTCTTTACATGTGCAATAAAGCTATGGTCTCCTGGCAAAGTGGAATATTCTATTACTTTATTTCCAAGTTAGTCATCAGAAATTTTTTTTTGTTTCAAAAGGTCATAGTTTTAGCATATATTTTAATTGCATGTGTTTTGTCTAAACATACTGAAGGTAATTTAATTTTTTATTGATGATATAGGATTATTATTCTATTCACAGGAGAAAATTTTATTTTTCTTATATAGGAAAATTCCATCATATGGCTATAAGTGAGGTTTGAATAAAATCAATCAGAAAAAGGAAGACTTAGTTTATATGTAAGGAAAATGAAATGACAGTGTTAGACCTGTGCTGACTGGGAGTTCCACTGGCCCCAGAGATGCTTCCCGATTACATTTCCATAGAATTCTGAATTTACTGTGGGTAATGCCATCAGTAACTTTGTTTTATCTACTTGATTATTGTTTTTTTTTTTTTTTTTTAAATAGTACTAGGGATTGAACCCTGGGGTGCTCTACTACGGAAGCACATCTCCAGGTCTTTTTATTTTGAAACATGGTCTTCTAAATTGCTGAGGCTGGTTCCAAACTTGGAGTCTTCCTGCCTCACCCTCCTGAGTACCTAGGATTTTTTTTTGTTATTTTTGTGCTGTTCCTTAATCTTTTTTAAAGAAGGGCTATGAAAGATAAGTCTATGATCTTCAAACTGAAGAGCAGAAGTCTACATGTGACATTTCTTTTAAACAATAGCACATTCAATCCTAAGAACTACATTTAGAGCTATAATTTATCATTGCACTTTAGAAGTTGGACATGGGCCCAGAGAACTAAATATTTTACCCAAGGACATATAGTTAATATGGAACGATTCAAATGAAAACCCAGATATGCCTGACTATAAAGTCAATATTATTTCTGCTATATCACATTGCAAAGGCAAACCAGTTTTCTACCAGGTCTTGCTTAATATCACCATCTCAATCATAATTTTATTTTCTATTATGACTGTGTTATTAATTATTGGATTTTTCATATTGCCCTTTCTCCTCTTCATCCACAGCTTCCTCCTCCTCCTCCTTCTTTTGTAGTGCTAGAAATTGAACCCAGGTCTTCAGAAAGTGTCAGACAAGTGCTCTACCACTGATCTACATCCCCAGACCTCAAATCACCTTTACCTGTGATTTCTCTCACATTTGTTCATGTGTATTTTGTTTTGCTTCTTTGAGCAAAAGAATGTTCATTTGCAGGGTCACATTTTCTACTTTTCTAATTATACATCTCCATAGTGATTGGTGTATCTCTGCTTTAACTATACAGATGAGGCAAGAAGACTGTGAATTCAAGGCTAACTGGGGCAACACAGCGAGATCCTGACTCAAAACAAAATAATCCATAAAAGAATCTTCACAAAAAAACTGGTAATAATTACTGTATTTCGTTGATTTATTTATGTATTTTGCTATTGGGGATTGAACCCAGGGGCACTTTATCACTGAAGTATATCCCCAGTTCTTTTTATTTTTGATTTTGAGACAAGGCCTCCCTAGGTTGTTGAGGCTGGCCACAAACTTGTGACCCTCCAGATTCAGCCTCCTCCGTTGATGGGATTACATGCATGTACCAGCTACAATGACTGTATTTGGAAAAGGGAGTTCAGGTGTTCAGTGGTAATGTGAGAAAAAGGTCCACGTTTCTTTATATAACTTTTTGTTCCTTTTGAAGATTGTATTATGTGCATATTTTATTAATTGAAAATTTTTAAATATTTGTATTGTGGATTTTTGAGATATGGTTACTAAACACCATTAGAACCTGGTTTTAATTTACAAATTCAAAACAAATTAAAAATTTTAAATTGTGGCTGTTATTTATGCTTTCACTGTGATATCAGACTTCTTTAGGTGCCAGATTATCTGAATTCTTTGGATACCTGGGATTTAAATAAGAAAAGAACACACATATAACAATAACTGCAACTCAGAATTTTAGAATGAAAAGATGTCCTACAGATCATTCATTCTAATGCTTTTATTACTTAGGAAGAAACTTCTACCTTTAAGTG
Source organism: Sciurus carolinensis (assembly GCF_902686445.1). Taxonomy (NCBI): domain Eukaryota; kingdom Metazoa; phylum Chordata; class Mammalia; order Rodentia; family Sciuridae; genus Sciurus; species Sciurus carolinensis. The sequence continues at coordinate 42,851,288 of NC_062219.1, read as the reverse complement.
TCAAAGCCAAGAAATAAAACCCCATGTCTCTGGATTCTGTCATAGAGTCTAATTCTGCTATATGGTAAGGGTTTGTATGTGAGATTAATTCATAGGAAAAAAAAGACCTAGAAAATGACTCTTCTACTCTGAATATCAGATGTCTTCTCTTTATCACATCTTTAGGAAAGGATTTGAATGAGGAAGGATTTGCAGCTCGACAATAATTTGCTTCATTTTCTGAAGGTTCTGACTCTGAGGATGCTTTATGTAAACGTTACTAACTTCGGAAGGAAATATTTCTTAGCAATATTGTTATTACCAACCAAGTTAAATGTGCACACATATCTGTACATGTGTACACTTGAGAAGGGTATCATTCTACATTATCGTAGTCACAGTGCCTACAACATCATAAATTGACAAAGGACAGCAATGTTCATGGTGGCTAAAGATACAAAATAGCAATGCCAGTTGTGTATTGATTATTTTTTAAGAATATTTGGAGTCAGAGAATCAGTAAGTGGGAATGCTTGCCCAGATGAAAATTCAACCTATTCACTTTATTTAGCTTAGGTATTTCCTGGTCATTTAAAAACATCCTAATTTCTTTCACTTGATATGAAATATAAAGGCATCAAATGTTTGCAATAAAATACATCAACCTTGTCCTCAGATGTTGGCAGCATGAACATTTTGGTAGGCTCTCTATTTTCTTCTGTGATCATCTTTAATAAGTCATATCCACTATAACAAGAATAATAGCTAAATACAAGAAAGTCATTTGTAGATTCTGCAGAACAGGTTGGTTTATTGACACGGAAAGAAAAAACGAACATGTGCTATGATTTTCACATTTGTAGACTTACATACATGAGTGCTAGGGCCCCACTAGTTCCTCATCTTTGCCCACAGCTTTCCACTTCTGTGTTATGCCACATCCTGAGTTTCCTCACACCTTGGCTGAACTTTCCATCTTGTTTCTTTCTTTGTCCCTGTTCTCACTGGTGTGTAGCCTAACCGCTTTAACAAGGATAGCATGGCAACAATTCTTGACCTTTCCAAAGCCATTTTCTATGCAATTCTAGTCAATGGACTTTAGTTACTTAAAGAAAAGAAGAGGTTCAAGGAAACATGGGCAGCTTTATATTTTGGCAACTATTTATAAAGAGTAGGTTTAGTTCAGTCTAGTTCATGTCTAATTCTTTGACTTTATGTTAGACCAGAGATAGCATATTTTGCAATGACTGTTATAATGCTTTATTTACTAAAATAACCTTGTGAAATTTCTCTTTAAAAGATAATAAGATAATAAGATCCTAAATTGAATTCTATGAGGAATCTCAGTACAGAAAGTTAAATCATTCCATCTAGGGTTTTCTTTTTATATATTGGCACATTCAACTGACTTACTGACTTTGTCAATTTAAGAAAGAAAGCTGGTTTTTAGAAAATAGCTATTTGGCACATCTGTGGTCTATTAAATAATGATTAATTAATGTCCAAAAGGGGAAAAACACAAAACAAAATTTATGGTTAAGTCATGACGGCTCTAGTTATTTTTATCAGCCCAAGTTTTCATACTTGTGACTGTTCTCATTAGTAAAATATTCTCATTATGCTGGCATGTTATTACGTTATCCTCAGAGGTACCTTGGGATGGGAGTCTACAGATGATGTAAGTCATTTGAAGAAATGCAGTACTCCTGGAATATACAGAACAACCTCATTTTAGAAAGTTTTCTTTTTCTAAAAAGCTTTTAAAAAGGGTAACTACAATTTCTTCACCCAGATCATAGCATGCCACTTTAATCCTTTTAAAACCAAAAATGTGTTTGAAGAATCAGCTAAGCCATGAATGTTTTGTGTTATGGATCAAAGTTATATTGGCAGTATTTTCCTCTGTAATTTAAACTTGCTTTTGTTTGTACTTATGATAATTTTAGTAATTAAGAAATTTTAATTGGTGTTTGAACATGAATTATTTTTTAACATGCTAGAACTCAGGGATGAATTCATTGTATTATCCACTTCAGATTTTGTATCACCAAATTTAAACTATCTGATAATTAGAAAATTAATATTTAAATTTTGAACATTTAGAAAATTGGTTTAGTTCTCTTTTATTTTTACATGAGAAATCAGTACCGGAGAAGACTCTAGTACACACACAAACCTACACATTTGTCTGTGTTCTTAGTTATGATTGAATAAGTACCATATTTCAGGCACTACACTAGGTGTTGGTGGTCCAAATAAAACAACAACAACAACAAAACAAACAATACTAAACAAAATATCTGTGTCTTCCCTCAGAAGATCTCCACAACGCAGATGAGAGGGAAACCTCTGCAACTCCATGGCAAAGCTGTTGTTAAATTCAAGAGCAAAGCTCTACAGGAACATCTATGTGAGGTGCAAAGGGAGGGTGGCAGGGATTTACAAAGGAAGTTAAACCCGTGTGAGACTTTAAAACCTGAACAAAAATAGCAAAAAGAGCCAGGTGCCGTGATGCACGCCTGTAATCCCAGTGGCTCAGCCAGCTTGGCAAAAGCAAGGAGCTAAACAAATCAGTGAGACCCTGTCTCTAAATGTAAAATATAAAATAGGGCTGGGATGTGGCTCAGGGGCCTAGTGTCTCTGAGTTCAATTCTGGGTACCCCCCACCAATCCCTTCACAAAAAAATCAACAACCAAAAAGAGCATTTCATGCATGGCAGCACATGTCTATAATCCCAGCAATTTTGGGAGTCTGAGACAGGGGATTGCAAATTTGAGGCCAACCAGGGCAATTTAGGGAAGCCCTGCCTCAAAATACAAAATAAAAAGGTGTGGGGCCGTAGCTCAGTGGTACAATGTCCCTGGGGTTAACCCCTAGTACTGGAAAAAATACCAGTAAAAGAATTTTGGACTGGGAGGGATACCACAGACAAGGCAAAGGTTGTGAAACTACAAAAGAACTCCAAATGGCTCAACATGGTGAAGTTGTGCAATTTGACAAAAGGTGCATGAAGGATGAATTGGGGCATTTCATATACAGTGTCTCATTAAAAAGTCTGGATTTTAGCCAGACATGGTGGCTCATGCCTGTAATCTCAGCAGCTCGGGAGGCTGAGGCAGGAGGATTTCTAGTTCAAAACCAGTTTCAGCAATTTAGCAAGAACTTGTCTCAAAGTGAAAAATAAAAAAAAAAAACTGGGGATGCAGTTCAGTGTCAAAGTGGCTCTGGGTTCAATCTCCAATAGCAAAGAATGAAAGAAAGAGAGAAAAGAAGGAATGAATTTTCTGATGTCCTTGTTTTATACTTTCATGAAGGCTAATTTTAATTTCTACTTTTTTCCATTTAAGTTAAACTAGCCCACTGTAGTCAATAACAATGTATTGTATTCTTGAAAATTATAGGGACAGTAGATTTATTTTACATATTTTCATCATAAGAAGACACGCATATAAAGTAATGCAATGTTAGTTTGATTTAGCCAAATTCACAGTGTGTGTGTATATATATATATATCCATTTTTTTCCTTAAGACAGGGTCTTGCTTAGTTGCCCAGTCTGACCTCAAACTTGCAATCTGAATATATACCTTTTTTATTTGTCAATTAAAAATAAATAAAGTGGTCAGGGTGCAGTGATGTATGCCTGTCATCTCAGTGACTTGGGAGGCTGATGCAGGAGGATTTCAAATTTGAGACCAGCCTCAGCAGTTTAGTGAGACCATCTCAAAAAAATAAATAAATAAATAAAAAGGGCTTGGTGGTAGAGCAAACGTGGGTTTATTCTCCAATATCACAAAAATAAATAGGTAAATAAATAAACTGCCCCGAAAAATAAGAGTAACAAAGAAATTGAACCAGCGAATTCCACATTTGTGAAACTTTTTCTTAGAGTACCTCTTATAAGACCATCATAAGAGATTCTTTAAATGGTACATACTGATTTTCTTCACTAATGTGCAGTTTGAAAGAATTATGCAATCCCTTTTTTTTTTTTTTTAATTCTGGCAAAGTATGACCATGTTTGCTATATTTAATGCTGTGAATAACATCAGTGAATGAAATCCATTTGCTGTCGGTGGCTGGCAATTCGAGTTTGTGAAAGCTGGAATTACTTGGGAGTGGCCAGTCAAATGTGTCACAGAGGAGATAATAACCTCACTGTTTCCCTTTAAAATCTGGTCCACATAAAATGCCAAAATGCTTATGATACATTCAAATGAAGTCTGCTTTTGTAACAGTTTCTAAAATCAGAGAAATGATGGCATGTTGCAAAATTTACTGAAATGGTCTCCGGAATGAGATGAAGCATTTCTATTAAGTACTCAGAACTCCATCGCTCTCATGCTTTTAATTACAGAAATTCACATAAATCCTGAGTTACATATTGTAGGGACTCAAAAGATCTCTTTTCCTTTAAATCAGAGAAATATTTTCCCTTATTTCTCAATACTTTGAATTTGCAGGTGACTGCAATGTCAGGTCCAAATTCCTCTCCAAAGCACAGAAAATATTTTTATATGGAACAGCACTAACACTAAAAATAGAAAAGCTTTTTTGGCATATAACTGCTGAAAATTATAACATTTGAAGAGAGAAGAGTGTATTAAATTGCTATGTTAGCTAAAATCTTACTTTGTCTCTACAAATACGTTATATTTACCCTACAAGGATCTATTTTTATAGATTTTTAAATGAATTAAAAAGCTAGTGCTATTTTTCTTACTCTTTGTGTGAGTTGGCACTAAATATTTTTTTTTTTTTACAAATGCAGGAAAATATTTCCTATAACTTCAAGATGCATCATCTGTTTCGGTTCTTAGTCTTCATAAGTGGGAGTCTTTACATTATTTTTTCTTTTTTTTATGAATAGTTCATTTCTTACCAAATTTCTTTTAATATACTTTTTCATTTCTTATATTTTGATCATATAAGGTTGTGATGAGAAATTTGCGTATCTGTTCTAGCCTACTGATATTTACCTCCTCTTTTCATTTCCTAATCAAGTAGGATAGGTTCCTGTTTATAGAATAAATATTTGCACATTGTCAAAGAAGATTTCCAATAGTCTTAGAAACTTATACACCCACAAATTTTACCTTTAATGAATAAAACTTTTCACACCCCATAAACACCCTTCACATGTAATCATCAGACTGGGAACTGAAATCCTCACACATAACTTTTCAAACTCTGAGCACAAGCAGCAGCCAGGTGAGGAGTAAATTCCTTACAGGGGGACCTTCCCGCACGGGGCGCATAGAGATCCTCTAAAATGGGAAGAGAATTGGGAAAGTACATGCTTTTCCCTTGAGGTCGTTTAAAACTAGCTAAGACAAATTTTAAATTGGAACATCAAGAAATATGAAACTGTTGGAAGTGAAAATGACACACATATTTGGCTCAGAATTTCAATCAAGTGCTCTGGACAAAAGTTCTACCTCTTGCATATTTAAGGTCTATGTGGGAGGGACATTTCGACTCCACAGAAAACAAGCTTGACAAGATTTAAAGAGCCCAAGATTTAAATACTGCATGATTCATTTTCTTTGAGTAACTTTAGCCCATTTGTGAACGTGCCTTGATGCACGCATTGACTAAAGCCCAGTGGGTGAGCTTGCCTCCACACCGCTGACTCAGAAGCGTGTGCAGCAGGGTTGGGTGGATTCTAACTCATTTGTTTTTACATACACTAGGGACTATTATAATGTATTAGTAACAAAATTAACAGGCATCATAAAACAAAGAAATAAATGGCCAGTATGCCAACAACTTAAACAGCTCCTCATTTGCCAATATTGCAAACAGAATCAAAATGCTGTTTCATGAAAAAGTTCTCCAGAAATTTTATTGGATTCTGTTTTGACATAAAACAATCTTTGATGCTTATTAAAACTTAATTTAAACTATGCTAGAAGCCAGTATTTTAATGAAAAACATTCTTTTCAATAATCTCATGCAAAATCAATGATCCCAAGATTTTTTAGTGCAGAACTCTTTTTATGTTAGATTGCCCAGGAACCAGATCTGATATATTTTGGGGAATTTCATGTATAGAGGAATAGTGGCATGTCATATGTCTAATAATCTCTAATTATGTTTACTTCCATGAACAATAAAACATCTTCCTGTATTCTTGGCATCCTATGTAGATGGCAATCAGGATACATCCAAATCAAAGATTTGTTAGAATCCTTATTACCTCAATGATGATTTGAAACTTTTTTTTTTGTATTTTCTTCCCCATTTTCCTACCCCCCCATCATGTTTTTTTTCCAGGTTTCAAATACACGTTTTATGTACTATTTTTGATGCCTATAATTCAGTGTTTCCACTATGAAAAAGAAAGTTAGCACAGTATATTTTTATGATTGGAGAATGGATTTTCTCAAGTCATTTTCAATAGGGAAACAACTTAAGAAAAAAGTCTAAATGTTGAAATTCCATTCTTTATATCATAAAGTCCCTTATGAAAACTTAACAGAATAAAAATAAAACCAAAAGGAGGGGCAGGGCAAAATTAAAAATGAAAAAGGAAAAGAAAAATTTTAAAATATAGTATGTATGCCAGACGTGGTGGCACACACCTGGAATTCCAGCTCTGGTGGCCGAGGCAGGGGGATTCCCAGTTTGAGACCAGTCTTGGTAATTTATGAGACCTTATCTTAATATAAAAAGAGGGGGTATGTGACTGGGGGTGTAGTTCAGTGGTAGAGTGCCCCAGGTTCAATCTCCAGTACCATTAAATAAACAAATAATAAAAAACAAAAATACAGCGTATGTTACATCTACATTGTTAGTTCATATAAACCATAACTAACTGTATTCTGTTCCTTTTATCCACTGTTTAGAGTATTGATTCCATCTAATCATTTGGTTTCCTGAATCTCATTCTTTAACAGATCCATCAAGAAATGCTAGTGGAACACTGTTCTCTGAGTTCTTGCATGTTCATAATAGCTTGCCTGGCTTCTTTACACTTGGAAGTCTGTTTCGTAGGATGTAAAATCCTTGACTCATTTGCTTCTCATGAATATTTCAAATATTCTGTTTCCTTCCAGCATTAGAGTTTCCTGAACTGTCTATTGAAAACCTAATTTTCTTTCCCTTATGTGCTACTTGCTACTTCTGCCATTTACCAAAGCTTTTTCAAGTCCAGTAATTTTACCAGAATGTGTCTCAGTGTTGATTACTTTAGATAGATGTTTAAAAGTATGGATTATGCTCTTTAAATTCAATTTCAATTTTTTCCTGTGAAACATTTTTTTTTTTAATTTAAAAGGTCTTACTTTTTCCCCTCTTGCTTTGCTTTTCTTAACTACAGGCTCCTATCAATTCACATGTCAGATTTTCTGTTCTCAGTGTATTTATCACTTCCTCTTCAGTCTATTTTCCTTCCTTTATTTTTAATTTTGAATATTTTGCTCCTTTTAAAACTCATGTTTCATTTAAGATATTATGTGTTGTTGTTACTTGTTTTGTGCTGTATTTTTTTTTTCAAAAAATTATTCTTTCCTAAATTCTGACACATTATTTCTGATTTTTCTAATGTAAGTTAGAATTTTTTTTCAAGTCTTGGATAATTATTACCTTTAGGTTGTTTGAACCTAGAAACTTATGGTTTTGGTATATTTTGTGGCATGTCTTTCTTGGGTTCTTGCATTTTCTGTACACATTATTCTGCACCTTCTCCTCTTTTTCTTTTTTGGTATTGTACAGAATTTACTTTGATCACTTAGTTGGTTGAAAGTTCCCTCCTCCCCATCCCCAGCTCAATTTATTTTTACCCAGAACCTTAGAAAGAGACTTTATTTACATCTTCGGAGATGTAATTAGGTTGTAATTATAGAGTATCCCTGACTTACGATTTCTTTACTTTTAAGATGGTGTGAAAACAGTAAGTGTTTGCTAGAAAGTTTACTTTGAATGAATTTTGAGTTTTGATCTTTTTCTGAGCCAGTGAAATGTACAATATCTGGTGGCATTGTCGGTGGCGTTCAGTCATGTAGCCATGCAAACTCAAGGGTAAACAATATACTCTACAGTGTAGTGTGTTCCCGTGCTTTGATGTTAGGTGAATTAATGCAGTTTTGACTTATGATATTTTCATATTACAATGGGTTTATCTGGACATAACCCTCTCTTGAGTCAAGGAACATCTCTTATTAAGTACCTCTAGCTGAAACCATCCTGAATTTAAAATGATTGGTGTCCTTATCAGAAGAGAGGATAGCTGGATAGTGACTCAGGAGGTTGAGGCAGGAGGATCACGAGTTCAAGGCCAGGCTCACCTAAACAATTTTTTTTTTTTCAAATATTTTCTTTTTTTTTTATTGTAAACAAATGGGATACATGTTGTTTCTCTGTTTGTACATGGTGTAAAGGCATACCATTTGTGTAATCATAAATTTACATATCACCTAAACAATTTAGAGAGAGCCTGTCTCAAAATTAAAAAAGAAAAGGATTGTGATATTGATCAGTGGTTAAGTGCCCCCAGAAGAAGAAGAAGAAGAAGAAGAAGAAGAAGAAGAAGAAGAAGAAGAAGAAGAAGAAGAAGAAGGAGGAGGAGGAGGAGGAGGAGGAGGGGAAAAAGCAAGAAAAAGAGAGAAAACAGCAGGGCAAAAAGGGAGGCAGATGCTGGAGTGAATAGTCTACAACTAACTAAGGAATGCTAACGAGTGTCAGCAACCACCAAAAACCAAGAGAAAGGCACAGGAAGGTATCTCTCTGATAGTCTCCAAAAACAAACATACAGAGCCAACATTTTTGATTTTAGATTTCTGGTTTCCTAAACTGTGAAAGATTGAATATCTGTTTTACAAGTTATCAAATTAGACAAAATTTCTCATAGTAGCTGTAGGAAGCTATTGCTTATTGTTCTTTTCGTGTAAAATTCATTTTTCTTGAAATTCGGAAAACTTGGGTCACTTTTGTGACCTCACGGAGCTCTTGTTTCTGTTGTTGTGTCTATGTTCAAAAAGATGGCAACTCGATTTCTGAGATTTTATGACTCTGTGGCCTTACTTCTGTTTTCACCTTCCCTTTCCATCACATTCTGTTCAGTTTTGTTGGTCCCTGTCCTAGAATGGAGCTCTGGTGGCTGAATTTTGAGGGTTCATGGAGCTGGCCTGCCTTGGCCGCTTCAGGCCCACTGGGCACTCTGCACTCCGGCTATTGCTGGCGCTTTTTATTGACTGTTTTCTTTTTCTGTCACAGTTGCCAATGGCAGGCAGGACTTGTGACCACGGGATTTTTTTCCCCACCCTCTTTCTTATTCTGGAGCTCGTGAGGATACCTTGTCACATGGTTTTCTATCAAATGTTGTTTGTGGGTTTTGGGTTTTGCTATATAATTGTCCCATCTATTTCTGTAAGAGGGGCTCCAGGAACATTTAAACTGTGTCATCACCCATCACCATCAACTTCCAAGAATTTTTTATGTCTAAATTTAACTGTAAACCGTGTTGGTTTGTACTTTGTGCTTTCCATATAATGAGTATATGTTTTCAAATACTGTTTAATTTTTAAATAGTAACATTCCCTGCACTGGATAATTTCTTAAACTGAAGTCAGTGTGTTTTTTATTTTTATTTTTTCCAATGAGGTTCATTTAATTAAGAATAGTTTAAACTGGGTGCAGTGGCACATGTCTGTAATCTCAGCAACTAAGGAGGCTGAGGCAAGAGGATCAAAACTCAAGGCCAGCCTTGGCAGTTTAGTGAGACCCTGTCTGAAAATAAAAATTAAAAAAGGGCTGGTAATATAAGTCAGTGGTAGAACATCCCTGGGTTCAATCCCCAGTGCTGCAAAAACAAACAAAATACTTTAACTATGAAAACTGCAGTATACCTAAAAGTTGGGTTTAGTGTGGTGTTTTTAAATGACTCACATAATCCTTGACTATTGTTGAACTTAATAAGGATGTCTTTCCTTTCCTCCTTACCTATTTTTAAAACAATATGTTTTTTCCTAAATACACATATTTCCCCAAGGGAGACATAAGGATGGGCAACAGGTATATGAAATTTATGTGTATTTTTGGGAATTGAACCCAGGGGTACATAACCACTAAGCCACATCCCCAGCCCCTCCACCCCTTTCAATATTTTTTATATTGAGACAGGGTCTCACTAAGTTGCTTAAGGTCTTGCTAAGGTGCTGAGGCTGGCCTTGAACTGGTGATCCACCTACCTCAGTCTCCTGAGCTGCTGGGATTACAGGTGTGCATCACTGTGTCCGGTTGGCAACTGGTATATGAAAAGGTGCTGTTATGGTTTGGATGTGAGGTGTTCCCCAAAAGCTCATGTGTGAGACAATGCAAGAAGATTCAGAGGAGAAATGATTGTGTTATAAGAGTCTCAATCCCATTAGTGAATTAATCCCCTGAAAGGGATTAACTGAGTGGTAACTGAAGTGGTAGGTGTGGCTTGAGGAGGGGGGAATTGGGGCGTGGCTTTGGAATATATATTTGTATGTATGGGCCAGATACATACAAATATATACATACAAATACATGGAGTCTCTTCTCTGTCCTGTCTGCTTCCTGATGATGTGAGCTGCTTCCCTCTACCACACTCTCCTGACATAATGTCCTATCTCTTCTCAAGCCCCGAGGAATGGAGCCAGCCTTTTATGGACTAAGACCTATGAAACTGGGAACCTCAAATAAACTTTTCCTCCTTTACTACTGTTCTGGTTGAGGTCCTTTGGTTACAGCAGGAAAAAGCTGACTAAAACAGGTGCTCAACATCCCTAATCATCTAGGAGATGCAAATCAAAGTCATTATGAAATAACACCTCATACCAGTCAAACAACAAGAAGAGTTGGCAAGGGTGTGTATAAAAGCAACAATTGTACCTCGTCAGTGTGAATGTTGATTGGTGCAGCCATTATGGAAAACAGTTTGGAGGCTTCTAAAGAAATTAAAAATAGAAGTACTACGAGACTCGGCAATCCCTCTGCTGAGCATGCACCCAAAGGAAATGAAATCAACATTGCATGAGGATATGCTCTCCTGTGTTCACCGTTGCATTATCTATAACAACAAAGATATGGAAACAACCTAAGTGTCAGTGGTAAATGAATGAAGAAAGCATGGCATATAAATAGAGTATTATTCAGCCTTAAAAATGAAGGGGATCTACCATTCACAACTACATGGATGAATCCACAGCACATTATGCCAAGTGAAATAAGCCACACACAGAAAGAAGACTATTGCATGATCTCACTTACATGGGGAATCTGGGGAGTGTGGGGGGGCGAGAATCGAGTACAAAGACTGGTAATAAAACAGTTGTCACCAGTATTGGGAGTGTGGCAAGTAGGAAATGGGAGCTGCAGTTCAGGGGATACAAAATAGCAGATATGTAGGGTGAGGTCAAATGTGAACACGAGCACTGTAGGAACTAAACGTGTACTGCATTTGCGATTCTTGTTTTAAATGAGTAGATTTTAGCTGCTCTTGTAACAAAAACAAACAAGGGTAACTGTGAGATGATGGATGTGTCTATTTGCTTCACTACAAGAACCATTTTACTATCTGTATGTATCTCATAATATGCTGTGCATCTTAAATAAACACATTCATTTTAGAAATACATTTTCTTCTTCTACATGTGAAGTTTTGGGAAAAAAGTCGTAATTTTATAATGCTATTTAAACATCATTCTCTCCTCATTCTCATTTTTACCATTCTGGAAAAAAATAATTTTTAATCTATTAGAAGATTTTTAAAAATGTTTTAAGTTGTTGATGGGTCTTTATTTTATTTATTTATTTATTTATATGTGGTGCTGAGAATCGAACCCAGTGTCTCACACATGCCAGGCAAGCGCTCTACCACTGAGCCACAACCCCAGCCCCAGAAGATTTTTATCTATTGGCTTCCATGTCTCTAAATTCTACACTTCCACTTTGGGCATTTTCTCCTGACCTTCAGACAAAGTGTGAGCTGATTTTTATCACTCGGTGGACTCCTTCATCCCCACTCTCATATTGGCGTTCTTCCTGTTTCCTTACCCTCCCTATTTAATTATATGATACTTTTGCTGGATTGAATGTTTATTAGATCATTGTCTACATTATTATGGCAATTTAAATACTGTTCATAACTTCCTCCCCAGAATTAATAATTGTCTTATTATTTTCTTTCCTGTCCTTATCAATTATTTAAACCAAGAGCATATCAATTATCTAAAGTGTTCAGATTCATTAGGGTGTTCATTATTCTCAGAGACCTTTAACTTGGAACCCAGTATGCTCGGTGCACAGAGGTAGACCTGGGCTATCCCATTACCATTACTCTGGAAACCCTATTCTCTCTTCTAAATCAGATCTCTTAGTTCTGGCATCCACTCAGTCTTTTTAAATTTGCTTTCAGGTTAAGTGGCTTAAGATTTTCTGCTGACTTTTTCAGTCATGAAGCATAGAAGATTAAATATTTGATTGGATTTTCTGACTTTTGATAATGTCACTTATTCATTACACTCCATTAATAGTTTGCCTGGGTATATAATTGTAAATTGGAAGTGATTTCTTTCCACAGTATTGACGGCATTGCTATACTCTCTTACACCTTCTGGTGTTGCTACTGAGAAATCTAAAGTAATGCTTACTCTTCAAATTTTATGTATAAACCAGATGTGGTGGCATGTACCCGTAATTGCAACTCTCAGGAGGCTGAGACAGGAAGATCACAAGTTCAAGGCCAGTCTAGGGCAACTGAGTGATACCATGTCTTTGAAAAAAAAAAAACAGCACTGAGGAAGTAGCTCAGTGGTAGAATGCCTCTGGTTCAATCCTTAGTACCATACATAAAATAACTGTTTCTCCCTTAAAGTTTAGGATCTTCTGTTTGCCATCAGTATTCAGACAATTCACACATGTTATTGGTATACTAATTCATCAAGCAAGCACTTAAATGTTTCTTTGAATATGGGAATTCATGAATTTTAATTCTGGGAATGTTTTTTGAATTATTCATTGATTCTTTTCCTCTCATACTTAATTTTTTCATTCTCCTGCTGGAATTTGTAGACTTCCCTGCAACTTTCTTTTCCTTCTAATAACTCTTTCTTTTTACTGTACCATACACAAAATTTCATGAGCTTTAACTTTTAACCTTTCTATTGATATATATAAATATATATATATATATATATATATATTTTTTTTTTTTTTTTTTTTTACTTTCTACTTTGTTTTTACTACCCCAAACTCATTTCTGTCCTCTGAAATTGTCTTTTTCATAATAGTCTGTTCACAAGCCAGATGTGCTGGCACACTCCTGTAATCCCAGCAAATTGTGAGGCTGAGGTAGGAGGATTGAAAGTATGAGTCCAGCCTCAGCAATCTAGAGAGACCCTATCTCAAAATAAAAAAAATAAAAGGATTGGAGATGTAGCTCATGGAAGAGTATCTGTGGGTTCAATCTCCAGTAAAACCCTCCCCTCCCCACAAAAAATTATGGGAGGCCACTGCTTGAACTAAGCTAAGCCCCTGCACTACACACCAGTAGTCCAGACTGAAAAACAGAATTGAGTCACTCATACTTGATTTCCCAATCACCAAACTAAAAGTAAGTTTTATTTGACCTTCCTAGAAATTGGAAGAGAGCAAAGTAGCCAAATTTCTTGATAGACCAATTTCAATCAGCATTATTTGAAAGTTCCTTCTGCTTTAAATCTTACGAAAAAAAGGTAAAGTAACCTGATATTAAGTAATCAATTATTTTTCTATGCTCTCTCCCTGTCTCTGTCCTATAAAAAAGTAACTTTGAAATGAGCAATCTGCTTTTTGTTCTGTTACTGCTTTTCTTCAGCACACTCTCCCCAGCTTTTTCCCTATAAAATTGACCTTTTCTGCTCAACTCATCGGAAAGCTTATTCTAGACTATGCAATGAATGTTGCCTGGTCTAGAATAGCAAGTAAAGACAATTAGGGTTTTTAAACTAAATTTGTCATGTTTTTGTCTTTTGACAATTCTTGAAATGACCTTTTTTCTAATTTGGCTCCTTCCCAGTTGTTTCTTTTGCTTGGTCCCTTCTCTGTGCATGTCGGGAAGTCCTGATGGACCCCTGTGGATGGACAGAGGGACTGAGGAGCTCTCAGTACAGAGGTGGGTCAACTTAGAGCTTGACAAACAGGATCACTTACTTGGGTAATTTGTCTGAACTTTTTATTCTTTTAAAATCTGCTGGAACATTGTACACATTCCTCCCTTAGAGTGTATGTAAATACTTATCCCACTTTTGTTTGAATGTACCTTGTGGGTTCTCTATTCCATCGTCTTTTGAGAATAAACCTTCAGTCTCCTTTTAGAGAAAGGGAGGTCAGTCACCAAAAGACAGGGACTAAAGAAAGCGATTTAGAGATTTAACTGCTTTCACATACTTTGCCTTGTAGCTCTGCCCCTTCACTCTACTTCCAGAGACAGACTCATACTTCTAATTCCCGAGCACTGGAAGATTCCACAGCATAACTGGTGTTGTGTCTCAGTTATTTTCTTTTACTGGCTTGGATTTTACCTTCTCAGATCTGTTATATCAGTTGCTACTCTTGCGTCTGCTTTCTAGCTTCCTAAAATTTATATTTACCTCTACTATTTTGTGGTTATAACTTAATAAAACATTTTTAGCATAGTTTTATTATTTATTTTTTTGTGTGTGGTACTAGGGATTAAACCCAAGAGTACTCTACCACTGAGTTACATCCCCAGTTCTGCTCTTTTATTTTTTTAATTTTATTTTTTTTATTTTTACACAGGGTCTCACTAAGTTGTGGAGACTGACCTCAAACTTGTGCTCCTCCTGCCTCAGCACCCTGAATCTCTGGGATTTCATAAATGTGCCACTACACCTGGTTTATCATAGATTTAACAGATGCTCAGAGGTAAGAAAAATTAAAATCCATGGCCACTAAACCCCCACTGAAATAGTGGCCCTGAATGTTTTAGATGTTTGTTAAACTAATAAAACTTTCCATTTCTGTTATAATATTTCATTTTCTTTCTTGTGGTAAAGTGATTTCTGTCTCTTCTATTCTCTAAAGAAGGTATTGGGTCTTGATAAAAATTTCTTCTATACTTAGCAAATTATATTGCATATCTCACTTAATAACAAATTTGATGAATAAAAATTTTTCTATTATGTAAATAGTCGAAGTTTTCTATCTTCACCTTTGGATATTGGGACATTTAAGTGCCTCCCCTTCTGGCTAACCAGGATGATTTTATCCCCTAAGTGACATTTGGAAATGTCTGGAGACATTTTATTTTGGCCTCAGTTTTGGTTGCCACATGGGAGTGATACTTGCTTGCACTAATTGGATAGATTCCAGGTGTGCTGCTGAATACCCACAAAGTGCACAAGACTGCTCTACAGTTGAGAATTATCTGGTCCCAAACATCAATAGTGCTAAGGCTGAGAAATCTTGCTCTAAACTGTGCATTCTCAACATGGACAATAGTACCCCCCCAAGGTAGCAAAAATTGATTCTGGAGGCGGGAGGGCAGGTGTTGTCTTGGCTATTTCAAATTGAGCAACTCTAATCTAAAATCTGAAATCCAAAATTATCCAAAATTAAAAAAATTTTGAGTGTTGACATGATGACACAAGTGGAATATTCCACACCATGAAATTCTGTTTTGTGCACAACATT
This sequence comes from Sciurus carolinensis, assembly GCF_902686445.1. Classification (NCBI taxonomy): domain Eukaryota; kingdom Metazoa; phylum Chordata; class Mammalia; order Rodentia; family Sciuridae; genus Sciurus; species Sciurus carolinensis. The sequence continues at coordinate 42,835,649 of NC_062219.1, read as the reverse complement.
TTTAAAAATATTGTATAAAATTACCAGGGCTGGAGATGTAGCTCACTGGTGGAGTGCTTGCCTAGCATGTGTGAGACCATAGGTTTGATTCCCAGAACTCCCCCAAAATAAAGACATCAACAAAATAATGATAATAAAATAAAATTGCCTTCAGGCTATAGGTATGAGGTGTAAAAGAAATCTAAATGAATTTTGTATTCAGACTTGGTATCTGATCATGTAGATGCTAATATTTCAAAATCCGAAACATGTCGGGCCTGAAGCATTTTGGATAAGGGATGATCAATCTGTATAATGATTTGAGGTCTTTCAGGGCCACAGTACAAAAACATACATTGTTTCATTCAGCTGCCAGGTACAGTGGCACATGACTCTAATCTCAGTGACTCAAGAGACTAGGTCAGGAGGATTGAATGTTCAAAGCTGGCAGGGGCAACTTGGTGAGCCCCCATTTCAAAACAAATTAAAAAGTGCTGTGGATGTAGCTCAGTATGTAGAGTGCTCCTGGGTTCCATCCCTAGTACTGTAAAAACAGAAACAAAAACAAAGCAAAAAAAAAAAAAAAGAAAAGAAGAAAGGAAGGAAGGAAGAAAGGAAGAAAGAAAAACTTATGGCAGGGACAATTGGAATAAAAAAATGAGTGAAAATGTTTCTTAGGGGGTAAATAGTAAAAATTAGGTCAAAACACTTCCAAACTGAAGAAGGTCTTGTTATTACTTGTCAATTCTGGGGAAACTACATTTGTGATCCAGAATCAGGAGGGAGGGAGAAGGTAGAAGAGTGATACGATACAGATGTAGAACCCGTGGAAGGGCGTTTCTAGGTGACCATGGAGAGAGAGCTACTGGAGAAAATATAAAAGGGTGAGTGGAATGGAACAGAGAATAACATGAATTACTCTATACCACATGCCCCTTTCATGGTATTTGGAAAATTAGAATAAAAACAGGGAATTATTTTGTTGATATTTTTGGATCCCAGCCCATGCTTTTCGATTATTACATGGTTCTCCTACAGAACTGCATGTGTCATGGAGGTAGTGATGTTAAAGAATAGTAGTTGCTGTTTCTTTTGTCTGTTAAAGAAATGCTTTATTAACACAAACATACACAAACTATAAAACACTGAGAAATCTGCATAGTAACAAACAGGTGGCAATTCCACTTCTAGGGTTGACAGAATGCTTGAAGGGGACTGCGATAGATTAGATGCCCATGGTGGAGATGGCATCTGCATAGGGAAGGGAAGGCCCTGCTGCAACAGTTTTTCAAGTCCTCTCTCCTCGTCAAGGATCATGAAAGGCACTCCACTCAAGGGGAGGTGTGCAAACTGGTGCTTTGCAGGCAGGTCAAAACTCTCAAAATCTAAGGAATTGAAGGGAAAGACGTTTTCCCCTTCTGGATAGGGGTCATCCAAGGCAGGAACAAAGCTTTCTGCTTTGTCTTCATGGTCATCTTTTGACAGAGAAGGTAGGTTGTTTTGTTTGAGGGGTCCATTAGCCAGTACTTGCTTTCCTGTAACTCTGTCGACAGATCCCAAAGCCTTTCTGGCAGTTTTAGGCAAGGTTGGTGGAACATCAAACATTTGCCAACATGCAGTTTGCGGATGGTTCTCCCTGAGGCTTCAACTGCAGGCCCACAACCCTCATCTCATCCTTAGGAGCCACAGGGGTACCTAGGTCTCTGTTTTCCTTATCAGCAAAGATTAGAGTAGCCCTTCTGAATTACTCCAAAACTGCACCAATAGCTATTGTTTCTTAAAGATAAATTTTAAAATAATTCTGTCAAATAGTAAGTATGACCCCTTAATCTTTCAACAAATATGTTCTTTCATAAACCACAGCGATTTCATAGTGTCCAGCCCAGGTTCCTCCTGAGTGGCACAGCCAAGTGAACTTGGAATAAATCTGGCTCTACCACTTATTAACTATGTGGACTTGGAGATGGCACTTGCTATCACTGAGTTTGAATTTATTCATTTGAACAGGGGGATAAGAATCCCATCTTCCTGAATTGTTAAAAGGATTTGCTGGGCAAGGTGGTACATGCCTATAATCCCAGCTACTCGGGAAGCTGAGGAATCACAATTCCAAGTTTGAGGATAGCCTCAGCAACTTAATGAGAATCTGCCTCAAAGTAAAAAATAAAAAGAACTGGGGATGTAGCTCAGTGGCAAAGCACCCTGGGTTCAATCCCTAGTACCCCCACACCCCCCCCAAAAAAAAAGAAAAAGAAAAAAAAATAGAGATGATATGTATGAGATGCCTTACTTAAAAAAAATGAGAACCATAGTAATATCATTTTATGGGCTGAACAAGGTGGCTCACTCCTGGAATCCTGGAGACCCTGTCTTCAATTCCTACTACCTCCCTAAAAATGTTATTTTATGTAAATTGTGCCATTGTTATATCACTTTGAATACTTTAACATTACAAATAATAATATTATCACATATAAAGCTTCCTTTGAGTCTCTGTTTTGAAAAACTGCTTCAGTTTTTAAACTCTACCCTTACTTATTAATTTAGTATTCACATTAATCATTTTTATATACTCTCAAAATTCTACTTTAACGGTTTTCAATATAGAACAGAGTCTGTGTCTTTTATTTCTGTGTAACTTTCTTTATAGCATCCAAATTCCAGGACCATGGTAGATGTACAGGGGTCCAGAGGGGTTTTTATATTACACATTAGTTTTAATTAGTTTAGGACTGTTATCTGGGATAAAAATAATTCCCTGAAGGAGACTGAATTCTTTTTCAAGAATATCAGAAATCAGCTGGGTGTGGTGGTGCATACCTGTAATTCCAGCAATTTGGGAGGCTGAGGCAGGAGGATCCCAAATTCAAAGCCAGCCTCAGCAATTTAGCAAGGCCCTGAGCAACTTACTGAGACCTGTCTCAAAAAAATAGAGCCAAGGATGTGACTCAGTGGTCAAGTGTCCTTGGGTTCAATCCTCAGCACCAAAAGAGAGAGAGAGAGAGAGGAGAGAGAGAGAGAGGAGAGAGAGAGAGGAGAGAGAGAGAGAGAGAGAAATCAAGATTTGTTTAAAAGGCAAAACATTGAAAACACAGATTAAATTGTTATAGTATGATTTAATGTAATATAGGAACCTCATCTGGACCCAATATATCAAGGCACTACAGACAATTGTGTTCAGCTTGCTTTGTTCAATATGCTGATGCAAGTTATATTAGAATTCAATATAGTCTATGGGAGAGTCTTTACTTTTGAAAGGTGTATGTACCTGAAATCTGCGGCATAGCAGGAAGGTAATAGAGTGTCTTCATCAATCTGGGATTGCAATAAGGAAGTGGTTAAGTTTATTGATTCAGGTGATGAATATACAAATAATAATACGGCACTTGCATGGCTCAGTTCGACCTTTCTCCAATTATCTGTGCACTGATTCTGGTTCATTTCCACAAAAGAATTTACTTTTGCCAGTTATGGCAGCACATGTCTATTATCCCAGCCACTCTGGAGGCCAAGGCAGGAGGATAGCAAGTTCATGGTCAACCTGAGCAACTCAGTGAGACCATGTCTCAAAATAAAATTTTAAAAGAGCTAATGTTAGCTCAGTGTAGAGCCTTGCCTAGCATGTACAGGCCCTGGTTCAGCGGTGAGGGGTGGGGGGAATTTGTTTACTTATTTTGGTGCTGCACTGAAGAAGCTCAATGCATTTATATTGTGAAGGACACTTGTGTTAGTTTCAGTTCCACCAGAAGGACAGAGATAACTAAAATCCAACAATCATTGTGTATGCTGCGCAATTGTTTCCAAAGGCTGATCTCAAATCCTTGAAGCTGTGATGCAGCTAGACATGACCTTGATAACTCGAGGTCTTATTTGATCACAGCAAAGCCCAAGGATATTTCAGTTCATGTCCCTTGAGAAGTTGTTGTTACAAAACATTCACCCACATTCCAAATATCCGTGTCAAAAGCCTAACAGAGTTGTCAGATGATTAGTAAGACTTATGCATTGGAATAGCGAAAACCACACACAACAGAAGCTCTAGCTGATCTCTGTTAAATTACTTACTCAGTTCCTGAGATGAGTCAGAACACCTTATAATCATGTGGGAGAATTCTTGTTTAGTGAATCGTTGCATCTCACTATATGTTCAGCCTTTTTAGTTTCATTTGTGCCATCGTTATGTTACTTTGAATCCTTTATTTTTTTTAAACAGTTCTGCTGAGATATTTTAATGTAGTCATTTGAAATTATTGAGTGCCCATTGTATGTAGAAGTTGTGTTTGAGTTGTGGATCATAAAAGTTATAGAAATCATAAAAGTTATAGAAATCTTGATCCCTAGACTGAACAGAAAAGAGAGGGCCCTACTATTTGTGAAGGCTCTTCTCTCCACCAACATTGGTTATTTACGTGTTATCTCAAATAATTTGTACAGTAAGCCCCCCAAACCAGATATTACTCCCCCTGTTTACAAATGGGAAAGCTGAATATCACAAATGTTAGTCAACCAACATCACACAGCTGAGTAGAGGCTAAATCAAGATTCAAACTCATGTCAAAACCTTGCCTTTTCCATTAAAAACAAGGAAAACTACATTTAGACATTTTATAAGATTATAGCTTTCACAGAGCAAAAGATAAATATAGATAACATGAGTTAGCCTGAGTTAGCACTGGTCCAGGGAGACTCTTTGGAGAAGGCATTACAAGCACCTTACTTAAATATTATTTCCCTCCTCTGCCCAGCTACATTACTATTCTGTTACTTGGGTCTTCTTCCTGGTAGAATCTTTGTGCTAATTTACTAATAAAGCTCAAGGATGGCCATTTTTCTGAAATTATAAATGTGAAAAAGCGGTTTCTATTTCTGGAAGTCCCTAAGTATCCACGTTTTCCAATTTCCATTACAACTTTACAAAAAAAAAAAAAAAACAGAAAATCATTATCATTAATAATAAATAGATTATGCACTTTTAAGGGGAAATGGGTTATCACTGAACTAACTCACACCTATCTTAGTGATACCCAGGTACAGTTCATTTCTCTCTTCCTAAGACACATCAACAACTTTGATGGGTTTATATACTTGGTTACTATTATGTGGATTTCTCAAAAATGTTAGCAAACCAAATTTGAAGTGATAATTCTTTTTTTTCTAAATTTTTTTTTTTTAATTTTTACAGGCTACATTTTGATTCATTGTACATAAATGGGGTACAACTTTTTGTTTCTATGGCTGTGCACAATGTAGATTCATACCATTCATGTAATCATACATGTACATAGGGTAATGATGTCTGTCTCATTCTACCATCTTTCATACTCCTGCTCCCTCCTCCCTCTCATTTCCCTCTATGTAATCTAAAGTTCCTCCATTCTTCTCTCACCCTTCACCCCCACACTCCCATTATATATCATCATCCACTTATCAGGGAAAACATTTGGCCTTTTGGTTTTGGGGGATTGGCTTATTTTACTTAACATGATATTCTCCAATTCCATCCATTTATCTGCAAATGCCATAATATTATTCTTCTTTATGGCTGAATAGTATTCAGCCATATATATACCACAGTTCCTTTATCCATTCATCTGTTGAAGGGCATCTAGGTTGGTTCCACAATCTAGCTATTGTGAATTGAGTGGCTATAAACGTTGATGTGGCTGCTTAATTGTAGTATGTTACTTTTAAGACCTTTGGGTATAGGCCAAGGAGTGGGATACCTGGGTCAAATGGTGGGTCCATTTCAAGTGTTCTAAGGAATCTCCACACTGCTTTCCAGAATGACTACACCAATTTGCATCTCCTTCAGCAGTGTACAAGTGTGCCTTTTCCCCTGCATCCATGCCAAAATCTATATTGTTTGTGTTCTTGATAATAGCCATTCTAATATTACAAATGTTCCCACAGACATATGCTAGTTCTTTCATTCCTTTATATCTTTGCTCAGAAGTTATTTCCTCAGCAAAAGCTCGTCTTACCCCTTAATCCAAAATTACAGACTTTTCTAGCACTACATATTCTTTTATTGCCATTTTGTTCTTCACTGGGTAGCATACCCCTCCCTGTGTTTATTTCGTATTGTTTATCACTGGTGTCCTCTGCTAAAATGGGGTTCCCATGAGGACCAAGTTTTCTGTTTCGTTATTGCATTCGCAGTGCCCAGGAGAGTGCCTAGCATGTTGAAGACACTCTGTACCTACTTACTGAATGAATACATGTGTGCTTGATTGATCTTAAAGGAATGGATGAACAATAGGCTTAGTATCACTATTCACTAAAAGCAAGAAAGAGGCAAGTGTCCAAAGCACGAATTGGTACCATATGGGACAGGTACCAATTCATTTATACTGAGCTCCTATGGTGCTAGAAAATCATCAGGACTTTTGTGGCTGTAACACAAAGCGATATCATGTATTTTCATGACCACTGTGGCTGCAACGTCATGTACTTGCCACTGTGGAATTGCCTACAAAACAGAAGGGTGTTTAATCTGTTGGAGGGAGCACACTAAATGTCATCATAGATCGTGCTTTGGACACTTGCCTCTTTCTTGCTTTTAGTGAATAGTGATACTAAGCCTATTGTTCATCCATTCCTTTAAGATCAATCAAGCACACATGTATTCATTCAGTAAGTAGGTACAGAGTGTCTTCAACATGCTAGGCACTCTCCTGGGCACTGCGAATGCAATAATGAAACAGAAAACTTGGTCCTCATGGGAACCCCATTTTAGCAGAGGACACCAGTGATAAACAATACGAAATAAACACAGGGAGGGGTATGCTACCCAGTGAAGAACAAAATGACAATAAAAGAATATGTAGTGCTAGAAAAGTCTGTAATTTTGGATTAAGGGGTAAGACGAGCTTTTGCTGAGGAAATAACTTCTGAGCAAAGATATTAAGGAATGAAAGAACTAGCATGTGTTTGTGGGAAAGGAATCCTAAGCAGAGGTCACTCAAGTACAAAGGTTCTGAGGGGGGCACATACTTTGCAATTTTGAGAAAAATGAAGAAGGTAGAGTTGTTGTAGTGCAGTGAGCACAAGGTAGAGTAAGAGGAGATGAGGTCAGATAGATAAGAGAAACAGATCTGGAGGTCCCTTCAGGCCATAGAAAGGTCTGGTTTTGATTATATCTATTATATTCAAATTGTTCTTTTTCTTTTTACCATTTCTCTAATAGCAGAATCATCCTGGTATCCTCAAGAAGAATTTGTGGTAATTTTAAAAAATTTTAAACAAATTTAACTTAATTTTTAGAGAATGCGTATTGTTATAGTAAGAATGAAAGATGGAAACAGTTTTGTTTATTTTATTTTGAGGCAGAGAAGGTGTTCTGAGACAGTAATAAAGCAGGAATGCAGAGAAAAAGGAAATTAATATTCAAGGTTTTTGTTTTGTTTTACTTTCAAACAAACTCCTGAGTAACAATAGGAAAGACCCTGGGCTAGGAGTGTAGCTCAGCAGTCAAGCTCAGGCCTCAGGCGTGCTAGAGGCCCTGGGTTCCATCCACAGCACTGGAAAAAGAAAGACAGACCTGGAAAGGGAGTAAAGAACCAAGCACCATATAGGCTATTACCAAGACTCTAAAGAAAATAAGTAAGAAACTGAAGATTGCTCTCTGTACCCCAACTCTGGACTCAGGGAGATCAGGGTGGTTGGGTCTGCCCTCATAGGAGTGTGCGTTGGGAGAGGCATAGGAGAGGCCTGTGCTTGTGCAGAGCTGGTGTGTGCAGTAGACTCAGCATGTTGAGTACCCTTGGAGGACACAGACAGGGACACACGCAAGCCAGTGTCTATGCAACCATTGGCCGTGGGCCCTCCATCCAATCTGCCTACTCCCTGGGTGATTATCCAGGGACAGACATTTATGTGCATTCTAAAACTTTGCAGAGCAACCCCCTTCCCCTTTCACAATGTGAAGACCCGAAAAATGGTCCTGTTCACAGCCTGTACTGGGTCATAATCCTGTAAAAAGGAGATGGAGTTGAATTGGGTGTCAGTTTGGACCTCAGAGAGGGAGACCAAGTGGGACCAACAGTGTGGTTATAACTCATTAGATGGAGGGTCAGCTTCTGGTGGTCAGAGGTTCACTCTATCTTAAAAATACTTATGAATGTGAATGTGACCTGTTCATTAATAAGAAGAATCATCCATGGGGCTTCAAAAGAAATAAGGATTATTATGATAGGAGTGTAAGAAGAAGAAAGCAGTATTATTTTATTTAATTAGTCAGTTTAGTTTTTGTGGTGCTAGGGATAGAACCCAGGGCTTCATGCTTGCTAGGCAAATGCTTTACCACTGAGCTACCCTCCCTTAAACAGTATTCTTTAGGGGTGGGCACATTTCAAATTAGTAATACAGAAGAAATGCACAGAGAAAGAAATGATAATTTTGTTGGTCACTAAAATTAGTAATTCAATTTTTCATTTAAAATACAGATAACTCATCTTTTGTCTATGCTATATGGCAGGTTTGTCTGGACAGGATGTTTATTTAGATATGTAGGTAGAAAAGTATAATAACTTTAAAAGATTTTATTGGGAAAATTTAGGAGTTCAGAATTTCATTAGGTGAAGAAATAGCTGATTTGTAAAATTTTATTTACTCCTGTATTTATTAAGTAATATGCATAATACCTATCATGTGCCAGGGACTTTTCTAGGTTCAAGAAGCACAATGGTGAACAATGCAAAGTCATTGCCCTCATACATTTCGATCAATTATTACATAAATACTTCAATGATATAATAACAGACTGAACTGAGTTCTAGAAGTTTTGGGTTTACTAATGAACCTGGATTGTATAAACTATAGTATTTATATGAAAAAAGGTCTAATTAATTTGTAGATTTACACATTAATCAAGGGGTCAGCCCAAGAGACAGCCAGTGAGCCAAATCTGTCTTGCCACCAGTTTCTGTAAAAGTTTTTATTGGAATACAGACACATGTTTATATGTTTATAGGTTATCCACAGTCATTTTTGAGCTACAGCAGTGGAATTGAGTAGTTGAAACAAATATTCTCTGAATTGCAAAGCCTACCATATTTACTATGTGAACCTTTACAAAACATGTTTGCTGACCTGTGATTTAATTCAAATGTAATTTGAGGCAAAGAAGTTTAAAAGTCTCTGGATTAGTCCAGGCCTGATTGAGCATGGTGGCAAACTCCTGTAAGCCCAGATATCTGGGAGGCTGAGGCAGGTGGATCGCAAGTTTGAGGTCAGCTTGGGAAACTTAGGAAGAGCTATTTCAAAATGAAAAAATAAATTAGAATGGCGATTATCAAGAATACAAGCAACAACAGGTGTTGGCGAGGATGTGGGGAGAAAGGTACACTCATACATTGCTGGTGGGGCTGCAAATTAGTGCAGCCACTCTGGAAAGCAGTGTAGAGACTCCTTAGAAAACTTGGAATGGAACCACCATTTGACCCAGCTATCCCACTCCTTGGCCTATACCCAAAGGACTTAAAATCAGCATATTACAGAGATACAGCCACATCAATGTTCATAGCTGCTCAGTTCACAATAGCCAGATTGTGGAACCAGCCTAGATGTCCTTCAATTGATGAATGGATAAAGAAAATGTGGTATATATATACACAATGGAATATTACTCAGCCATAAAGAATGATAAAATTATGGCATTTGCAGGCAAATGGATAAAATTGGAGAATATCATGCTAAGTGAGATAAGCCAATCTCAAAAAACTAAAGGACGAATGATATCGCTAATAAGTGAATGATGACACATAATGGGGGGTGGGAGGGGTTAGTGTTAGGGTTAGAGTTAGGGTTAGGGAGGGGGGCAAGAATGGAGGAAGGAAGGACTGTATAGAGGGAAAAGAGGGGTGGGAGGGGTGGGGGAGAAGGGAAAAAATAACAGAATGAATCAAACAACATTACCCTATGTAAACGTATGATTACACAAATGCTATGCCTTTACGCCATGTACAAACAGAGAAAGAACATGTATCCCATTTGTTTACAATAAAAAAAAAAAAAGAAAAAAGAAAAAAAAGGTCTGCAAATGTAGTTTGCTTGTAAAGCAACCTACAGTTCAATCCCCAGTAAGACAAATAAAAACCAAACCAAACAACCCAAGTATCTGGCTGTCCAAGCAGTATCTTTTCTAAAGCTAAGATAATGTAGGAGGTGAAATTATATTTGTTTTCATTAGAAGTTCAAAAGGCACATAAATGTATGTGATGACAAGTGTATTTGAGGCTTCAAGTTGCTTAAACTCTAAATAAATGAGATAGCAGAACAATTATTGTGTCAGTAATGCATTTAAAAGCACATCGTATTTCTTGTTCTTCAATTATTGGCGCTCACCTATACCTCTAGAGGAATCCTGCTGGTCTCCCAGGTGCTGCGGTTGCTCCACCTTAAGGCATCTTTTCTAGGAACTCTGGCTGCTCCCTGTGGAATGTTATGCTGACCACATTGTTCACACTTAACTTCTTTTCATCCTATTTACCAGATGTTCCTTTCCCCCACATTCCTATAGTACACTGTACATACCGTTAAATTAAAAAAATGACTCATGACACTTGTTGGTTATGGTTTGGATGTGAGGATGTGAGGTGTCTCCCAAAAGCTCACAGGTGAGACAATGCAAGAAGGTTTGGAGGAGGAACGATTGTGTTATAGCCTTAATCTAACTAGTGAATTAATCCCTGATGGGATTAACTGAGTGGTAACTAGAGGCAGGTGGGGTGTGGCTGGAGGAAGTGGTTCATTGAGGGCATGGCTACAGAGTATATATTTTGTATCTGGAGAGTGGAATCTTTCTCTCTGCTTCCTGCTCTTCATGTGAGCTGCTTCCCCCTGCCACACACTTCCGCCATGATGTTCTGCCTCACCTTGAGCTGGGAGCAATGGAGCCAGCCTTCTATGGACTAAGACCTCTGAAACCCCCCAAATAAACCTTTCCTCCCCTACATTTGTTCTGTTTGGATCTTTTAGTCTCAGCAGTGAAAAAGCTGACTAAAACACTTGTCAAAGATGGTAAGCAGACTTTATTCAAAGGAGGACATGGTAATGAGGTATAGGGGCCCCTGCACAAGGTAGCAGAGAGAGATTGAACTCAACTCTGACTCCAAAAAGAACAAGCAGGGTAAGAATCACTGGGGGGAAATTATTAAAGGGAAACCTTGAGGATAAGTGGTTTGTGTCTACACTGACTTGATAGGGTCACTGATGATAAGGGCAGTTCAGGTGATGAGCTATTGAGGATATTCAGGTACCAAGGGCGGGGAGTTTTCACTAAACTGATTTTCACTAATCAGCCTCCGAGTAGCTGTGATTACAGGCCTGTGTCACCACACCCAGTGACTTCACAGAACTCTGGCTTCCACAAGGAAGGAAAAGGAAGCCCAAGACCAGTCATGTCAGAAAGAACTCAGAAGCCAGAATAAAGATTGGGTGAGAGAGTCTTTGTCAGTACCAATTTATATTTTATTATATTATATTATATTATATTACATTATATTAATCATTTTATATCATGTCATATTTAAGAAAAAGGAAGAAAAGCTATTAGTGTTTCTATATTCTTGTGCCCTTTTACTGTTTTTATTCACATACAAAAGTTTCCTTTGAAAATTTCTTGAACTTGTGACCTCTCTTTTGCTTTGGTTTTATTGTCATTCTTCCTTTCATTTCATTATGATATGCTCCCTCATGATCACAGCAGTTCCTTTTAATTCCCGTATATTAGTTATAGCACCCATCATTTTGGTGATACCACACAAAGGCTCTGGGTATGTGATTAGGGAATAGCGGGTGGGAGGGAGTTCTAAGATTACAAAGCCTTGTTTTATAATCTGCCTGACTCTGCAAACTTTCAGTCCACGCTGGAAGTCATTTAATTCCTATCTGTAAATTCAACTCGACCTCTCAGACCAATCTATTCCTTAAGTGATAGGAATTTAGAAGAACTGGACCACCGATGTTACATCAAGTTAACCTAGCTTCATGTTCTCCGACTTTGCCTAACAGAGAAAATGTTATTCTCGTGACTGAATTAGTGCTAAGAATGGGTTTCCCTTATTCTCGAGTAAGTGGTGTGGAGCTCTGTGTGTGTGCTGTTGTCTCTCAGTTCCCCTGCAATCGGGGGCACAGGGAACGTCTTGGTGGTTCAGGCTTTGTCCCTTCACCCGCTTGGTAGCTGAGACTATTCTCCTTGAGGCAAAACCCCCTGACCTAACTGACCCTGCTTTTAAGAAGAAGCAACTTAATCGATTTTTATGCATGTAAGAGTTTGTCAGGATCAATCCAACTATTATACATAACCATAAATCTCTAATAAATAAAAAAGAAGAAGCAACTTAATTAAATGGGAAATAATCTTTAAACATCAATAATTTTTTTTTTTTTTTCTGATGGAATAGGTTGACCCAGGGCCTCCCACATGGTAAGCAAGTGTTCCACCCCCAGCTTTATTTTATATTGAGGCAGGATCTTGCTGAGTTGCCCAGAGTGACCTTGAATTTAAGATCCTGTCTCAGCTTCCACAGTATTTGGGATTACAGGTGTGTGCCACCATGTCTGCTAGTAATCTTTGTCTTCTCTGGATTCTATCATTATTTACAATCTATAAAACCTTAAATAAGTATCTCCAGTTCAAATCTCAATCCTGACCTCTAGGCCTATAAACCTAATGGAATGACTTACACTTCCATTTTGCTGGCTTTTAAAGCACCTCAAATTCAATCTGTTCAAACCCAAATTTATCATTTTTCACCCCAATTACCACCAAAATTGTACTCCTTGCCCTCTGTTTTCTATTTCATTACACACTGACTTGTTCAAGTTGCCAAAATGGGGATTTTTCTTGACTATAGTTGGTCCTTCAGATCCATTGTTTTGCATTCAAGAATTTAACCAACTGTGGATTAAATATATCTGGGGAAAATTTCCTGGTCATTATTACCTAAGCAGTACAGTATAAACCATTTATATAACATTTGCATTTCATTAGCTATTACAAGTAATCTGGAGATGAGTTAAAGTATACAGGAGGGTATGCATAGGTTTACAGAAATGCTATGCCATTTTTTATAAGTCTTGAGCATCCTAGAGTTTGGTAACTAGGGAGTCCTGGAACCAGCTCCTAAGGCATATTTAGGGACAACTGTACTTACACTTATCTCCACACTCCAGCAGGTCAACTTGAAGCTGTGTGGGGAGCCTACCTTGATCACTCAGGTTTTGTCCTTTTACCCAATGTGGTAACAGTGACCACAGACTTTTGAGCAAGACTTCTGTGACCTGACATTGGTTTCAAGGAGAAACAACTTGGTTAAATTGAAGTGAGTCTTTAAAAGCAACAAAACTGTTATTCCCCTGTTAGGATAAATCCGTGATTCAAGAGAATGGCTTTAGAATGAATCTTAAGCCAGAAGTTACCTCCTCACAACTGAGTTTGGAGAAAGTCATGAAACTGCATTTTTTTCTGAGCCTTGGAGCACTGCTTCAGAAATGTAAATCCAGTTTTAAATTTCTCAGTACAATAGAAGAGGCAAAATTGACAGGATTTCTTTCTCTGCCACTGTTGCCACCTGATTTCCTGGCCCTTCTCAATTCCAGACCAGAGCTCTGTGTATGTCTCACTCTCTTTTTACTTTTCATTTTGATTTCCAATTTCCAATTTAAGTATGTATTTTCTTCTACCAATTTGTGAGTTTCTTGGTTAGAAACTGTGTTTTATTCATTTTTATATTTCCAGATAGTTACTTATTTCCCTGCTTGGATTTCAGAAGGAAGTGAATGGACAAGTAAATGACTCTCCTAAAATTCAGTGGTCCGCCTGCTCTGGACTCTTTCTATGCCTGCCATTTAGAAAATCTAAGACTGCCTGACCATCCCATCTCCAGGCCCCACGTATATTTAGTCTAAATTATACAGATGTCTGGTAAAATTGGGATTGACAATGAGGTAGATTCTCAGCTCCATTTTGCTATCATGTATATTCTTTTTTTTCAAACTCTCATACTAGATGCCCATGACCTATGTTTTTGTGTACGTGAAGCCATGAGACACGTATCTTCTGGTAATGTCAGTTTGGGTCAATTCTTAGTTCTTTGAGACATAATATTTATATTAAAGCAGGGATATATTATATAGTCAAAGGCAAAATTTGAAAGAATTTACAAAATATAGGATTTCAAGGCATGAAACTTCAAAGCAATTTCACGGTGGGATAAAACAGTCTGCTAAATACTCATATCCTTTCATTCTTCTGCTTTGGGATACTGACCTTTAGATATAAAGTCTGAGGCATGGTAAACATGTGGTGTGTGTGTGTGTGTGTGTGTGTGTGTGAGTGGTGTGTGTTGGAGAATTTTTTCATGAAAATTCTATAAAAGGGATTTTTGAGTTTCAATGCTAAAAAAAACACATTAAGAAAATCATGAATCCACTTCAGAATTTAGTACCCCAGAACTAGTACTAAACATCTCAGTTTACTTCTGAATCCCTGGCTTTCCTAATTTCAAGACATATGTTTTAATAAAGAAATATAAAATTGCTTAAATTGTCCTTCCCAGCAGCCACAATGGAGCCAAATTCTCATTGCCTTCTTTGCCTATAAAGGAATGTGGGAGTCATCTCTGGGGCACAGAGCTAGAATCTCTCCTGATGTGTCTAGATTCAAGACAATAGATTTTAAATTGTATTGTATTAGCAAACAAGTAAAACCCACAGAGCATCACAAAATTAGTGGCAGTAATTCAGTTTAAGGAATTTCCATGAGGGTTTAAAAATCCCTTTAGAGAAATTAATTACAAGGCATGCTTCTGTGTTTTCTGTCATGGTTAGCCACAACAAAGTTTGCATGTGTCTCATAATTTTATCAAAGGGAACAGATGGAGACCTGAATTTAAGGGCTTTGCTTTTTTAAGGCGACCCCAGTATGAAAATGATTTAGATACCCATATATTAAAAATAATCATTTTCTTCCATGTGAAACTAACCATGAATTTAACTGCCCTTTCAATTTGGGACAGAGTATTTTAAATTTATGCAGTCTTTTTTTTTTTTTTTTTTTTTTTTTAAGGAAGAGCTCTTTGACAGACCATTAGAGTACAGAGAACAATGAGTACCTAGAAATTCTTCCTTCTACTTAGTCTTCGGTTACTGCATTCATTAAATAAGGAACCATGTACATTCTCAAAGTCCTACCTTAAATAGGTTGTGCTACTATTAAGATAAAGTCTGGACTGAGGCTTCCCAAATGTAGATTAGGAAAACAAGGGACAGCTTTTGCTTCTAGATTGTTCAGCAAAGTTTGTGTTGTATATTGTACACAAATTTATCCAACGAGAACATATTTGATATGAGAAAAAATTAAGGTCAATTTCTGCACTTTTTAGTAGTTTCTCTTTTAAAAGAATTTTATTCATGGAATGGAAATGATAGAAGAGAAAATGAAAGACAAATATGGTTCCTAAATCCTTCAATAAAACAGAGCGAAAGTGTTAGAAAAAATCTTTCAGTTCGTTGCTGGCTAACACAAGTTAGTGATTTACTTGAAGGAGGCCCTGTGTTCCTATTTTGTTGTGTCTAGACAGCCAAATTCTTTACTGCAATTCAAAGAATGTGCAGTCAGTGTTGACGCCGTAGTAAAGGGGGAAAAAGAAATGTAATAAATTTTCAAATTTTCCTTTTTAAACTCATTGAAAAAATGAGGCTAAGAATAATTTTTAGAAAAGGTACACACACTTCTTTGACAATATGACCAGAGTGTTTTAAAATACAGAAAAGAAAACCAAAACTCTGATTTTATTTGTACATAATTTTAAAATGAATGCGTGCACAGAAAATATTTTTATGATTGAATAATGACATTAAAGCAGTAACTCTTCAACACTGGCAATGGACTCAGAGGTTGATATGAATTTTGTGGATTAAACAAAAGAAAATTTGTAAAAAAAAAATCAGCGAATTATATATAGTAAGGAGTTAGTCATATATTTGGGAGAAAAGGTTTGAAATTGCATGCACACAACAGATGATGTTAAAAATCTAGTTTACTTAAAAAGAAAACTGTTTGTAAAAAAGTTATTTTGAAATATTATAATGGCAAGAAGTAGATTTTTCTGCAGTGATCCAGTGGGTTTATTATTCATCACTTACATCAAATAGAACAATGCAATAGGAATGGCCTGAACCAATAAAACCTTAGTTCAAGTTCTGAGAAAGCAGTCTGTTAAAGTATTTCCTATGTACACAAGTCTTTCCTATAAGTCGGCTTTTTTTTTTTTTTTTTGTATTTGTTACATGTGACTTTTCTTTCGGTATGGAAGATTGAACCCAGGGTGGTTAATCACTGAGCCACATCCCCAGCTCTTTTTATGTATTTATTTTTATTTTGAGACAGGGTTTTGTTAAGTTACTGAGGCTGGCTTTGAACTTGCAATCCTCCTGTCTCAGCGTTCCGAGCTGATGTGATTACAAGTATGCACCACCAAGTCAGGTATTAGAACGCTTCCTTAAAAAAAAAATGTTAAAGCCATGTGAGTAAAAGGACAGGAACCAGGCACAGTGGTGCATGCCTGTCATCCCAGTGACTCTGGAGGCTGAGGCAGAAGGATGACAAGTTTGAGAACAACCTCAGCAATTTAGCCAAATCTTCAGCAACTTAGTGAGACCCTGTCTCAAATAAAAAATGAAAAGGACTGGGGATGTAGCTCAGTGGTAAAGCACCCCTAAGTTCAATCCCCAATACCCCAATACCAAAAAAAAAGGTAGAGGATCAGATAAAGAATTCCTGTGTCCTCATCACCCCAACCTCCACCATTATCCTGGACATTTTTCTATTTTCTCAGTAAATATTTCAATATGTATCTCCAAAATATAAAGATTCTCCAAAAAATAGCCATCGTCACACTGAAAATTTTGGAAATAGTTCAAATGGAAATACTTAAAGTATATTTAAATACTTAAAGTAAATATACTTCAGATATTTCATTTGGCATGGAGGAAGTATGCCTATAACTTAGAGAAAAACATGAGGCTGAAATAAGCCAGTCCTCTCAGTTCTTTCCAGAAGCTCAGTTCAGTTGCACAGAGACACAAACCAGGTCACTCCAGTAAAACAGTGGTTTCTTTTTTGTTCTTTTATAAGCCTCCAGGTATATGAATGCAGATGTGCAAGAGTTAAGAAGATAGAGTTTGTATATAAATTGGCTTCCCTGAGATTGGCATTTTGATCATTCATACTTTTTTGGAGAGGTGCATGGTGGTACACACCCCTGGGAAGTGACTCTTAGAAGATGGTAGTGAATGTAAAAGGAAGTCATCTTTGTCAGCAAGCTCTAATAAAGCTTTACACATTCCAAAATACATTACAAATTCAAAATTATTGTTTTAGGAATATCAAATAAATTTATATAGCTAGAGTCCTTGTAGACCTATTTGACGAATGAAAATCTTGGAATACCTAGAGAAGAAATCTTTGAGGTTGTACCATTCAGGTGGGAATGCTATATGATGCCAATTGGAAGATAGCATCATGTGGTACCAGTGTTACTCACTTAAGGGTACTATGACAATATTAATGGTTAATTTTATGTGTCAACTTGGTTAGGTTATGATACTGAGATATTTGATCAAACATCAGTCTACATGTTGTGCAAAGATATTTTTTAGATGTAATTAACATTAAACTCTCTTTTTTCTTTCTTCTTTTTTGCGGGGGGCGGGTGCTAATGGGGATTGAACCCTGGGAGTCTACCACTGAATTAGGTTCCCAGTCCTTTTTATTTTTTATGTTGAAACAGGGTCTTGCTAAGTTGCTTAGGGCCTCACTAAGTTGTTGAGGCTGGCTTGGAACTCGTGATCCTCCTACCTAAATCTCCTGAGTTGCTGGGATTGTAGG
The DNA here is from genome assembly GCF_902686445.1 of Sciurus carolinensis. Classification (NCBI taxonomy): domain Eukaryota; kingdom Metazoa; phylum Chordata; class Mammalia; order Rodentia; family Sciuridae; genus Sciurus; species Sciurus carolinensis. The sequence goes on along the minus strand of NC_062219.1, from coordinate 42,817,777 downwards.
CATGTGCCACTATACCAGGTTCTAAGTCAGTATATTTTGAGAAAAGTATACACCCTTCCCACCCACTCACTGGTCTGTTTCTCTGGAAAACCCTATCACAGGGATAAAAGAACTCTTTTGTGATATAGAAAAAATTTACCTTTAAACAATGTTATATTTTTAGACTATCCAGAAATCAGAAATCTAGGACCTTGGAATTATAGAAGAATTTAGAACTAATTTCATTAAAATTTCCACCCACATATTGCTAAAAATTATTATAAGGACCAAATGATTCACATGTATTAATTATGTATAATCTTCACAACCAGTCAGGATAATATCCAATTTTATATAGGAAGAGATGAATCTCAAAGATGTCAACAACTTGTGCGTGGCGGTGCATGCCTGTAATTCTAGCAACTTGGGAGGTAGAAGCAGAAGGATCCCAAGTTCAAGGCTAACCTGGGCAAATTAGCAAGACCCTATCTCAAAATAAAAAAAAAATAAAAAGGACTGTGGGAATGTAGAGTGCCTTGGGTTAATCTCTAGTACTGAAACAAACAAACAAACAAAAAAGTAAATAACTTCCCCAAGGTGACTTAGTTAAGCCAATATTGGAAATTAGTTCTATTATATCTGAAATCAATTGCTTTCTATAAGGTTACATAGGTTTTCTTTAAGGCATGTCCTAATTGTTTGGATATTTTTGGCAATACAGAGGCCATTCTATATTTTATATACATATTTGCATATATATATTATATATAAACACACACACACATATATGTATTTTTTTTTCTTTTTGCCATCTTTGTAGAAAGGTCCTTATGGTGCTGGGACTGAACCCAGGGTAATGAGCACACTAGGTAAGTGCTCTACCACTGAGTCCCACCCCTTCCCCCATCCTCTTACCATGTGTTTTGCACTTCATAGCTATATTTGCACATGTCAGCTCTTCAAACACTTGAAGCTAGCCATTTGATACAAAGTAGTTCCTCTTTTATAAAAAAAAGTTTTGTCATAGGAAACAATTTCCAGGCTCCTTCCCTTTTGATTGTTTTTACTGGTATTTCCTGGCTAGCTGTCTGGTGTTAAGTTCCAGCAGCTCTTTCTCTTTTTCTCTCTCTTTCTCTCTTCCTTCCTTTTCTTTCTTTCTTTCTCTCTTTTTCTCTTCCTTCCTTTTCTTTCTTTCTTTCTTGCCTTTTTTTTTTTTTTTTTTTTTTTTTGCAGGGGAGGGTTATTGGAGATTGAACTCAGGGGCACTCAACCACTGAGCCACATGGCCAACCCTTTTTTGTATTTTATTTTTAGACGGTCTCACTGAGTTGCTTAATGCCCTACTTTTGCTGAGGCAGGCTTTGAACTTGTGATCCTCCTGCCTTAGTCTCTTGAGCCACTGGGATTACAGGTGTGCGCCATGGCACCCGGCTTCCAGCAGCTATTTCAAAAGATTGATTCTAGTATCATCTGCCTAGAGAACAATGACATACCTTCCCTCTTGTTCTAGGGACTATGCTGTCTTCATGTGCTCTAAGACCTACTAGCTTTTAAAAGTAGACTTACATCCCTTTTTATAGATTCCTTTTTAAGAACTGGTCTCACATTTGTTTCTGTGCCATAGTTGGTGGTAGGGCTTAGCATTTACCCATATTAAATATCACATTATTAGCTTCTACCTAATGATCAAGACTATCAAGGTATTTAATACTGTATGCTTTGTCTTTATGAACACACAATTTTTTTTTATTGTAAACAAATGGGATACATGTTGTTTCTCTGTTTGTACATGCAATAAAGGCATACCATTTGTGTAATCATAAATTTACATAGGGTAATATTGTTTGATTCATTCTGTTATTTTTTCCCTTCCCCCCACCCCTCCCACCCCTCTTTTCCCTCTATACAGTCCTTCCTTCCTCCATTCTTGCCCCCCTCCCTAACCCTAACTCTAACCCTAAAACTAACCCCTCCCATCCCCCTGAACACACAATTTGTCAAGTATGCTCTGTTACTTTATAGAGAGTTTAGTTTAAGTCTCTTTGTTGTTTTGTTTGTTTGAGATACTCAGGATCAAAGCGAGGGCCTCATGCATGCTAAGCAAGTGCTTTACCACTGAGCTACATTTCCAGTCCTAGTTTTAAATATGTTGAATATTAAATATTAGAGTGACCAGGCGCAGTGGTGCACACCTGTAATCCCAGCAGCTCAGGAGGCTGAGGCAGGAGGATCACAAGTTCAAAGTCAGCTTCAGCAAAAGTGAGGTGCTAAGCAACTCAGTGAGATCCTGTTTCTAAATAAAATACAAAAAAGGGCTAGGGATGTGGCTCAGTGGTTGAGTGCCCAGGAGTTCAATCCCCAGTACCTGTCCCCACCCCCGGAAAAAAAAAAAAATATTAGAGTGACATACTGGCAGAAAACATTTAGTAATACTGATAAAAGAGTGCTATGGTTTGGATAAGAGCTATTCCCCCCAAAATTCCTTTGTTAATGCAAGAACGTTCCAAGATAAATGATTAGATTATGAGAGCTACGAACTAATTGTTGGATTACTTCATTTGGTAGGTTAATAATACAAAAGGACTACTATACTGGGTGGTAACTACAGGCAGGTGGGTGTGACCAATGAAGGTGGGTCACTAGGGCTGTCCCTCTGGCTCCTCTCTCTATTTCTCTTCTTCCTGGCTGCCATAAGCTGAGATGCTTTCCTCCACCATGCCCTTCTGTCATGATGTTCTATCTCACCTCCAGCCCAGAGCAATGGAGGCATGTGACCACGGATTGAACCTATGAAACCATGAGCCAAAATAAACTTCTCGTCCTTTAAGTTGTTCTGGTCAGGTATTTTGGTCATAGCAATGAAAAGATGAATAATGCAGAAAGAAACAAAGTTTTGGGTCTTACTTGAATTGAAGTCCTAGTTGAAAACTCTCAGTTGTAGTTATAAATATAATACTTTAAGCATGACCACCACCACCAACAACAACAGCAAGAACAAAAAATGAGAGAGAGAGAGAGAGAGAGAGAGAGCAGAATGTCAAAGACTGGTCTTTGGAAAACAATTCACTTAACCAGGACTACTTCTTTAGGTAGGGAAGAGAAAAAGCAAATTCATTACAGATGAGGAATCAGCCTTTTTCTGAAACATGGTAGGGGATCAATTCATATTTTCAGAGGTAAAATCAGTGTAAGAGGCAAAGAAGGAGGGATTTGAGAGGAAGGGAATGAAACAGCACAGTATGAAGAAGAGTGTTGTCTACATGACAAAAATTGCAGACATCAAAGGAAACTGCTAGATTTGGCAATCATTAAAAAAAGGTCACCAGTGACATCAGAGATGGCCAGATTTGGGACAGAAGTCAGATCAGGAAGTATGAGGGGTGAATCGAATGAGGATATAGATTACTTTTTCCAGAAGTTTAATCTTCCTTCCTCCCTCCCTCCCTCCCTCCCTTCCTTCCTTCCTTCCTTCCTTCCCTTCCTTCCTTCCTTCCTTCCCTTCCTTCCTTCATTTCTGCTCTCTCTCTCTCTTTCCTTATTTATTTTGCCATACTGGGGATTGAATTCAGTGCCTGGCACATGGTGGGCAAATGGTCTACCATACAGCTGCTACATGTCTCCGGCCCTTCTTAAAAGTTTATTCTGTTTTGAGAAATGGTCTTGCTCAGTTGCTGGGGCTGGCTTCAAACATGTGATCCCAGTCTCCTGAGTAGCTGGGATCATAGGCGGGTATCACACTGCCCGGCAGAAGTTCGGTGCTTCATTGGCAGAAATAGTGAGGATGCTAGAAAAGAGGGAGTCATCAAAGGCGTGTAATCTTGAGGAAGCCAGAGGAACTGCATGAAGACCCAAAGGTGAGATTTGCTAAGAAGGCTGAGTCACCACAGAAAAACAGGCAAGATGGGTTATGGCTCTGTTGCACTGAAGTGTAGATCAAGAGGAGAGGGACAAAAGTAACTAAAATTGGGTCCGGAGGCCAGCAGTAGCTAGATAATGATGGGAGTGTGGTCACGGTTGTCTCAAATATGTTGAAATCGCCTTGGGGAATATGTTTGTGTCTTGAGCAAATATCATACAGCACCTCAGACTAAAGGGTGAAAACAACCTAAGTTTATTTTCTCACACTTCTGGAAGCTGGAAGTACAAGATCCAGCCATTGGCAAGGTTTTTCTCCTTGGCTTAGAGATGACTATCAGGGGGTCTTAACTCTGTGCATGTCTGTGTCCTAATCTTCTCTTCTTAGAAGTATACAAGTTATATTGAATTAGGGCCCATCCACATGGCCTCATTTTATCTTAATTACCTCTTTAAAGGCCCTATCTCTAAATACAGTCACATTCTGAAGTACTAGGGGTTAAGACTTTGACATTAATTTTGCCAGGAGACATAGTTCAACCCATAACAGGAAGAATGCAAGCTGACAACAGATGAAAGAATGTTGTGGGACTGGAACCTCTCCATCTTCACTGTGTGTGGCAGGCAGAGTGATGGACCCCAAAGATGTCCACGTCCCCATTCCCAGAATCTGTGAATGTTACTTACACAGGAAAATAGACTCTCAGATGGAATTAGACAAGGATTTTGAACTGGTGAGATTCTCCTAAATAATTTGAGTGGGGCTGGCTTAATCACATTGATCCTCAAAAGCAGAGAACCTTTCCTGACCGAGTTCAGGATCAGAAGAAGATGTGATCATGGAAGAATGGTCAGAGAGTAGTGGCACTGCTAGCTTTGAAGATGGAGGAAGGGAGCCATGAACCAAGGACCATGGGCAGCTTCTAGAAGCCAGAGAACACAAGGCAACAGATTCTCCCAGGAGGGCCCAAAAAGGAATGCAGGCTTGTTCCCTCCTCTTCAACCCAGTGAGAACCCGGTGGCCCCTCAGACCTATAGAAATATAGCACAATAAATAAATTTTGCTTTCTGTTCCTAAAATGGTGGGGATTTGCAGAGCAGCAATAGAAAATTGTGGTGCATACAAATCACCTGGAGATCTGTTTAAAATGCTGATTCTGTTTCAGGGCTTGACTCTGCATTTCTGGTAGGCTCAGGAGGGATCCCAGTGCTGCTGGATTGTGGGACACGCTGAGTAGCAAGGCTGATATTCAACCCCCCTGGTATTATAGATGGAGGAATTGAAATTTAAAAAGAATTTCTCCACATTTTCCAGATAAGTATTAGTAAAGCTGTCTTCTGTTCTCAGCCCACTACTTTTAATGTCACTGTGCATTATGCCATTACTTTAAAAAAAAAAAAAAAAAAAAAAAGGCCATGTGGGAATAGCAGGCAAGGAGAGGTGCCAGTGTTTGGAATATTTGGCTCCAGAGCGTCTGTGTGTTTATGGTGCTTGCTGAGGTGGCCTGGCGACACTTAGCTGATACAAATTGTTTTTCATTATCAACACCTTAGTAGACTAGCAGCTGTTTGCTGTGAGCAACAGGCCAAAAGCAGTCTTCTTGCTTCCCAGGGGTCTCTGATTTCTTGAGTGTCAGCAAGTTCAAGACAAAATTTTCAGGGCAAATGACTTTGTGTTGTGACAATTTAATGGGATAACTTCCAGGAGGAGGCTCAAAAGCCATAGATTATCCGTAAATTCAGAACTGTATACAAACACAGAGGGAACTGTTCCCAGTGACCTGAAGGGTATGTTCCATGTTTATCTTGTTGCCCGCAGCACTCTGAAATTATGAGAGCAGAATGTCAGCCCATCTCCTTGCAGATGGCAGTCGCATAAGGGTTTGAGAAAAACTATTAGGCTTGTTAAAGAGCATGAAGAGGTCCCACAGAGCATGCAGCCAAGGCCAAGATGGAGTGGGTTCAATCCCCAGCACCAAACAAACAAGCAACAAAAAACCCAAAGGGAAAATCAGAGAGGAAAGGATTCTAGGAATGTGGCAGGGACTTGTGATGAGAAGTTGTTATGTCGAAGATTATAAGGAGGAGTGAGCAGACACTGCCCAACCAAAGCCGTGTGGAAACTTCATGCTCTTCAGAACAACAAGGAGATTCGCAGGCTCTGGAACAAAGGTTTCCATACAACCTAGTACATGAAAATCACATCGGGGTCTACTGAAAATGCACATTGTCTGGGTCCTGTGCTACTGATTTTTTTGAACTTTTCATTGTGGAAAATTCCAAACATATTAAAGAACATTTTATATTGAACCTGTATACACTCATTCTCAGACTCTACCTTCTTAATGCCTCCTTCTTATTTTCCTTCTCTGCTGGATTATATTGATGAAAATCCCATTATCAGGGACAAGCATTTCAGGAAGAGGTAAGAGCAAGTACTGTTGCCTTGAGGGCTACACTTTCTTGATAATCAAGGACACTAAGGAGGCCTATATAGATGGAATGGAGTAAATTGAGGGGAGGTTGGTAAATGAGATCAGAGATGTCACAGGGCAAATAGATATAACAGACATGTCGCTATTAGGTTCTTGCAGTGCCTTACACAACTTCAGCTTTTACTGTGGGATTTTAGAGCAGAAGAAGGGAATAGGAATTGTGGGAAGCTGAAATTGAAAAATGGCCAGGGGATGAGATGGTATTACTGCAGTCACATGAGAAAGCTATAGTAGAGTCAAAAGCTATAGTCATGGTGGGTCAAGCACTTTTCTTCAGATTAGGAAAGAGTAGAATTATCACCCAGTGTCCATGGTAATAAGAATCAGTCTCTCCAACTGATTTCTGCCCTTAGATCAGTGGTAGAGTTAGTATTATCTCTGCTTCTATTTAAGCAAACATGATTACCTTCCTCATTAGGAGGATTTTTATCTTGGCAAATAAGACCTTCAAATAACCAATCCCAAGGCTGGAGGTCAAACATCTAAAACTTCATAATGAGAGGGATCCCACTCCACCCATCAGTTTTTAGATTTGTAATTAGATGATGGAGATGGAGGGAACAGGGCTGCTATTGCTCTTTTTTTTTTTTTTTTTTTGGTATTAGAGGTTGAACCCAGGGGCACTTAACTACTAAGTCATATTCCCAGGCCTTTTTTTTTACTTTTTATTTTAAAACAGGGTCTTGCTAAGTTGCTGAGGCTGACTTTGAACTCATGCTCCTTCTGCTTTGGCCTCCTGAGATGCTGGGATTATAGGCATGTGTCACCTTGATTGGCAGAGCAGTGCTTCTTGGTCGGGATTTCTCCAATGAGATAAATCAGTCATTTAGCCAGCTTGGGCACAAGTATAGGGGAAAGAGGAAATGGTTCTTGGTTTTATTTCCTTGATGTGTTAGGCTTAACACTCACACTGTGGTTACCTATGCATATGGTGATTTATCCCAGAAGAGACAAGAAATATTCAGGGCAGTCTTGCTCCCATATTTCAGAGGCTGCACCCCTGGAAAACACCACAGCATATATTCCTGTATGGTTCAACTTTTGTTCTTAAAAAACTTTTTAAACATGAGTCAGAACATACCTGGTATTAATTAAAAGTACTTAAGGGCCAGGCTATACTCCAGACCAGAAGCTTTCCATGGAGGGGGGGGGGGCAGGTTTGTTCCCCTAGGAATATTTGACAATGTTAGAGACATTTTCTGTTATCACAAATAGGGAAGGGGCAGTGTTACCTGTACCTAGTGGATAGAGGTCAGAATTGCTGCCATGCTTGGTACAGTGAACAGGACATTCCCTTACCCTAGAATTAGTGCTGATGTTGAGAAACCTTACCCGTGGCTGAAGAATTCACTATTCATTTTATTTCCCTTCTGAAATTTTGCCAAGCAAAATGAAATAATGTATGCAATATAATTTATCTGAAACTAAGGCCAGGAACCTAAAGGATGGAATACAATGAATGAAAGACAAAGTTAGCAGTATAAATCTGCTTTAAACTTGAATAAAACTCCTCCTTCTATTATTGTATTTTCAGGGAGAAACTAAAGGCTCAAATTAAACCCTTTACTTATTTATGGTTAAGCTTGTGGAAATTAAAGGTGACGGTTATTTTCTGTCCTGTCTCAGCAACAGAGGTCTCAGTCAGAAGCAGGTGTGTTCAGGGATTCCTTCTGCAACTGATGATGGAAACATCCTTCTTGAGACTTCCAGTTCTTTTGCATTAGCTGTGGTTAACTGCATTACTCCAACCTCATGCTTCCTATGTGTCTGTCTTGTAAATAGTCTGAAGGGTTAATAGAACCCCTAAGGCTGTCACAGTCCATTCCCATGCCCATAAACAAGAAAATCTCTAATGTCCAGTAAATGATAAAGTAAGGATTCATGTTATTATCACCACCCAGGGATCCCAGGAGGTCCCTACTAACTTCTAAATGAAAACCTGGTGGCACCCTGATCCATCAGGTTCTTATCTGAGCCTCCTTCTTCTCCATCTTTCATGTTTAAAATTATCCTGACTTCCTGTTTTTCTTTTAATCCCTGTCTTCCTAGCAGTCCTGAAGGGAAGATTAGATTTCTGAATTGAAGATTAAACTGTTTAATGGCACCATCTCCACACACTCTTTGAGCAGGCTCCGCCCCTCTCATTTGTAGCAAATTTCCTATCCAGACCCTTAACCTCTAAAGCCCGTGCTGGATCCCGTATTTCACAGTGCTTTCCTCTGTCACGGGGTATTCCTCTGGAAATCCTCAGGCCCATGCTATCATCTCTCCAGACTGCTTTCCTGCAGTTCAGGCCAACACACATTTGTGTCACTAAGGTGCCAAATACACTCCTAATTTTTTCTGAGTTTCCTCTTAAATTTCAGCATTTGACATTTTTGCAGAAACTTCATCTTGTATTTACTCTTCGTGTGTGAATATCATTATATTATTTTGGGGAGTGTTTCTGACATCTATAAAATTTTAAAACCTTTGCTTATGGCTCTTCTAATCCTTTTCCCTCTTCTGGCTTTAGTGTAGATGATACATTTTGACAAACTCTTGATATTGAAATCTTATTTTTTTGGCTTAGAACATATATGAAAATTTGTAACTTGTCAAGACTTGAATTTCTCAATGTGTTATCTTTTCTCTGAGATACTTGCAGATCAATGGTTTAAAGACTACAACTAAGAATGAAGGCTGATGTTGCTGGGAAAGAGAATTTGGGAGAGGTTCTCATTTTTTTTTTTTCTTCTCCCCCAGGACTAGAGAATGAACCTCAGGGTGCTTTAGTACTAAGCTACAGTCCAAGTTCCTTTTATGTTTTACTTTGAAACAGAGTCTCACTAAATTGCCCAGGCTGGCTTAAAACTTGCAATCCTCCTGCCTTAGCCTCCTGCCTTGGCCTCCCAAGTCCCTGGGATTACAGTGTGCTCCACCGTACCTGACTCTGGGAAGGAGTTCTGAATATCAGATTAAGTTTGTTGTATGAACTTATTGACATTAACCCTGCCAAGGGCACATTGCAGAAGGACCAGTAATGATGTTCATTGTAGCAAATATTTACAGAAATAGTCAATTTTGATATATTTGTTTAGAGAAAGGAGGATGTAGCAGTTAAAGGAAATAGAGACTCACATAGTGATTTTATATTTTATTTTATTTAGTACTGGAGATTGAACCCAGGAGCACTTTGCCACTGAACTACATCCCTGGTCTGTTTTATTTTTTTTATGTTGACACAAGGTCTTGCTTAATTGCTGAGGTTGATCTTGAACTTGGAATCCTTCTGCCTCAACCTCCCAAGTCACTGGAATTACAGGTGTGTGCCACCACACCTGTCTAATATTTTGAGCATTTTAAATCTGTATGCTAAGTTCTTTTTACAAATAGTAACATTAAGACAAACTAAACTTTACTAAAACCAACATTTATATGACTATGTCCAGTCTCAAGAATAGTAAGCAAGTTGGAGGTATCTTTGAAAGGATATGTGAAAGTTTATTGCATCATTACACATACATGTGGGCACAGAGGAAATGGATGGGTCAGTTTGATGGTCAAATGTTACACATGTTTATACTCATCAAGATAGTGGTTTTTCCAACTTTGTATTGGTTATAAACAAATTTTATATATCTATGTACACATATATATGCTTTTTTTGTTATTGTTGTTGTTGTATTGGGAACACAGGGTCTTTCAAAGTTGTTGAAGTTGTCCTCAAACTTGTGATTCTCCTGTCTCAGCTTCTTGAATAGCTGGGATTATAGGTGTGGGCCACCACATCTGGCTTGTGTTTTTTTGTGACTGGAGATTTAACCCAGGGGAACTTAGCATTGAGCTACATCCCCAGTCCTTTCTCTCTCTCTTTTTTTTTTTTTCAATTTGTTTTTATTTTGAGAAAAGGGTCTCCTTGAGTGGCTTGGGGTCTTGCTAAATTGTTGAGGCTGGCCTCTAATGTGTGATCCTCCTGCCTCAGCCTTCTAAGTTGCTGCGGTTGCAGGTGTGTGCCACCATGCCCAATTCTGGCTTGTCTTTTATATTTAGTAAAGTCATATTAATTAATATTTAACATAACTACAAACCAACTTCTAATTATGGAGGCCTTCTAGAAAAGAAGGGTGCTTGCAAAACTAGATAGGATTGGGAGTGTACGGAGATTTTTGCTGAGAGTGGGGCTGGACAGGGCCCTGAGTCTTTAAAGATCTGACAGATAGTATTCAGTAGAGAAAATGTAGGTGAAAGTCCAAGCAGTCATTCCAGCCAAAGGATTGACCAGAAGGACTGGGCGCGGAAAACAAAAGTAGACACAAGACAGTGGAGTAAGGCAAGTAAACCAAATCAGGGGTTGCTGCTATTGTCCTGTGAGACTTAGGTGCTGGGGTGTTTCACCCTCTGTCACTCCCCCGTAGGTGGTGACAGTTGTTAAGGTGCCAAGATAGTCCATTGTACACCAGAGGTGGCCAGGTGTAGTGTTTGTTTGCTCTGTATAGAACTTACCCACAGAGTCATTTTAAAGGCATTTGCCTTAATTGTCAACATTTTGCATGAAGATATTTTGTTTATTTATTTTGATTTATCTTTTAACGTTAAAAGATGTCACATTACCCGCCACGTTGTCATACAGGATTTCCACACCCTTGTGCTGAGTTATTTCTGCCTCTTGCAATGGGCATGTACTTTCCTGTCCAGCGGTCCCCATCTGGCCCTGCCATGCCCAACCAACTGGATAGGAGAGAGATTTTTTTCTTCTGATTTCATTCATTTTGTTTTACCTGCTTTAGACTAGGATGGAATTGAGATATTTCTTAAATCCATGCTGTAGATTCTATTTCAGAAATCATTTTTCAGTTTTGTTATTTATTTATTTTTCTTGGTGGAGCTGGGAATTGAACCCAGGGACTTGTGCATGCAAGGCAAGCACTCTACCAACTAAGCTATATCCCAGGCCCCTCGTTTTTCAATTTTAAAAGGCATTTTATTATGAACAATTTCAAAAATATACATATATAAAAATAAAAGTTATAAAGTAGACATGACAAACTAACTGAACACTACTTCCCTGTTTTAGTTTTAGCTATCATTGCTTGGTTCTAATTTTGTTTCATCTACACCCTACCCACTTCTTTCCAATAAATTATTTTAAAAGAAATCTCTGAAATGCTATTATTTTATCTGTAAACATATTAGCATATAACAATAAAGGATAGCAACCCTTTTATAAAACCTGCCATGGTAAAATTTAGCACACTCCTCTATGGTCTATATTTCTTATAAATCATCTTAAATGGTCTGTAATTCTTATAAATCATCAATATAATGTTCTAATGAAGACATATTTTATAACAGAGTAAGAGATAAATGACCCAAGTTGTTACTCTATAATAGAGGAAAGAAAAGAAGAAAATAGTTTAAAATCGTGAATGCTTTTTTTTTTCTACAAACCTCAGTTCGATCTGGTATTTATTAGTATCCAACCTTGCAGACACAGTTGATTCACTTGTGATATAAACCATGCTCTTCATGCCCAGGTCTAATTGCTTTATTTACTTTGAATTTCAAAGGATTTCTCTTGAGATTTTCCATGTGGAAACACCCTATTCAAATGGCTTAAAACTAAAATGATGCTATATTTATCTGAAATTTTTGTTTTAAGATAGAAAGGTAGAAAGAAAACTAATAATTATTATCTATAATATGCCACTCCAAACTTTTCCCACAATAACATTTTGGGACTCCAGAGGGGAAAAAAAGGAAGGAAAAATTGTTTTCTTAGTCATCAAAATTAATATCATAAAATTTCTGAGTTCCATTGGTATGGGATAATGCAACCTCCCAAAAGTATTGATTTTTATTCATAAGCAAGAAAATGTATCATCCAAAGAGATGAATATGCTTATAGGGATTGTGTTAGCTAGGAGAGGCTTATGGCAATAATTAGTTAATCCCAGGGATACGGATGTAGCTCAGTGGGTAAAGGGCTGACCTAGTATTGAAAGTCCTGGGTTCAATCCCCAGCACCACAAAAAATAGAAATAAAAATAATAAAATGACAAGTTCATCCTGAAATTAGTGGTTTAACCTAAAGGTTTGTTTGTCTTTCCCTACTGCAGATCCAGTCTAGGTTAATAGGCGGCAGGAATGAGAAGGTTCTGCTCCATGTGGTCACTCAGGGACTAGGCATTCCAGTCCATAAGGTCTCACTCTATAGCTTACTTCAGTCTGTGTTTAACTAAATACCCAAGACTGGATAATTTATAATGAATAGTGATTTATTTTTTACAATGCTGGAGGATGGGCAGCCTGAGATCAAAGTATAGGCATTGGTGTTCGGTGAGAGTCTTCTTGCTGCATCTTCACATGGAATAAAAGGGGAAGGACAGAACAACAGCAGCAGCAGCCTATCTACTTCCCTTGAGCCCCTGTTAAGAGCTCACCATTCTCAGGAAGGCAGAACCTTTGTGATTTAGTCACACTTGATATTATTGCATTGGCTTAGGTTCCAGACATAAGTAACTGAAGCTTATTCAAACCACACAGAGCTGAGGTATCTGAAAAGGGGCAAAATTAGTGAAGAATTTGCATCCACAATTCAATATCTAGGACTGGGAATGATACACATCTGTCAAGATCACAGCCCACTGTCCAGATTAATCAAATAGCTCTATCTAACTCTAAGGACTCTAGAAAGTGTAATTCTTCCATGTGCTCAGGAAGAAAAGGAAGTTGGATATGGTTTTCATGGGTAAGGTTCCCTGGACACAAACTCTGAGATGAAGGTTTATATTAGCTAAGTTCACTGAAAAAAAGCTCACAAAAATACCTGTAAGATAGTGAAGGAGGCAAGTTTAAAATGAGGGAGAGGTTGAACCCTGCGCTAGTTGCAGTAAAGGCTAGAGGTGATGATTTGGGGACCTGTGAAGCTGAGGTGGCCCTTCAGAGTTGTCCTGAATTATGAAAAAAGGGCAGGATCTGTGTACTCCAGCATCCAGTCATTGGCTACAGGCCACCTGTAGCATCAGGTTTAATAGGACTGCACTTTGTTCCTTAACAGGACGTTATATTAACCTTAATACATCAGAATAATCTAACCGATTTTTAGGTTGATTTTCATCTTCTCCTTTGGTGAAAAATTTGGGAACTGATTATATTAGTTGTAATCACTAAGAAATTATAGTACAAAAAATATTAAGATTTTATCGTTACATGTGTTGCAGAAGAGAATTTTTATGAAGTTTAATCTTTTAGATAATAGTTTCTCTTCTTGGAAAGATTGATAACTCAGTGATTTTCTTTTCTTTTCTTTTTTTTTTTTTTGCACCAGAGATTGAACCCAGGGATGCTTAACCACTGAGCCATATCCCCAACCCTTTGTTATATTTTAGAGACAGGGTCCCACTGAGTTGCCTAGGGCCTCATTAATTTGCTAAGACTGACTTTGAACTCATGATTCTCCCGTGGAGCTGCTGGGATTCCAGGCATGCTCCACCTCACCAGGCTAGTGATTTCTAATCTCAGAAATTCCAACAACAGAGATGTTGTGTCATCTACATTTGATGTTGTCTTTCTACTTTTATTTTCAGAGTGCACCTCAATAATCATAATTGGAAGTGTGTTATCACAGCAAATGATGAAGAGAGAAAAATGATGAAAATGATGGAAAAATGCTGCAAACCTAGTGATATATTTCTTATGGTTTGGAAACTAGGTTTTCTGTTTTTTTTTTTTTTTTGGAAATGTATGCTCTATTTTGTCTGTAACTATGGAAAAATAAAGAAGAATGGGGGAACAAGAGTTAGTAGCTTTTTAAAACTGTGGTTTAGAGGTCCTTATTTCATATTCACCTGTTGAATGATTTATTTCCTTCTTCCAAAAGTAAGCAGAACCTTAATAGAATACATATTTTTAAATATATAGAATTTTATGTGATTTTTTTTATTTGGGAGATTTACTGGAAAATTGTGGCAATCTATTACATTATGATTCTCCCATGGAATTATTTTCTTTTATTGTATTTTCTTTATGCAGCTGCTTAAAATAAATGTATGCACATGACAGCCAGTATATTTTTATGAAGACACACACTGCTAGTAAAATAGTCAATGGTCACACGTAGCTATTTTATACATGAAATGTGGATAATCCAAATTGAGCTGTGTGTAAGTAGAAAATACACACTACATTTTGAAGACTGACTAAAAAAAATAAAATAAAATAGTTCTTTACTTTTGCTGATGACATATAGAAAGTGATACTTTATTATGTTTGGTTAAATAAAATATGTTATGATTTTTACCCATTTCTCTTTTTTCATGTGACTATCGGAATTTTTACATTATATATGTGGTTTGAATTTGTGACTCATTATATTTTTACAGGACAACATAGTCTAGATTCCTTAATTTTTCCCCCAATTTTTTTTATGAATTTTTTTTTATTGTAAACAAATGGGATACATGTTGTTTCTCTGTTTGTACATAGAGTAAAGGCATACCATTTGTGCAATCACAAATTTACATAGGATGATGTTGGTTGATTCATTCTGTTATTTTTCCCCTTCCCCCCACCCCTCCCATCCCTCTTTTCCCTCTATACAGTCCTTCCTTCCCCCATTCTTGTCCCCCTCCCTAACCCTAACTCTAACCCTAAAAACTAACCCCTCCAACGCCCCATTATGTGTCATCATCCACTTATCAGCGAGATCATTCTTCCTTTGGTTTTTTGAGATTGGCTTATCTCACTTAGCATGATATTCTCCAGTTTCATCCATTTGCCTGCAAATGCCATAATTTTATCATTCTTTATGACTGAGTAATATTCCATTGTATATATATGCCACAGTTTCTTTATCCATTCATCAACTGAAGGGCATCTAGGTTGGTTCCACAATCTGGCTATGGTGAATTGAGCAGCAATGAACATTGATGTGGCTGTATCTCTGTAGTATGCTGATTTTAAGTCCTTTGGGTATAGGCCAAGGAGTGGGATAGCTGGGTCAAATGGTAGTTCCATTCCAAGTTTTCTAAGGAATCGCCATACTGACTTCCAGAGTGGCTGCACTAATTTGCAGCCCCACCAGCAATGTATGAGTGTACCTTTCTCCCCACATCCTCGCCAACACCTGTTGTTGCTTGTACTCTTGATAATTGCCATTCTGATTGGGGTGAGATGGAATCTTAGGGTGGTTTTGATTTGCATTTCTCTTATTACTAGAGATGTTGAACATTTTTCCATATGTTTGTTGATTGTTAGTAGGTCTTCTTCTGTGAAGTGTCTGTTCATTTCCTTAGACCATTTCTCGATTGGGTTATTTGTAGTCTTGGTGTTGAGTTTTTTGAGTTCTTTATAGATTCTGGAGATTAGTGCTCTATCTGAAGTATGATTGGCAAAGATTTTCTCCCACTCTGTAGGCTCTTTCTTCGCATTGCTGATAGTTTCCTTTGCTGAGAGAAAGCTTTTTAGTTTGAATCTATCCCAGTTGTTGATTCTTGCTTTTATTTCTTGTGCTATGGGAGTCCTGTTAAGGAAGTCTGGTCCTAAGCCGACGTGTTGAAGCTCTGGACCTACTTTTTCTTCTATAAGATGCAAGGTCTCTGGTCTGATTCCAAGATCCTTAATCCATTTTGAGTTTAGTTTTGTGCACGGTGAGAGATATGGGTTTAGTTTCATTCTGTTGCATATGGATTTCCAATTCTCCCAGCACCATTTGTTGAAGAGCCTATCTTTTCTCCATTGCATATTTTTGGCCCCTTTGTCTAGTATGAGAAAATTGTATTTATTTGGGTTTGTGTCCGTGTCCTCTATTCTGTACCATTGCTCCACCTTTCTATTTTGGTACCAATACCATGGCGTTTTTGTTACTATTGCTTTGTAGTAGAGTTGAAGATCTGGTATTGCGATACCCCCTGCTTCACCTTTCTGCCAAGGATTGCTTTGGCTATTCTGGGTTTTTTATTCTTCCAGATGAATTTCATAATTGCTTGCTCTATTTCTGTAAGGTACATCATTGGGATTTTAATTGGAATTAAATAGTATGGCCATTTTGACAATATTAATTCTTCCAATCCAAGAACATGGGAGATCTTTCCATCTTCTAAGGCGTTCTTTAATTTCTTTCTTTAGTGTTCTGTAGTTCTCATTGTAGAGGTCTTTCACCTCTTTTGTGAGATTGATTCCCAAGTATTTTATTTTTTTCGATGCTATTGTGAATGGGGTAGTTTTCCTAATTTCTCTTTCTGAAGATTCATCACTTATATATAAAAATGCATTAGATTTATGTGCATTGATCTTATATCCTACTACTTTACTGAATTCACTTATGAGATCTAAAAGTTTTCTGGTGGAATTTCCTGGTTCCTCTAAGTATATAATCATATCATCAGCAAATAGGGATAGTTTGAGTTCTTCTTTTCCTATTCGTATCCCTTTAATTTCTTTGGTCTTTCTAATTGCTCTGGCTAGAGTTTCAAGGACAATATTGAAAAGAAGTGGTGAAAGAGGGCATCCCTGCCTTGTTCCAGTTTTTAGGGGGAATGCTTTCAGTTTTTCACCATTTAGAATGATATTAGCCATGGGCTTAGCACAGATGGCCTTTACACTGTTAAGGAATGTTCCCACTATCCCTATTTTTTCTAGTGTTTTGAGCATGAAGGGGTGCTGTATTTTATCAAATGCTTTTTCTGCATCTATTGAAATAATCATGTGATTCTTGACCTTAAGTCTACTGATATGGTGAATTACATTTATTGATTTCCTGATATTGAACCAACCTTGCATCCCTGGGATGAAACCCACTTGATCATGGTGCACTATCTTTTTAATATGTTTTTGTATGCGATTTGCTAAAATTTTGTTGAGAATTTTTGCGTCGAAGTTCATTAAAGATATTGGTCTGAAATTTTCTTTCCTCGATGTGTCTCTGTCTGGTTTAGGTATCAGGGTGATATTGGCTTCATAGAATGAGTTTGGGAGGGTTCCCTCCTCTTCTATTTTATGGAATACTTTGAGAAGTATTGGAATGAGCTCTTCTTTAAAGGTTTTGTAGAACTCGGCTGAGAACCCATCTGGTCCTGGACTTTTCTTTGTTGGTAGGCTTTTGATGACTTCATCTATTTCATTACTTGAAATTGGTCTATTTAAATTGTGTATGTCCTCCTCGTTTAGTTTAGGCAATTCAAAGGTCTCTAGAAACTTGTTGATATCTTCGAAATTTTCTATTTTGTTGGAATATAGATTTTCAAAATAGCTTCTAATTATGTTTTGTATTTCAATCGTGTCTGTTGTGATATTTCCTTGTTCATTTAGAATTTTGGTGATTTGGGTTCTTTCTCGTATTCTCTTTGTTAGTGTGGCTAAAGGTTTATCAATTTTGTTTATTTTTTCGAAGAACCAACTATTTATTTTGTCAATTTTTTGTATTGTTTCTTTTGTTTCAATTTCGTTGATTTCAGCTCTGAGTTTAACTATTTCCTGTCTTCTACTACTTTTGGTCTTGGTCTGTTCTTCTTTTTCTAGGGCTTTGAGCTGTAGTGTTAGGTCGTTTATCTGTTGAGTTTTGCTTCTTTTATTGAATGCGCTCCATGAAATAAATTTTCCTCTAAGTACTGCTTTCATAGTGTCCCAGAGATTTTGATATGATGTTTCTTTGTTCTCATTTACCTCTAAGAATTTTTTAATTTCCTTCCTAATATCTTCTGTTATCCATTCATCATATAATAGCATATTGTTTAATCTCCAGGTGTTGGAGTAATTTCTGTGTTTTACTCTTTCATTTATTTCTAATTTCAATCCATTATGATCTGATAGAATACAAGGAAGTGTCTCTATCTTCTTGTATTTGCTAACATTAGCTTAGTGGCATAATATATGGTCTATTTTAGAGAAGGATCCATGTGCTGCTGAGAAGAAAGTGTATTCACTCTTCGTTGGATGGTATATTCTATAAATGTCTGTTAAGTCTAAATTATTGATTGTGTTATTGAGATCTATGGTTTCTTTGTTCAATTTTTGTTTGGAAGATCTGTCCAATGGTGAGAGAGGCGTGTTAAAATCACCTAGTATTATTGTATTGTGGTCTATTTGGTTTCTGAGATTGAGAAGGATTTGTTTGACATACATGGGTGAGCCACTGTTTGGGGCACAGATATTTATGATTGTTATGTCTTGCTGATTTATGGTTCCCTTAAGCATTATGAAATGTCCTTCTTTATCCCTTCTGACTAACTTTGGCTTGAAGTCCACTTTATCTGAAATGAGGATGGATACCCCAGCTTTTTTGCTGGGTCCATGTGCAGGTAAGTTTTTTCCCATCCCAGGCTGAGGCAAGGCCTGTTTGGGCCTGTGTCTGTGGTTTTACTGTCCTTGTGGGAAAACCTCACCTGGCCGGGAAGACTCACCCGGTGGGGAGGTCTCGCTTGTCAGTTCCCCTCCTACAGGTTCCCCTCAGTCCACAACTACCGCCTGGGCAGGGCAGCCTTCCCAGGCAACGTTCCCAGGGGCCCGGACCTACCTCCTGGGCCTGGGAGCCCTGTCCTTCGCAGACGATTCTCCTTAGGTGGCCCCTCCTCAGAGAAGCTGCCCGCAGTCCTGGAACCCTCGCTCCGCCTCTCAGCTTGTCTCTGTGTAGCTCTTTCAAGAAAAGGTGCCTAGGTCCCCGGACCGGACCGTGCTTTGCACCTAATCGCCTGGCTATGCGACCCCTCCTCTGAGCAGTCACTTGGAGCCTCGTACATATGCTCCAAGCCCCAGTGACCCGCCGCTCACCTCTTCCTCCCGGCAGCCACCCGGTGTTCTGTGTGGGTGCTTGGAGACCAAGCAACTCACTGTGCACCTCCACCTCCTCAGGACAGCCCCCTCCCTGTTGTTCAGGCGGTTGCTGAGTCCAAATAGCTCGCTGCCCAACTCTTTCTCTTGCAGCCGCCGGAGCCTCGGAAGATTGCTCCAAAACCAAGCGGTGTGCTGCGCGGCCTCTATGATTGTTTTTAAACAAGTAGAAAAGTTGAAACGATTTTACAGTGAACATCTATATATTCTACAATGTTTTCTTATGTACTAGCCATCTATTCTTCTGTTCATCTACCAATCCATCTTAATTTTTGATGCATTTCAGATTAAATTGCAGACATCATCATACATTCCTCAATGTAGAAGCTTCAGCATGTAGAATCTTTAGTTTTTAATCTTTTAGAAGTTGAAAAGTCCTTTAGACACGTTTCAGCATCTTTAAATTTGCTTGTGTTGGTGTAGCGAGACATAAACAGACTAAATGTATCAAATTAGGTTTAATAATTCAAAGTAAACAGAACACTTAATCTCTGTTGACAGTACAGATCTAGATTACTCAACAAATATTTGGAAACCGTATAGCATTAAATACTGATTAGGGGGAAAAATCGACTTTCTTTTGAGCAAGAGGTACAAGTGCCAGGATGCGTTAGTTCCAAGCCCATCTTGTGCCCGTGGATGGTCATGTAGACTCTCTGAGCTTAGTTTTCAATATGATATTTATTTCACAAGACTGTAGAGCTGAAAGGAAGCAATATTTGTAACTGATTTACTGAGATTTATGGCACTTACTCACTTTTAAACATGAGATGAACTAGATGGAAATCGATGGAAAATGTGCCGAGTGTTCTTTGCAGGTAGAGCAGGGGCTCCTTTGGCAGGGTGGGAGTGTCTGTAAACAGAGAAGCCATCATTCCCAAGGCACATCCTCGGCAGACAGACTCAGAAAGACAGGCTGAGTAATACTCTCAGAAGAAAGATACATTTGTTTCCTCACGTTACTTATAAAGTTCTTAAGGAAATATCCTAAGATTTCTGTCAATGTTTACCAGATAGAACTTTCTAAACAATTTGTGCTGGGGTTGGAAACTTGAAGAGGAGCGTGTTTACACAATCACTGGTGATTCATAACAGAGGATGTACTAATTAAAAGGCCAGCACAACCAGGAAACTGATACAGTAAGAGTTTTAACTGTGTTCTTTTCTACTCTCTGTATCTATATGGTCAAACTATATTAAATAATCTTAACATTTTTTATTATGTTTAGAAATATAAATTTTAATCAATGAAACACATGCTTTTTTTTTTTTTTTTTTGGTACTGGGAATCTGGGAATTAAACCCAGGGGTTCTTTTCCCAGGCTGACCTGGGACTTGTCCTCCGGCCTTAGCCTCCAGAGTCACTGGGATTATAGGAGTGTACCACCACTCCCAGCTACTATCCTGCTTAAGTTTTAGGACTATAGTCTGGAAGCTACATAAAATTATTCAGCAAAGCATTGTGTGGGGTCACTTTCATAAATGAATGAATGAATTAATTAATTCTGGGGATTGAACCAAGGGCACTCCACCACTAAGCCGTGCCCCCAGCCCTTTTTCTTATTTTTTATTTTTGAGACAGGGTCTCTGCTAAGTTGCCCAGGCTGACCTTGAACTTGCGATCCTCCTGCCTCAGCATGTCAAGTCTCTGGGATGATAGGTATGTGCCACAGCTCCCAGCTTGATTATTCTTAATCCTAATCTTGTTTCACAAAAATACAACTGTCTTATTTCAAGCATGTGAATCAAAGTTCCTTCACTATTTCTTTCCCCCCACATCAGCTTAGTCTTTCTGAAGAACATTTTACAGTTTGTTTTTGTCATCATCTTTGTGTTTCAGACTGTCTCTCAATGTTCTCTTATGATCAGTACATATTCAAAAGTGCTACACCAATAAAGAAAGGGCTTTAAAGCTCCTGGGACATGCTGACCATTGGAATGGAGGATTCATTGTCTTTTTAGAGTTCCCAGAACACTCCTGCTTTGAGGCATTTTGAGACTGGGGAGGTCCAGGAACTATTTAACTCAATTTAGTTTGTGTAGTTTTATTAAATTCTCTCACATTCTCTCCATCACCATCCATAAATTGTCTAACATGTTACTGTAGAATTGCTTTGTGTCTTGTTTTCCAACTCTGAAACAATTGAGGCTCAATTCTCTTGGTGGATGGTAGAGAGGAGGAATACATTTTTTGCAGTGCACCAGAGTGTTTAGTTACCTAGTAGCATAGCTGGAGCAAACTGAGAGTCTCCGTGCTCCTTTAAAGATCCCAAATATTCCTTCTACCTTCAAACCCTTGTCATATCTACCTTCAGAGATACCTGATGTCTCCATTACTGAGACTTGAGAGCAGCAGAACAATAAACAAGGTTATTTTGCATCAGGATTTTTTTTTTGTCCTAAGCACATGGATTTGAACACTGTCCTCTGCTAAGTCATATGCCATTAAAACAAATTTGCTTTCTAAATTTAGATTCAGTTATGATGAGATTAAATATCTTAGTTTTATTGAAGATCAATTCATTCTTCTGTTTCTTGTTCTTTGATTTTGGAGGTTGTTTTTTAAGAAATAAAATATCGACAACTTTTTTCTTTGCTCTTTCTGTTTATTTTTTCTTAGTACTTTTTTTTCTTACTTTAAATGTTGCATTATCTTAAATTATTTCCAATTCTTATCAGCTAAATAAATATTATCTCAAAGGAAGATTATGGGTCACTGGTCTTAACCTGCTACCTTCTTTTTCAAAAATAATTTTTACTTGTTCTTTTTAGTTATACCAGACAGTAGAGCATATTTGACATATTTATGCAAATATGAAGTTTATCGTACTCTACTTAGGATCCCAGTCTTGTGGTTGTACATGATGTAGAGATTCACCGTGGTGTATTTATATATGTGTATAGGAAAGTTACCTCAGATTCATTCCACTATCTTTCCTATTCCTGTTCCTCTTCCCTTCCCTTCCCTTCATTTCCCTTTGTCTAATGCAATGAACTTCTATTCTTCCCACTCCCTGGTTGTATGTTAGCATCCACATATCAGAAAGAACATTCAACCTTTTGTTTTTTGGGATTAATTTATTTCACTTAGCCTGATAGTCTCCAGATCCATCCATTTACCAAAAAATGTCATAAAATCATTCTTTTTCTGACTGAATAATATTCCATTGTGATATATACACCACATTTTCTTTATCCATTCATCTGTTGAAGGGCACCTAGATTGGTTCTATAGCTAAGTTATTGTGAATTGAGCTACTATAAACATCGATATGGCTACATCACTCACTGTCACTGTAGTATGCTGATTTTAACTTCTTTGGATATATATACTGAGGAGTGGTATAACTGGGTCAAATGGTCAAAACAATCTGCAGACTGTTTACACCAGAGTGGTTGCACCAATTTGCAGTCCCACCAGCAATGTATGAGTTCAACCTGGTACCTTCTTTTGGACACTTTTCCCAAACCTTTAAGATTTCTAACTAGATAGATTCTATTCTCACATATAGTCTTAATACCATGATAGCATTTACCATGCTGTATTGAAGTTGCTGGTTTATTTGTCTTCCTGAAATTTCAATCTAAGTAAGGGACTGCTTCTTTGTTTGAGGCTCTGCCCCCAGTGTTTGGCTCAGAAACCCCAAATATCATAGGCACCTGAGAAATATTTGTTGAGAGCTAGGTGTAGTGGTATACATCCATAATCCCAGTTACTTGGGAGGTCGAGGCAGAAGGATCAAAAGTTTGAGACCAGCCTGAGCAACTTAGTGAGAACCCAGCTCAAAATAAAAAATAAAAAAGGGCTGGGGATGTAGCTTAGTGGTAGAGCAACCCTGGGTTCAATCCTCAGTACCAAAGAGAGACAGTGAAATATTTATTAAGTTGATGAATATCAAAATGCATAATTTTCATTAGTATAGGATAGTGAAACATTTAGTATATTAGATTTAACTATCATCATTTAGATGAAAACTAAACCTTTTATAGATCATATCCCAGCACTAATTATCTTTTATTGTAATGAATGAAAATGAGACTTCTTGAGTATTCTTGTTTTTAAAGAATACCTGAATAATTCCATTAATACTTTTTACTAGTTTTTTTAATGGTTATTTTAGCCTAAGTTGTTTTAAACTTATATAACACTGTTTTTCTACTCTTAACTGTAGGGCATTTCATTATTTACATATATTACATGCTTGGGCAGAGAACTTCATGAGAGAAGGAAGACAGGTATTATTATATACTCCTTTAGACTGGGATAAAAATAACTGAACAGCAAGATTAATATGCATGACATAATTAGGGTAGAAAGAAGAATTGTATTATCACTTGTAATTATGATTAACTATTCCAGATTAGTTCTAGGTTTCCAAAACAAAATACTTTTTCAGGCTAAACTTTAAAAGTAGATAGGAGTTTCAAAGGAATAGAAACAGCACACAAAACACAAGAAAACAAGGTGACTGAGAGAGGCAGGGGAGGGGGCTCGGGTAGGAGACATGACTGAACACGTGGTATTGGCCTCTGTAAGTTTTATTAGGAGAAGTTTGGAAGTCATTTCAAGAGATGGGATGCTGTCTGAGATGGTGGCTGTGGGGACCCGGGCAGAGCCTCAGGTACGGGCTCTGGAAGCCCTGAGAACTGCGGTAGGATACTATGAAGACAGAGAAGCAAGATTGGGGATCGTGTGGTTGGGTTGTAGTCAAGTGGATCTGTGGGTTTAGGTGCTGATATAAAATATTGAAAATGACCCTTTTTGTTGGGGGGAGGGGAGGAGGGGGTAAACCTTGAGATAGAGGAGGAAGGGTGAGCTGTGGAGTTTGCCTTTGAGGCAGCTGGAGAAGCTATTGCATTAGGTCTTGTTTCTACTTTAGAATTTGGTTCTGTTTCCTTTTTCTTCTCCTGGTGGAGTCAGTGGTGGGCTAGGGATAGAAGAGAGTCCTTTGCTTTGGTTTGTAGTGGGTAAGTTGTGAGAATGGATGGCTCTGAAGTTTTATACCCAAGAAGAGGGAGATCTTGGGTTTAGACCATGTAATTCTGGTTACCACCATTAGGGAATAGATCTCAATACTCTCAGCTTTTTAAGTGTGGTCTTCCAGTTTTCTTCTCTGCCTACTTTTTCCTGTGCCTAAAAGATCTCTTTATACCTTTATATTCTCTTCTTTCAAACAGTACTTATCCTGGCCTCTTAAGAGAAGTCATGAGACTCAGGTGGAAAAAAAAAGTCATTTCAAATAGATTATGATACTTTGGAAAGGAGTAATCAATCACTCATATTTTGTTAATGCTTTGTGTTTTTATACTTACTTGAACTTTTAAATTGAGATGAAAACACAATAGAGTGTATCATAGTCAAAATAAATAACTAGGAAGATGACTCAGATAAAATAGTTTTGGATTTTCACTAATGGAAATGCCTTAAGGGATGTCCAAAAAGATTTTTAAATGCATTCATTTAAGCAACTGGAATATTCATTTCTGATGTTATCAGCACCACAGGCAGGTTGTCTCTTGAATGTTTCAGCAAAAACATAAATAAAATAAAATAAAAAGTTTGACTTAGCTTAGTGTTTTCACTTAGTGTTTTGTTCATTTAAGAATAAAGCATTATTGACATTTTCATGAGTGATTTTTTAAACACCATGAATACAGTTAGCTGTGACCCTTCCCTAAAGTAATGTTTGCCAGTTCCCCTTTGGCATATATATGTACATATGTGATGGCAGTAGAGTGAAATGATGTCTGAATAGTCCAAAACACGTGCTGTGTGTCTCTTGCCACACGATGCCCTGTGCCACCCCAGGACTTTCACAGCTAAAAGGCCTTCACCAGAACTGAGCAGACGGCAGTACCATACCCTAGGACATCCCAATTGTGAGCTAAATAAACCCATTTTCTTCATAAAGTTTACCTGCCTAGGGAATTTTGCCACAGTAATGAAAAGCTGACTAATCTATACACAAATTTGGAAAAATAATATAGCAGGAAATTTAGACCTGAAAAAAGTCTCAGAAAGGTCAGAGGTACCTGGGAGATTCCTCTCCATTCCCCAAATTCCTAAATTAGTCTGATTTTTTTAAATCAATGAAATGCTTATGCAAACACAGCACATTTTTATGGCAGGGGCTTAAGGATTAAGAAGAGTACTTGCCAAGCCCCAAACCATTTATATTCTTCACCTAAAGTTCCACCCCAACCAAGATGGGGATGGAAAAACACCTGGGATTCATTTAATTTTAAAGTACAGCTAAGGAAAGAGCGATAGAACACATTTCAGAAAATTAACCCCCAAATATTGTTTCTATCATACATATACTATATGCTTATTAATAAACATTTATAAAAAACAAATCAAAAAGAAAAAAAAAAAAAAGCCCAAACACTGTCAACATTTTGGCACATTTTCTCTAAATTATGTTTTCTATAATTTATTACTGATATTTATTTTAAACATCTCTTTTTGATTATAAATAAGTATGTTTTAACTATGAAAAAGAGCAACATAAAGAAGAAAAATAGAAGAAGAGATCATGAAGACATGGGTCAGGGAAGGGAAGAGAAAAAATTTTCTTTAGGTACTTTCTGAACACTGAACATTATTTTCTAATGAAAAATCTATAAAATGTGAATTGAGTGCAGAGACTTAAAGCTATGAAACTACTGGGCAATGAAACCTGCAGAATTTAAATCCAGCTTTATTTGGGCTTTTTTTTCCATTAGAACAAAATAAAATGTGCCTCATAAAGTAAAATGCATATCTGAAGCACCATTGACTGACTCCACCTATATTCAACATATCATGCGGCTACACTATTTCTAAATCCATAAGTGTTTATTATTCTACATGTAGTATCTGACCTAAAGTAGTCTCTAAAATAATACTTCTTGAGGAAGTGAGTTATGTTTTTATCTGAAATAGACTGTAAAAATTAATATTTGATTTGAGCTCAAAAAGCTCTAATAATATTGTGGAGAAGATAAGCCAATGCATGAAAATGTGGAATGTGTTGAAATAAGAGTAGAGAGAAGCTCAGAGAAGGCAGTGGTCATTGGGGCACAGAGCTAGGAGAGAGAATTCCCAGGAAAGAAGGATTTAAGATAGGCCGGAGAGCTGAGTAGAATTTTTATTTTTACTTCAGTGAATTGATGAGGCAGAGATACCACAGATGGGAACAATAGTGGGAGCAAAAGTTAAGATATTGCACATGAGGTGTTCAGAAAATACTATGGGAAAAAGACAAATTAAAGAAGGATACAAATGGTCTCCTGATTTAATAGTTGCTTGACCTTTTTTTTTTTTTTTTTTCTTAACTTCACCATGGTGTTAAAGTGACACATTCAGTAGAAGCTAGTTCAAATTTGTGAAGTTCATTTTTTCCCTTCGTTAGAATATGTGGTATGAAACTGTCTCCTTTCTTCCCTCATTCCTTCAATCTCACAAAATTTAATTTCTGCATCCACTGCTCCGTGGGAACTGATCTTTCCAAGGTTACCAACAACTTCATTGCTTCCAAAGAAAATGAATATTTCCCAGTCTTTCTCTTCCTTGCCTTCTAATAAACCTTAACATTGTTGAGCCGTCTTCCATTCTTGAAATGTTTTTTTTTTTTCCTTTTTTCTTCTGTGAAATTACCCTCTGCTCTCTTCAGTAACAAGAGTCACAGCTCTCAGCTAACTGTGAGATAACAAGGGTAGCAACTGATATGCCGCAGTGGACTGTGTTGTTAAATTGTGATGTTCAGTAGGTTGGGTGCATTAAATGAATTTAAGATGAATGGATATAATCAACTTGCCATGGGCTTATTATGTAACCATGAAGAGAGAGAGTGGGAAGAAGGGGCCAGAGACAACATATAACCTTAGGGGACATGACCCAGTGACCTACTTCCTCCAACTAGTCCCCACCCCCTACAACTTCCACCACCTCCCAAAAATCCATTCAATTACAAATCTAGTGATGAATCAGAGCCCACTTAATTCACTCACTTTCCAAAAGTCCTACCTCTAAATATTGCTGCATTGGTGACCAAGCTGGGGCATTCAGACCCAGCCCATAATACTCTTCATTGATGGGTATTGGTCTCACAGCCCAGCTATTCCCAAAAAATCATCTTCAAGCATTATTTCTCTCAGTATGCTTGAGGAGTTAAGGATTCATGAACTGATTTTGATATTTTTTTCTTTAAAATTTTGCATTTTGGATGGCATCTTACCATTTTAAGGGTTTAGCTACTACTACCTTTTCATTTTACTTTTTTGGTAGCACTAAAGATTGAAACCATGGCCTCTAACATGCTACAAAAGCACTTTACCATGAGCTACACTCCCAGACTTATAACTTCCATTTTTAAAAAAATTATTTATTTATTTATTTTTAGAGACTGCATTTTGATTCATTGCCCTCAAATGGGGTACATCATTTCATTTCTGTGGTTGTACACGATGTAGATTCATACCATTTCTGTAATCATACATGTACATAGGGTAATGATAGGGTAATGATGTCTGTCTCATTCTACAATAACTTCCATTTTTAATTCCTTTTCCAGAATAATATATACGAATGGGGCCTAATACAGTCTATAAGAACAGGAACAATATTTCTGAGAAAGTGGAGAGGGTAATTTCACGGAAGTAAAGGGAAAAAAAATATTTCAAGAATAGAAGATGGCTTGACAATGTTAAAGGCTTATTAAAAGGTGAGGAAGAGAAAGACTGGGGATTATTCATTTTCTGTGGAAGCAACAAGGTTGTTGGTGACCTTGGAAAGAACAGCTCCCATGGTTGAAGGAATGAGGCAAAGAAAGGAAATAGAGAACACAATTGTAAGAAAAGGAATACCAGAAAACCTTCAAACTTCAGAAAATTTTGAAGTGAAGAGGAGGGGAGAGTTGGGATTCTTTAGAAACAGGAAAAGCAGAAGACATTGAAATGTAGAAAGGAGTCTGTGGATTAAAAAGTGGTTAAGCCAGGTGTGGTAGCCAGCGCCTGCAATTCCTGCAACTCAAAGAGGCCCAGTAAGGAGGATTGCAAATTCCAGGCCAGGCTAGTCAATTTAGCAAGACCCTGTTTAAAAAATAAAAATAAAAAAGTCCGGGGGTGTTGTTCAGTCATAGAGTGCAATTTCTAGTACGGGGCTGAGGGGAAGGTTCAGAGGTTGGGTACAGTGGAGGAGGCCTGTAATCCCAACTACTTGGGAGTCTGAGGCAGGCATATTACAAATTCCAGGTCAACCTGGGCAACTTAATGAGACTTGTCTCAAAATAAAAATAACATGAGAAAAGGTGTGGGATTGTAGATCAGTGGTGAGTGTTAGCCTAGCATTCACAAGACCTGGGTTCAATTCTCGGTACTGTGGGGAGGAAGAAAATAAGTGTGTCAGGACAGCACAGAGGGAGAGAGAGGGAGAGAGAGAGAGAGAGAAAAAGAGAGGGAGAGAGAGATACACACATGATAACCAAGCAGAGACATAAGTGGGTTTCGGAGGACTGGAAGGACTGAAATCCAAAGTTGAGGTAATAACTAGCTTTGAGCAGGAGAAATGCCTATTAGTTATATATCATGAGAAAATAATTAGAATTTAGGGAAAAGTTGAAGATTTAACATTTGGAAGGTGAAGAATTCATGCCCTGAGATCTGAAAGCTTTTTTTGCTTAATAGAAAAGTCCTGGATTAGAAGGGTTTTGGTTGGGTGGAATGAAAAAAATTAATGAACTTGAAAAGTTCTTAGAAGGCTTTAAATATCCTATTTTGTCTGGATTTGACATGATTCAGAGGAAATTTTTAAAACAAATTTGAGAGTATTTTGATTAATAGTTTTAATTAGTGATAATAGTTTTAATTAGTGTTTATATTCCATAAGAATCTGTGCCAAGCACTTTATAATATACCCTTATCCATTTCTCTATCTCCACTCAACTGGTCTATTGACTTTTGACCCCTTATTGCTCCCACAAACCATTCTCTGAACAGCAGCCAAAGTCAGTCTTTTAAAAAATGCAAACCATACCAGGTACGTTGGCATACGCCTACAATCCCAGCGACTCAGGAGGCTGAAGTTGGAGGATTGCAAGTTTGAGACCAGCTTCATTTATTTAATGAGACCATGTTACTGGCCCTCTTAAGCACTTGTATGATGTCCAAGAACCTGAAGATAAGTCTATCACATTCTAGACCCTGCCAATCCCACTAACCTCACATTTTCCTTTCTTGTGTGGCACATTGTTTTGAAGTGATTGTAAATAGAGCTATTTTAACTTTGCTTACATTGTCAAATAACTTTCTTCCCTGGGATATGTAATAAAGCTATTGGTTTTAATTTCAGACAATGTATAACAAGGTAATTATTTCAGAATGTTATTTAGCTTAAATACTTTGAATGAATATTCACATGGAAGGAATACATTGAAACAGACAAACTTCCCCCAAATCCTAAACTCATTTGTCATATAGCTTGGACTCTTACTGTGATTTTAGCAAGGAAAAAAGAAAGAAAGAAAGAAAGAAAGAAAGAAAGAAAGAGAGAGAGAGAGAGAGAGAGAGAGAGAGAGAGAGAGAGAGAGGGGAAGGAAGGAAGGAAGGAAGGAAGGAAGGAAGGAAGGAAGGAAGGAAAGAAAGAAAGAAAGAAAGAAAGAAAGAAAGAAAGAAAGAAAGAAAGAAAGAAAGAAAGAAAGAAAGAAAGAAAAGAAACTCTGAAAGGTTCTATATTCTTACTACCTATGTAGGGAAAGAGAAACCAGTGCATGGAATTCTGGAGTAGGCTGACACCTTATTTCCTAGTGCCCTATTTATTCACTCTTTCCCTTTGATTTCATTTTGCTTTTTATGCCTTTCTCAGCCCAGTGAATGTGTATTGGGCAGAATATCAAGATAAATTTTCTATTATTTGTCATAGTGGTGCTTTTTGTACCACTACAGTTAGCCTTATTCCGTATTTAAATGAACCCATAAATTTAGGGTAGTTTTACTAAGCCATTAACATTTTCTGTGGGGATAAAACATGGCCCATGAGGTTTTAGCATGGAAATATTTTTTCTTTCTTTCCTTTTTTGAAAAAAAAAAACTGAGCTAAAAAGAATTTGTCTGAGCCTTTGAGTCCTAAGATTACCAAAACAAATAAACAAAGAAGATGATAAAAGACATTGGTTTGGTTCTAGTGGTTCTTTGTATTCTAGTAATTACACAATGAATATGTAAAACAAAATAATTTCTACCTTAATATTTGGGAGAAGATCCTTAGGAGATATTTATTAATTTAACATTATCTATTCAAACCGACAACTTTGGCTATTTTGAAAGTTATGCAGTGGGCTAATAGTTTTCTAATTTACATGTCTTAAATAGAATATTAAAAAAATGTAGACAGTCAAGTAACAAAATATCTCACATGAAAGTATTTTATTTTATTAAAAAAAATTTTTTTTATTGTAAACAAATGGGATACATGTTGTTTCTCTGTTTGTACATGGCGTAAAGGCATACCATTTGTGTACTCATAAATTTACATAGGGTAATGTTGTTTGATTCATTCTGTTATTTTTTCCCTTCCCTCCCACCCTTCCCACCCCTCTTTTCCCTCTATACAGTCCTTCCTTCCCCCATTCTTGCCCCCCTCCCTAATCCTAACTCTAACCCTAACACTAACCCCTCCCACCCTCCATTATGTGTCATCATTCACTTATTAGCGATATCATTCTTCCATTGTTTTTTTGAGATTGGCTTATCTGACTTAGCATGATATTCTCCAATTTCATCCATTTGCCTGCAAATGCCATAATTTTATCATTCTTTATGGCTGAGTAATATTCCATTGTATATATATACCACAGTTTCTTTATCCATTCATCAATTGAAGGACATCTAGGCTGGTTCCACAATCTGGCTATTGTGAACTGAGCAGCTATGAACATTGATGTGGCTGTATCTCTGTAATATGCTGATTTTAAGTCCTTTGGGTATAGGTCAAGGAGTGGGATACCTGGGTCAAATGGTGGTTCCATTCCAAGTTTTCTAAGGAGTCTCCACACTGCTTTGCAGAGTGGCTGCACTAGTTTGCAGCCCCACCAGCAATGTATGAGTGTACCTTTCTCCCCACATCCTCGCCAACACCTGTTGTTGCTTGTACTCTTGATAATTGCCATTCTAATTGGGGTGAGATGGAATCTTAGGGTGGTTTTGATTTGCATTTCTTTTATTACTAGAGATGTTGAACATTTTTCCATATGTTTGTTGATTGCTTGTAGATCTTCTGTGAAGTGTCTATTCATTTCCTTAGCCCATTTGTCGATTGGATTATTTGCATTCTTGGTGTAGAGTTTTTTGAGTTCTTTATAGATTCTGGAGATTAGTGCTCTATCTGAAGTATGATTGGCAAAGATTTTCTCCCACTCTGTAGGCTCTTTCTTCGCATTGCTGATAGTTTCCTTTGCTGAGAGAAAGCTTTTTAGTTTGAATCTATCCCAGTTGTTGATTCTTGCTTTTATTTCTTGTGCTATGGGAGTCCTGTTGAGGAAGTCTGGTCCTAAGCCGACGTGTTGAAGCTCTGGACCTACTTTTTCTTCTATAAGATGCAAGGTCTCTGGTCTGATTCCAAGATCCTTAATCCATTTTGAGTTTAGTTTCGTGCATGGTGAGAGATATGGGTTTAGTTTCATTCTGTTGCATATGGATTTCCAATTCTCCCAGCACCATTTGTTGAAGAGCCTATCTTTTCTCCATTGCATATTTTTGGCCCCTTTGTCTAGTATGAGAAAATTGTATTTATTTGGGTTTGTGTCCGTGTCCTCTATTCTGTACCATTGATCCACCTTTCTATTTTGGTACCAATACCATGGCGTTTTTGTTACTATTGCTTTGTAGTAGAGTTGAAGTTCTGGTATTGCGATACCCCCTGCTTCACCTTTCTGCCAAGGATTGCTTTGGCTATTCTGGGTTTTTTATTCTTCCAGATGAATTTCATAATTGCTTGCTCTATTTCTGTAAGGTACATCATTGGGATTTTAATTGGAATTAAATAGTATGGCCATTTTGACAATATTAATTCTTCCTATCCAAGAACATGGGAGATCTTTCCATCTTCTAAGGTTTTCTTTAATTTCTTTCTTTAGTGTTCTGTAGTTCTCATTGTAGAGGTCTTTCACCTCTTTTGTGAGATTGATTCCCAAGTATTTTATTTTTTTCGATGCTATTGTGAATGGGGTAGTTTTCCTAATTTCTCTTTCTGAAGATTCATCACTTATATATAAAAATGCCTTCGATTTATGTGCATTGATCTTATATCCCGCTACTTTACTGAATTCACTTATGAGATCTAAAAGTTTTCTGGTGGAATTTCCTGGTTCCTCTAAGTATATAATCATATCATCAGCAAATAGGGATAGTTTGAGTTCTTCTTTTCCTATTCATATCCCTTTAATTTCTTTGGGCTGTCTAATTGCTCTGGCTAGAGTTTCAAGGACAATATTGAAAAGAAGTGGTGAAAGAGGGCATCCCTGCCTTGTTCCAGTTTTTAGGGGGAATGCTTTCAGTTTTTCACCATTTAGAATGATATTAGCCATGGGCTTAGCGTAGATGGCCTTTACACTGTTAAGGAATGTTCCCACTATCCCTATTTTTTCTCGTGTTTTGAGCATGAAGGGGTGCTGTATTTTATCAAATGCTTTTTCTACATCTATTGAAATAATCATGTGATTCTTGACTTTAAGTCTACTGATATGGTGAATTACATTTATTGATTTCCTGATATTGAACCAACCTTGCATCCCTGGGATGAAACCCACTTGATCATGGTGCACTATCTTTTTAATATGTTTTTGTATGCGATTTGCTAAAATTTTGTTGAGAATTTTTGTGTCGATGTTCATTAAGGATATTGGTCTGAAATTTTCTTTCCTCGATGTGTCTCTGTCTGGTTTAGGTATCAGGGTGATATTGGCTTCATAGAATGAGTTTGGGAGGGTTCCCTCCTCTTCTATTTTATGGAATACTTTGAGAAGTATTGGAATGAGCTCTTCTTTAAAGGTTTTGTAGAACTCGGCTGAGAACCCATCAGGTCCTGGACTTTTCTTTGTTGGTAGGCTTTTGATGACTTCATCTATTTCATTACTTGAAATTGGTCTATTTAAATTGTGTATGTCCTCCTCGTTCACTTTAGGCAATTTATATGTCTCTAGAAACCTGTTGATGTCTTCGAAGTTTTCTATTTTGTTGGAGTATAGATTTTCAAAATAGCTTCTAATTATGTTTTGTATTTCAGTCGTGTCTGTTGTGATATTTCCTTGTTCATTCTGAATTTTAGTAATTTGTGTTTTCTCTCATCTTCTCCTTGTTAGTGTGGCTAAAGGTTTATCAATTTTGTTTATGTTTTCGAAGAACCAACTATTTATTTTGTCAATTTTTTGTATTGTTTCTTTTGTTTCAATTTCGTTGATTCAGCTCTGAGTTTAACTATTTCCTGTCTTCTACTACTTTTGGTGTTGGTCTGTTCTTCTTTTTCTAGGGCTTTGAGCTGTAGTGTTAGGTCATTTATTTGTTGAGTTTTACTTCTTTTATTAAATGCGCTCCATGAAATAAATTTTCCTCTAAGTACTGCTTTCATAGTGTCCCAGAGATTTTGATATGATGTTTCTTTGTTCTCATTTACCTCTAAGAATTTTTTAATTTCCTTCCTAGTATCTTCTGTTATCCATTCATCATATAATAGCATATTGTTTAATCTCCAGGTGTTGGAGTAGTTTCTGTTTTTTACTCTTTCATTTATTTCTAACTTCAATCCATTATGATCTGATAGAATACAAGGTAGTGTCTCTATCTTCTTGTTTTTGCTAACATTAGTTTTGTGGCATAATATATGGTCTATTTTAGAGAAGGATCCATGTGCTGCTGAGAAGAAAGTGTATTCGCTCTTGGTTGGATGGTATATTCTATAAATGTCTGTTAAGTCTAAAATATTGATTGTGTTATTGAGATCTATGGTTTCTTTGTTCAATTTTTGTTTGGAAGATCTGTTCTGTGGTGAGAGAGGTGTGTTAAAATAACCTAGTATTATTGTATTGTGGTCTATTTGGTTTCTGAGATTGAGAAGGATTTGTTTGACATACATGGATGAGCCACTGTTTGGGGCATAGATGTTTATGATTGTTATATCTTGCTGATTTATGGTTCCCTTAAGCATTATGAAATGTCCTTCTTTATCCCTTCTGACTAACTTTGGCTTGAAGTCCACATTATCTGAAATGAGGATGGATACTCCGGTGTTTTTGCTGAGTCCATGTGCATGGTATGTCTTTCCCCATCCTTTCACCTTTAGTCTATGGGTATCTCTTTCTATGAGGTGAGTCTCTTGCAGGCAACATATTGTTGTATCTTTCTTTTTAATCCCATCCGCCAGTCTATGTCTTTTGATTGATGAATTCAGGCCGTTAATATTCAGGGTTATTATTGAGATATGATTTGTATTCCCGGTCATTTGGTTCATTTTAAAATTTTATTTATTTATTTATTTATTTTTTTGACATAACTTGGTTCCTCCTTTATTTGACAGTTCCTTTAGGATAATTCCTCCCTTTGCTGATTTGTTTCTTTATTTTTTATCTCTTCCTCATGGAATATTTTGCTGAGAATGTTCTGTAATGCTGACTTTCTTTTTGTAAATTCTTTTAGCTTTTGTTTATCATGGAATGATTTTATTTCATTGTCAAATTTGAAGGTAAGTTTTGCTGGGTATAAGATTCTTGGTTGGCATCCATTTTCTTTCAGAGCTTGAAAAATGTTGTGCCAGGCCCTTCTAGCTTTTAGGGTCTGGATTGAAAAATCTGCTGATATCCCTATTGGTTTCCCCCTGAATGTAATTTGGTTCTTTTCTCTCACAGCCTTTAAAATTCTGTCTTTATTTTGTATGTTAGGTATTTTCATTATAATGTGTCTTGGTGTGGGTCTGTTGTAATTTTGTGTATTTGGAGTCCTATAAGCCTCTTGAACTGGATTTTCCATTTCATTCTTCAGATTTGGGAAATTTTCTGAAATTATTTCATTGAATAGATTGTTCATTCCTTTGGTTTGTTTCTCTAAGCCTTCCTCAATCCCAATAATTCTTAAATTTGGCCTTTTCATGATATCCCATAGTTCTTGGAGATTCTGTTCATGATTTCTTACCATCTTCTCTCTTTGTTCAACTTTGTTTTCAAGGTTAAATATTTTGTCTTCAATATCTGAGGTTCTGTCTTCCAGGTGTTCTATCCTATTGGTTATGCTTTCTATGGAGTTCTTAATTTGGTTTATTGTTTCCTTCATTTCAAGGATTTCTGTTTGGTTTTTCTTCAGTATCTCTAACTCTTTATTGAAATGATCTTTTGCTTCCTGTATTTGCTCTTTTAACTGTCGATTGGTGCTATCATTCAATGCCTGCATTTGCTCTTTCATCTCATCATTCAATGCCTGCATTTGCTCTTTCATTTCATCGTTTGCTTCCCTGATCATTTTAATTATGTACATTCTGAACTCCCTTTCTGTCATTTCTTCTGCCATGCTGTCATTGGATTTTATTGATGTAACATCTAGATTTGTTTGGGGCATTTTCTTCCCTTGTTTTCTCATATTATTCAGGAATCAGTGGGTCATTAAGATATTGCAGATTTCCTCTATTGACTTATAATGTCCTTGAAGATTTCTAGTATATCTCCTCTTATCCTTCAGTAGCCTGCAGTCTTGAAGGAAGTTGATAATGTGGTGCTCCACAAGGAAGCTGCCTCTCTAGGGGTGGTGACCCTTAGGTGGGGTATATTCCCTGATAGTGGGCAGAGGTGCTTCCACTTGTTGACCAATGGTCATCGAAAGGGGAAGTAGGCTGCGGGCTGAGGCAAGGCCTGTTTGTGCCTGTGTCTCTGGTTTTACTGTCCTTGTGGGAAAACCTCACCCGGCAGGGAAGACTCACCCGGTAGGGAGGTCTCGCTGGTCAGTTCTCCTCCTAGAGGTTCCCCTCAATCTACAACTACTGCCTGGGCTGGGCTGTCTTCCTCTGCAACGTTCCCAGGGGCCCAGACCTACCTCCTGGGCCTGGGAGCCTCACCCTTTGCAGTCGAGTCTCCTTAGGCTTCCTCTCCTCAGAGAATCTCCCCGCAGTCCTGGAAAGTTCGCTCTGCCCCTCAGGTTGTCTCTGTGCGGCTCTTCCAGCAAGAAGCCGGTCCTGGGACCCTGCTCTGCACCTAATCGCCTGGCTATGCAACCCCTCCTTTGAGCCGCCACCTGGAGCCCCGTACAATAGCTCTGAGACCCAGAGACCCGTCACACACCTCTTCCTCCAGACAGCCGCCCGGTGTTCCAACGCAGTCACTAGGAGTCCAAGTAACTCACTTCGCATCTCCTCCTCCCGCCAACCTCCTGTAGTCCTAGGCAGTCACTTTGAATCCAAGTGACCCACCCTGTTCCTCCTCCTCCTCGGGGTAGCCCCCCCCCAGGTGTTCAGGAGCGGTTGCTTGGAGACCAAGTGACCCACCGCGCTCCTCCTCCAGGCAGGCCACCGGTGTTCAGGAGCAGTCGCTTTGAGTCCAAACAACTCACCACTCGCCTCCTCCTCTGGCAACCACCTGTGGCTCTGATGCAGTCACTCCTAGACCAAGCGACCCGCCACGTTCCTCCTCTTCCTCCGGGCAACCCCCCAGTGTTCAGAAGTGATCACTCTGAGTCCAGACAGCTTGCCACGCAGCTCCTCCTCAGGCAGTCACCCGGAGCCCCAGTAGTTGCTCCGAGTCCATGCGCTGTGCTGAGCCACCTCCTCTACGATGATCCCAGTTGTCCGTGTTTACCGCTCCAGTGGGGGGAGGGGCGTCTCGCCGAGCAACTCTACTTCACAAAGTTCCCTGCGTTCCGGGCTACCGCCCCATGCGGGACGCCTCCCCAACGGGAGAGACTCACCTGGTGGCTTTGAGTTGGTCCCAAGTCTCTCACTATCTCCTCTTTTGAATCCTGCGTCCTGGAGCAACATGAAATGCAGCCGCCCTCTAGTACGCCATCTTGAAAACCATGAATGTATTTTAAATATTCCATGTGTATTTATCTGATTTTATTGGCTATGCTCATTTACATGAGTTTTTAAAAACTTTCTTTCATTAGTACTACCTTCAAATGTTCCTAGGGTTAGGGATATAGCTCATTTGGTAGAGTGCTTGCCTTGCATGCAGTAAGGCCCTGGGTTCAATTCCCAGGATCACCAAAAAAAGTCTCAATCACTTGAATAACTTTTGAAAATAACACTTACACAGTAATTGGTGAGAAAATAAATATCAATCACAAAAGTCAAAAAATAAAACCCAATTCAATATAGTTAATAGTTTTCTTACACTTTTAGAACAGAGTGACTTTTCCCCCTAGTTACTGGGTATTTGCTTCCAAATATATATTTTATTCTAACCAACATTTTCCTATTCTACCTTGGTAGTTTTCATGACCTTTAATGACTCAATGGACTATAATGATAGATGCTTTTGTCTTACTGATTTATAAAAATTGTTTGCTTTTGAGAAAAATTAAAGAATAGAAAGAACCAGGAAGGATGATATAACCAAATATCTTTTAAAAAAACTCATCTGATACATGATAAGATGAGGTCCTAATTAGTCAATTCTTTCATCTTCAGCAAGCTACTCTATGGTTTAGAAAGAATTCCGGAAGACACAGGCATCTTTGTTCCCCTGTGTACTCTGTAGCTAGGATTCCATGCCTTACAATAGTGGCTCTTAAGGGGGGATTTAGGGACCAGCAGCATCAGCATCTCCTCAGAACTTGTTAGAAGTGCAGATCTGTGTGTACCTCCCCAGACTTGCTGTGTTAGTCAGGTTTCTCCAGAGATAGAACTAAGAGAATCCCTTGCTCCTCCCGCTTCCACTCTTTGTTATGAGGAATTGGTCCATGTGATTATGAAAGCTGAGAAATCTCTCTGTCTGCCATCTGTACCCTGGAAACTCAGGAAAGGCCATGGTGTCATTTAGTTTGAGACTAAAGATGGGAGAACCAGTGGAAATGATGGTATAAATCCAAGTCCAAAGACAGGAAAAGGTGAGATGGGATGTGCTGGATTAAGTAGCAAGGTAGGAACAAAGGGGCAATTCTTTCTTCCTTTGTTGTTTGTTCTATTCAGGCCCTCAATGGATTGGATGACACCCAGAGACTTTGCCAAGGAACATCCACCTTACTGATCCATGGATTCAAGTCTAATTTCATCCAGAAACACACTCATGGATACCCAGAAACAATGTTTAATCTAGGTAGCCCATGGCCCACTTGAGTTGACACATAAAATTAACCATCATGCTTATTTAATAAAAACCCAAGGGGGTGAGACCTGGTAACTTGTATTTTAACAGAGCATCCAGGTAATTCTGAGAGTTACTGACCAACAAGCTGCACACAGCTCTGGCATAGTTAAATGTGGGAAGGGCAGTGCTCCTTGCAGAAGAACATGATGGCTTATTACACCTGACCATGTTTGCCTCTAGCTGACTTAGTCATGCATTTTCTTCCTTTGGGTAGTATGACACATAGGACATAAATATGTATCCAGCTCTAGATGGGAGCAGGAGGATAATTCTCTTTCTGCTCCATGTGTTCTATACTAGTTAACATTTGTTGTTGTTGTTGTTACATGAGACAGAAATTCTAGAATAAACAGTTTAAGTAAAAAGGAGTATTTAAATATTTGATTACTAATAATTTAGAGTAATAGGTAGCATCTATTGAGCACTGTGTGTCAGGTACTGTTTTAATTGTTTTGCATGGATTAACTCCTTCTCAACTTGCAAAAAATCTGATTATGGTAGTAAAATTATCTCCATGTTTGAGATGCAGAAACTGAGGCACAGGAAAGTTAAGTTACAGAATAAGGATTCAAGTCCAGACAGTGAAATTGGATTCATGCTGGCCTGGTCAGAGATTAAGCTAGGTCACCAGAAATCTTCCTGCTCCCTGAAGTTAAGAAGTCCTGTGTGTGTGTCATATTGACTCTGTGTAAACCATCTGACCCAATCACTATGGCTCATCTCTGAACCAATCACACTGGCCAGGGAATGGGATGTGTTGATCAGCTAAGAAAGATCAGGGCCCATCTCCAGAGCTGAGGGTTAAGTGAGGAAATCAGCCTCATTCACAGGATGCTGTTTTATGAGAAGAAAAAAGGGTAGTGGCTACCACAAAGGCACAGAGGAGAGTATCAAAAATGCTCCTTTACTACTAAAGACCTGATGGGTTCAAAGAGCATAAGACTCATGAAAACTAACTTTAGCAAAGAATCACATTATTGAATCACACTATTGAGGCACAGGAAGGGGAGAGTCGCACAAAGATCCCAGGGACTGCTGTGATTGGCATCAGGTGGTTGCCAGAACTCTCCCTCCTCCCCTCCCCTTTCCCTGTTGCTCTACCCCTCCCCCATCCAGTGGTGGCTATCTTCAATACCAATTATATTTTCTGGTTCTGAGCTCAAAGATCCTAGAGAATTACTCATATAATCTAAGCTTGGGTGATTAGTCTAGTCCTGAGAAACTCTGCTGTGACCAGAGAACCAAAATCAAACAAGAGCAAAGGTGTGTCTTATAGCAGAAGCCACTGGATTTTCCCTAACAGCCATTCTCCCGCTTTTCCTTTCAAGTCAAACCCTATTTTTGTTCAAGCATCTGCTTTCCTCTGGGTAAATGTAAACCCATCTCTGAGGATTGGTTCCAGCCCCAGGTGGTAAACCACAATTGATAGAAGCTAATCACTCATAGATATTGTTTTAGGCGTGAGCATATGCCTGATATGGGTGATCAAGTCAGCCCCAAGAAATAGAAGTGGAATCTGCTGAAGCCTTTCTAGGGTTGGATTTTCTCACTGGTGTAAAGGAATTTATGGTTCTTGAAGGTCAGGGCAGGTTTTGACAAACAGAGATTTATCAGGTATAATGTTGTGGAACACACTGAAATATTTAGGGAGTAGGTAGTAGTGAATTACCTGGTGCATAATACACCCAGAAGTTGACAGTCTTCATATAAACACTTGATTCATGTAAGTAAACTTCTTCAAACATGTAAGTTTGCTTAGCAAACCATTTATTTATTTACTTTTTTTTCCAACAGGATCTTAA
Organism: Sciurus carolinensis; assembly: GCF_902686445.1. Classification (NCBI taxonomy): domain Eukaryota; kingdom Metazoa; phylum Chordata; class Mammalia; order Rodentia; family Sciuridae; genus Sciurus; species Sciurus carolinensis. Next base: position 42,777,523 of record NC_062219.1, on the reverse strand, counting down.
TTAAAATTGATGACATTAAAATTATAGAACTTAAATTTAATTATTTATTCTTTAAGGGAATACTTTGACATTTAATGAAATCCTTTGGCAATGTACATAAACCACCCCTCCAGAAATGTCATGAGCTATGCAGTATATTATATGAAATCATCTTAAGTGAAGTTTAAGAACTATAAAATTTTATGCACACAAAGCAGTGATTCTAATACTCTAACATTGACTCAAATAAGAAAATAGTGACTTTTTTTATAATAATCAAATACTTTGTCATAGAATTATATCATAATATTTTTATTACTATCTCTTTATGTTTGCTTCCAGTTATTATTTAGTACATATGGTAATACATGGAAAATCTTTTGATATTTGGTAGCCCTACTTAGCAATAGTCTATTACTATCAAAATTATCTGTGACCAAAGAGTTGGAATTTTATGCTGATAAAGTAAAATTCTAATGTTTGTGACTGTATTAATAAATAATTTCTTATAATAGAATTCTATGACAAAAAATTTCATGCATCAAAGAATTTGATAATCATATAAACACTTGATTCATGAAAATAGAGGAAAGGCTTTTATGTTATCAAACCATTTGTTTAAAAGAATTCCAGCTGTTATCTTTGTTCTGCTGTAGCTCATAGACTTCACTGGTTAATAAAAAAATGGATCCTCCTGCCTTTAGAGGAAATGGAAGCTCAACATTAATTATCAGAGTTTTTTCCCCCTTTGTGGCTCTGAATCATTCTAAAATGAAGGAAAAGAGCCAAGAAATGTGCTTAAAAAAACAAAACAAAAACAAAAAACCAACCCCTAGAAACCTTTCCTAGTTAATGTGAAAATAACAGCTGAAAACACAATAAAGGTGCTACCTGAAGTGACCTTGTTCTTACCTGAATTAGGTATTGCTCTTGATTTGATCACTCAAGAAACTGTCAATGTCTGTTTCTCCAGTGGGTGCTCATTTCTCTTTGCCTTCAAATGCCCTTGTGTTGTGTTTCATTTTAAACTTGTGGAGGAAAGATTCAACAATGACTGTGTGTGATTGGTATTGTTGTCTCCAGGTTCGCCTCCACCCATAGTTCTGTTAGTGGAGTCTGGTACTATTCATGATTTTTCCCCACAGCCATGAGATGCTGGACAGTTCATTTTTAGTTTTTACAGAATTTTCTGTTCTATGAGTAACTGTCACCCAAGACTTAATAATTAGGATGTACTGGTTTAAGTGACCATTCTGTTCCTGTATTTCACCTTTGTATATAACAGCTCTTCTGTGCTTCCTCCTTCATGATCAGAGCATGAAAACTAAGTAACAATAAGCCTGGTGATATCCAGAAATAATTTTCAAGAACATTAAAAAACTGTGAACATTGTACAAATGCTATATGTGTCAAAGATTTAACTTAACTCACTAATTAGGGGAACAGGAAGATAAACTGACCCAGTGAGCATTTGAGGAACTGAATATTGATACGTATTGAATAAAAAGTTGGATATCTAGGTTAGATATAAAGGTGGTTATTATCCTAACGTACAATAAAGTCATATGTTGTGGGGTTATAATTCCAACCAGATGGACATTATTTGATTTTATTATTTCGTCTATACAAGACGAAATGTACAAGGTAGCAGGTAGCATCTTAAGAGTCTGAGCTCTAATCAGTGATAAACATCATGTGAAAAAAATGTTCAATAATTCTTTATTGAGCTTAAATAACAGTGCTCCAGTTTGATATCAAAATCTCATGTACCCATCCTTCTACAATTTCCAATTTTTTCATATTTTTTTTTGTGACTAGCAAGATCATTATGAACCAGTTGTGCTGAGGAACCTGGTCACTGATAACGGTGGTCCTTGTGAAACATACATGAAAGTTCATTATTGCAGTTCTCTTGAGATGTTGAATTCACAAAGTGCAAGTGTGTGGAATTCTTATAACCAGATTCTATAAGTGTAAAGAGGTATTCTAATAACATGGCTAAAAGCATATACTTAGGAACCTAAGCATCAGGGTATAAATCTGGTCTCTCTCACTTAATGATTGTGAATTTGGACAACTTCTTGAAACTTTTTGGTTATGCAGTGTCCTCAATTGTAAAATGAGCTAATAACAGTGCCTGTCTTCTTGATTGGTGGTGAGAATTAAGTGAGTTAATTTGTTAAAGCCCATATAACTGTGCTTATTCCATCAGGTCTGCTGTGTTCACATGTGAACCTGGAACTGCTTCTAGCACAGAAACTTTATTTGGTTTTGGGGGGGATATTAGATTTAGTTTAAGAGGCTGGAAGAAAACCCTATAGACAAATTACAGGGAACTTTTAAATTAATTGCTCCAGAATATGCATATTCTATAAGGGGAGTTAGGGGAAAGAAGATGGAAGACTAAAGGAGAAATCTATAGAAAGTGGATTCCATATTGGTTGTGAAATATTTAGGGAAATGAATAATGGACTGTAAGTCAAAGATCTGGAATTTGGGGTACAGAATCTGCTATACAAAGTTCATCTGTGAGATTTTAAACAAATCTCTTGACTGATCTGGGCCATTTAACTTTACGTTTGCTAAAGACATTGTTCCTTTACAGAACACAAGATGCAAATATAGGCTTAGTTTAAAAAAAATTTTATTTGTTATAATCAGTTGTACACGACAGAATGCATTTATACATTTTGATAAATCATACATAAATGGAGTGTAACTTTTCATTTTTCTGATTGTACATATTGTAAGATCACATCAGTCATGTACATGTACATATATGTACATATGAGGTAATAATGTCTGTATCACTCTATTATCCTTCCTACCTCCAAGCCCCTTCCCCTCCCTTCACCCCCTCAACTTAATGTAAAGTATCTCTATTCTTCCCTAGTGCCCCCTACCACCTTATTGTGAATTAGCATCCACATATCAGAGAAAACATTCACCCTTTGGATTTTTGGTTGACTTTTTCACTTAGCATGACATTGTCGAACTCCAGCCATTTACCAGCAAATACCACAATTTCATTCTTCTTTAAATTTGAGTAATATTCCATCATATATATATATATGTATACTACATTTTCTTTATCCATTCATCTGTTGAAGGACACCTAAGTTAGTTCCATAGTTTCGCTATTGTGAGTTGAGCTGCTATGAGCATTGATGTGGCTGCATCACTCTAATATGCTGATTTTAAGTCCATTGGGTATAAATTGAGGAGTGGGATAGTGGGGTCAAATTCCATTCCAAATTTTCTGAGCAATCTCCATACTGCTTTCCATAATGGTTGCACCATTTTGCGTTTCACCACATCCTTGCCAACATTTATTGTTGCGTGTATTCTTGATAATTGCCATTCTGACTGGTATGAGATGAAATCTTAGGCTAATTTTGACTTGCATTTCTCTAATTGCTAAAGATGATGAACTCTAGTAGTGAGAGAGGTCTGTTAAAGTCACCCAGTATTATTGTGTTGTGGTCTGTTTGATTCTTGAAATTGAGAAGGGTTCGTTTGATGTACATAGATGTTCATTATTTGGAGCATAAATATTTACAATTTTTATGTTTTGCTGATGTAAATTCCCTTCAGTAGAATGAAAAGGCCTTCTTTGTCTCTTTTGATTAATATTGGCTTGAAATCCACTTTATCTGATATGAGAATGGAAACCCCTGCTTGTTTACGCAATCCATATGAGTGATATGTTTTTTCCCATCCTTTCACCTTCAGTCTGTGGATTCTTTGCCTGTGAGGTGGTTCTCTTGTTGGGTCTTGTTTTTTAATCCAATCTGCAAGTCTATGTCTTTTGATTGATGAGCTTAGGCCATGAACATTCAAGATTATTATTGAGATATAATTCATATTCCTGGTCATTTTGGTTTATTTCTGGCTTTTAATTTGATTTAGTTTCTCCTTTGACTATTCCATTAGTGTAGTTCCTCCCTTTGCTGTTCTTCACTATTTTTTTTTTTCACATCTTCATAGAATATTTTGTTGAGAATGTTCTGTAGTGCAGGCTTTCTAATTTTGAATTCTTTTAACTTTTGTTTATCATGGAAGGTTTTTATTTCATCTTCAAGTCTGAAACTTAATTTTGCTGGATATAAAATTTTTGGTTGGCATCCATTTTCTTTTTTTATTTATTTATTTATTTATTTATTTTTTTACGTTTACATAGGGTAATGATGTTTGTTTTATTTTTCCCCTCCCCCCCACCCCTCCCACCCCTCTTTTCCCTCTACACAGTCCTTCTTTCCTTCATTCTTACCGCTCTCCTTAGCCTAACTCTAAACCTAACCCTAAACCTAATGCTAGCCCCTCCCACCCCCCATTATATGTCCTCATCCGCTTATCAGCGAGATCATTCATCCTTTAGTTTTTTGAGATTGGCTTATCTCACTTAGCATGATATTCTCCAATTTCGACCATTTGCCTACAAATGCCATAATTTTATCATTCTTCATTGCGGAGTAATATTCCATTGTATAAATATGCCACAGTTTCTTTATCCATTCATCAACTGAAGGGCATCTAGGTTGGTTCCACAATCTGGCTATGGTGAATTGAGCAGCAATGAACATTGATGTGGCTGTATCTCTGTAGTATGCTGATTTTAAGTCCTTTGGGTATAGGCCAAGGAGTGGGATAGCTGGGTCAAATGGTGTTTCCATTCCAAGCTTTCTGAGGAATCTCCACACTGCTTTCCAGAGTGGCTGCACTAATTTGCAACCCCACCAGCAATGCATGAGTGTTCCTTTTTCACCACATCCTCGCCAACACCTATTGTTGCTTGTATTCTTGATAATCGCCATTCTAATTGGGGTGAGATGAAATCTTAGGGTAGTTTTGATTTGCATTTCCCTTATTACTAGGGATGTTGAACATTTTTTCATATATCTGGTGATTACTTGTACATCTTCTTCTGTGAAGTGTCTGTTCATTTCCTTAGCCCATTTGTTGATTGGATTATTTGTATTCTTCGTGTAGAGTTTTTTGAGTTCTTTATAGATTCTGGAAATTAGCGCTCTATCTGAGGTATGGTTGGCAAAGATATTCTCCCACTCTGTAGGCTCTCTCTTCACATTTCTGATAGTTTCCTTTGCTGAGAGAAAGCTTTTTAGCTTAAATCTATCCCAGTTGTTGATTCTTGCTTTTATTTCTTGTGCTATGGGAGTCCTGTTAAGGAAGTCTGATCCTAAGCCAACAAGTTGAAGATTTGGACCTACTTTTTCTTCTATAAGATGCAGGGTCTCTGATCTGATTCCGAGGTCCTTGATCCATTTTGAGTTGAGTTTTGTGTAGGGTGAGAGATAGGGGTTTAATTTCATTCTATTGCATATAGTTTTCCAGTTTTCCCAGCACCATTTGTTGAAGAGGCTATCTTTTCTCCATTGCATATTGTTGGAACCTTTGTCTAGTATGAGAAAATTGTATTTATTTGGGTTTGTGTCCATGTCCTCTATTCTGTACCATTGATCTACCTGTCTATTTTGGCACCAATACCATGCCGTTTTTGTTACTATTGCTTTGTAGTAGAGTTGAAGATCTGGTATTGCAATACCCCCTGCTTCGCTCTTGCTACTGAGGATTGCTTTAGCTATTCTAGGTTTTTTATTCTTCCAGATGAATTTCATAATTGCTTGCTCTATTTCTGCAAGGTACATCATTGGGATTTTAATTGGAATTGCATTGAATCTGTATAGCACTTTAGGTAGTATAGCCATTTTGACGATATTAATTCTGCCTATCCAGGAACATGGGAGATCTTTCCATCTTCTAAGGTTTTCTTGAATTTCTTTCTTTAGTGTTCTGTAGTTCTCATTGTAGAGGTCTTTCACCTCTTTTGTGAGATTGATTCCCAAGTATTTTATTTTTTTCGATGCTATTGTGAATGGGGTAGTTTTCCTAATTTCTCTTTCTGAAGATTCATCACTTATGTATAAAAATGCATTGGATTTATGAGCATTGATCTTGTAACCTGCTACTTTACTGAATTCACTTATGAGTTCTAAAAGTTTTCTGGTGGAATTTCCTGGTTCCTCTAAATATATAATCGTGTCATCAGCGAACAGGGATAGTTTGAGTTCTTCTTTTCCTATTCGTATCCCTTTAATTTCTTTGGTTTGTCTGATTGCTCTGGCTAGAGTCTCAAGGACGATGTTGAATAGAAGCGGTGAAAGAGGGCATCCCTGCCTTGTTCCAGTTTTTAGGGGGAACGCTTTCAGTTTTTCACCATTTAGAATGATATTAGCCATGGGCTTAGCGTAGATTGCCTTTATAATGTTTAGGAATGTTCCCACTACCCCAATTTTTTCTAGTGTTTTGAGCATGAAGGGATGCTGTATTTTATCAAATGCTTTTTCTGCATCTATTGAAATAATCATGTGATTCTTAACTTTAAGTCTGTTGATATGGTGAATGACATTTATTGATTTCCGAATGTTGAACCAACCTTGCATCCCTGGGATAAAACCCACTTGATCGTGGTGCACTATCTTTTAATATATATTTGTATGCGATTTGCTAAAATTTTGTTGAGAATTTTTGCATCGATGTTCATTAAGGATATTGGTCTGAAATTTTCTTTCCTCGATGTGTCTCTGTCTGGTTTAGGTATCAGGATGATATTGGCTTCATAGAACGAGTTTGGTAGGGTTCCCTCCTCTTCTATTTCATGGAATAGTTTGAGGAGTATTGGAATGAGCTCTTCTTTAAAGGTTTTATAGAACTCGTCTGAGAACCCATCTGGTCCTGGACTTTTCTTTGTTGGCAGGCTTTTGATGACTTCTTCTATTTCATTGCTTGAAATTGGTTTATTTAAGTTGTGTATGTCCTCCTCGTTCAGTTTAGGTAGTTCATATGTCTCTAGAAATTTGTTGATGTCTTCGAGGTTTTCTGTTTTGTTGGAGTATAGATTTTCGAAATAGCTTCTAATTATGTTTTGTATTTCACTCGTGTCTGTTGTGATGTTTCCTTGTTCATTCCGAATTTTAGTAATTTGAGTTTTCTCCCTCTTTCTCTTTGTTAGTGTGGCTAAGGGTTTATCAATTTTATTTATTTTTTCAAAGAACCAACTATTTATTTTGTTAATTTTTCCGATTGTTTCTTTTGTTTCGATTTCGTTGATTTCGGCTCTGATTTTAACTATTTCCTGTCTTCTACTACTTTTGGTATTGGTCTGCTCTTCTTTTTCTAGTGCTTTGAGCTGTAGTGTTAACTCGTTTATTTGTTGATTTCTACTTCTTTTTTTGAATGCACCCCATGAAATAAATCTTCCTCTAAGTACTGCTTTCATAGTGTCCCAGAGATTTTGATATGATGTGTCTTTGTTCTCATTTACTTCTAAGAATTTTTTTATTTCCCTCCTGATGTCTTCTGTTATCCATTCATCATATAATAGTGTATTATTTAGTCTTCAGGTATTGGAGAAGTTTCTGTTTTTTATTCTGTCATTTATTTCTAATTTCAATCCATTATGATCTGATAGAGTACAAGGTAGTATCTCTATCTTCTTGTATTTGCTAACAGTAGCTTTGTGGCATAAAATATGGTCTATTTTAGAGAAGGATCCATGTGCTGCTGAGAAGAAAGTGTATTCGTTCTTTGTTGGATGGTATATTCTATATATGTCCGTTAAGTCTAAATTGCTGATTGTGTTGTTGAGATCTATAGTTTCTTTATTCAATTTTTGTTTGGACGATCTATCCAGTGGTGAGAGAGGTGTGTTAAAATCGCCTAGTATTATTGTGTTGTGGTCTATTTGATTTCTGGAATTGAGAAGGATTTGTTTGACGTACGTGGATGAGCCAATGTTCGGGGCATAGATATTTATGATTATTATGTCTTGCTGATTTATGCTTCCCTTAAGCAGCATGTAATGTCCTTCTTTATCCCTTCTGACTAGTTTTGGTTTGAAGTCCACATTATCTGAGATGAGGATGGATACTCCAGCTTTTTTGCTGTGTCCGTGTGCATGGTATGTTTTTCCCCATCCTTTCACCTTTAGTCTATGGGTGTCTCTTTCTATGAGATGAGTCTCTTGCAGGCAGCATATTGTTGGATTTTTCTTTTTAATCCAATCTGCCAGTCTGTGTCTTTTGATTGATGAATTCAGGCCATTAACATTCAGGGTTATTATTGTGATATGATTTGTATTCCCAGTCAATTGACTCATATTTCTTTTTGACATGATTTGGTTTCTCCTTTATTTGGCTACTCCTTTAGGCTAGCACCTCCTGTTGATGATTTGCATCGTTGTTTTTCATCTCTTCCTCATGGAATATTTTGCTGAGAATGTTCTGTAATGCTGGCTTTCTTTTTGTAAATTCCTTTAGCTTTTGTTTATCATGGAAGGATCTTATTTCATCGTCAAATTTGAAGGTAAGTTTTGCTGGGTATAAGATTCTTGGTTGGCATCCGTTTTCTTTCAGGGCTTGGTATATGTTGCTCCAGGCCCTTCTAGCTTTTAGGGTCTGGATTGAAAAATCTGCTGATATTCTTATTGGTTTCCCCCTGAATGTAATTTGATTCTTTTCTCTCGCGGCCTTTAAAATTCTGTCTTTATTTTGTATGTTAGGTATTTTCATAATAATGTGCCTTGGTGTGGGTCTGTTGTAATTTTGTATGTTTGGAGTTCTATAAGCCTCTTGTTCTTGGTTTTCCATTTCATTCTTCAGATTTGGGAAATTTTCTGTTATTATTTCATTGAATAGATTGTTCATTCCTTTGGTTTGTTTCTCTAAGCCTTCCTCAATCCCAATAATTCTTAAATTTGGCCTTTTCATGATATCCCATAATTCTTGTAGATTCTGTTCATGATTTCTTACCATCTTTTCTGTTTGGCCAACTTTGCTTTCAAGATTAAATAATTTGTCTTCAATGTCTGAGGTTCTGTCTTCCAGGTGTTCTATCCTATTGGTTATGCTTTCTATGGAGTTTCTAACTTGGTTTATTGTTTCCTTCATTTCAAGGATTTCAGTTTGGTTTTTTTTCAGTATCTCTAACTCTTTATTGAAATGATCTCTTGCTTCCCGTATTTGGTCTTTTAACTGTTGATTGGTGCGATCATTTAATGCCTGCATTTGCTCTTTCATCTCCTCCTTCAATGCCTGCATTTGCTCTTTCATCTCCTCATTAGCTTCCCTGATCGTTTTAATTACGTACATTCTGAACTCCCTTTCTGACATTTCTTCTGCTGTGCTGTCATTGGGTTTTATTGATGTAGTATCTAGGTTTGTTTGGGACATTTTCTTCCCTTGTTTTCTCATATTGGTCAGTTGTCAGTGGGACCCTGAGATATTGCAGTTTTCCGCTATTGGCATATAGTGTCCCAGTAGATTTCCAGTGTATCACCTCCCAGCCTTCAGTAGCCTGATGTCTTGGAGGAATCTGATAAAGCAGCTCATCCGAAGAAAACTGCCCCTAGCCCCCTACTGGTTCCACGGTTTGGAACTGGCTCTGTGCGGAAATGCTCTCCCTGTGGGCCTGCACCGTGCAGCTGGCCGTGTGGGAAGAGCCCACTGCCGGAGTGTGGAAGGCTACCTTGGGAAGACTCTAGCTGCCCTGCCCGGCTCAAATAAGCCACCTCTATCTGGGCCTGCCACCCGGGCTGAGCTTTACCCAGTGGGCAGACTCACCCGTGGCTCTATTTCAGTCCGAGTCTCTCAATGCCTCCCCCTCTTAACTCCTGGGTTCTGGAGCGACCAGGGGTGCAGTCTCCCTCTAGGCCGCCATCTTGGATCGCCCTGTGAAGAGAGCCCACAGCCAGAGTGGGCAGAGCCGCCTGAAGAGGTCTCTGGCTGCCCTGCCCTGATCCCTGAGGCTGCTTGCAGATCAAGGCTCTCCGCTGGTTCGTTGCCGGAGTACACTGCGCTGCAGTGGCTCCGGGACTCGGAGCCTGCTCTGGTCAGAAAGGCTCTCACTAGCGGGCCAGTTCCGTTCTGAGAACCTGGAGAAGCTGGCTGTGTGGGCGGGGCCCACCGCTGGAGTGCGCAGGGCTGCCTGTGGATGACTCTAGCTGCCCTGCCCGGCTCAAATAAGCCACCTCTATCTGGGCCTGCCACCCGGGCTGAGCTTTACCCAGTGGGCAGACTCACCCGTGGCTCTATTTTAGTCCGAGTCTCTCAATGCCTCCCCCTCTTAACTCCTGGGTTCTGGAGCGACCGGGGGTGCAGTCTCCCTCTAGGCCGCCATCTTGGATCGCCCCGTGAAGAGAGCCCGCAGCCGGAGTGGGCAGAGCCGCCTAAGAGGTCTCCGGCTGCCCTGCCCTGATCCCTGAGGCTGCTTGCAGATCGAGGCTCTCCGCTGGTTCATTGCCAGAGTACACTGCGCTGCAGCGGCTCCGGGACTCCGGCATCCATTTTCTTTCAGAGCTTGACATATGTTGTTCCATGACCTCCTAGCTTTGAGGGTCTGGGTTGAGAAATCAGGTGAGATCCAAATTGGTTTCCCCCTACATGTAATTTGCTTTTTTTTTCTCTCATGCCCTTTAAGATTTTATCCTTCTTCTGTATTTGATTCATTCTCATTATGATATGTCTTGATGTGGGTCTGCTATAATTTTGTACATTTGGGGTCCTGTAAGCCTCCTGTATTTGATTTTTCATTTTATTCTTCAGGTTTGGGAAATTTTCTGATATTATGTCATTGAAAAGATTGTGCATTCCTTTGGTTTGTATCTCTGTTCCTTCATCTATCCTGATAACTCTTTAATTTGGTCTTTTCATGTTATTCCATAATTCTTGGAAGTTCTGTTCATGGATTCTTACCATCTTCCCTGCATGGTCAACTTTATTTTCAATACTAAATATTTTGTCTTTATTGCCTGAGGTTCTATCTTCCAAATGATCTAGTCTGTTGGTGATGCTTTCCATTGAATTTATAATTTAGTTTAATGATTCCTTCATTTCAAGGATTTCTGCTTCTTTTTTTTTTTTTTTAACAATCTCTCTTTATTGAAGTGACCTTTCACTTCCTGCATTTTCTCTTTTATTTCACTGTTTATACCATCCTTTGCTTTACAGATGAGTTTATGTACATTCTAAACTCCTTCTTGGACATTTCTTCTACTGTGTTTTCAGTGTATTCTCTTACTGGTGCATTTTGGATTGTTTGGGACACTTTGTTCCCTTGTTTCTTCATGTTGCTTGTGTGTTTTCCATCTTATATGTATTTGAGGCAGTACAGATTCTACCCTGTAGACCTATATTGTCCCTGAAGATTTCCAGTATCCCACCTTTAAGAGGGAGATCCATATCAACAGCATCCAATGCAAATAATACACAGCTTCGAATCTAAGAGTTCCCACCTAGGCGTCCACTGCCCTCTTGCTATAAACAGCAGTGATGAGTTCAATCACTATCCACAATGTAAACAGAAAATTTGCAAAAAGGATTTACAATCTCAAACAGTGAACAGAGAGAACAGAAATAGTGCAGGACATGATGTTCATGAGGGAGAAAGAGAGAAGTCAGAAGCAAAAATCCACAGGAAGAGCAGAAGAGGAACTAACAGAGATTGTCTGTTAGGTGGAGAAAAGGTAGAAAGGGAATCCAGGAAAACAGTCAAGTGAGAGGAAGAATACACTTAAAGAGGAAAAAAAAATTAAAAATATAAGACTATATAGCAGAACTGCAAAACACCATGCATATATCATCGTCCTCACCAAACTGATGCATGCAAAACACCCTGCTCCAAATATGGTGAAGAGAGAGGTCAGAGAAGAAAAATATAAAAATAAAATAAATCTCTGTGGAAAATTGAAGAACTGACTGTTGGCATCCAAAAGCTCTAGCTCTGACTTCCCACAAGACTGCCTAGCCCAGACCAGCCCTGGCAGACCCAGTCACTGTCCCCGCAATTTGGGCTTTGTATGTCCTGGGATTGGCCACACTGCAGTCCCAAGATCTCAATGCCACTGGAATTTGGAGAGACACCACCAGGTATGAGCAATCCTGAGAAACAGTATCTAGATAGCAGCAACCAGCACTCCCAGGAGGAAGACCCCAGGTGCAGCCAAACCCTCAGGCACCCTGACACTGAACCACTAGGTTCTAGCTGGTGTCCTCAGACAGGAGTGGTTGTGCCCCAAACTTGGTGTGGTGGCAGCAAACCTGCTGGTATCCCAAGCCCCAGGCTCTGGCCAGCTTCTCAAGATGGAGGCGGCCACATGCAACCAAACCTGTAGACTCCCTGGCAGCGGACCTCTGGGTGGTGGGGAAGTGATGCTGGCAGGGGTCGTTGGCAACAGGCAAGGCGTCAACAGCAGCAGTGGTGGTGGTGGGTGTGGCCAGTGGCATCCAGAGAGAAGACCTCCAGGTGACCTCAGGGGCAGCTGTGCCCCAAGAGAAGACCACCATGTGATGGCAGTGGCATCTTGGACAGAGGTGTCTGCTAGGCTTATTTTGTAAGGACATTCACAGGTTCAAACTAATTCAAAGCAGAGATAATCATAATTCCTGATTTACCTACATCTCAGAGTCATTATGAAGATGAAATAAAATGATATGCATGAAATACTTTATAAATCATAAAATCTCAAACCTAAAATAATGTTTTTGTATATTATTACTTTAACTGTATAATCTCCCAAAGACAAGCTTGACACAAAGGAGTCAGAGTTAAACTTTGTATTATTTTCCTGGAATCCTAAAACAAAGATATTGGTGCCTCCAAACAAAGCATAAGAATGAATTTATGTCCACTGAGACATTATATGCACAAAACAGTCTTTTATTATCTTGGGGGAAAATGTTGCACAATAAAATAGAATAAAATTAAATGAAATTAAATTGTGTTCCTTTTTTTTCCCTGGTTTAAAGATGATGTTTAGGAAACACTAAATTTACTACTTTATAAACTCAACAAATAATGTGTTGGCCTGGACTAAGTGCTCTGTGTGTCCAACCATGGGGACAAAAAGGGAGGAAGAAATTCACTCTCTCCATAAGGATCCAGATTTATCAGCAGTGGCAACAATAGCAAAAATAACTACAGTATAATTTTTTTCTCTTTTTCTTTCTTTTTTTTTTCTTTCGGTGGGGGGATTGAATTCAGGGTGCTTAACTGTGGACCCATATCCCCAGCCTTTTTTAATTTTAAGGCAGGGTCTTGCTAAGTTGCTGAGGCTGACTTTGAATTTGTGATTCTCCTTCCTCAGTCTCCTGAGCTGCTGGTCATAATATCATTTTCTATTGGAGCAAAGAGAGGAATAATAATACTTTGAGGGCAACATGAACATTTTATTAATTTAAGCACTGCTTATTTAATTATTTGTATGACTAGTAGCACTATTTCCTGAGTTTTACTGGATATTAGTTATACTGAACTGCATAGGAAATTCTCTACTGCTCTGTTTTTGTATTTCATGCTTTCTTTCTCCTTTCCTCCTTTGTTCTCATGTTTTCAGATATAAAATAATTGAAGAAAAATAGCAATTAAAAGTTTCTCTGTAACATTTCTGAATTTTGGGGAATAACTTAAGATTTAATAAGTCTAACATAAATGTTACCTTGTTAATGCTCAGCTTTAAAAAGAAGAAAGACCTATATTTGAAGGACCAAACTGAAATGCCTTCATATCTATAGATTTTTCCAGTGATTATATAAAACTTTGAGTGTAATAGTAAAAACAGTATTTTTTTACTATAAGTTAATAGATTAATATTAATATAGTTAAACTAAACCAGAGATATAACCACAAAAGAGAAGTCAAGCTATTTTAATGAAAACAATGAGAAGAAAGGAGACTTTCTGAAATGCAGTGATTCTTAAAATTAAGTGGTTATCATAACTATGTGTTTCCTTTGTATTTATGAAGCCTCCAGTATATCTTTTAATGTTTTTATAGAAAAATCTTTAGACTAATAATTACTTGATATTTCAAATTAATTCAATTCTGGTTATTAAACTACACTATTTGGAAAGGCCAAGAGCTGCCTGGAGGAAGGAATGCAAGGTTAATCAACTCCTTAAACTCCAAGAAAAGGAATACCACATACTGTTTATAGTTTGCCACTGTTTGTTCCAGACAGACATTTGTGTATTATTGCTGTTTACAAAGAGAAACCCTTAAGGCAAACAACTGGTTTCATCATTAGAATAAAGTTCAACCTAATAGATTTCCAAATAGCTTTAGTGAAATACTTAGATGCTATCTGTACTAGAAGGGTAAAATTGAAAATTCTCATTCATCAACACTGGTAGTTCCATGTGCTGACCTGAGATGACTGCCAAGAAACATTATTTAGTCAAAAAGCAAACTCTTGGATCATAAATATATACTCAGATATCATTTATATTCAAACCGTAAGTGTTTAAACTTATATACTATATATGGAATGGAAATTGGTGTGCTTTTCTTTTACTCTTTTTTCTTGGGGGTGGGTACTAGACACTGAACCCAGGGGCACTTAACCACTGAGTCTCATTTCCAACCCTTTTAATTTTTTAAGTTTGAGACAGGGTCTTGCTAAGTTGCTTAAGGCCTCCCTTAGTTGCTGAGGCAAGTCTTGAACTTGTGATCCTCCTGCTTCAGCTTCCTTACAGTTGTTCATCACCATACGCAGCACCAGAATGCTTCTTTATTATCAGCCAGAGGCAGTGGAAACACTTTTCCCTGTCTTTGAATTCACAGCATTGTAAATACCTATGTACCTACCTACACACACACACTTGTATGAGTAAGTTTATGTAAATAGATAACAGGAAAAAGAGACAGATCAATGGAAGGGGATTCTGACTTTGCTATGTATGAACTTTTGTGTTGATTTTAAAATAATGAGCGTGTAATTATGAATATTTTAAAATTATAAAGTAGAAAGACACAAGAAAAACTATTTTTTAAAAAAAGTGAGCTATACATACTGGCATGGAAAAATATATATCAGATACATATATAAATATGTATTTTATATGAAAAAAGACAGTCACTGAATAACAGTATTGTCTTAATTATGTTAAGGAAACAAAAAAGAAAATTGTATGTTGAGACACCTTTTCTTATGCATACTCAATGTTGAAGTTTATGCTGTCAGTATATACCATATGTGTTATTTACTCAAAATAAATTTTTTTGTAGAGAATTACCTGATCATTTTCTTTTTGCTCAAGGAGTCATAAAGAAAAGTTTGAGGAACCATCTAACTGTATTCAATGACCAAATAGGAATGGAATTTCAATAGTAATGGAATTTCAATATTAATCAATGGAGCCACTTGTGAACTTTGTGGAATCACTTTTGATACTTTCTTTTCTTCACCTCCCTAATAAATTAAGTCCTTTATTTCAATATCACATTTTTCATGTCTATTATCTCTAATTAGATCTTCTCAGCTGATTTATGTTTAACAATATTTTATCCTTGGCAGGAATGTTATTATGAGTCTTTTAACTGAATCTGTTACTTTTTATTCAGTCTGGTTATTAATTTTTCTTTTTCATGGATAAATTGATTTTTTTTTCTCATAGAGCTTGCACTTAGGCTCTTCAGATGTACTTTTTTTGCTGTGAGTTCTTATTTGTGGAATGTTCCCTTCCTAGGCTTCTGATGTGTCCTGGAGGGAGGGATGACTGTTTAGATCCTAGTTGACCTCCTCTTGGTAAATGTGAAAGGTGCTTGTATGGTGGCTGGTGGTTACTGTAGGGAGAACAGCCTCTGGTGTTGTTGCCTTTAAGGAGACACCAGCCCTGTCCTAGGGATTTCTTTTCCCAGGGCAGCTTCTTCCTAGGGTAGCTGCCTGGTAAGTGCTTCGTGGTGGTGTTAGGGAGCCACTTAGTCCTTCTCACCTGGTGGCTATTTCATAGTTCTACTCACCCAGAGTCCAGTGTGTCCTGATGAACTGACTGGACTGAAGCTTGTTTTCTACCAGGTGTAGCAGAGTAAGCACCCCACTGCCTGTGAAATGTGAAGAGCAAAAAGTTCCAAAGTAGAGTATGTTCCGGCTCAATAGGGCCTGATCCATCTTCTGGTTCTTCATGGGCTTTTCCAGTATTTAGTTTAGGTGCTGAGATCTACCAAATGTCATTTTAAGTCTGTGGCATCTCTAGGTTTGGGTTCACGGGGGAGGACCAAGCTATCCTTTCTTATTTGTGATTCTGACCACGGTACTAAACTTCAGTTTGGAATATTCATACCCCCAGATTCCCATCTACATCTGGCTTTAGTTTTCTTATAATTCAGATCCCAGCCATGCCATTTCCTAAGGGAAGACTGGACTTTCAGTTTAATGTGTATCTACTTATACTTTTATAGCATGACAGTGACAATTGGAATTATATAAAGATTTCTTCTGGTAGATTTCATCTGGCAGATGCGAAGGTTCTTAGGAGAAAAAGATATGTCTGTTTTTCTTGTTTATGGCTTTATGACATCTAGCACAGTGCCATGAATATTTTCAAAGGAATAAGGAACAAAGGAGAGAGAAGTAGATCTGTTTTCGTTAAGCTGTAATGGATGTATATCTATTCAAGAGTAATCTACTTCTGAATTATAGCTACATCTGTAATATATAAAAATCATGAAACCACAGACTGGCTTTATCCTAGATGCTAAATAACATTTGACTTTCTCATTTTATGAATATCTCAAAATAGACCAAAAGTAGGTGAATTTTCTGGGGAAGAAATATTACAATATCAAATAAAAACTAATTCCATATTATTCACTGGGAATGAATAAGTGATAACTCTATAGTAAATTATTATTAATGAGCAAAAGACTGTAAGATTACCCAGATTTGAAGCATTCCTTACTTAAAGATTTGAAGATCTCTGTGAAATATTCAGCAAAAATTAAATATTCCTTCCCGAAAAACAAAACAAGCAGAAGAGGAAAACCACTACAGAAAACCAGTGAAGGTTAAATCAAAATGGAACAATAAAGAAGAAAAGGAAATGACAGGCACACTTTCAAAGTCCTTATTTTAAAAGCTTTGATAAATATGTTCTCCTCCTGTCTGTTGTAATGTGTAAGTGAATTATTGGACCATATGTGCATGTTTCTAAGCCATACATTTTTGTTCTGGGTATATTTCATAGGTCCTCAGGTTCTATTAGGCAATAAGGTCTTTCAGATATTGTACATCATCAGGACATCAAATGATTCGCAAGCTCAAATTATTTTTTATCTAAGGTACCAGGATATGTTAGAAGCACTTGGTGTTTGCATATTATCTTTTTATTTAATCTATTTTTTCCCCTTCCTGGAATAATAATTTATCTCGACAACACATCTAGTTATGAATGTATGGAACTTCACCTGTTACTTTGGGACTTTTTTTCTTTTCTTTTTTTTTTTTTGTGGTATAGGGGATGAACTCAGTGGTGATTTACCACTAAACTACATCCCCCACCCTTTTTATTTTTTATTTTGTGACAGGGTCTCACTAAATTGCCAAGGTTGGTCTCAAACTTGCAATCCTCCTGCTTCAGCCTCCCAAGTTGCTGGGACTACAGGCATGAGTCACCATGCTTGGCTTCTCCTATTACTTTGAAAAAAGAAAAAGAATCCTCCTATTTCCCCCTCCTTTTTCTCTCAAGTTCTTTAGGGCTGTCATTTTCATTTGGTAATCTATAATTAGAAGGTAAAGTTAATTGCTTTACAATGAAGCAAATAAGAAACATTTTATTTACAAAATCTCAGCTTTGCACAGCATTAGTCTTTCACAGTTTCTATTTAGTGCCAATTTGTTTTGTTCCTTTTTGCTTGCTCTTGGGCCAACTTTCACTGTGCTCCTTGTGGAAGTTATCAACTACCAATTAAGGGAGTTCTAAGGGGTAGGAAGGAAAACCAAACAAAGCTCTCAGCAGGCAGGGCTTATGCTGATAACTGGAAAGCACCAAATTAAGACTAATTCACATAACTTCAGTTCATGACTCAGATAGAGAGATCATGAGTCATGGCCTTCCATTAAGATCCGGCTGGCAACACACATGGAAGAACTCAGTTTATGCACAAAAGAACTAAAAAGTCCTGGACAGATTATCCGGTTGCAAAGATGGGCCTGGGACTGTCAATAAAGGATAACACACCTGTGAGAAAATCAGTGTTCAAGCCATTCAGATGCTCTGTAAAATAGATGTTCTGTTTATATTGAGCTTGTCACTATGGCTATGAATTTCCAGTCTGGGGAAAGTTTTTCTAGCTTTATGGAACAAATAAGCCATAGTTACTAGGGGACATGCCAAGAGGAGAAAAGCAAAGCAGGACTCTTCATGCCACGTCATCTGTGCTCATGGGCTTGTTCACACTCTCTTCCTCGCCATGCAATTGACCCACAGCCATGGTTATCAGACTCATCCTGTCCCCACTCTGTGTACCTTGGAAGGCTTTTTCCAATTCTTCTCTTTGTCATGCTATAGACCATGTTGCTCATTTCCATCTTTAGTTCTATTGTCTGCCAGCCTTGTTGGGGATGTTAGTGGAAATCTCACTCATGCTGGGGTTTGATTTCCATTTTGGTTTGCTGCTTGCCTGCCACACTGCTTTTACCCTCTAACCTTTACAGGTACACAAACACTTTTCACTTTACCTTCCATGTGCATGAGGTGTGTTACCTCTCAGCCAGAATCAGAGGTGAATTTATTACAGGTCCCAGTGGACAAAAGTCTACTGGTGGGAGAAATGAACTGAAGGGCATTGATTCCTAGGAGACCAAAATGTAAAATATGAATTCAGTGCAATGGAAATAGTGACTCTGGTAATTGGACATGGAGATAAGGAAGAGATATTTTTAGAGTGTAATGGGTTAGATATGACATGTCACCCTGAAAATTCATGTGTTAGACAATGCAGGAAGGTTCAGAGGTGAAATGATTAGATTATGAGAGTTGTAACATAATCACTGGATTAACCCATTTGAAGATTAAGAATTTGAATGGACAGTTGAGTGAAAACTATAGGCAGTTGGGGCAAAACTGAATGAAGACTTTCACTGGGGATGTACCCTTGGGGATTATATTTTGTCCCACACAATCTCTACTTCCTGGCTTCCATGCACTGAAGAGCTTTCCTCTACCACATCCTTCTATTATGATGTTTGGCCTCACCTCGGGCCCAGAGTAGTAAAGTCAGCCAACCATGGATTGAACATCTGAAACTTTGAGCCAAAATAAACCCTTCTCCTCTAAGTTGTTCTTGTCAGGTATTTTGGCCACAGCAGAGGAAAACTGACTAACACAGAGAGGAAGGAGACACATGAGTGATGATAAATAGTTACACAGAGAGGTGACAAGAAGGTTGCTGAGAAATGGCGCTAAGAAGTGAGAGGAGAACATACGTTGTATGAAGCTTTAGAAATATTGGTTTGGATTCTTGGTAGGAAAATACAGAAGACAAGTAATAAATGGTCACCTCTCCTCCAGGCTGCTTCTTTCAATGAATTATTATATCTGCAAGGAGAGCAGATTCCAAGAAGTACAGGGTAATAGGGAAGAGGGAAGACTAGATTCAAACAACCTGCCTTCAGGTTCCAACTCTATTGTTACTATTGTATGACCTTGTACAAGAACAAAACCTCCTCTGGCCTGGTAAAACAGACATTATAATTGTACCTCTGAAAGACCTGTCTATGCTCAGAATCTCTATCTACCAAAACCCCTCCCGTTGATTTTTGCTCCCATCGTTCTATTCACTGTTGCTAGGGTGACCAATAACATTCATGCTGCTAAATGCCTTGCTCAGTTCTTGGGACTTATTTTACTTGGCATATCGGTTGCATTTGGCTGTATAGTTAAAGATTCCTTTTTATAGACATAATTCTTTTCTCTGATTTTCAAGGCCACCATACTCTTCTGATTTTCCTTTCATGCCACTGGTTGCTGTCTACCTTCAAAATATCTTGTTGACTTTACCTTCAAGAAACACCTGATGACTTCTTTTTTTTTTTTTTTCATATTTCTGTTTTTTTAAGCAAATGACAAAGACTCAGTTTACCAGCTTTTTTAAACCTAAGCTTAACATTACATATTTAAACAATTGTCAAAACTTTACTAAGTTGCCAGCATTCATGCACAACTAGAAAACATTCTTAAATTTATATTAAACCAGAAATGCATTACTATTAATGCACTTATATCTTTTATTACTAAATACTGAAAAAAAACCTAGTTCTATAGGAAACTCATCCTGGCAATGTTAACTCACAGCAGGCTGACACTACTCGGCTCACATGTCAAACACAATGGAAAGCAGATTCATGCTGGTGTTAGAATACAATCTTTTCCTAGTACTACTTACAGAGCTCACCTTGGATTACATTAAAAAAAAAAGCAAAGTACATACAGAAATTACAACAATTTTAAAGACACACACAAACAAGGTCCTATTGTGTGGTCCCATAAACTTAAAAGCCTATGACAAACTGGGGCTCCAATGAACTGTATTTTTAAACGGCTTTTAGTTTAGGTACGATTATACTGAAAGTTGAATTCAAGTTTGTCTGAAATCATCAAAAAAAAGTTCCTATCAATCTTTAAATGGTACTTGTTATGTTTGCATTTCTGTTAAATGCATGCATTGAATTACTTGTTATACAAGTGTAGCAGCTGCTCTTTACCAATTATCCTTAAGGACTTTAACTGGCCATGTTCTTCAACTTCTATTCTTTCTTGACCATTCTGGATAATTATTTTTGTAGTGATTTTTCTGCCATTTACTATCTTGGTAGAAGTTTCTATAGATTTGAAGTTACCCATCCCACTACCACAAAATGATGTAGAAGAGAATGAAGTGAGTCCACCATGATCTAGTGACCCAAATGAAGTAAATCCTGTATCAAATGAAGAAAACACACTGCCAAATGATGGAAATCCACTGAAAGCAGAGAAAAATGAACCCGCACCTCAGTTTCTGCTTCCTGGGGAACCCCTTCGGTTCCCAAAATGTCTTCAAATGGGTCTTTGAAGAAGTCGAACAAAAATGGGTCCCTTCCACCAAAAAATTCCCTGAAGACATCATCTGGGTTCTGGAATGTGAAATCAAACTCAAAAGGACTGTCAAAATGACTTCCACCTCCACTCCCACCATTTAAGCTTTCTTTGCCATACTTGTCACAGATGTCCCATTTTTACTTGTTTGAATTTTCTCTCTGCTTCTTTATCCTCAGGATTTTTATCTGGATGCCACTTTAGTGCTAGTTTCCGATATGCCTTTTTGACATCCTCAGGTGAGACATGTCTCTGCATGACTAGAACTTCATAGTTATCCACCATGTTTTAACAGATGTTAGAATAAGTCCGAGGGGACCAAGCGGGTTGCTGAGTGTTCACAGTCCAGCATGGCTAAGCGGGTCTCCTGATCACTTCTTACCACTTCCTGTGGTTCTACCTACCCCTGCCTGAAGACCATCCGTATTCGCCTAGATTAGTGCATAATTTCCTAACTGGTTTCTCTAATGCTATCCTTACCTCACGATGGTTTAGTCTTATGAAATGGGCAGAATGATCTAAGTTAGAGCATGTTGGTCCTCTGCTTAAAACCTTCCAGTGGCTTCACATCTCTCTCAGAATCAAAGTCAATGCCTACTAATCCACTCCATCTGCCCCTCACCCCATCATCTCTCTGATCTTGTTTCCTTTCTCTGCCTCACTCATTCATTTACAGCCTCACTGACCTCACTGTGCTTTTCGAAATGCCAAACATGTGCCTTAGTGTCTTTGATTGGTTGTTCATTCTACCAAAAACACTATTTTCTCCAATTTCCCTAACACTTAAACCTTTGCACAAATGTGCCTGCTCAGCAAAGCTTACCCTCAACCTATTATTTAAAATTGCAACCTGTGGCATACATGTGTCCCTGTGTTTAATCTCCAGCAGAGGAAAAAAAAAAAAAATTGTAACCTTCCCTGACTCTGACATGCTTGATCTCCATCTTAAATCATCCTCTTTTCCCATGATGCTCATTATCCTCCAAAAAACAAAACAAAACAAATGTTGTAATTGATTTAATTTTTTAAGTCATTACTGTTTATTAGTTTCTTTCCCCCTTAGAACGTAAGCTTGAACACAAGAAATAAGAACCTGTTTAGTTCACTGATAAATCTCAAGCATTTTAGAACCACTGCTGCCTAGCACACAGTGAACATTTAATAATACCAGTTCATATGAATAAATAGATGCTGTATTGGTTTGGGGGTATTAACATGCTTTGGACTTCACATTAATACAGTTAACGGGCTAAAAATAATGATAGCTGTAAGCAAATCTGTAGGGTGAGAAACCTATGCTCACACTCTTCCGCTCAATAGGCTGCTTAATTTGCCTTTCTTAAAACTTATCTAGTCAGAGGCTCCAGGGGAAAAGTCCAATAGATTCAATCTTCAAAGCATTTGTATAAAGTAGATGATCTACTCATTTTTTTATTATGTGATAATGTTTGTAATTTTCCACAGGCTTTTCCTTTTGAGAGATAAAAGTAATCTTTAGTCAAACTGCATATAGGAGCTTCAGTAAGCTCAATAAAAGGTATGCTGGGACAGTGATGTTTTTATAAGATGTCTATAATCGTGTTATGTTTGTAGCAGGAAGGGCCTGTTTTACTTACGGCAAGAATGGTCTTAAGTATGAAAAATAACTTTAAAGAACATTGATCCAAACAGATTACGTAATTATAATTATAAATACTTTATCTGTTCATATATAGCCTGATAAAATTCAGGCAATTTTGAATAAGCAGGTCTATAGTTTGGCATCTTCTCTATAAAATACAATAAATTAAGATGCTTTTTAAAAAGAACATATGGGAAGATATACTGGGAAGAAATTGATCCATACCATGAAAAATTTATTTTCTGTGAACAATTATCTTCACTCTCTATTGGCTCAAATCCATTTCACTGAATTTTAACCTATATAAAGATTCCAGATGGGTAAAAACGATGGGTAAGACTGGGTGCAGTGGTGCCTGTAATCCCAGTGGCTCAAGAGGCTGAGGCAGGAGGATCAAGTGTTCAAAGTCAGCCTCAGCAACTCAGTGAGACCCTGTCTCTAAATAAAATATAAAAAAAAGGGCTGGGGATGGGGCTCAGTGTTTAAGCAACCCTGGGTTCAATCCCTGGTACCAAAAAAAAAAAAAAAAAAAAAAAAGTAAGCACTGTGTGTGTCCACTGAAATTGTTATTGAACATTTCTTGAGTTCTATTATATTATAAGCATTGTGTTAGAGAAGTAAGAGATGGCTCTTGGCCTCCTGTATATACAAGGTGCAGCAAGTTAAATGTGCGCTGATATATGGACATGAAGACAGGCCATGGTTGCCTCTGATGAGAGGTTAGAGAAGGTGTTGATTAGCTGAGTGCAGGAACATGACAGAATTTCACCCAGGACAAAGGAAGGAGGGCATTATATCTTTAGGAAAGCAGCAAGTTAACTCTACAGAAAGCATAAGGAAGAAGTTCATATAAAAAAGGGTAGGAGTAGATTTCTGATGAGAAATCAGAAAATCATAGAACAGACAAACAGATTGTTTAGTACTTTGGAAAACAAAGTATATGCATTTCATATCTAAATTTAATGGAGAAGTGGGGAAAAGCACATGTGCTCCAAATATGGAACATAGAGGAAATAAATACAAATAAGTGGAAATGGAAGAAATCTTATGAGGTTATTTTGTTCCATTCTCAGTTTTATTCAAATAAATTTGAAAATCCAGATCAATAGGATAATTTTTGGAAAAATATCATTCACCTAAAGTTATTCTAAAGAATTAGAAAGCACTTGTATTATCTTCAAAAACAATTGAAAACTACAACAAACTGCATTCTTTCTGGGAGGGGTTGAACTCAGGAGTACTCCACCACTGAGCCACATCCCCAGTCCTATTTTGTATTTTATTTAGAGACAGGGTCTCACTGAGTTGCTTAGTTTCTCGCTGTTGGTGAGGCTGACTTTGAACTCACAATCCTCCTGCCTCAGCCTCCTGAGCTGCTGGGATTACAGGAGTGCACCACTGCATTTATCATAAACTGCATTCTTGATAAAAATTTTGAAAGCAGAAATAGGTGGCTGCTTTTATGACATGTAAATACTTTCTTCAACACCAAAGCCAGGATATGTTTAATGGACTAGGAAAAGTTGCATTAGAATCAGGGATATCTGCTATTATTGCCATTATTTAACATTGAACTAGATATCCTAGCCCAGCTCTTAGAGAAAAGGAAGGAACTGGAGTTATACATACTGGAAAGGAGGAGACAAAGATACCAATATTTATAAATCATTTGATTATCCATCTGGAATGCTCAACTGATTTGATAAAGATCAAAATCTTTAAACTCCAGTAAGTTTCTCAAGAAAAATTGATAGTTATCATTCAGACAACTATCAGAAAACATATTTTAGAAGATTTTTTTTTTACTTTAGTAGCATCAAAAAAGATTAAGAACCTAGGAATATATTTTATGCAATATGTATAAGATTGATATAAAAAAACTTCATATCATTGAGGAGCTCTTAAAAAATTAACAAGTAGAAAAACATAATATATACTTAGATAATGAAATAGAACATCAACTGAAGTAGAATCCATGAATTTTCTATAATTCAAATAAAAAACAAGTATTGATACTAGACAAGATAATTCTCAAGCTTACTGAAAAAAACATATAAACATTGCCATAAATTATTAGGAGAAGCTAGGCTGAAGCAGGAAGATTGCAGGTTTGAGATCAGCCTGGGCATAATAGCCAGATCCTGTTGCAAACTAAAAACTCAAAAGGGCTGGGGATGTAGCTCAGTGGTAAAGTACCCCTGGGTTCAATTCTCAGTACCTAAAAACAAACAAACAAAACAAACAACAAATAAAAAACCCCCAACAGTGGGTAAAACAATGTAACAATCACTTAACTGGACAAAAAAAGAAGTGTATGTGTGTATATATACACACACACACATATAAACACACATATATATAAATTAAATATATAAATATAAATAAATATATATGTATACACACACACACACACACATATATATATATATATATATATATATATCACACTGTATATATAGGCAAAGGTGACTTTTTTGTACAAAGGGAAAACATTATTTCCTAGGTATAATAGTTTTAGAATAAACATGTATTTCTGAAAAAAAAAATTTCCTAGGTATAAATCACCTTGGTTAACTTTTGATATCTATCTGAAGAGGTCAAATTCACACAGACTTCATACTTTATATCAAAATGAATTCTTGATGTTTCATAGTTTGAAATGTTTTTTAAAAATCATAACATAGCACAGAATCTTACCATAAAACAAATAGCATACCTAAAATCAATTATTTAAATTTGATTGTTTTAAGTGTGCATAGCAGTGAAGTTAATGAAGTAACTGAAATTGGAAGGAGACTGTGGATCTTGGAGGTCAAGCGTTCTGTGATGAGGGCATTGCTGCCCAAACCGAGTATTGACCTTGGTTCATGACCCCTTATGAGAGTTGATCATGCCAAGTTAAATATTGACAAGGAAGCTTATTGGTTTATGTTTGGCAGCAGCTAGTCAGACTCTGGAGAAGAGATGGTACCCATTTTGTGAGCTCTCTCAGAGGAGAACAGGAGCAGAGAATACTTCTAGAGGGAGTTGCCTGCTATTCCTTTCCCCAGATTTGCTGTCCTCCTTGTGCTCAACTGATATTTAACTTAGAGTAGGGAATTAGTCCATCCCTATTTGAAAATGCAGCTAAGTGAAGATGGGAATCCAGAGTCATAAGAAAATATTGAAAATAACATTTTTGTGTGAATTGTTGTAGGATTTTATTATATAGAAAATCATGGAGAGGTTTTAAAAATATTTTTGGAATAGGGAAGGCCTTTCTAAGTATGATATAAGCCAGATGCAGCGATACATACTTGTAATCCCCTAGATTTAGAAAGCTGAGGTAAGAGAATGGCAAGTTGGAGGCCAGCCTCTGAAACTTAAGCGAGACTCTGTCTCAAAATATAAAATAAAAGAGGATGAGAATATAACTCAGAGGTAAGCATCCCTGGGTTCAGTTCCCAGTACCTAAATAAATAAATAAATAAATGAGTAAATAAATAAATAAAAAGTAGCAACCAAGTATGATATAATGCCAAGAAGGTGTTAAAAGGTAAATCAAAAAATTTGAGTAAAGGCAGAATCCACCATAAACAAAGTCTAAAAGAAAATAAACTACAAAAAAATCTGAAACTTAAATAAATGGCTAATTTTATCAATATAAAGTATCTGAAATACTGAAAACCAACAATTAGGTGATAGGAAAATATTTAAAGGGTAAGAACACATGGCTTAAAGAAAAAAATTAAAATACAGTGTATATATATAAATTATATACATATGTGCTTGTGTGTCTGCCTGACATCAGTCAGTTGGAAGACCCTACTTAATGCTGTCAAAAAAAGGATCTAGGAGTCATCTGTATGTGCTATTAGTTATAGCATCAACATGAAGAAAACTTGAACTCACTACTGAGAGATTCAAAGACCTTAATATTTAGAAAAACAAATTGTGTATTTAGATAGTAAGATTCAATATCTGTTGTGGTTTTGATGTGAGGTGTCCCCCAAAAACTCATGTCTGAGACAATACAAGAAGGTTTAGAGGAGAAATGATTAGGTTATGAGAGTCTTAATCCAATCAGTGAATTAATCCCCCAATGGGATTAACTGAGTGGTAACGGAAGGTGGGTAGGGTGTGGCTAGAAGAGGTGTGGGTCCTTGGGGGATCTTTGGTATATATTTTGTATCTGGTGAGTGGAGTCTGCTTCCTGATGATTATGTGAGCTGTTTTCTTCCACCATGTTATTCTGCTTCACCTTGAGCTCTGAGGAATGGAGCCAATTGTCTATGGACTGAGACCTCTAAAACTGTGAGTCCCTACATAAACTTTTCCTCTTTTAAAATTGTTCTTGTCAGATCTTTTAGTCAAGCAACAAAAAAGCTGACTAATACAATATCAAATATGTCACTTCTCACTATGATATAATTCATATATTTAATATGATTCAAATAAAAATAGGGATTGAAAAGGAATGTGTATACGTGTAAATTCTAATCACTTATTATCAGTGAAATAAAATTAAAACAGCACTGATATTTTATTTACAAAATTGCAAATACAAAAATGTTTCATGATGTACTATGTGGGCACAAGTGTAGAGAACCATTAACTCTTGTACATTTTTATATATCCCTGCTGAAAATGTAAATTGGCAGAGCTTCTATTTGGGAAGGCCTTCAAAAATTACAAACCCACATATTTTTTGACTGGGTAATTTCACCTCTGTGACTCTATTCTGTTGCATACACTGGTGGAAAATGATTTATATACAGATTTACTCACTGAAATGTTTGTAATTACAAAAGATTGAAATAATCAAAGTCTATTATACTAATGGGGACCTTGTTAAATAAATCATTGCATAGCCATCTGATGCACTATCATGCAGCTATAAAGAACAATGATTAATACACAGGCTGATAGAATTTCCAATATGTATCTTTGAGGTTAAAGAACAGGGCACAGAATAGTGTGAATAATGTACTAACTGTTTTAACTAAACAAAAGGAAAAAGTATGCAAATATATTTTATAAATACATTTCATATTTGTGCTTAGAATATCACTGAAAAAATACATGAGAAACTGGGATCTTATTCAGTGGGGAACTGGATTTTTAAGGTTCAGGAGGAAGGCCAGATTTTTCGCTTATGTCTTTCTTTACATTTGAATTCTGAAATATAAGCCATAAAAATATAGCATGTAAAGGATTCTATTGCCAACAGCTTATAAACTACTGATTCTAATTCAGTTTATTTAAAAGAAGAAACCAAACTCAGGGCAGTGGAGTCAGAAGGTCACCCAACACTCTGTAGGTAAATTTGGAGGTAGATTCTCAATATTTGGCCTCCCAGTTCAGAGCAGAATCCACAACACCAGTAGAAAGCAAACATGTTTACCTGGATATTAGGGGGAAATCAATTAAAGAAAGGAAAACCAAAAACTGATAATTTATTTTAATTTTAGGATACAATCTATGGTCTGGCACAAAATATTCTTGCAAATGTTGCTATCTCTTTTCTAAGATAATGTGAACTACTTCTTCATCTTCTACAATGGTCTTGAGTAGTTATCCTCAACACTGATGAAAGAAACTCAGCTTTCTTATTGGTCACAGCTTCTCTTTTGTGACCAAGATCTTTTATTTGTGTGATAGCTGCCTAAGGACAGAAAAGATTACTGTATCTCAAACAGAGATTTCCTCAATACCATGCTGAGTGACACCATTTCCCTTAAGACTTGGAACCAGATTCCTCTTCAAACACATCAGCTTTCTTTTCTTTTCCTGAATTATTTCCTCCCAGATTGTGCCTCGATTATATATGTCACTTTGACTCTTAGAATTATAATTTTGTTGCAATTAAAATAGTGTTTCCTTCCTGTAGATTACAATTATATGAGCATTTAATTATGCTCCCACTATAGGAGGAGAAGTCAGGAGATGTATACAACTTTCTACCAAATGATTCAGGGGGAAAATGGTTTCCTACAGTCTTCATCAGGAGAAACACATTCAAATGAACTTTTAAAGCCATTTTTGAGTTCTTTTTTGTGATCAAGTGGTTATATATGTTATATAATTTGCACATAATTAGAAGAATTTTTTTTTTTTTACTTTTTAAAAAATTTGTTCTAATTGGTTATACATGACAGGAGAATGCATTTTGACATATCATACATAAATGGAGTATAACTTCTCATTCTTCTGGGTGCATATGATGTAGAATCATACTGGTTGTGTAGTCATATATGTACATTCCTATGAATATGTATGATTTATTCTACTTTCCTTCCCACCCCTATACCCTCTTCCCTCCCTTCACAAGTCCAAAGTACCTTTATTCTTTCCTAGCATACCCCCTAACCCTTATTGTGAATTAGCATCCTCATATCAGAGAAAACATTCAGCCTTTGGTTTTTGGGGATTGACTTATTTCGCTTAGCATAATATTCTCCAGCTCCATCCATTTACCAGCAAATGCCATAATTTCATTCTTCTCTAAGGCTAAGTAATACTCCATTGTGTTTATGTACCACATTTTCTTTATCTATTCATCTGTCGAAGGGCGACTAGATTGTTTCCTTATCTTAGCTATTGTGAATTGAGCTGCTATAAACATTGGTGTGGCTGTATCACTGTAGTATGCTGATTTTGAGTCCTTTAGGTATAAACCAAGGAGTGGGATAGCTGGGTCAAATGGTGCTTCCATTCCAAGTTTTCTGAGGAATCTCCATACTGCTTTCCATAATGGTTGCACCATTTTACATTCCACCAGCAATGTATGAGTGTACCTTTTTCCCCACATCCTCACCACCATTTATTGTTGCTTGTATTCTTGATAATTGCCATTCTCATTGGAGTGAGATGAAATCTTAGAGTAGTTTTGATTTGCAATTCTCTAATTGTTATTAGTTATGTTTATTATATAACATAAGGACGTATGTAGCTATATCTGTTTCTGGAGAAATAGACAAAGCAACAGTGGCAACACATTAACAATCATTGACTCTGGGAGGGTTGGTGAGATTGTTCTTGTATAATTCTTTAGGTTCTTTGTTTTTTGCACTAGAAATTGAACCTAGGTGCACTTTACCACTGAGCCACATGCCCCGTCCCTTTTTAATTTTTAATTTTTAGACAGGGTCTCCCTAAGTTGCTGAGGCTGACCTCAAACTTTCAATCCTCCTGTCTCAGCGTCCTGAGTAGCTGGGATTACAGGCATGGTCACTGTGCCCAGCAAGCTTGTCTTTTGTATATGTGATATTTTTCATTCAATAAAGAGTTGGAAAAAAATCTTAGTCCACTGGAGTGTACATTCTAATTGGAGGGAGAAACATAAAGAAATGAATAAGCAAATATGTCAGATGTTGATAAATATGGAGAATCATAAAATAGGAAGGCAAATGATACGTACAATTTGAACAAAAATAATTTGTAAATCTATATATTCAAATAATATTTAAAGTGTCAAAAACACAATGACTAAGGAGTGATTTCTACTTTGTGAAGCATGTGGAAAAACCCTTCAGAAGGGACTATGTCAGCAAGACCTCGAAAAAATAAGAGGAATTTTCCAGATAGCAAGAAGGATGGAAGTAGAGCCCAGAGAGATTATTCTAAATCAGGCTAATAGTGAAAGTGAGTGGCTCACAAGCTCTCATAAGAAGGTTCTGGTAAAAGGGACCTGGAATTTGCATTTTATTAAGCTCTCCCTAATTCTATGTTCTCCAAAAGTTGAGATTCTTAGCACAAAACTGGGATAGCCTGTGGGAAAGGAGACAATTGCCAAAGAGGCTAGAGATACAGACGGCAGAAAAGAGATCACAAGATGATCAAGGCTTATGTAAATTCATTCTGGAAGCACATGGGAGCCATCGGAGGCTGGCCATGGGAGTACATGAGTGATCATATCTGAATTTGAGAAAAGTAACTGAGAGGACAAATTTAGGCAGATGGGAGAAGGGAGACACTAAAAACAGAGAGACCAGTGAATAAGACTACTCTAGAAGTTAAATGAAAGTTGGGGAACTCTGCTTTAGGACCTGAAACTGGCAATGGAGAGATGTTTGGAGGGAGACTGGACAGGTCTTCATAATGTCATGTGAAACAGGCTTGTGGAAGGTAAAAGATACAGATGGGAGGGGTTAGAGAATATATATCAACGTGCAGTGTTCGAAGGACTTGGGGAACTTATATGTACATGGATCTGTCCAGAAAGCAAAAGAAAATGGTCCTGAAGCTTCAGCAAGGGTCTGGGACCAGAAATGGAAAATTTGGATACTTTAGCTTGTGTGTGGTAGTTGGAGCCCTTGGGTCTGTTCTTGATGGGAAATGTTACAGATGCTCACACAATGTACTGAGCAAAAGAGTAGTAAATAAGGGAAGAAGTGAAGAACTGGTTAGAGGAAGAATGGGTAATGAAAGCCACTCATTCTCTTATGCCACAGAATTCACAAGTTCCTCACAGACAGGACAATGTCTTTTACTTCTTTTTTATCCATTGTCAAGGCATTACTGCAGCAGATACCTCAACTATTTAGAAATTACTTGAGTGAAAGTCCTGATGGCATGTATAAAAGTCAACCTCATACCTATTAGCAATATCCAGAGTCTAGGTGAAGCCTTTCTTAGGACTTGAGAATTCCTAACAGAAGAATTTAGAGCTTCCTATCAAATGCCTCTACCATTATTAAGGAATAAAGGAAAACAAGGAATAGTAAATACCAGTCCTTTGAGTTGTTTTATTCAGTATTAGAATGCAATCTAAAATCTAGTTAATTAGAAAAAGATTTTTCACACACAAAGTGCTTTTCAAAGTCACAGATATTTTCCATGTGAGGACCGTATGTTAGCATTTCTATGGATATTAGACTCTTTTTTCTTTTTGCGTGATACTTTAGGCTCTTTTTATCACACTAGGTTATGTTAGAAAAACATTAAAAAAGTAAAAAAATATTAAAAAAACACTGGACTTTTGTGTATGGTACCATTTATATGACTCTTACCAACTACCAACATCATGTAAAAATCATACTATAAACCATGTAGTAAGTACCCTTGTAGGTATATAGCAGGCTTCGATTACAATGACTCCCAGCTACCTGCAGCTTATTTTAGCAACCAGGCTAATTAAGGGAAAGGCAGCACTCTTACATTGTAAATTGTCTGACCTCTGCCTCATCAGATCATATAGGAAACCAGAGTGAACAAAAGATGAAAATTCTACATGGATTATTAATTAAGTAAAAAGAGGAAAACTAAAATCAATAACAGGAAAGATTAGCAGTGGTTACTCATAAAGCAGCTGGGTGACCTTCAAACCGAGAAGACGATGCAGATGTGTTGAAAGAGATGGAAGACGAAAAGCATAATATTTATTGGACCCAATGGCATCTTAACAGGACTCAGGCTCATAACTTCCTATGTGACTCAGCTGCCATTGCACAATCAATGCTGTGAAAGACCATTTCCTCAAGACAATTCCAAAGTGCTAAATGGGGCTTCAATGATCTACCTTATTAAATCCTACAATTTGCCAAAATGAATTCCAGACTGTTTTTCACCTGCTGGATTGACTAATTTCTGTTTTATTAAAAAAATGTCCTAAAAGCCCTTACCCGACACCCCAATCCATTTCATTTCTTTCTGTAAGTTTAGAGAATTGTAGGAATCTGAGCCATTAGCCCGGCAGTATTTCCTGTGTTATTCTGAGCTTCTTCAAAAGAAGTTTTGGTCGTGTGCTGAAAATAAACTTCAGTCAAATAATGATTCTTCATTCAGGAAGAGGCTAAAAGTAGGGGGACCTTCAAAATAAGGGGAAAAAATAGCTGTTGTAATCCCCACAGGCAAAAACTTTAATCCAGAAAAGTGAATTCTTTTCCAATTTACAACATAAAAAACAACCTTGAGAAAATAAACATTGTGGCCCAGACAAGTTTCCATCACTAAAAGTTGTTCTTCGCTAAGAAAACCAAACCAAAAATGTGTGTAAGAAGTGATAGGGACAGGGTTCTAAAGAACGGGTGAATTAATTCTAAAGCTTATTTGATGGATTTTCTAAGTTTTTGTTGCCTAATACACAATTAGTCAGTAGGAACTAGAAAAATGTGTAAATATGTTCATGATTAGAAGAGTTACATTTCGTTGCTAAGAACTTAGCACCCGGTAAATCTGTGGTGACTGGTAATTAATAATTTACAGTTAAAAGCACAAATCATGTTCTTCCACATGTTTAACTTTCCTGGGAAGTACACACACTACATATATATATATAGTACTGTGCCATTTACTCATTTATCTTTGCTATGCTAATAAAATTTAGGATGCTGTCACTAGAAGCAAGTGTTTGCTAACATTCCTTTAGAAATCACACTATGTTTAGACAGAGTTTTAAAACAATCAGTATCCGGACCAAACATCTGATAAACTGTAAAGCAGGAATAGGTACTTTAATTTTAGAGTAATGATGACTTATTTCCGCTCATCTCAGGTCTGTGGTTGCTTGTTTCTAGGACCTAGTGTTGAGAGGCAAGAAGTTGCAACTGGACTTTGTACAGACGGGGAAAAAGGTGTAAGTAAAAGAGCATTTTTTATCAGAGTCATATTCACACTTAGTTTTTTGGTTTAAGTAGCCCTCTTTTGTAAATAATTTATAATTTACTGTAGGAGTCAACTATGTTTTTGTAAACTAAAAGTATGATTTTGGAACAACTTATGCTTGAAATGGAGCCAGTGTAGGGAATCTGAGGATATTTATGCATACAGTAGAGTAGGTTTTAGAGATATATTTGAAATTTATGTTAGAAAAATATTTTCAAGGACATTTATATTTTTGTTCCTTTTTATTGTTCTTGCCCTAAATGATCATAAGGGTTTCTTTGCTTGGCATGAAGAAAATGAAGAACAATAAAATCAGATCATGATGTTTCCATTTTTTTTTCATTCACTTCAAATCTCCATTAAAGGCTATTAAATAGTACAAATATTAATTTGTGACAAACTTCTGTTGTGTTTGCTGATATCTAACAAAGTTCAAATGATTGTGTGAAACTTCTAGTCACTATTGTTTTGTTCCTTTATTGGAAAATCTTTGAAAACTAAAATGATTTTTATGAACTTCAAAAAGGTGTGATGGCCAATTGTTTAAACGCCTGTGAGAGAATTCTCCCACGCATTCACAGAACAGTGTTGTGATGTTAGAAACTCAAATGCTTTTCCACACAGGATGTTAGTCCATGCACATGTGCCTGCTGCCGTGGGGTGGGGAATACAATACCTCCAGGTTTATAAGGATGTTGACTATAAACAGGATGCTGGTAACTGACAAGGACACAGTGCCTCTCCTTGGACAGAGAAAAGGTTTGAAGGTATGAAAAGCAATATTCTGCAGGAATAAATATTAAAAAAAGTAGATATTCACATTATTTCCAAATATCTTTTGTAACTTCTATTAATGCCCCAAAGACAAAAATCCTATTTTAAGCAATAGACATTAATGAAATGCTAAAGCAGCCTTCAAATATTCCAAGTACAATGCACATATTAGTTTTTTTTTTAATTAAAAGACCAGCTTCATTTTATGATGATAAATTTAAATAAAAAAGAGATTTTATCTGGTTATTTTTGAGTTCCCTTCAGATCAAAGATAAAAAAAGTGTATGCCTATGCAGTATATAGAAATTACTTCTTGATTAATTAATTAAATAAAAATATTTTTAGTTGTAAATGGATGCAATAACTTTATTTCATTTACTTATTTTTATGTGGTGCTGAGGATCAAACCCGGTGCCTCACAAGTGCTAGGCAAGTGCTCTACCACTGAGCCACAACCCCAACCCCTTGATTAATTTAAATGCAAAGTTTTTCTGGACATTAATTTTACAGAAATAAAGCTGTAACATTATGGCAAAGTTTATGATTCAGCAGCATTCATATTGCCATGACCATTGAGTTTGTAAGTGTTGAGTTTTCTATCTTGTGGAAAAATAAACACTAAGCAACACATTAATAATTGTTCTGGTGGGAGCTGGATGCCTGGGAAGTGCAAAGGGGACCTCTGTGAGGAAGTACACACATTCTGTTATGGGTTGTCTTTATGAGGTCCTAATCAAAAGTGAAAGTAGTCAGCAGTGCAGCTGTCTAAAGAAATGCTTTGTCATCTCCAGTCCTCAGATCATGATTTTTCCTAGGTTTCTTTCCTATCTCTACACCTAACCACAGTACACTGCTCTTAGCCCTGCCACTCCCTTGAGGTGAAACCAAAAGCAGTCAGCATGAATCCAGACTCCTCTCCAGCTCAGCCTTACCCATATCTTCATTAATATTCTTGGTGTTTTCCCCAAATGTCTTTTTGATCCATTTTTCTCTGCTTGCAGTTCTTGCTTCAAGTATGAGCTTCTTTTTTCAAATGCCTCTTCAGTTTATACGCTGGACAGGGGATGGTGGTACACATCTATAATCCCAGTGATTCAGGAGGGAGGCTGAGTCAGGAGGATAGCAAGTTTGAGACCAGCCTCGGTAACTTAGTGAGGCCCTAAGCAACTTAGTGAGACTCAAAATAAAAAATAAAATGAGCTGGGGATGTAGCTCAGTGGCAAAACATCCTTGGGTTCAATCTCCAGTACTAATAAATAAATAAGTTAATTAATTAATTAATAAAAATACTCTATCCTTAAAAGAAAAATACAAAACACAAGTACCAGCCACTTCTGTATGCTCCTTTTTGCCTTACTTCTTCCTCTTCTAATGGCCAACCTCCAGCAGTCCCTCACTGTTTCTATGTCATAAATGCCCATTCACTCTCCAATGTGCTGAAAACCAGGGTCAGTCCTTCCATCTGCCCTTCACCTAGGTTCAGCTGCCATTGTGGTCATCAGTCAGGCACTCATAGTTAAAACTGGCACTTGTGATACAGAGTCTGGGTGTTCCTTGACT
This sequence comes from Sciurus carolinensis, assembly GCF_902686445.1. Taxonomy (NCBI): domain Eukaryota; kingdom Metazoa; phylum Chordata; class Mammalia; order Rodentia; family Sciuridae; genus Sciurus; species Sciurus carolinensis. The sequence goes on along the minus strand of NC_062219.1, from coordinate 42,742,081 downwards.
TTTCTGAAGCATTTGAAGCTGCTCATCATCCCTTCCTTAGGAACTTTGAAGTATTTTTGTTTTGGTGATGAATTAATTACTTTTGACTCTTCTGCTCCTTTCCTGTTGATCATTTTTGATCTCTTTATGGTCTCCCTTTTCTCTAGGATTTCTAAATACTGACGATTCTCAGGTATTTGTCCTGTGTTCTTCTCATTCTTCATACCCTTCCTGGATGTTTCAGTTAGATAACTCTGGCTGGCAGGTGATCTGAATGCAATTTTTAGGTTCCTTTAACTAGATTATGTTTTGGGAACATTGAAGAAGTTTTGGGAACATTGGCAATTAGGTACACTCCATCATTGCTAGTAAGTAATAAGGAAATCAAGCTTCATGAAATTCTGTTACACAGCCAAAGTATTTATTGTCTAAATATTTATTAGAATGTGATCACAAAATAAACAATCTATGCAACCTGTCCTGCAGACCTGAGGAAATTCCAGAGGTGCTGGTTCTGTCACCTCTGTCATCAGCATCTGGCAGTCAGAATCCTCCCAAGTTTATGGCTGGCACTTGCCTGTAGCCTCATCCTTGAGAGTACTAGATATTGACTTTGCTGGTCTTCTACCTTTTTTTTTTTTTTTTTTTTTTTTTTTTTTTTTTTAATACACTCATAGGAATAGGAAGGGAGAATTTCTAACATTATTAGTAGCTTTACTTTCACTGAAAGCACATTTCATGGAGACAATTAAAAGTCACTCATATCACCAATAAAAACCAGTTTCAGACATTTACTATGCAAATTAACAAAGCATTGATTTTGATGGAGATACATTGATTTTGATGACAAAAGTGTTGAACTCACAGGAGCCACTTCTGAAATGCAGGGATTTAACCAGATAGCTATTCCTCCTAGACTGTGTGTGCTTTGATTAGAAACATATAGCACCTGTCTGAAAGTTTAACCTAGGTATTTTCCATAAAATATCACACCGTCTGTGTAGAAGTGTTTTAAAATCTATTATAGATAGCCATAGTAATTCTAATTTCGAATCCTTATCTTCATCTCAGAAACTTTTAATCCAATTCCAGGCTCATATACAAATGATTCCTCCAAAAACTCAACCTGCTAAAACTGAATTCAGATTTTCTTCCCCAGCCCCCAAATTTTCCTCCTTGATGTTTCTTATTCTGTTTTCTTAGTGTATGACCAGTTATCCCTTTTCCTAGCGTCCTACACACATGATCACTCAGCAAATCTGGTCATTGGTGGAGTCAAAACATTTCAACTCCCAACTTTATCATTTACTATGAGTGCTGTATGACCTTGTGCAAGCTTCTTAATCTCTCCAAATCTCTGTTCTCTTATCTGTAAAACAGGAATGATAACATCTGCTTCACAGGCCAAAGTGAGGATGAAATGAGATAAAGTGCCTGCATAAGACTTGGCAAGTAATAAAGGCTGCAAAAATATTAATTCCCCCTACCTCTTCTCCAAACCATTGGCAATCTTGTTGACTGTGCCTGTATCTTTTAACTAGTTCCAAATTCATTCATTCAACAAATATTCGTTTGGTCCCTTATGCGCTCAAAAGACACCTAGGAAAGTGTTGACGACACCATTGTAACAAGGAAGACCTTATCCTGCTCCAATGGAAACACATTTTAGTGTAGAAAACTGATATGAAAACATTAACAAATAAATATGATAAGGATTATGAAGGGAATGCACGGTAAGCTGAAACAGAAGAGGTGGTGGGGAGGCAACAGAACTCTACATCAGGGCCATATGAATGGCCATCTGTGCAGTGGTGCCGTCTGCCTGTTGTTTATTTCCTGTCTGCAACAAAAAACGTTCAGATGAGAGTAGGTGTTTAGATGCGTTTACAGCAGTTTGACATGGCTGCAACAGTCCCGTGTGTGTTAGAGGACTAGTTAAACAGAATACAGACCATCACACTCACCTCCCTGGAGCTGCTGGTGGTGTGCAAGTCCTGTGCTCACAGAACCACTTCACGACTTGTGATATCTCAAGGTTGGTTGGTTTGTTGATTATAAGCTAAATGGGTATAAAATCCAGAATCTCTTTCTTTCACTGAAAGATAACTCCACTGTAATTTTTCAGGAAAAAGAATCGGAACTGGTCACCAATGAAGGAATAAATATAAACTTTAAAATTACAGTGGCCCTTGTTTCATTTTGCTTCAGTTAAAAATGAACACTTCTGCATATGCTGAATGACTCTTTCATTCCCATCAACATACATCTGAGATGTTATCATTACTGGGAAATGTAAGTAAAACAAAATGTGGAAGCAGTTTTAAAATATATTATTCCCTGAAAGTAGAGTTGTCATCAATTCAACCTAGATTAGATAATTTAACAAGCAAAAAGCAAGCTCATTTGTCATGTTAAAAACCAAGAATCAATACACATTATTTTTTTAAAAGTGTGGGAATAGGCTTTTATTGTTGGGAGTGACTATTTCACTAATAATTTTAGTTTAGTCATAATGGTGAGTCAAAAAAAAGTTATGAGTATAGTAGCAATTTTCTACATTGCCTACATGCACATTATTAATGAACAAAATTTATGGTTTTTTTTTAACCCACATTAGATTTGTTCTCATTATATTTACTAAAATATAACCTTATGTTTGATGAATTTCATAATAAGAAATTAGGACTTTATTTTAAGAGTGTTTTTTTTTAATTTCATTTTGCTTCTAATTTATTTTTATTGCATTTTACAAAACTATTAGTCCATGATGGATTGGGGAAAGTAAATCTAGTCCATGCCACTTGAGAAGCATTTCTGTGAATGGGTGGTCACAGACAGCTCTCCAGGGTAGGGACAATAAAAGCATGAGAATTATAGCCTTTTATTTCCCAAATGTCTCCAAAATTCATACCTTTATGTACTCATCCTTGTAATCATCACCTTGGTCAAATTCTAATCACTTACAACATGTGCATTAGCAAAAACATATGAAGCCAGGGAAACTCTTCCATTTCTCTTTTTCTTTGCATCTTTTGTTTCTGTTTTATCTCTACCTTGAAAAAAATACACATAGGCCCTTCTTGAAAATGCTGGAATGGTTACTGTTTTTACTGACTTCAGAGTATTTCTTTCTTTCTTTTCCTTTTTTTGGGGGGGGGCGATGGTACTGAGGCTTGAACTCAGGGGCACTCAACCACTGAACCACATCGCCAGCCCTATTTTGTATTTTATTTAGAGACAGGGTCTCACTGAGTTGCTTAGTGCCTCACTTTTGCTGAGGCTGGCTTTGAACTCGAGATCCTCCTGCCTCAGACTCTCGAACAGCTGGGATTACAGGCATGTACCACCATGCCCAGCTTCAGGGTATTTCTTATATGCTGCCTTCATTTACTGAGTTTGCACATGTGTGTATTTTTATATGCAAACATGTTTACTTGTGCATATTTGTGTCTCTATAACTATGTAGAGAATGACAGAGAGAGAAAGAATTGGAGAGAGTGGGAGAGGCAGAGAGAATGAGTTGCCTATTTCATGTTCTTAAACTGAATCATGAGTTTAGCACAGGTATGGGTTATATCTTATATTTTGTATCCAACAGGACTAGTTAGTGTATTACTCTTCACACAGGAGGTGCTCAATAATCATTGTTCATGGGAGTGAGTGGTGGTTCTAACAGTGCAGTCCCTTCTGCTTATCCTTTCTTTCTATTTCACTCCTTACACAACAGTCAGGACAAGTTTATTAAAGCCCATTATTTTTGTTGGGGGAAGTAGCTTTGCGAGCTTCAATTATTGACTCAGCTAACCGCAGGATGTCTGTACATAGAGCAGACCACAGTGGTCTGGTGGTAAGCTTGTCTGGTCATGTATACCCTGGGACCCTCTTCATCTTCCAGTTACCCCATGTGACCTTTTGCCAGTTCATTGCTGACTTAAAAGAAAAGCAATAGACATTCCATCCCTGAAACACCCTTTGTATTTAACCATTACAGTTTCATAAAGAGAAATCCCCAAATTAAAAATGTAACTAACAGAAAATGTGTCTATCCAATGGTTGTAGTGTGAATTTTGCTTCTGTACTCAAGACCAGGTGAACACTCTTTTTCAAAATTGGAGTTACAGTTTTTGTGATGCTAGAACAAACCATTTCAGAAAAGGCCATCTGAATGCACATTCACTACTTTTCTGGAATTTACAAAAGCATTTTTCTCTCCCCTAGAAAGTATCTTATGTTTAGAAAGGAATTCGAGAGGTTCTTTCTGATGGAGAAAAAGAACTACCTCCCAAAATAAAAGATGAAACAGTTCATAAATTGAGAAATAATACTTAGGAATAAAGATCCAAACTTCAATGATATACTACTTCAAAAGGTGATTTTTAAAGTGATTTGAAAAGAGCCTAATGCTTTTTGTGGTACAAGGTTATCAAAGAAACTTGTAGGTTCGGGATTTATTAAATTTCAGAAACAACTTCTTCCAGACCTGATTTTCAATATCGTTCTCATCACTCTTTCATATGTTGAGTTCAGGAGTGAAAAGCAGTTTGCAAGAAGAAAATTCTCGGCAAGAGATGTGGAAGGAAGAGATAGGCATTGGATTGCAAATGCTTTTCAGCCAACCAAACCCAAACCAGGTTCCCTTAGTGTTTCAAAACTTGTGTATTTTAAGAAAATTTAATCCACATGTGCCTTACTCACTCAAAATGGAATCATGGAATTTCTAAAAACAGCTGTTTAATGTTCAAAAACTCATTTCAATATTGTAGCTTTCTTCAGTCAAAACCAGAGCTGCATTTCTCCATCAGAAATTGATTTGAGGATCAAAGACTAAAGTTCAGTTTGAAACTCTAAACTGATTCTTCTAAGGTGAGTGTTTAAAATCCATCAGGAGTCGTCCCTCCCAGAGAATTCATAACTTAGAGAAGGTTTCACTCACTTAAATCGGTTTCATAATCAGATTGAGATAACTTTTACACACACGCGTGCACACACACACACACACACACTCTCACACACACACACACACATGAATGAGAGAGATTTATTATAAAGAATTAGTTTATATCATTATGGAGGTTTAGAAATCCAAGGTCTGTACCCAGCAAGCTGGAGCTCCAGAAGAGCTGATGATAGAGTTCTAGTCCAACTTCAAAGGCTGGAGAACTGAAAAACCAATAGTGTAAATTTCATACTCAAAGCAGAGAGGTTTGAGATCCAAGGTGGGAAGACCAATGTTGCGGTTCAGTAAGTCAGGCAGGTGGAATTCCCTCTAATTCAGTCTTTGTTGCTCTATTCAGTTCTTTGGTTGATTAGATATGGCCTACACATTAAGGAGGACAATCTACTCAGTCTATGGATTGAAATATCAATCTCATTCCCAAAACCCTCATAGACACCAAGAATAATGTCTGGCCAAATGTTGGGACACTCCATGTCTCACTCAAGTGGACTAATCAAATTGACTATCAAAATATATGTCCTGACACAGCATTAACCATTGGAAATGCCATGCTAACAGTGTATGCCCTGTTCTGAAAAGCTCATCATCTAGGAAAGGGAGGCAGGGATGTAAGCAAAACCTTTCAGTACAAGATGCAGAGGAAGAGCGAGAGGAGAGTGCTTAAAGAGAGTCAGTTTCCTCCTGGAAAAAAATTAAAAAGTAAAATTTTGTTGCAATGCTGCTCTGTGGATCAAGTAAATTAATAATAATAGTTTTGCTTTATTAAGTCACTACTCTGTACTTGGTAGAATTTCCTGGCAATTCATCTGAATCCTAACAACCTACCAGGGATTTGTTATCATCATTTTGTAGTTAAACAAAATAAAATCAGAAGGGTCACTTGGTTGATTCAAGTCCATGCTCTTCTCATTATTCCATATGGTCTCTCATTCCAGATTATTTACTATAAGATTTGTAGATTTACCTTTATTTCATGACATTAAATATCATTGTGATTCCATTTTTCCATTTCAATTGAATTTGAAAGATACTCTCTCAATAAAAAGTGCTCTGAAAGTATAAGAGACAATCTCCATAAAATACCAGCTCTGTTGGGGAAGAAAGTGCCACTCTATTATTTTCATAGGTATCAGGGTAGGTTTCTTAAAGGTAAGATTGATGGTACTCTAAGGAATGTCTAATGGCAGCACCAAGATTGTCCACTAGAAAGTGTGTGTATGAATATAGACTGCAGGGTAGAAGACTGTCTCTTAAATAAAATGGCAGAAAGAACTGAAGGGAATTTAAAAAGTTAGTCAAATAATATTGAAAATGAATGGTGATATCCTGTGTGGATGGTTGCTCACAAAATATCTGATTCCACTTTTATCTTTTTCCATTTTGAGCTCTTGAGGTCCCACTGCTTCCTACTGCTCAGTCTCTGTCCCTCTTCATTACTCAATTCCTACTCATATTCCCCTCTAGGCCACATAAAGAGGAGAAATCTCCCAGCATCCAGAACAGTATATGTAACTAATACTTGAATTTTACTTTCGGAAACAAACAAAACAGAAATACCTTTTGTCAAATCATTTCAAACACAATGTATCTTCACATTCACCCACTCATGAATACACAAGTATATAAACCATGCAGATATAGAAGTCTGTGTTGCAACAGGGGAAAAAAGATAATCAATACTTAACAGGAAAATGAGTAAATGATACATGAAAATATAAACTAACGAGGAACTAGGAATTGGAGGAAAGAAAAAGTGTGGCGATAAGGGCGGGTGCATGGAATCTGGTTGGTGTTAGCAGCACAGTGTCATTTCCAGCCACTTTCTGCTTGTGGGAAGATTTCCAAGTAATGGCAATAATATCTAACCCATCTACCGTCCATACAATTCGCTAGTACTTTCCTTTCTTTTAAACTCTCAGCATTTGAAATAGTGACATTAAATTCTTTTAATCTGGCAAGTCACAGGAAGTTGCTTGAGATTTTCCATGGCAGACAGGAAATCATGCACTGAAATCTCAGCATTCTCCTTTTTTCCTTAATGAGGTGGCTGTGTTTCAGTAGACTCATTAGTTATTGCTGGGAAAAGAATGATGGGTAATAGTAGCTACCTCAGGAGGTTTTTGAGAAAAATAGATCACCTTATAATAGTCAAAAAGGGCAACTGGGAGAAATTATTACTTGTAAGGTGACCAATACCAGCATATGAGAGAATGCTATGAAAGTAACTCAACAGACCTCAACTTATTTTTTTTTCTCCTAAAAAAAGAAGCAGCCTAGGAAGAACAAGGGACAAGTGCTTCCTTGCTAGCAAGTAATTTATGACAGTCACAAACCCTCTGTCTGCTTTGGTTTGTAAAGAAAAAAATCTTTCTTTTTTCTTCTTTGCTGAAATAGCCTTTAAATACTAACAATGTCCTTTCTTTATCCCACATATCAGTGGGAAATTCATGCTTAGAAAAACTGACTCCTTTGTGATACTAAAAGCCAAACTTTTGACTCTAGCATGTAAGTCCTTAAAGGATGACCTTAAATTTACTGAAGGCAGGAATAAGAAGAAATTAATGAATTAATTAGCTATAAATAATCTATTTTCAGATTCAATATGCCTTGGCATAATTTATATACATCTATGTAAATATATAGATCTATATATTTGTTATATATCTTATTTTTTTGAATATACGTATGATGTTATCAATGTCACTACTATTCTGGAATAGATCCCTATGTGATTGTCATTTCTCTTCACAGAAGAGAAACCTTGGTTCATCACTTAACATCTCTGAGCATTAGTTTCTTGTCTAAAACTTGTAAGTAACAATACCTCTTAAAGTTATTGGGGATATTAATAAAATAATTGTAAAAATATTAAGCATACATATTTGCATGCTCATAAATGTTGGAATATGAGAATAATAACCTAATATCTTGTTAGCTTGCCTTCCTTCTTAGTAGATTATCAAGAATATAATTCAAGGAAACATTTAATATTTTATCTCTGTGATGATCAAATCAAATAATTGAATGTCTTGGACAACTTTCTATAAAGTATCTTTCTTTAACTTCTTTGGGTGACATCCTAGATCCTGCTTTGAATTTAGGGGTCCTTACAGTTTAAAATAGTCAAAAAATTTTGAGGAGACATTATGATTAGAGACAAATGCACACAAAAAGAAGATAAGGGTATTTTATTTATGAAGAAAATTTAAAAGCGAATATGATCATTTTAAACCTTGACTTCTAGGAATAAGATGAGTGTTTGTTAGAAACACTTGGACCGTGTAGAAAGAGAGAGAAGCATTTCTTTTCTGTCAGGTAAATGCCAACATTCTTGCCACAATCTTCTGATGGTAAGAATCACAGCTGGGTTGAAACTAGGCATTATCCTACCTAGGAAATGATTTTAGCTTCTGATATCCTTCATTTCCTTGACTCTTGCAATGGGGTGCTGAGTCCCAGTCTGTCATGTAGAGAAGTTTGAGACAAAGGGGAGAATAATTCATTTAAAAACACAAGCTATTGGGAATCTTGGGTCAATCTCTTAAGAGATTAAAAAAATAAATAAATAAAACCATCCATTTCTTCCATCGATGTAACTTGGAAAAGTTCAAATTAGTAGGCTGGTTCTGCTGACTGGTAAACATTATATAAGCATGGGTGGCACCATACCAATACAACAACACAGAAATGTCCGGTTACCAGGGTATAATTCTAGGTGATTTTTATAAAGGCATTGATAAATCCAACAAATCTACAAAAATCTGCCTATTCAGGTTGCTTAATTGTGTGAGGGGATTGAGAAAATAAGTTACCATACCTTGTAAAGTTATAAGAACTTTAGTCATCCAGAGAGACTGCCAGTTGGAAATCTGGTTCAGATCAAAAGAAATCTGGCAGAAATAACTGCTGGGAAAGGGGCTGTTGAAGTTCTTTTTCTAATTCATGTTCAAGAGGGCAAATAACAAGCACCCCCTTCAACTCAAAAGGAGAGAAGCAGAGTCCAGGATGTTTAACATTCATTAGGCACCCGATACTGAGCAGATCATGTAAGAGATGTGTATTTATTCATGTGAGCAAAGCAGGTAATGTCTTAAACATGCTACATAATTTGAAACATGTTGAAGAAAGTTTGATTTAGTAAATGCTAACAAAAAGGACCGTCTTCAAATGGGGGATGGGTGGAGGAAGGAGCTAGATTTTTCTTTGTGCTCCTGTGTTTCTCTAGGATCACAGCAGTTATCTTTTAAAGGCAGGCAAATTAACTTTTTTCCACGACTTCTTAAACTTAGGAAATGGCCTTCAAAGAGCCTCAAAGCAAAGAATTGGGTTAATTAAGATAAAGTTGGATTCTACTGCTATTGCATTCATCTGTGTAAAGGAACTTACATAAGGACCCTCAGAAAGACAGTGCCATGGGAGGGGTTCTTGTCAAGAAACCTGCTTACATATTTGCTTTTCAAATAGATAAATTGCCTAACTGTTTTTGTATACATTTATTCCAGGATGAAAAAGAAAATCTTGAATATTTCTTTTTATACTGTCATATTTTTCAGCAGTTTGAAAGGACTGTTTTATTTTTGCAAATATGACATTAATTTTCCAAAGATCTGTACAACTAATTTTTTTCTTTGCTCTCACTCTTAAAAATTATTTTCAGGATCAAATAATGGTTCTGTTGATTTCTCCAGGAAATACAAGTTTCAAGATTACTGTAATTCTAGATGTTACAACTTAGTAGCTTTGATAATTCTTTCCTAACAGCCCTTTGAAAATTTTGGAGATGAAATCTGTAAAACTATGTGACTAGTGATTTCTGTTGCAGGATATGTAATGCGGTTACATTCCTATAAGAGCAAGATAAATCAGTACTCCTGGGGCAGATGAACTTATCAGGCAGTGATACCCACATCTGCCTGCCAGTTCCAGTACCTTTTATGGAAAAAAGTGTCTAATGCTATGTGAATCTCAGGCACAGATTGCTACCCAATCACGTTGGTCCAGTCAGCAAGAAGCTAAATCCCAGATGGTGACTCTCTGACCCGGTCAACCCTTCAGGGTGAATCAAAACCTGAATCAGCAATCTGTGCTTGAGCAAGTCTTCCAGGTGTGTCTGTTACAGTTTGAGAACCACAGCTCTGGACTGAAGCACAGAGAAGCATTTAATTTACCCTTGGGCAGTCACGAAGCTTCAAGAAAAAGTCATTAATTTGTATAGAAATTTGTTTGTCAGAAGTGGGGCAGTGGGTGGGAGGGAGATTGGAATGAATATGCTGCAAAGTGCCAACAGTTTAAGAAAAAAATATGGAGGATATTAGTTTCCTAAAAGATGTAGTTTCTGGCAATGGAATATAAAGTGTGAAGGCAAAATAGTGAGAAAGAAGGAAAATTGGAAACAAAGACTTTGCTGACCTCATATGCTGTGTAGTCTTTGCATCTTCGATGAGCCACTTAGAGCAACATGGAGTGGGTAGTTTAAAGAGAGACCAAAGAGGAGCTTGTTGTAAAGGTCAAGGTAGAGCTTTAAGAGAAGGGATGCGATCAGCAGTTCCTTTTGAGGTATAATGAGCTGTGGTTGGTGTTTGATTGAAAGAAGCAGAGGAGGAATAATAGGATGACTCCAAGCCTTCCAGGAAGCATGAGAGGCGGACCTGTCACAGGGGACATGAAAAGTAGGAGGAGAACGTGTGTATGGGCACATGCGCACTCGTAGGCTTGCTGTGTCTAACATTAGGAAGTCCTTGACAAGGGTGATGCTCAGTAGCAGATTAAATATTTCCATCTGAAGTTATAAAGAGAGAACAGGCTGGAAGTTAGGCACTGTGTAGGATAATTAGGACAGAATTCCTAAGCAGTACAATGTGAAGCTGTGGAAGTTTTCTTTGTAATTTTTAGTTCATAAATTCTCTTAATGATCCAAAGAAACTATTGACATTTTCCCCAGAGAAATGCATTTACCGGTAAAGTCATTCCTACAATCTCCCCGTTATGATCTCCAGAAGCTCCTCCTCCCTCATCTAAGGAGCTGGGTAAGGGACATGTGATAGGAAGTTCTTGTGGCCATGTGGTACCAGAAACTTAAAATGGTGATTAAAATAGTACTAGCTTACATTTTGTAGTAAATACTTAATACATGTTATGTAACAATAGTAACAAAATAGGTGTTTACTGTTTCAGTTTTCCAAAGTGCAAACTAAACCCTCTTATTTTAATGTCTTTCCTTTTAGCTCCCCTCTTTCTTGACTCTTTTCACAACATGTACCTTGCCTTCATTAGGAAAAAACAAAACCAAAGTAAATTGACACAGGCCCTTCTGTCCATACAATTCAAGCTGCTTTAATTTGTGCCCTTTAACTAGCTTTGTTTCTTAGGATTTCAACAGAGGACTAGCACCGTCAGGTGCAGCGTTCCTTGCCACATGCTGGGGCAAAGCCACGGACAATTGGCACTTCATGAAACCATGTTTTTTGAATCTAGGCTTTGTAATTTATAAATCATATAACCTGAACTAAAAAGTGTCTTGACTTCTGAAACCCAGTTTCCTCATCTGTAAAAAGGGTTAATGATTCCTATTTTTTAAGAATAGCAAATTGGGAATAAAAAAAATTTTAGACTCTGCAGAGCATTAAGCAGGTACCCTGAAGACAGCAGGTCTTCTCCTGGATATTAATCAAGGCTAGGACTTGAGGGAAGAGTCCATGGGGACTGATAAGATACTTCAACATTGCTGAACCATCCCACAACATTTAACAAAATGAAGAAATAAAATATTTACCAGACCTCTTCTCAGAGAACATATTTGTCTGAGGTTGGAAGGAAATACTCTGATAAACTGCGAAGAGTGTGAGGTGAGATGCCGCTTTCCCCTGAGCACTATTTTGAGTAAAAACAGATGGTCATTAAACTATCTCCCACCGAGGGTGGGTCCAATTTAGAAGGGAGCTTTAATTTGTTAAGTGAGTTGTACAGAACTGAGGCCAGCCCTAATGGCAAGCTTTAACCCCCAACCCTGCTCTGTGTGGCATGCAGCTTCTCCTCTGGATGAATAAATATTTTTTTAAAATATTGAATTGATATTATGCAGATTAGATGACCACCCAGCACTGAGTGTTTATTCTCATAATGTTAGTGTGACTAAATATCAGAGTGACGTGGAATTGAAAGAATTAATAACATGTTCTAGGAAGATTTAGGGATCAGAAGAAATCTCTGAGGACCAATACAGGTGGGAGTGTTCAGGTACTGTTGAAGCAGCCCTATCTGTGATTGGTTCTATTTTTTATAATTCTTGGTAATACTTTATTGTGAGAAAAGAGTACAGAGTTTAAAATATTTGAACACCCATTTGAAAAATGTGTGAAGTTTACACAAATTTGTGTGCAAAATAAAAGCCATAATGTCATTTGCCCAATTTACCTCATTGATTTCCCATATTTGCATTTCAGTTTTGGAATATTTTTAAGTCATAATTTTTTTCCAGAAATAGTTCCTCCTTATCATCCCACACCTCACATGTCAGACCTGTGATAGTTTTTTCTTCAGTAAGTAAATAACAGAAGCTCTGCTTCTGCTTTATAGATTTTTGTGGCTAATGCATGAAATTAGACTGCGTTGGCTTTCATTTTTTAAATCTGTTTTCTGATTCATTAACATTTCCCTATAGTTTACTCTTCCTCTTAAAGGATCACAAATATTTTACCAGTTACTGTCATGCCCAATCTGATCTACACATTTGGCTGTGATGGAAGGGAGAGGACTATTTTCTGTGTGGGACATGACATTCAGCATGAAATGCACACGTGATAGAGGAGCTTACACATCTGGGAGGACCAATGGGGGTTAAGAAGATATTGCTGGATTCTGTAAAAAAAAAAAAAAAAAAAAAAATGAAGATGGATATGTTTAATTTGGGGAAGAGAGCACAGAGAGGTTTCAGAATAGGATATTTGTTGGACTTACTATAGATTTACTGCAAAAGGTGACAAACTGCCTAGTGTAAAATGGAGCTTAAATCATTGGTGATCAGAGCATCATCTCAGGAAAAGTCTGCTCTGAAATGTGCACTATTATGTCCTCCCACAAATCACTGTGAAGATGAGGACTTGAAGGAATGTAAGACAAATGGCAACACATTGCTTGTAAATTCACCACACTCTTCTCCTTCAGAGTCCCTTGAATCAACTTTAGAACTCTTTTTGGATCAGTGCCAATGAAAAGATGCACACGGACCTCAAGTCCTCCTCTTAATTAGGGAACACGTGTCATCCAGGGAAATAAAGGTGAGTCTTGGAAACTCTGCTTAATGGTTATTGGTCATGGATCTCCTTTCTTCTATCAAAATTAGTCTGTGATAAAAAGCGAAGCTAATCTATAGTATAGATTAAAAGTCCTAAATTGGTCTCCTTTTACTTTTTCATCCAAGTTATAGGAGAGACTGAGTGTTAAAGCAGGAACTCTGTTGGATTTCCCAGCGTAGATGCATTTGGGGGCATAGCAGTAAAGGATCGTGGGGAAGGGAAACATCCCACAGCAATGCAGTAAGGAAATGAGATATGGGGAAACACAAGGGACAATGAGAAAATGGAAAAGTCTCATTGTTTTTAACCAATTTAAATAAGAACTGGTGAAATTTTCTCTGAAACACCACATACACACACACATATTCACAATCCAGTGGTTTTCATCAAAACTGGAAGTTAGAACCATGGCTAATTCGCAATGTAAGCACATGGAATCAAAAAGGCTAGCAGATTCCATAGTCATCAACCACCCTCCTGCTTTGGATCACAGACCAGGGGGATGGTTTAAACATGTGAAATGAATGTAGAGATTTCATGATGCAACTTTATATTGTGGTTCATTTTAAACAGACTCTTGTTAGCAAAATTTGTGTGTGTGTGCACGTGCACATACACAGACACACACACACACAGACACACACACACACAGGGGCACATGGTTTGAGGAAGTATGATTTATGTGATATGGGAAAATCCTTATGGATAAATTCCTCCCTATCAAGGAAATGCTGTGCTTGTGGCAGATGCACACTCTAAGTGTTGAATTACTACTCTATGATCAGTATCACTTTGCTCTTGTCTTATATACCAGCCTAATAAATAATAACAGGAAACCATTAAAATAAGGTTTTATAGTTAAAGCTCTGTTGGTTTTTTGGTTTTGCTCTATGGGAAGAATTATTCTAGAACACACCTTATATGGGATCATAGCATTAGTAAGACTTGCTTAACTAAGTGCTGTTTTATGTTTCATGAGGAAATGTCTCACTTCACAGAGCAGGATAGTGTCAGGAAATTGTACTGTACAAACCTGGCTCTCCTCTCTCTTTCTCCTTTCACTAAGGAACCTTACCAGTGCAATGCATATTCCAAGGAGTGTCTTGGTAAAAAGGGTGGACACAGCTCCAGAATGACGAAAGCAGGAGTCAGATAGCATTGGAGGCCACTGATGTATAAATTTCAGAATCCAGCAGACTTCAGGCAGTTGAAAAAGTTTCTTTTTATCTTTTTAAAACTACACATATACAAAATAAAAGTGAATCTTTCCTCTCTACTCTTTGGTTTCAATGACCATAAAACAAAAGGACATTTACCAGATTTTCCTTGGTTCCTATAACCAATGCATTGTGTTCCAAAATTTAGACTGTTCTGAAATTTAGACTGTTCAGAAAATCTTTAGTTTTTCTGGAGTTTTTAATACTATATGTCTCCAGGAAATTTGTCATACTAGGCCCGCTTAATAAAATGAATTTTTTAAGTAAACACTCATTTCAAAAAAACTATAAGTAAAGATATTAAAAAACATGCTATTTTCTAATGTATGATTGTCATTTTTTCATGTATACCTATATATTTCTAAATATTCAGTTTATAGCATTTAGTTAAGGAATATACTGTATTTCAAAAGTTCCTTGTATTTCTATCATTTTAATTGAGGGTGTATTTTTCATAGATAAAATTTTATAACCCTGGTTTGACTCTTGAATACTAATTAGTACATCAAATCTTATTTAGCCCAATGTGCTCATGAAAGAAATATTAATACCACTGTTTGATCTATAGTTACTTCATGAAACATGCATTCCTTGCTCTAGTGCAGATACAGCAATGCATCTTGTTTTTTCTTTTTCTCGTGGTTCTATCAACAGTTCAAGATGTGGGTCAAATACCAAAGATGAAGAAATTTCTGTGTGTCTGGGTAACATCTTCCTACTTGCATAACAAAAACCAAGTTGGTAGACTGTTCCTACTTATGTATCCTAAATTAGAATGGATTGGCATTTGAAAGTAGGCTATACCACAATATAGGAAATTTTAAAATGATAGGCATCCTAGTCTCAATCTCTTACCATCTACCCATCATCCATTCACCTAGTTCATTTTTGAAGTTTATCTTGTTTTTGCTTAGCTTGTGAGTTATTCAAAGAAATGCTAATTGTTCAACATCTGAAGGAACTTCATCTATCAGAGTAATTTCAATTTTCTTTTGAGTATTAAATTTCTGGTGGTAGGAAAGTTTAATTTGGCAACCATATGCATTCGAAAAGTTTAAAGTAGAGAACATAGATAGAAAACTACCAAACAAAGAACCATACTGAAACTGAAAAAATTCTAATTAAAAAATTATTCTTTCCAGCCCCCAGGATGAAGACAAATTGCAGTTAGGCAATGTAATGGAATAATTGCAAACATATTTTCTCCAAAGCCCTAAGAGGCTAAATGATTTTTTCCAGCAAAATGTTTTATCATAAGCAGAAGCTTTCAAATAAATGTGTGACATATGTGTCTTTATCTGATCACTGCTTAAGGAAAATTTACAGATTGTCTGAAAGTCTTAATGGATTTACTTCCACATTTTCAAAAGGGAGTTTTTCCTTAATTTTTTTGCTTGGGACATTGTTAAAAAGAACTAGTATTCCGCAACCTTAACAAGCAAGTGGACATTTTAAATTTGGAAACTGACTTTCATATTTGTTCTTGTGCTGGGTACTAATTTTGTTTTCTTAAAATTCTTGCTTGATTTTTATAATACAGCACATCCTTGTTTTCCAGCCACCTGTCTGATGTTTGTCTCTCTCTCTCTCTCTCTCTCTCTCTCTCTCTCTCTCTCTCTCTCTCTCTTTTATTCTCATACCTTTCTAATTTCTATTTGTTACGTATTCTCCCCAGGGTTCTGTCTTCTCATTGTTTTCAATCTCTTCCTCTTCACTCCAACAGTATTGTTTGCCACCTCCACTAGGATAATTTCCAAGCCTAAAACTTTTCATTTAACTCTTCCACAAGCACCATAAACCTGATATGTTATGTTCAAAAGAAACCCATCACATTTTCTTCAAAAGCATTCTGACTCTTCATGATTTTCCAGATTCTGTTAATAACAGAACTATCTCCTCATTTTGTCTCCTCAAACAGCTCAAATGTCCCTTACTTCCTCCTCGTCCCTAGGTCAACCACTGCGTTGGCACATCCATCCTCTCTTCGGTTTTTCTTTCTCAGCCTCATTTCAGGCAGTCATGATTTTCCCCCTGGAAAAAAATTCTCAAGTTCTTACCTTTTTTGAGGGGGCGGTACACAGTACAGTATCTTCATCCTGGTGCACCCAGACATGGGGCCTACCACCACCTTCATCCTTTCAGTCATCTGCTCTTCAGCAAACTTCGGTCAATGATTTTCCTAGAACAAATAGTGATTTCCCAACTTTTTGCCTTTATCAGTGTTGTTTCTTTCAGGATGAATTCCTTACCTTTCATCTGTTTCAATTTGTTAAAATACCACTTAGTCTTTCTGCTCCACTTCTGCATGAAGCCTTCCTTCATGCCCTAGCTGGACACAATTCCTTCTGTTTATCTTTCTCTTCCCGTAGCACTGTTTTTGTAGGTTTCTAGTGGTATCTACTTTGCTCCCCTTTGCACTTTAGTTATTTGGGGGAAATGATGATTTCAATTCAACACAATTTAAAGTTACATGTGAAATAAAAATAAAATGTACCTATTACAGTGTAAGAGGCCTCTGAAGGAAGGACTGATTTACATATTTGTCATTGATAGAGAAGGCAACAGAGGTACAGGCAGTGGAAGATGCTTTCATTACTCCTGTTTTTACTGAACTGTGAAATGAAGACACCAGGAGCATAAGCACATGTATGTTTAGATATCAATTTGCTTGTAGTTATTTCAGACATCTTGAAAATATTCCAAGATTTTAGTCCTAAAATCATTTTGCTTCTCAAAATCTAGAAGTCAAGATGATTCAAGTTTTGAATTGTTCTTTTAATAAAATGAAAACAAATCTAATGTCATTATTTATGCCCAGTAACAATTTCTACCTCTAAATTCAGATAGTTAAAAGAATAGAAAAGGATTATGGGGGTGGGGTGGGTCTTCATATCTTCATGCTTTTTTTTTGCATCTGATCACTTTGCCTCATTTTCTCATCTCAGTTGAGGATAATATTATCTACTTCCTATAGTGGTTGTGAGATTTACTTGAAATAATAAATGCAAAGTATCCAGAACGGTGCCTGTCATAGCACAAGTACTGGAGAGCATTTACACAGCATGATCAGTAGTCACAAGGGAGACTGCTCTTTCAGGGAGCAGCCCAACGTGGCTGCAGGGCACACATCTGGAGTCACACATGGCCTTGCCTTGCACCCAATCTCCATCTAAGTCCACCTCGATCCTGTAGATCTTGGCAATAGGAGCTAGAGTAAATTTTGCCTGTTTCCCTCTTTCACCTAACGTATCAGTCAACACTTACAGGTGAATATTTGTTTGTGCATAGATAGGGGATTCAGTGCTTCCTGGTGAATCAGATTCTATATCAACTGCTCAGTTAATATTATGAAAAAAAATGTAATTTTCATGTAAGAAAGACTAAATCTGACTTGTACATCCTTGTACCACAGTCTGTGGCACACTGTCTCTTATATTGTGGGCACTTGAAAAATTTTTGTTGAGTAAAATATATCCTAGAACCCAGTGTGGTGATCTCCCAGTGACTCTGGAGGCTGAGGCAGGAGGATCCCAACTTCAAGGCCATCCTCAGCAACTTAGAACCTATCTCAAAATAAAAATATATAAAG
This sequence comes from Sciurus carolinensis, assembly GCF_902686445.1. Lineage (NCBI taxonomy): Eukaryota > Metazoa > Chordata > Mammalia > Rodentia > Sciuridae > Sciurus > Sciurus carolinensis. The sequence goes on along the minus strand of NC_062219.1, from coordinate 42,724,045 downwards.
GGCTAGGAATGTAACTTAGTGGTAAGTTCCCCTTGGTTCAATCTCTCGTACCAAAAAAAAAAAAAAAAAACTTACAGTTGGTTGTTTTACAAATATAAACTACCCCTTATTTTGTGTTAATTGATTTGTTTTTGCAACAGAATTAATGTAAAAAGTTGAAAGTATATTCTTATTTTGCAGAAACATTCCATCTCACCTATATGAAAATGGTCTTATAAGATTAAATGACATTTAGCAAATGATTATTATGTGTCAGATCCTGTTTGAAATGTTTTAAAGAATAAAATAAACATTTTCCTACATGTAGTGTGGTATATTGGATTGAATTCTGGTATAGGAAAAGGACATTAGTGGAAAAACTGGCAAAAATCTGAATAAGGTCTGAAGTTTTGTTGATTGCATTGTTGGTTTCTTAGTTTTGTCAAATGTATGGTGATAATATAAGAGGATGACATTAGGGGAAATTGGCAGAAGGGAACTTTCTGTACTATCTCTGCAGCTTTTCTGTATGTCTAGTATTATTTCAAAATGAAAAGTTTATTTAAAAATATGTATTCATTTGTCTATCCTTTAGAGCAATACTTTCATATTTAACACTTTAAGTCATGCAGTAGATATTAACAACTTGGGAGATATTTCTGTCTTCTGAGGCTCAGGTTATATTGTCCATGGGTATCTTTACTTTTGTTTGTTTTTCCAGCAGTGGTGTTCTCTAAGAAGTCTAGGATGGACATTTGATTTTCTGACTTCAGAATGTCACACAATCAACCACGATTGTGATGACAAGTTCTAAATTGGATACATTTAAATGGACTTCCTTGATAATAACTTTAATTCCAGAATCCCTGACTGAAATGTTGAATTCTGCAGTTATTTGGGGGTTATGAGGAAAGTCATTGTCCTAGTTCCCTTTAATAATACAAACCCTATGACCTTTGGTGCAGGTCAAATCTGCACAAAGATTGCACTTTTGTGCTTTCTCTGCCAAGTTGTTTATATAAAATACATTGTTTTTGGAAAGAATTAAAAAAACATGTAGAGAAGAAAATGATACTAAAGCAAAAGCTCTCCAGAAAAAGGTAAATTGAAAAAATCACTCATAAACTTTAAAGACTAGGGCCAGAACTTAAGCTTAGAGGTAGCTAATATGTTCCAAATAATCTCATTGTACACAGCAGTCAAAAACCTCTTTATTCTTTAATAGGCATTTCCAGCTCCCTTCTTACACCCTTGAAAACTTTATGTCTTGCCTGCACAGCTGCAACTATGACCACAGGCCACTTCTTTTTCTCATTATATGGCCTACCTATTTGTAACAATATCCTTTATTGTTTCCTTAACCACAAACAGCACTGTGGGAGAAAGAAACCCTTGCCCTCTTATTTATTTCAATATGACAGATGAAAATGTGTGGAGGAGAGAGAACAGGAAGGGAACACTTTTTTTCTTTGCCTTCACTCTTTGATGCTACTATTTCAAAGCACATTTGCATTTTTTTTTTCTTGGTTTTGTTTTGCGTTTTAATTGGACCAATGAACTTTTACAAGATTGCAATGTAGTGGGAAGGATGAAATAGTTTACGTTTAAAAAAAAAATTCTGTCTAGGACTTCAAACTTTAATTTGTCTTAGACTACATCATTTATTCCTAGATTTTGGATATTGATTTAAACATTTGATACATTCCTATTTTTCATATTTCTTCAGGAAATGCTTCTTGGTTTCATCTAAAATATGGCAAAAATAACTGCTTATTGCAAGCATCATGATATTTATGTCTAAAAAATACATTTCCTGTTATGTCTCTCAATTATTCTCTTTTTGGACAATTACTTAAAAACTTCTGAACCTGGATATTTATATTTTTTTGGTTGAATATGTTTCAGATGATTTTGATAAAAACTGGAATATAATTTTATTAAAGTTTATTAGCAATCAAGCAAAACTGAGTGTAATATATAAAGGAAACTTCAGATATTGGTAGAACCACCCCTATTTGGAGCTTGGTGGGAGACCTCCTGGTGTTGCCTCCACTCCTTTTGCCACAGCCTGCAGAGTCCTTGGGTTCTGCTTTCCTGGCCTCTCCTGTTACTTTCCTTTCCCCATCTTCTTTCTCCCTTTTCTATATATACACCCTGGCTAAAATGGAGAACAGGGAGAGGACAGTTCATTCCCCTTTGCTTTCCTTCTTTATTTTTTATTTTCTCTGACAACAAAAGAGTTAAAGTTGCCCGATATAATCCAATATAATTTTTAAGTTTTGTTTTGTCTTTGTCCAAAATAATGCTACTGATTTGCCCAACGTTTGTATGCTGATGACTGCAAGTTTGCACAAACTGTAAGAAATTTTATAGAAAACTTTTGTATTTTTTTCCTCTCTCTGTCCTTAACACAATATTTGGTACAATCTGTCCTTAATTTACTATTTAACATATGTTTGTCAACACTTGTCATCCTGTACATATTGATAACTGGAAAACATACTAAAAATATGAGTCTACTTTTTCATGGGTTCATTTAACTTTCACTATTAAGTTTAAGGCATACATCCGTATTGCTTTGTCTCCCACTACGCATATCTAAGCCCCACCCAACTGTCACAACCCTGAGCTCCACTTTTTCCATTAAATGTCACTGGTCCATACCAGCTCTCATCTTTTCCATTTCTCCCTCCTTCTCTGATTCACTTTGATCCCAATCCTTTGGCATATTGCTAATATATGAATAACTTGGATAGCACAGATATGAAAATCAAGCTTTATGTATCAAACAAAACCTTGAGTTTTGTTCATATGATAGCCATGTTTTACATTGGCTGTTGTTCTCTGAACCCTCAAAGTGGAAGGTGTCAGTTTATTATGATTGTTAATTATAAAACTTCTGTGGAGAGGAACAAAATAAGAAAAGATATTCTACTTGTTTATCTATGTGTTAACCTAGGATTGTTTAATATGATTAACAGTCATGACACAGATTGCACCATTATTTTGTAACAATTGATGGAAACCATGAACTACAGATAGAAAATGGCTCCAGTGTCCCTTTGCAGTTTCCCCAAGGAAACTGGTACTAGAAAGGAGACTTTCACACCTGGTGCTTTTAGATGGTATTAGCAGCCATCTGAGTAGTTTTGATGCCAGAGTGGTGTGTCACATGGGCCCATCGGGAGCTGTTGCTTCACAAGGTAAACAAGAGAATCAACTGCATGATGTCTGCAATTCTGACATATCCCTTGAAGATGAAAAAGTAATCACCAGTTCAGGGTCAATTTAATGGCTCAATTCTTGATAGATTGAAATGGAGAAGTTATAGATTTGGGTTGAATATGGTTTCCCATTCCATGGACTATTCTCATTTAAGTGCAAATAGCTGGACCAAATGCCTGGGCATCTGAGCTGTGACCAGAAAGTAAAGAATGGGCATAATACACACAGCTTCAGAGATAACAGCATCATCACAAAGGGACTTTGGACTTGGTATTTATGCCTTTTTGTGGACTAACAGCTGTGGAAATATTGCTGAGGAAGGAGAATCTCACATTTAGATTAGAATATGCAAGCAGTAAACAAGCAGCTATTACATTTTGTAGCATGAGAGTTACATTTGCAGCCCTGCCACTGAAGGTTAATAACTTGAATGTGAATGACCCTGCACAGAAAAGTTAATATATTTTCCAAGCATTTCATTTTGAATGTTACAGTGATCTATTGAAGGCAAAGTAAATAGTTCTGTCACTGTACTTGCATTAAAGTGCCCACAAATATGATATAGTATTATTCTTTATGCCAGTTAGTGTTCAAAATTTGGTCATGTATCTAGAGAACTTCAAAAATCATAAAAGCTGTACATTTTCAGAATTACTTTAGTATCTCACTGCCTTTGTTAAAAGAAAAAGGAAAAAAATGCTGCTTCTCATATGTATATAAATTGCTATTATCACAAAGGCAAGAGAATGAAAACATCAAATCATATATCTGCATCCTGTACTGTATCCTCTGTTATCAAACTAGCCGAAATGAGATACCTAGCTGGCTCATGGACATTTCCTAGGCAACAATCATTCTCTATTCTCAAGTTTACCAAGGTCTTAGAATTCTTAAGATAAATGACAAAGGTCAAATGGAAGCCTAGAAGAAGGGAAGAACAAACAACTTTTGGTATTTTTAGTGCCCTAAACCTGAGCTTGCATGATATTCGGAGACAGAGAACTCCAAATATTCACTCTGTGCCATCATTAGATTAGTGATGCTCTGGCGGGGTGGTGGGAGTAAGCAAGAAGGAATAGAAGAGATGACTTACTCTAACTATGCATTACCCCAATTAAAGAATAGCTTTTGTTTCATGTCCATAAATATTTACTTGAGTTTTTCAAAGCACAAAGAATAGTAAACTCTATTCTTTCCAGTATCATTTGGCACAGATTTTCTCTTGAGTTCTTCTCTTTATAGTAGGGGTCATATGACTGAGACAGTCCTTTGCACAAAGGAAATGCAAGACACATTCAGCTCCACACTTCTTGGCATCCCTTCCAGTGCTTTCCTGCTGCAGGAGCATTTTCATTTCTCTACAACCTGTCAATGAAGAGTTTATATTCCCCCTTATCCACAGGCATACATTCCAAGACCCCCAGGGGAAGCCTGAAACCATGAATGGTGCTGAAGCCTATATACACTGTTGTTTCAATAATACGTACCTGATGAAGTTTAAATTAGGGAGGTAAGAGATCAAAAATACTAATAAAACAGAACAATTATAATATATAGTAATAAAAGTTATGTGAATGTTTCTTTTTCTCTCAAAATATAATTTTAGTTTTTCTTTCTTTTCTTTTTCTTTTTTTTTTTTTTTGAGAGCACGTGAGTTAGCTTGTCTACTATGTTACTATGTTTGGCTTTATCACACACCCTGTAGTGCTGCTGCCACTACCAGAGTTCACCTCTCCTTCCACGTTTTATGCCCTTGTGCTTCATTTGTATTTTTATCAGTGTAGGTTCTTTCAGGCATCTTCTTCCAAAAGAGTCTGGTTTCAGCACAACTTTGGATGGAATCCTTATTCCTTAATCAGCTTCTTTAGCTCTCACAGAAATGTGGCAACAGGTCCTTTATCGACTGATGTAGCCATCTGGTAAATGTCATATTTTTTGTCCAAACCTGCTCCTGATCTGTGTAACCATCCCTTATTGTTTCAGAAGACCCCTTGCTGAAGTCATCACACGGGCTCAGTGCTTTCTGACACATGGTGTTGCTGTTAGAAAGATCACGTTTTCAGTCCTTGACTTTCACCCAGAAATCTAATGCCTTTTCCCTGTTAACTAAGCAATTACCGTGCACCCTGGCTGTAACTTTGCAGTTGTAGGCATGACAGCAAAATTAGCATGAATTTCTTTTTCCTTCTTCACAATTTCATGGATAGAAAATTCATTCTTCTCTCATCCCCACCCTCCCACCCCATTATATATCATCATCATTACCCTATGTACATGTGTGATTACACAAATGGTGTGCATCTACATCATGTACAACCACAGAAATGAAATGATGTACCCCATTTGTGTACAATGAATCAAAATGCAGTCTGTAAAAATAAAAAAATTAAATAGATAAAAATTGAAAACCAGAAAATTCTAACAATATAATTTACTTAACAACCAAAAAAAAAATCATTCTTACATATATAACTCTTAGAAAACTCAGTATATGATTTTTTTTCCCCTTATTAAGTCAAGAACTTTCACCTTTTTACTTAAAAGTACCTCATGACATACCTGAATTAAGAGAATCACTGCTCTTGCACCCTGTGGGGTCATTATTAAGTAAAACATTGGTTACTTGAATACAAGAACTGTGAGAGTGCAAAAAAAAAAAAAATTATCTGCTATTTGAGTAGTTAAGTGAGTAGTGGGTGAGTACTATGCCCAGTTGGATATGCTGGATGAGGGGATGATCTGGTACGAGATTTAATCATGCTACTTGGATAAGCACACAATGTAAAACTTATGAATAGTTCGTTTCTGGAATTTTCCATTTAATATTTTTTGGACTGTGACAGAGCTGAAACCATGGAAAGTGACACTATGGATAAGGAAGGACTACTGTATATTTGCAAATTATCAGAATACCTATTGTGCAAAGTTGATGATAAAACTTATTTGCTATGTCTGTAAATGTTTTCTTTCAGGTAGAATATTCAAATAAGGTTTCTTGACAGTAATATGTGTGATTATATTATCTCACAAGCTTATGATAACCAATGCAGTAGTCCAACATTGAGTCCCATGGTCTCAATTTTCCCCCCACATGTGGATCTTGGGGGTTTTAAATTATTAACAGCTTGGCTGGAAGGTACATAATAAAGTAACATGATATCACTGTTCAGAAATTAATAAGAAGAGATTAAACATTTGGTGGAATTTTATGTGATTCTCCTTATGCTAGGTGTCAACCAATATGGAACTGGTAAATTTTTAGTGAATGAATTCTTAGTTTTCCTAAACTTACTCTTCAAGAAGTGTGAGTTAATGGGTGTGGATGAAAATTACTAATTATTAAAACCTGGAAGAAGATTTTTTACAAACTTGCAACCTGTTTTGAGAGAGAAAGAAGAAAGAAAAAAAAAAAAAGGAAGGAAGGAATGACTGAATGGATGAAGGAAGGGAAAAAAGAACAAACCAAAAATTGAAGACTATGCAGTGTGTGTTGCTTCTGACTTGTGATACCATGGTTAGAAGTTGGGTGTGAGGTATGGAGGTTAGAGACTGCTGGTAGGATATGCCCAGGTCCTAAAAGAACAGTGAGTATGACAGACATTGGGATGAAAGCATGGTGATTTCCAACAAGTAAGGATGACCACAAACAAAGGTTAGGACCCACTTGCTCATTCTTACATCCAGATGAGTCCATCAGAACTGGTGTGTGACCAGCTTGAAAACTAGAACCTGTAAAGAAAACAGAGCATACTGTGCTGAAGTAGAAATTTAGGGATAGTGTTGAGGATCAAATCCAATCTTTCCATATACTAGGCTTAATCTTATCATATCGTTACTTGCAGTTGAATATAAGATCTAAGCTTCCAGACAAGGAACTGCAGAGGGATATCCCCTCCCCTGCTTACTTGGGGGTCATCTAATTATTAAACATACTCCAGGTGGCTTATATTTCAGTCATCTGCAGGGACTATAGGGAAGGGTAGGACTGAGAGATAACTTTTGACTGTTAGCTATGACTCAAAAAATATACAAGGTTTCGTTTCATTCTATCAACATATAAATTTGTATTTTAGATAAGATAACCTTACTTCATAAAAAGGTCGACTTGGCTTCATGTGCATGAATTTTATTGTTTTTCTGGTTCCAAGGGCTTGGCACCTGTGCTTTCTTAAAACACATTGAAAAACCGAAGACTCCAAAGGGATCTATTTTCTCTTCTGCCATCCCAGTTAGTCTCACCTTACCAACCAAGGAAACTATAAATTACCACGGTTCTGAAATTGGCAGACTGATGCAATTAGTTCTCCTGAATGCTTGACATTCCATGTCACTAAGTAGAAAGAAGAAAAAAAAAAAAGAACAAAAAAAACTTTCTTGCTGGGATCATGGTAGAAATGTTAGAATTCTTTCCAGAAGAAAAAATCTGAATCTACAACAGCACATTGTTTTCATGTTTTTCTAAGCTTTATTTTCAGCTGAAAACTTTCACCCAGTGCCTGGTGCCAGAATATGACATACACGAACAGGACTGAAACTAGCACCTGTGAAAAGCAAATCCATGACCGTTAAAATATTCAGTCCCTGGGTGGGACAAAACAAACCCTTGTCTCATTGAAGTTGTGCCAGGAACAGGGCAGAGTTGAACTGGCACTGTAGCTATGACCGGAAAGCAACTTACCAGGCACTTGAAATTCACAACTTTGCTTGGACTAAATTCAACTATTCTTTCTAGATTATAAAGATGGGGTTAAGTTCCGCTGGTACACCTCACATATGTAGCATGATGCTTATCTTGATTACATATGGTATACATTGTCTTGGTATTGCAATCTTCTCTTGGCTTGTCTGTTTGCCCTCTAGACCAGTATCATAAGCGAGTAAATTGAGGCCAGGCTTAGGAAAACTCACTCAATATTATCTTTCCCCACTTCTAGAAGTCCCTGTGTGCAGTGTCCATGTGTCACAAATAACACTTCTCACCATCTAGCTGACTCTCAGAAATGGTAGCAACAGATACAAACTGGAAAGCATCTATCCAGTATAAAGGCGGGGTGATCACTGAGTGATAGGTATGTATTGACACACAGGATCTCGGTCCTAGTGATAACTTCCCCTGTATTCTCATGAGAAGCTGTATAGTGTGGAATTATTTAATTTTAAGTATTACTGTGTGCTAATGCAGCCTGGTGGTATTCAAAAGTAAAAACTATGTCCTTTTACTCTCAAGTAGTGCCCTTATCTATTAGATAAATATGTCCTTCTCCCTTTCATAATCATTCAGTAAATTAATGGGAGTGATGGCCTATGTATTTTAAAGACAAGTATGTGATTTATAAAAATGTGATTATGCTACTATTTTGCTTATATTTTCCCTGTTGATGGAACATATTTTTTGATTAAATAGGATAAAATAGATACCGCAAAAGGGAAATTGAAGTATAAGTAAGAAATTTACAGAAAAAATTGATCTTATAAAATCTCAAGTTCTTGCATACATCATACATCATATCCCAGAGCATGAGGATGTCATCAGTCTGCCTGATAACTATTTAAATGAATGCATGAAATATAACTAGGGTGCAGGATACAGTTAGATAAATTGTAAGAGTTGTTGTTAAAAAGTTTCAGGCATATGCTCCAGCCCTTGAAGGAAATTTCATTGGTCTGAGAAGAAATGAAAAAAAAAAAATAGATATATTATAGTGTATGGGGTAGATTTATTTGTGCTTGGTTGTGCATATGTGCATGGATGTCTACTGAACTTTTATTTTTTAAGGTACTGATTTTCTTTAGATTTGTGTTTTTTCTACTTTTTTAAATATTAAAGTTATGATATGGTAACTGTAGATGGTAATGTTTTCATTTTCTTCAATATTTCTTTCAGCAAAATAAAAATTCATTAACTCTAATCAATTCCCCCAAATTTTTTTTAAGTTTTTTTTTTTTTAATCCAAGAAGTTGAAATATCTGGAAACCACTATATTGAAAGTTCTCCTGAGTAACCAATACTCATACATCTCTTATTTCATTCACTTTATTATCCATGATTGTCATAGTTTTAAGAGACGAGCAGGCTAATAGGTGGATGAAGAATCATATTACATGAATGAGAAGAGTCTACAAAAGCCTTAACAATTAGGAAAGAGAAGCCATGCTTCATAGGATGAATTTTAACATGAACAAGTGCTGTGTGATTTATTGAAGAATCAAGGACCCCAAACCAACTACACAATTATCTAATGGGGACAGGCATGGCCCAGCATGAGATCTAGGAACCATTAATAGAACTGCATAGAATATTGTCTCTCAGCTCTGACCCCTTTGGCAGATCAATGGATGTGGACGCTGCATCTGAATTTAGATGTCACTTTACAAGGATGCCTCTGAGCGAAGTGGAGCTCATACTGTGGAACAGGAGCAAGATGGTGGGGACTCAGATCCATACCAGGTGAAGAAGACGCGGGATGCTTGGTATAGAAAAGGAAATTCAGGAGGACTGTTATGAGTATAATCAAATTGCAGTCATGGAGATGATCTTAATGATACAAAGAATAGAATGAAGAACATGGAGACAAACTATGGGAGACAAATTTTGCTTTGATGTAAAGAAATGTTTTAAGTGGCAGAAAAAATAGAACACTGTGAACAGTGGAGACACAGGTGAACATGTGATGATGACAACATTTTTGTCCTTCATTTAATGCACAGTTTATTCTGGAACCCACATGTTATCATTCCCATTTTACCAGAGTCACAGATGAATGTGCAGGGTGTCTGAGGTAGGTAGAGAGTAGACATGGGTGAGCTCTGCTCCTACTACCTGTGGGGATTTTAGGTGTGGGAGCACCTCACTTCTCCGAGTCTCAGTATTCTCATTCATAAAATGAAAGCACAGAGCTCAATACCATTATTTTAGTTTTCATTACTGCTATAGCAAAGTACCACAAATTTAGTTGCTTGAAACAACAAGTTCATTATCTTATGGTTCTGAAAGTCAGAAGTTCAAAATTAGTCCTGGTGGGCTGAAATCAAGTCCAAAATGAGTTTTAGCAGGTTGCATGCCTTGGGAGGCTCTGGTGGATTGCCCTTAACAATCGTCACCATGGTGTACAGTAGGTCCCTAGAACTGATTCACTTTGTTAAATTGGAAATTTCCATTCTTGCTCAAATATTTTTCAGCTCTCATTGTTAAACATTCATTCCCTTTTCTGACTTCTTTTGAGCTATTTAAAGGCTATTTTGATTGGGAACCTGGGAAATTCAGATAATCTCATTTATTTTAAGGTCAGGTGATCAGCATGTTAATTTCATCTGCAACCCTAATTCCTCTTTACCATGTAACATAACAAATTTCTAGATTCTGGGAATTAGGGTGTGGATATCTTTTAGAAGCTATAATTCTGTGTACCACATCCTTTAAAGAAGTTTTCTGTTTTACTATCCTATGAGTCTGTGAGATAATGTCATCTGAAGCCTGACTTGTTACAAAGGAATAAGATAGGTCCCAGGAATTAAGTGGACCTCAAGTTCGTCAGAACTCATGGTATACTGTCCTTGTTCCATAGAAATGCTACCCACTTTTGAATCACAGAATGTATGTGACACTGCTTTTTCTAATCAGTCCTTAGCCTTGAATCATCATCTCAATAGTTTGATTCCTGGTATCACTGAAATTGAAGCCAATTTTCCAGATGATTGGTTGCCATCTGGTTACCACTTATTGGAATGGATGTGCTGAGCATGGACAGAGCTTTCAGGATGCCTGAGCGGTTCCACATGCAGGAGTCCCTGCTACGTGCAGTCTGTGCTTAGTTTTATCAAGTCTAGATGAAACCCTTTATTAAGGATGAAATGGAGTGTAAGATTGCTCCCTTGCCTTTCATTCATGTGCTGGACACAGCAGTTATGTTAGAGAGAATGAATTCTACCCATTTCTCCTTTCCTCTGACTTTCAGTCACTAAAAGCATACTTTCGAGGGATTTTACACACTTCTCTAAAGCAGGTCACAGTTTTCCCCAAAGAGCTAGAGAAAACTACGGTTTATGACCTGTGATAAATCATTATTCCAAACTGGTTTACCAATTTTTTTCTTAAACATTTTTACTAGATTATTTATGTCCTTGACTTTTAATGTTGGAAGTATTTTGTGAGCCAGTCTGAACTGGAGGAATGAGTAGCAAGGCATATCTTTCCCCAATAAACAACAATTTAATTGGTGAAAATAATAAAAATAATCATTTGAAGTATTTGGATATTGTTCTAAGGACATACAGGTAATTCAGAAACTCAAGAAAATCTACTACATCTTGGTAACAACAGTCGATTCTGTAGCATTTGGTCCATAACCCACCCCTTCCATTTTCCCCTCCTCCTGAGCTCCCTCTTATAAGAATTACCCAAGATCTTTAATTCTGGGACCTGGTGAAAGAGGGAGCCCTCGTTTTCTTTTGAGTTTGTGAGGAGTGTGCTGCTGACTTTTCTCATGTCCCTTATGTACTACCAGGATGCAGAAGGTTTACTCAAGCCTAGCGTAACTTAGAGGACAAGGTCTTTCCCCTAATCAAGCTCCATTCATAAGATAGAAGCCCTGTTCAGGCTTCACATGCCCATCATGCCACACAGAATCAATAGCTTCTGGCCCAAGTCACTTATGGGGGACCAAGCCAAGAAGACTAGGGATAACCACGTCATGCCCCAACAAGTGCCCCCATCCCCATGCTCATTTTTGCAGCAGAAGAGTCATTCTATGGGAACAGGCCACTGTGTCTACCTCCAATTCTTGTGTGCTGACCAAGAGATTATAGCCAGGGAGGTAACTTTAAGGACAAAAAGTTTCATTCCTATGCATAAGGAAAATGACTTCCTGAGGAGCAGAGTGTCCAGAATTTCATGCCAAAACGTATTGTAAAAGAGAATGGTGATTTCGGTGTAATTAAAAGAGTTCTCAAAGGTCTATGATACAAGTAGAGACAAGCAAAATGACTGAGAAGCCATAAGTTTAATAGAGAAAAACAGGAAATGAGACACCCACAAAGCTCTCCGAGTCATCCCTGCTAGTAGGGAGTGCTGTGTGTAAGCTCTGGCATAACTCAGTCATAATCAGTCAAAGCAGGGAAGAGGGTCAGACCTGAAAATGTTCCCCAAACATCATACAGTCCATCAACTTAGGGCAGAAGCCTCATGGGCACTAGGGGCTTAAGCAAATCTAGGAAGCCAGGCTTAAAAATAAAATCACATGTATTTTCTGCTGTGTGGACCTTTGTGTGTATGCCCCAAGCTGTGCCTTTTCAGAAATTTTCAAAGGGGTAAAATCGAAGCTCTTAATCCCTGGTGGAACAGAGGGCAAAAACATTCACTTCTTTAACTGTGATAACTGCTCCAAGCCACACATGCATACAAAGGTAAAATACAAAAATCTAAGTGGCTAAAAGTATTTAAACACCACCTTTAACAGTAAGTGGCTTAGGCTGTTCCAAAAGCAGCACCTAGATAGCCAGGTTAAAAAGAATAAGAAAGAATATTTGACAGGGGTACCAGAGACTACACAAGGAGGGAAAATAGAGTCTGTTCAGTCCACTCACTAAACAAATGAATACAACACTAAGAAATTAGCAACAATATCAAATCATGGGAGGGGAGGTTATTAGTATCTATACGTTGCTACAATGTATTATTTAAATTTTCTACTTTTCAGCTAAAAATTATGAGACATTCAAGCAAATAGGTAAGGGTCACCCATACACAAGGAAAGAGAAAAGAAAAGAAAAGAAAAGAAAAGAAAAGAGAAGAAAAGAAAAGGCAGAACTGAAACTGTTCCTGAAGGATTCAGATGTGCAACTTAGACAAAGACCTCAAAGTGGCCATTATAAGTAAATGCAGAGAAAAAAAAATGGAACCATGCATACATAATCAAAGGAAGGCATATTGACAATGTTTTATCAAATGAAGACTTTCAATGAAGAGATAAAAAATTTATTTTTAAAAATGCATGTGGAAATTCTGAAATTGGAAAGTAAAATGACCAAATAAAAAATTCACAAGAGGGTTCTCAACAACAGATTTGGGCTGGCAAAAGAAGAAAGTACAGGAAAGCATTACTCTCTGATTCTAAAGAGTTAATTTCTTATGTCTAACATTAGAGATACAGAACTTGATGAAGGGAGAAAAAAACAATAAAGAAAATTGAACAGACCACCAGAGAAACGTTGGGTATCCTTAGGCATAAAAATACTGGCAAAATAGGAGTCAAAAATGGAGGAAGAGAGAAAGGGGCAGAAAAATTTCAAAGAAAAATGGCTAGAATTCAAATTTGATGAAAAAGTCAACCTATATATTTAAGAACTTAAATGCATATGTATGCATACCCATAAATATCATACACAAAACACTGAAAATAAAAGATAAAGCAAATATTGAAAACAGCACAAAGGAAAACAAAAAACTCATTAAGTAGAGAAATAACAATTGATTCTCATCTGAACAATACGCAAGAGAAGGCAGTAGGATAACATTTGGAAATGATATACTAAATAACCGCAATTAAAAAATTTATATACATAGTAAAATTATTTTTCCAAAAGTGAAGGTTAAGTAACAAAGTTTGAGAGAATTCTTTGCCAGCAGACCTGCCTTTCAAGAAATATCAAGTGAGTTCCTTAGCCTGAAAGCAAGTAACAGTAGCCATTAATTCTAATCCACATATGTAAGAAAGAGTGCCAGTAAGGTCAAGTAGGTAGAAAATTGCAAACATATAATTTCGTATTTTTCTTTTTACTGTTTTAAAAAGAAATTTCATTAAAAATATAATTTTACCTTTAGAATCATAGAAGTGTGTAACAATAACAGCCCCATAAAGAGGATAGAGATTGAAGCAATATAAGAGTAAACTTTCTTTATTTCATTAGAATTAATTGTCGCTTGCCGCCGACCAGCGGGACAAACGACCCGTACTCTTCAGAAGTTCATGAAGCAGCTTCCGCTTTATTCGGATAACACCCTCAATATATAAGATATAAGCAGTCTCATGCATAAGCAATTGTAACCAGATATGTCCATCCAATCCTATTAAAGGTCAAGCGATCACGAGCTCAAGCACACATGTAAGATATATCTGTCCACGCGCTAGGCGGCTGAACTAATTATCATACAGCCAATGGTAAACGCTTCCTGTTTCTCTCAAGGCGCATTCAGAACGACTTTGGCTCTCTGCCAGTCGCCATCTTTAGATGCATGTGGTGTAACCCTGGGCCCCAGGTCTCGCCTGCCACATCTCCCCCTTTCTGTTTATAAAAGAGACCGTGCCTGTCTTAGGTTGTCCATGGCAGAGCAACATCCTTACCCGTCATTGGACAATGAGGCTCTAGCCCTCATTTCCTGTCTTAGGTTGGTATGAGCTCCCCATGAATCTTACCCATCTTTGACTACCGGTTCAGCATATTTAACCAGACTTGGGGGGATGAACCAGCATCAATTGCGACAAGAGCTTGGCGAATAATGGCTGTTTCTCTGTACCGATGTATACGCGTTTTGTATAAACACTATATGCACAGAACAGATACAACACACAATAGACCTCCCCTGGACAAAAACACAAACCATTCTTTTCCCCATTGAACAGTAGACTGGAGAAATGTGGCCAATTGTTGTAAAAATAGGAGGATATAGAATAGAAGAGTTGGTAAGGGGTACAGGATAGGGCCACGTCTTTACTATCCCCCATAGTTCACGCAAATCTCCTCCATTAACTTGGTGAGAAATCGCCAACACCATCAGTGGGAGAAGCCTCCTCATCTTCTTCTCTGTTGAGGCCTTGACCAATCTCTCCGGCAACCAAATTGGCGATTGTGCGTCCTGTGTGAAAACACAAACAGACCCTTGTGTCCAGATTAACACCGGATCCGGGCCTTTCCATTGTCCCGATAGAATGTCCTTCCAGAGCACTTGAGGTAGATGTTTTTTATTAGGCTCTGAATGAGGGTCAGCAGCAGATCGGCCCTCAGAATCGAGATTTAAAAAATTTAAAATGAACAAAACAACAGATAATTTGTCTTTTGGGGATCTGTATGATGCCTCTATTCCCCCTTTTTGTTTATAAAGCATGTTTTTAAGCGTTAAATGGGCACGCTCCACAATGCTTTGTCCAGTAGGACTATAGGGAATTCCTGTGATATGTTGAATACCAAAGGTGGAACAAAATTGTTTAAAGGCCTGGGATGTATATCCAGGACCATTATCTGTTTTAATTTATTTGGGAACCCCCAGGATGGAGAAAGAGTGTAAACAGTGTGTTATTACATCTTTGGTTTTTTCTCCAATATGAGCAGAGGCCATAATAAATCCTGAAAAGGTATCAATAGACACATGAATGAATTGTAGTTTTCCAAATTCTGAATAATGATTTACATCCATTTGCCAAATATGATTGGGCTGAAGCCCTTTTGGATTTACTCCTAACGAGGGGTTAGGAATAAGTGTAGCACATTTAGCACAAGACTTGACTATGTCCCGAGCTGTTGCCTTAGTAATTTTATAGCGTGTACATAGAGTGGAAGCATTTACATGAAATTTGGAATGAAAAGTTTTTGCATTTTCAAGCATATTAAAGATGTGTGGGTCTCTGGTGGCCGTGTCTGTTAAATCATTGTGTAAACTTAGAGGACCTGGAAGGCCAGTATGAACCCGAACATGCCCAATAAAAAAGGATCTTTTCTGTCCCAGATAAGTTTTTGTAAGCATTGTAAATATTTAGTAATAGTGGAGGTGAGGGAAATCAGACCAGTTAATTCTAAATTTTGAACAGCATTAACA
This sequence comes from Sciurus carolinensis, assembly GCF_902686445.1. Lineage (NCBI taxonomy): Eukaryota > Metazoa > Chordata > Mammalia > Rodentia > Sciuridae > Sciurus > Sciurus carolinensis. Next base: position 42,708,033 of record NC_062219.1, on the reverse strand, counting down.
ACATATTTGCTATCAGAGAATGGGTTAAAAGGCTCATGGTGGGTTTTGAATACTTCTATAGCTACTAATAGTTCTGTTTGTTGTGCAGATAGAGTATTAAACAGCAATGTTTCTGTAACATTATCTATAGTAATAGCACCCGTACCATTTTTTGATCCATCAGTAAATATAAGGGTAGCTCCTATAATAGGTTCTTTTTGGGTGACTTTAGGGAAAATTATAGGATGTTGACTCCAAAATTGGAGAAGAGGATCAGATGGCAAATGATTATCAAACACAGCAGAAGTACTAGTAAAGACTATAGCCCATGAATTTGAATTATTAATAAGATATTGTATCTGATCAGTAGTATACGGAGTAGTGATTGTTGAGGGATGTGATCCAAAGGTGGAAAGGGATACTTTTAACGCCTTAAGGATTAATTCTGCCACAGATTCAGTAAACAAGGATAAGACCTTGTTAGGGGCATAATTCATGTGAACCCATAGAATAGGACCCTTTTGCCAAAACACTCCTGTGGGTAACTTATTTGTGGCCAAGACAATGAATGATAAAGGCTTAGCTAGGTCAATACGATCAAGGTGAACATTTTCCATAGCTGTTTCAACAAACTTGAGAGCTGTTCGAGCCTTAGGGGTAAGCACCTGCTTAGAAAGGGGATCAGAATCACCTTTAAGAATATGAAACAGGGGGCCCAAACTTGAGGTGGGTAAATGAAGGTAAGTTCTAATCCAATTAATATCACCCAAAAGTTTTTGAAAATCATTTAAAGTTCTAAGTTTGTCCACCCGAACGGTAATTTTTATGGGTTTAACCATAGTTGCATTTATGATAGATCCCAGGAAGTTTTTGGTGTCTGTCATTTGTACTTTATCAATGGCAATATGTAAGCCCCATCTTTCCAGTGACTTTAGTAAGGAATTATAACATTGCTCTAAGACGGGTTTTTCCTTATGAGCTAGCAAAATATCATTCATATAATGATAGATTAAAAGTTGAGGGTTTGCTAGGCGTATGGATTCAATAGCCTTGCCTACATATATTTGACACGTAGTGGGGCTATGGCTATGCCTTGTGGGAGGACTATCCATTCATATCTTTTATTAGGAGAGCTATTATTAAGTGAGTGCACAGTAAATGCGAACCTTTTGGTGTCTGAGGGATGTAACGGAATGGAAAAGAAGCAATCTTTTATGTCAATAACAATGGAGGGTCGATTAACTGGGATAGTCGATAAAGTAGGTAATCCTAGTTGAATAAGTCCCATGGGCTCCATTAAAGAATTTACTGCTCTTAGGTCATGTAATAGCCTCCATTTTCCTGATTTCTTTTTTATTATGAATATTGGTGTGTTGAAAGGAGAGGTGGATGGTTTGATGTGTCCAGCCTCTAGTTGTTCTTTAATCAATTGCTGGGCCACTTCTAATTTGTCTTTTGAGAGGGGCCACTGAGGGACCCAGACAGGTTTATCAGATTTCCATGTTATTTTAATTGCTTCAGTGGCCCCTAATGAAAATCCAATCCCTTTTTATCTTGTATTGGAGTAACTAAACTGGGTGAAGTAGGTCCTTGACTATTTTTCCCAAGACCTCTTCCCCATATGTGTCCTTGGGCTAACATCATTTGATTAGTTTTTGGATTACTGTATGGGATCTCGGATGTAAGATGTAAATCCATCTATTCCATGATATCTTTCTCCCACAAGTTTACCGGGAGATGTTCAAGGACGTAAGGTTGAACGATACCACTATGACCTTCTTTATCCTTCCATTTTAATATGGCTGCACTCTTGTTAGGATTGGAAGCTATACCCAATCCCCTTAAAGTCTGATCTGCCTGTTGAAGTGGCCAGGCTTTGGGCCATTCTGTAATTTTGATAATACTTTTGTCAGCCCCAGTATCTAATAAGCCCTCAAAACTTTTGCCTTCTATCATTAACTTTGTCATAGGTCTATGTTTTAAACCCAATGTTAACATGACCATATTTTGACCAGTAGAACCTAATCCTTTATTTCCCCTAATAATATTCTTTGATGGATATTGATCATGGCAGCTGGGTAAGACCAACAATGGTGCTATGCTATCACCCTGAGCTATTATTGCTACACCTCTTGGTGAAGAAGCAAGGATTTTTATTTCTCCTGTAAAATCAGGGTCTATAACTCCAGGGACAATATTTAATCCTTTTAAGGCAGAAGAACTCCTCCCCAGAACTAGTCCCACTGTTCCTTTAGGTAATGGGCCGACAACCGAAGTTGGTATTGGTTGTACTCCCATCTCTGGAGTTAATACTGCTCTGGCGGAGGCACAGAGGTCCAATCCTGCGCTTCCTCTTGCTTGTCTAATTGGGGAGTAAAGGGGTAATGGGTCCGAGGCACGGACTGGATAGACCTGTATATTTGTGGGCCCTGAGGCCGGGGGCCCCTATTCCCATTTTTTGGAGGTAAAGGGTTACCATCTTTGTCTCTAGTTGACTTACAGTCACTTGCCCAGTGTTTCCCTTTTTTACATCGGGGACATAGTTTTGGCACAGAACCTTGGGGGCAGTCCTTTTTCATGTGTCCAAATTGTTTACATTGATAACACTGTTGGCCTGGGCGGGAGCTGGTATTACCTCTAAGACCCTGTGCAAGCACTGCAGCCATCACCTGACCTTGAATAAAAGTCTCATTAATATCCCTACAAGCCTTTAAGTAGGCTCCAAGGTCTTTGTTTTTCCAAGGTCTTATTGCTTCTTTACACCATTTATTTGCTTGTTCATATGCAAGCTGTTTGACTAAGGGCATAGCCTGGTCCACATCTCCAAATATAAGTCCTGCTGTTTGAATCAATCTGTCTACAAAATCAGCATAGGGCTCATTATGACCTTGAATAACTTTAGATAACTGTCCTTGAAGATCTCCAGCACTTGAAAGTGTTCTCCAAGCTTTAGTGGCAGCAGCACTAATTTGTTGATACACACCAGGGTGGAAATTAATCTGATTACCTTGCCCTTCTTATGGTCCTTGACCTGTCAGCATGTTTAGATTCCATTGAGGATTGCCCACAACTGCATTACGTCGGGCAGTATCAGAACATAACTCCTGGTTAGCCACCTTCCACATGAGATATTGTCTCCCAGATAAACATGCTTTTGCTAAATTACCCCAATCAGTCAGAGTCAGATTTTGACTTGCAACATTCTCTAATAAAGAAATGGTAAATGCAGCTTGTACTCCATAGGACATAACTGCCTCTTTTAATTGTTTTACTAATTTTATATCTAATATTTGATGATATCTCTGATTGTTTTGATCTTCAAATACTGGGAATATTGGGAACACTGATCGAGATTCTACATCAGCCCACTGTCTGGGGGCCACCCCTGTGCAGCAGGTACATGCGCCCCTACATCTTGGAAAAGAGTGGTGATCTGGATTATACACCGGAGGGCACAGCGCGGTAGGGGTTAAATGCCACTGAGGGAACTTCTTTTCTAGCTCTGTCTCAGATAGCTCCTATTCTTCAGAGTTATATCCCTGTACTGAGTCTGAACATCTACTTTCTCTTTCAGAAGCTCGACTTGATTGTTCTTCTTTTACAGTTTCTAATATTTTTTCCCCTTCTCTTAACCGTTCTTGAAATTTTGGTTTTTTGGAAGCCAGACAGAAATGAACTAATGTCCATATCGACACAACAACAACAAACAGAAACCAAACAAGAAAAGGTAACACAAATAACATCTTACACATATTCATTTACTACAGGACATCCTTCACTGTCTCTTGGGACAGCCTTTCATTACATTCCCTCTCTAAGGGAATCTTCCGTTAAAACCTTAAGGCAACCGTTTCCTCAAATAGGGAAAACTTCTTGTTAATTATGCTAGTGAAATTGTCTTTTACTTACCTGAGCGCTCACTGCTCCCCACACGGGCCACCACTTGCCGCTTGCCGCCACTTGCCGCTTGCCACCAACCAGCGGGAAAAACGACACGTACTCTTCAAAAGTTCATGAAGCAGCTTCCGCTTTATTCGGATAACACCCTCAATATATAAGCAGTCTCATGCATATGCAATTGTAATCAGATATGTCCATCCAATCCTATTAAAGGTCAAGTGATCATGAGCTCAAGCACACATGTAAGCTATATCTGTCCACGCGCTAGGTGGCTGAACTAATTATCATACAGCCAATGGTAAACCTTCCTGTTTTTCTCAAGGCGCATTCAGCATGCCATTTGGCTCTCTGCCAGTCGCCATCTTTGGATGCATGTGGCGTAACACTGGGCCCCGGGTCTCGCCTGCCACAATTAATATAAGTTCGAAGTGGGTTTTAGAGGTTAACTCTGTTAAAAGTCCTAGATCAAATACAAAGAAAATAATTTACTAATATATAAGTAAAATATCTTAAGCGAATATATACGTTACACTAGAAAATATTCACTTCCAAAAAAAGGCAGTAAAGAGGAACAGAGACAAAAGAAAGATATGAGACATATAGAAAGCAAAATGCAAAATGGTAGATGTCAATTGAAATGTAGCGATAATAATAATAAATGTGAAAGGCTTAAAAATCTAATCCAAAGGCAGGGATGAGATATTGGATGAAAAAAATGAGATCAAAACTTGTGCTGTCTACAGGAAACATACTTTAGATTCATAGATTGAAATAAGTTGAAAGTAAAGCAGTGGGAAAGGATATACCATTGACACATCAGTCATAGAGAATTGGAGTGGCTATACTAATACAAGACAAAATGAACTTTAAAACAGAAAGTGTGACTAGAGATGACAAAAGATATTTCATAATTTTAAAAAGATTCATTAGGAAGAAGTAATGCTGTAAATACACATCTACCTAATAATAGCACCTCAATGTACATAAAGACAAGCTGATAATATTAATGAAACTAATAAATAATTTGAAAATAATCATTGAAGACTTCAATACTTCATTTTCAATAACAACAAAAAATATGCAGAAGATCAACGAGGGAATAAAGGAATTGAATAACACTATAAGCCACCTAGACCTAACAGACATCTACAGGAAATGCTACTCAATCCTAAGAGAATTTTTTTTTCAAGTGCATATGGAATATTCTCTAAGATAGACCACGTACTATGCCACAAAACAGCCTTGATAATTGAAAGAGAATAAAATTAAACAAAGTATGTTACATAAACACAATGGGTCAAATTAGAAATCAACAAAATTAAATTTAGAAAAATCACGAATACATGGAAATTGAATAGCATATTACTAAGTGAACAATGAATAAATTTAAGAGAAATTTATAAATTCCTTGATATGAATGAAAGCAAAAAACCAAAATGTATACACCTAAAGTCCGTAACCAGAGAGAAATTTAGAGCTATTAATGACTATATTTTAAAAAATCACAAACTAGTAACTTATATTTCTACTTCAAAAGAATATAAAATCTAAACCTGGGCCAAACAGAAGGCAAATAATAAAGTAAGTGAAAAGCAAATGAAATAACTACAGAATACAAGTAATGAAGTCAAGCTGACCCCAGAAATCTTGCATGCCTGAAATCTTAGCAATTGGGAGGCTGAGGCAGGAGGATTGCAAGTTTGTGACCAGTCTCAGCAACTTAGTGAGGCTTTCTGTAACTTAGTGAGACCCTATCTCAAAATAAAAAAAATGAAATGGACTGGAAATGTGCCCCAGGTTCCCACCCCCCAAAAAAACTAATGATGCCAAAAGTAGATTCTTTGAAGAGATCAACAAAATAGATATTACTTAAAGAAAAAGATAGCGAAGCCACAAATTAACAAAATAAGGAATGAAGGAGGGAATATCAAGAGCTTTACAGAAATAACAAAGGTTAAAGGGAATATTAACAACAGTGTGGCAACAAATTATACTGCTTAGAAGAAATAGATGGATTTTTAGAATAATTACAGAAAAGACATCTGATGAATCTGACATTTTTTCATAATAAAATGTACTTAACAAAATAGAAATAGAAGCAAATTTCTTCAAATAAAATAGTACATCCACAAAGAAACCATGGCCAACACTAGAGGAAGAGAGAAAGATTGAATTCTTTTCCCCTAAGGCATGGAACAAGATAAAAATGTCTTCTCTGTTATTCAGCTTTGGACCATTCAGGACAATCAGACAAGAAAAAGAAATAAAAAGAATCCAGACTGCAAAGGATAAGGGAAACTATCAAATAATCTGTATTCATAGATGGCATGATTTTAAGGAATTCTCTAAAAACACTGTTAGAACTAATCAGTGCATTAATCAAGGTTACAGGATATATTTAAAAATCAATTGTGTTTTTCTATATGAGTGATAATCTGAAAATGAAATTAAGAGTGTGATTTGACTCACATTAGTATTAAAACCATAAAATTCTTAATAACAAATGAATGCAAAACTTGCCCACTGAAAACTACAATATTGTTGAAAGAAATTAAAGAAAATCTCAATAAAGGGAAAGACATCCTGATATCTCATGTTTATGGTTTGTAAGACATAATATTGTTAAAACGGGAATTTGCTCAGACTGATCTACAGACTAAACACAATCTGTATCAAAACCCCAGATGAGTGCTGTTATAGAAATTGACGAGATTAGCCTTTAAAATTTATATGGATTCAGAATAGCCAAACAACCTTGAAAAATAAGAACAAATTTGGAAAACTCAACATTTCTTACTTCGAAACTTACAAGACAGCTGCAGTAATAAAGGCAGTGTTACACTAGCATCAAAATAGACTTACAGGTCAATGGGAAACAAGAGTCCAGAAATAATTTCTTACATTTATATCAATTCATTTTTATCTGGGATAAGAACGGTCTTTACAAAAAGATGATGTTGAGACAACTGAATATTCTCATGCCAAAGAATGAAGTTGAATCTTTTCCTTAATGTAATATACAAAAATTAACTGTAACCAATCACAGAGCAAAATGTAAGAGGTACATGTTTAGAAGAAAACAGGAGTATATCTTCACTTACTTGTATTAAGCAATGGTTTCTTACATATAATAATGAAGCACAATTGAAAAGAAATAATAGATAAATTGGATCATAACAGAATTAAGACATTTTTTGCCACAAATGATACAATCCATAAAATAAAAAGATAACATGCAGAATGGGAGACAATATTTGCAAATGATATATCTGACAAAATACAGGTATTTTAAATGTACAAGGAACTCATACAATAATGAAAATATATCTAATTAACAACTGGCAAAGGATTTTAATTGATATTTTCCCCAAAAAAGATAGGCAGATGAAAGGATGTTCAACATCATTACTCATTAAGAAAATGTAAATCTTTCTCAAGTTGAAGAAATCTGTTGAGATCTGGTGACAGTACATTCAGTCTTTCAGAATCTAATGGGAACAGTCATTTTTTTGTATCTGCATTTAACTGTGCTGTAAACACCCAGTGAGCCTTGTAAAAGAGAATGTAAAATCTCTCTTGCTGTATATACATGCACATATATTTATACATACATGTATACCTATGTACATACATATATGGAAATAGATATAAATATATAAAATTCTATTATAATACAAATTTCATTCTCTAATTTTTATTAAGGCCTCAGATTAAAGAGAACTCACCATATTTAACTAGAATGAAAGTTTTATTTTAGGAGAAACAAAAAAATGTTATAATGGAAACATTTACCTTTAAGAAATTGAAATAATGTTGATTGACGTTTGTTTCTTAGTCAAGAGAAAAATAGAGTGTGAATGAGATTCTATATGATATTATTTGTAAAGTGAAGGAAAAATAATATAACTTGAATATGGTACTAAAATTGAATTTACAGTGAAGCATATCAAATGGTATAAGCAGTTATAAACAAAGACCATTATAGCTAAAAACTGTCATCAAGAAAATGAAAAATAAAATTACTACTATAAATACATAGGGACCTTGACACTTATATGCAGATATTTCTTTTTTATCATTATAGAAAAAAAGAGTGTTTTCAAGTCTTTTTTGCAAAAGCCTGAATTATAACCTAGCCTTTCTCATCTTTCTGTAATATCAAATTAAAAACTATCTAAGCTGAAAACAAGTCCTAAAATTATAAAGATTTCTTTAAATCTTAAGATAATTACCTTGAAATGTCACATGGTTCTATTTTTACCATTATATATTACCATTTAAGAAATACATAAACATATGTAACAATGGTTATCATGGTTTCTTTATATCAGAAAGCTATTTCTATTACTTTATCATTATCAAAAGAAAGTAAAGATATTAGAATCAGAAGTAATTCTTTTCAACCAGTCATGGTAGTACGGCTCAGGAGGCTGAGGTAGGAGGATCACAAGTTCAAAGCCAGTTTCAGCAACTTAGCAAGACTCCATCTCAAAATAAGAAATAAATGAATCTGATATAATTTTCCTATGTGTGTTTGTGTGTGTGTGTGTGTAAATGCACCACTGTGAATCTCAACATTATTTACATCCACAAAACTGGGATTCTATTTAGAATAAAACCTATTCCATGTTTGTATAAATATATCAGAATAGATTCTACTGTCATATATAACTAAAAATAACAAATAAAAATTAAAAAATAAAAAAGAATTAGCAAAAGGGCTAGGGATGTGGCTTAGTGCTTAAGCACCCTGGGTTCAATCCCTAGTACCTCTCCCCACCAAAAAACAAACAAACAAACAAACAAACAAACAAACAAAACTTTTTAAACCAAAAAGAGGTAAAATACCTCCATAATTCTCTATGGATCTAGAATGCATGCTTTGTTTTAAAATGATGTTTATGTGACCAATTTTCAAAATGAGTGTTCTGCTCAGGCTATCATAATGATATAATTATTTGTTGCCCTCTCTGATTACACTGTAAAAATATTTAAAGTTGAGATTAATATTTAAAGATTTACTTTACTTTGAAATACTTATCAAATACCCTTTCTTTCTCTGCATGAGTATTTCCTAAATTCATAAATAGATGAGAAAAATGTAGGTAAGAAATGTCAGCCCTTCTGTTTACTGAAATTTCCAGCCTATTTCTTGTTGTCGAAGTGGAAAATGTCTTCAAGTAGTTCTGCGTGCAGATTAATAGTCTCAGAAGGCCTCATGTTTTTTCTCTTAGATCCCAGTTTCACATTGTTCAGACTCTCAGCAATACAGATCTGAAAATCAGATGGCAGCTTAAGCCATACCAGGAATATAATTATAACTTTTGCTTGTTTTTGATTACCAAGGTTTGATCAGGTGTTGTGAAAACTCATACTAGTCAGGCTTTCTAGAGAATGACTTACTTTAGACAATTGATTAAATAACCTGCACTGAAATAAATTGTTTTCTATTAGGGACTATTAGGGTTTAGTTCTGGAATGTCCCCCTGTAACTCTTGTGCAGAGGTGGGGCTTTGGGGAAGTGATTGGATCGTGAGGGCTCCAATGTCATCAGTGGAGTACTCCATTTAATGGATTAACAATTTGGACTACTGGGAATAGGTGGAAAAGGCAGGTAGGGCATGGGTGGAGGAAATAGCTCACTGAAGTTGTGCCCTTGGGGACTATATCTTGTCCCTCGCCCCTTCCTTGGTTTCTCTGTCTCTTTCTCTCTCTCCCTCTTCTTCTTGGTTTCCATGAGCTGAGCAGCTTTCCTCTTCCATGCCATGATGTTCTGCCTCCTCTTAGGCCAAGAGCAGTGGAGTCAGCCAACCAGGGACTGAGACCTTTGGAATCAGGATACAAAATAATCCTTTCTTCCTTCAAGTTATTTATTTCGGGTAGTTCGGCCACAGTGACAAAAGTTGATAACACAGGGACATCAACCTTGGAAATGAAATTTGAAATGTGTATGAATAAGCTAAATACACTGATGGGTATGTACTAAATAGTATCTAGAATCAGAAAAAAAAAAATGCATCTGCCTAGAGAGAAAAATCCGCTGGAACCCTAACTGGCTGAAACTTTCTCCTTGGACAAATGCTATCAAAATAGTACTACATCTGGGCACAGTGAAGCATGTCTGTAATCTCAGTGACCTAGGAGGCTAAAGCAGGAGAATTGTAAGTTCAAGGTCAGTCTCAGCAACTTATTGAGTCTCTAAGCAATTTAAGGAGACCCTGTGTCAAAATTAAAATGGGTTGGGGATGGTAAATGCCCCTGGGTTCAACCCCCAGTACCAGAAAACAAACAAACAAACTATACTTTATAAAATGTCTTCTTTCATTCTGATTCAATATTTATTGTTGATTGTTATATTAAGTGAACCTGAGGTGTGCTGTGATCTCTAGTTTGTACAATATAATCAAGCTCTTAACTGTCTCTGGTCAGGATTAAAATATCTTACTTAGGCCTTCTCTGAACTAATGAACCCCAGAGAGGGAAGTGAACACCTGGTGTTTTTGTCACTGACCATTATTTTATGCCCCCTCCTTTATTTATTTATTTTTCTGTTTGGAGGAGAGAAGAATAAACTTGCACCACAATGTTTCTTTGGGGAGTCACTCTTTCCTGTTATCTCAGTAAGTGCAGGTGGTAGGACTGATCACTACCCACTTCCTTTTTATTCCAGGGGTGTCCATTTAGGCATTGGCATATCACCTTCAGCCAGTGATTGACACATCATCTAGTCAGAGTGTATGAGATGTGAGAGGATATTCTGGGAGGCTGGTGGGTGGGAAATCAGTGTTGTTTTCTTCCCAAGAGGCACGTTATGAAGAGGTGAAGGCAGGATTGCAGAAGCAATGCTACCTACCCTACAGACAGAACCTAAAACCATGGGAGGGGCCAATTCTGAAGGTTAAGGATAAAGTCATTACCAGAGAAGGTAGAGCAGAGACATGGAAAAGAAAGGATTTTTGGTTCTACAATTTGAGCTATGTCAAAATTATACATATATGGATTTAATAATTACTAATGAAGAGATTTGATTTATTTTTAAGCCTGTTTGGTTGAGGTTTTCTCTTACTGATTATACAGCCAAAGAAATGTGACTTGGCTAATAGAGAAATAAATGCTCATTTGCCAAATAAAATAATTTTTTAAACTGTATACACACATTTGATTTTGACCATGAAGAAAACTTATTACTTACAAAGGTGTGTGTGTGTGTGTGTGTGTGTGTGTGTGTGTGTGCCTTGAATCCTGGTAAGAATCTGTGTGATTGGGAAGCACAAAGAGGTGATGTCACATGTGGGTGGAGCGTGAAGCTTGTAACAAGGAAACACTTGGTTTCAATGTTTACACCATACACTGAAATACCACTTGGAGTCCAGTGCTTTTTTGATGCCACATATAATTGTTTTACATTGTGAATTTCTTGGATATTGTGCATGTCTACTTTAAAGAATTAAGCCCATGATACTCACAAACTCCCCCTAATATTCTTCAAAGAACAAGAATCGTTGGCCTGCTGTTTCTTGTAGTTCACATTTGGTTCTTCCTTAATAGAGGGTCACCAATGTCTGCTAAAGACCACAGATGGCAGCTGCCTGCAATTTCCTCAATTTGCTATAATTTCCTCTGACCTTTGTACTGCAAATGAACAAAGATGAATTCCTTAAAAATGCTTAATAAAAGAACTGTTACACTTAAGTTCTATAATAAACACTAAGTTATAACCTTTATCTTTTCTCCCAATAACTCCTATTGTACTTACATTGATTTCCTACAACCCACCCCTGCCAGCAAGTTCCTTTTCATCGTTATTTCTAGTGTGGAAGTTGGGCTCACATTTTGTTTTGTTTCTTCCCTGCAATGCACTATTGAAAAGGTCAGTTTTAGGAAATTTTTGGTTTATATTTTCTTTTGTTTCTATTTTGAAAGACTACAAGTCTGCATCTAATTTTTCAAATAAGCATTTTTATTATTTCAAACCTGATTATCTGACCAAGGCAGCATATACATGGCTTAAAGGTAAAATAATATTGGAAATCGTTCATTTGATGCTATCAAAGTTTAACTTTGGCCCAATATTTCAGGCTTGGCAGGTATTTCCAATTAGTAGATTGAATTACCTGGGCTGGCTCCCCCTTTATAAAATCCTTCTCTCTTCTTACTCTTTAATATCTAAAAGTATAAAGGTGACTCTGATGCTCCACTGGAAATATTCCCTCAAAGGTTACAATCCATGAACATGAAATCCAGTCACTAATCTTATTTATTATGGTATGTCTGTTGTATTTTACACTAAAAGTTTTTGTCTTTATTTCTCAATACAATCCTTAGAATTCAAAATCCTAGCCTTTTTATTAAAAAACTTAAAACTGTTCTTCTTCATAGACTCTGCTTTTCTTCTCACATTCCAAATTCAAGCTTTTCAAATAGTTCCTGGTTTCCTTTTTGTTACTCTATTTCCTTTTCATTTTATTCATTTCCACTTTTGAGACCCTAAAAAGTCCATTCTGTGCATGACTTCTAAGTCTGTACCCACCAGCTCCAATTAATTATGCTGAGAGTTAAAACCCAAATGTTCAACATTTGCTAACTAGTCTCTTCTTTTCAGGAATATCTGAAAAGCTTAGCTTCTTCCTTTTCCGATTCTCATTCAAACTCTATCATCTTACATTAATTCACTCAAAATTTCCCAATACAGCCTTTAGGAATCTCTTCAATTTCTTCAATTGCACTGCTTGCTACACCCCTTCCTGACAAGTAAGGATGCTTTACCATTCGTTACCTCCTCAAAATATATGAGTTCTTAAGTGCGTGGAATGATTTCCCTCCTCCTTTGTCTCTGAGAGGTCATCCTTAAAGTTGTGAGGCAGCTGGGCCTTCAGAGTCCCTTCTTTCCCCATTTGTCTCTCACCGGAAGTGACTTTCCTCTTTTGGACTTGTACTAAACATTGAGCTACATCGTTAATATTTGTGTGGAAGCTTTCTTGCCAAGAAAACCATACATTCCTAAAGAACTGGTAATTTGTGTTAATTTTTTTGTTCACTCTAATGCCTCATTAAGACACTAGATAGGTGCACTAAGTAAAACTTTGAATTCACAGATAATTCTATGTAAATTCAATGAGGGTATGGAACAGCTTTCTTCACTTCAAAACTTTTACTTTTCTTTGTAGTTAAACTCCAAATGGGAGGAAGAATTTTCTTCTTGTTGAACTAAGTGTAATATTAATGCTATGTAACACCAGGCTAAATTCGTGAAGAAAGTATAAAATGGATATTTTATCAATATCCCTTGCCTCTGTGTAGATAGAGATGACTTTGAGGACTACATTGACCATTAAAAAGTAGTATGGCATTGGTCAGAGTATATAACCTCTATAAGACTATTTTCCTGTTTGTAAAGGAAGAATAATTCATATTGCTATTGATAAGAATAAATAGAACAGTATATGTCAAGAAGAGATACAGACTAAATGCTCTGAACACAATAGCTGCTATTGATAATATTATCTATGATGGACCATTTTTTCTTGGTTAAAAATTAGATTTACTTCTACCAAGCAAGATCCTTGCAACTTTACATGACTCCATATGATTTCCCCTCTCAGATTTATCACACTTTGCATTCCCTGATTTTATCATATTGTTGATTGTCTACCTTGCTCAGAAGATCATAAATTCTGTCATGGTGCCCCTTCATTAAATTGTTGTAAAAAAATGGAAAAAATTAGCAGTTAGTTTCCCTTATTATTAATTTTTTCTTACTGTGGGATGGAACGGTTTCATTCATACAGTGTAGTCCCACATAGATGGAGGCTCTGTATTTTATTTCACTACTAATAATATAGATATTTTGATTTTTTTCTTCTATCTTTTTACATATACAGGAAAGAATGTTGTGGAAGTTAATAATGAGATCAATTGTGCACTTGAAGAAACCATCTTCATAAACTTTTATAATGGGTGGTCAGTGCAGCAGATGAAACTAGCTTCATGCATAGCACATTGTCACATTTGCCAGAGTTTCTATCTGTATAAATCCTTCTCAGTTTATAAAATACTATCACCACAGTTTCAAATTATAGTTTTGGAAAAAGCCAGTTAGAAAGTCAAGGCAGGCAGTATTATTTCAGTATTATAAAGAAGGGAACTGAGATTGTCAAAGATTAATAAATTTACGTAAAGTCACGTGACTCATAATGAAGAGGAGGTTCAGAATGGTCTCCTGTCTTCTAATCAAAGATATTTCACTCATTTACCATAACTCTTGGTATCCCTGAGCCCTAGGATAAATTAATTATGTTTGCCAAACAGCAGAAATTTTAGACAAAACTAGGTATTCTGAAATATAAAGAATCTTATGTCTTGCTAAATAACAGTGATAAATTCTTTTCATACTATTGCTTATATTTTATGGTTGATCATGAGTTAATAGCATTCTTTATTTCGGAGAGAGGGTACTAGGGATTGAACTTAGAGGCATTCAACCACTGAGCCACATCCCCAGCCGTATTTTGTATTTGATTTAGAGGCACAGTCTCACTGAGTTGCTTAGTGCCTCGCTTTTGCTAAGACTGGCTTTGAACTCAGGATCCTCCGGCCTTAGCCTCCGGAGCCACTGGGATTACAGGCATGTGCCACCCCACCCAGCAGAGTTTACAGTATTCTTAACTTGGTATATCACCCAACCAGGTTTCAGCAACTTTGACTTCTCCTGCATTCTCTCATTCTTTTGGCATATGAACTTTTGTAGCTAAATGAACCAATCGATGTAGGAAAACTTTTTAAAGATGTATTTCATTTGAGTGCACTTTTCACAAAAAACATTTTCATCCTCACTCAAAAATTCTGGTGAAATCTAAGGAATGTAGTAAACATATTGAAAGGTATTCAGTACCATAATTATTAAATGGGTATGATTATCACTGCTCAATATTATACTAATTTATTTAAATGAAGACAATAAAATTGCATTCATAAATTCTCTGATACATACTAGGAACTTTCCAATATTTCATCTTACCTCTTCCTTGGTCACCTTACAAATTAAAGTTGAGTATTAAATCTTTTTCCTAAAAGCAGGAACTTCCTTCTCAAAGGATATATTGTATTTCTCATAGGCGTATTTACATCTGGAGTCCTGAAAAGTTAACAAAAATCTGATTTCTTAAAAACAAACCACAATCTTATTGATCATACTATAATTTTTAGATTTTTTTCTTTTTTGAGGTTCTTTAATAGGGCAGTAAATTTTATTTCTTTAATTTAAACTTTTCTGCTGTGCTACTTTCCCATATAGTCAAGAAATGAAGGTCAAACTATAGGACTCATCATAAGAATTGTCTTTTTGTAAACATGCAGTGAAAAGGATATATGTTTACACACGTGCATATATCCGAACATTCTAACATTCAAAAATGTAGATTTTGGAATTTTAAAGTTTTGTTTCAATTAAGGCACAGTTATTTTTAAATGTGGGACTATTTCTTTAATTTGAATACACAACTAAAAATGCAGTCACTCTAGATATACCTAAAAGTAAAAATTGAGTTGCATGAGAAATGTTATTTTTCTCAAATGTAACCTATAATCTCTAACACATGCCAAGCTCAAGAGAAGTGTGAGTCATTTCAGAATACCTTAAGAAATTGATTGTGGTATGGCAGATTCAGTAGGGCTAGGAAGGTGACCACTTTCACTTGGATATGAAATAAAACACATTGGACTAGATTGCTGTTTTCATGATGTTCGGTGAAGTGACTGTGAATAAGTTTAGCTGACATTCATTTATTCTTAGTACTCAGATATGATTTCATTTTAGATTTGTTAAGTGCATTTATTTTTATATTCCATGAGCTCATTTGTTCTTTTGTCAATCTTTTTTATTGGTGCATTATAATTATACATAACAGTGGGATTTGCTGATACATATTTGCACATGCACAAGAGAATGACACAACTTGGTCAATTTTGTTCCCAGTACCTCTCCTTTCCCTCCCTTGCTCTCTCTCCTGTGTCCCTTCCTCTTCTCTACTGGTTTCCCTTCTATTTTCATGAGTGCCCCTTATTCCTCCCCTCCATTTTTTTTTTTTCCTGTCTAGTGGATAGGATTTTATTTTACATAAAAATTGGAGGCAACAGGCAATATAAAAACTAAAAGGAGATCATTTAAAGTAGTGCTGGAGATACATGCATACCCATGTTTATAGAAGCGCAATTCACAATAGACAAATTATGGAACCAGTCTAGGTGTCTATCAATGGATGAATGGATAAAGAAAATGTGGTCTATATATATAGACAGTGGAGTTTTATTCAGTCATGAAGAAGAATGACATTATGTCATCTGTAGGGAAATGGATGGAACTTGAGAACATTATATTAAGTGAAATAAACCAGACTCAGAAAATCAAGGGTTATACGTTTTCCTTCATGTGTGGAAAACAGAAAAAAGGGAAGGCAAAGAGTAAAGAATCTTATGAAAATAGAAGGGAGACCAGTAGAATAGGGTCAGGGGACCAAGAACAGGGTTGAGGACGGAAAAAGGGGAAGTACTGGGGAATGAAATTGACCAAATTTTGCTGTGTACATATGATAATATGTAAAAACAAATCCTCTATATGTATAATAAAAAAGAAAAATAATATTAGATGTGCTTAAATCTAAATGTTTTAAAAGTTTTGCTTGAATTAATTCTGAAAAATTTTATTTGATCACTTTTTAGACAGAAATCCTAATTTAATTTGATCTGAAATCATTTACTTCTTCTCAGATCTGAGATTTTAATTCCTCACATTATATTGGCCCAATATACCTGTTCAGTGTCCTTTTTATAACAATAAAAAAGAAATTAAAGAACTATATGCATCTCTTCTTGGTAAATTATAAATGACAATTTCCCTTTTTAAGTCCTTCTTTTAGTATGAGTTGGTAGGATTGAAATAGAATTTACTTTGGTGTTTCCTGGTGGTGGGGATTACAATTCTGTTTACTACCATCTCTTGTAACACAAAAGGGACCTGGACATTTGGAAAAACGTTTATAGTCATCCATAAGAATGAAGCAAAATAAATGTGCACTATGGAAGGATGCACATTTGGAATGGAAGGATGGAAACCTAGTAGAAAACAATGTAAGTCTGACAGACACTTGGCAAACCTGAGCATTCTGTTTATAAAATTTCTCATCAGAAGAAATTGTTTTTTCTTTGCAAGTTTTCATATAGAGCTTTTCCTACCCTAACCAAACAAGCTTCCCAATTTAGCATAAACTTCCTCATACAAATTCAGTGCTTTTAAATATTTTGTCTGGTCAATGACACTGCTTTATCTACCTTTTTTTCCCCACCAAAAATATATGTATGACATCCGGGTGCTGTTAGGGAATACATGTTAACGGAGGTTCCCAGGGTCTGCATCATCTATTGTTTGAAACACAATAAACTGGCAGGGAGTAAATCAATAATAAAACAAGCCAAAAGCTGTTTGGCACCTGGAAACACATAATGTGATACACTTACTAAGTATTTTCTAGGGCAAGTTGTCATTCTTCTACAAACTCTATGTCTGCTAGGGACGGCATAGGTAGACAATATTTCTTACTTAATTCCTTCACTGATAAGAACCAGACAGTTCACCACCCACTGAAAGCCAAACATTTTTGTATCATTCCTCAAGAGACTAAGAAAACATGTTCTGTCCTCATATGCAAAGGAAAGGTATTTTGAGGACTTGGTGACATTATCCCTGTTTCATAAATATGACCCAAAATAATGCAGTTTGTTTTGAGAGCATCCATGGGAAAAAACAATTAAGTATTCACAAGGAAAACAGAGTATTGTCAGACTGTAATGTTGACTCATAGGAAAATATTTCTTTTTTTAAAATATTTTTAAAAAATTTTTTACAGACTGCGTTTTGATTCATTGTATACAAATGGAATACATCTTTTCGTTTCTATGGCTGTACACAATGTAGAGTCATACCATTCAATAATCATACATGTTCATAGGGTAATGATGTCTGTCTCATTCCACCATTTTTCATACCCCCTCCCTCTCATTTCCTTTTACATAGTCTAAATTTCCTCCATTCTTCTCTCATTCCCCACCCCCAACCCCCAGATCCACAGCAGGAAAATATTTCTTAAAAATATTTTCTCTTAGTAGTTTTGTGACTAAGTTTTTCACCTTTCAGATTGCTTGCTTACTTGGAAAAAAAAAAAAAAAAGACTTCCTCAAACTATAAGGATGAATAGTTGATATTTGTAAGATTTTTAGACATGGACAATGAACTGAGTAAATATCCATAAAATAAAATCTTGATTTCTAAGGAGAAAAACATTTCTCTGTATTATATTCAAAGTAAACTGAATGAGCAATAAGTTGAAGAACATGAAGTTTTTTACCTGATCACTTGTAGCTCATAACAATAAAATAAAATCTTCCATTGAGTAAAAACAAAACAGAACAAAAATATACAAATATGTACTGATTATTAAGGAGACAGGTTCCCATTCACACATACACATATAAATAAAAAAGAAATTTTTGGCTTACAAAAGAGAACGAAGTGTGTGCAAACATCTAAAATTGGAAATTTGACACATTTACAAAGTTAAGAATTAAAAATACTATACAAAATATAGTAATAAATTAAGCAGCAAACCAAAAAAAAAAAAAAAAAAAAAAAAATAGAATAGTCCTGTTTGAAAGCAGGGCAAGAATTTGAAAATA
The DNA here is from genome assembly GCF_902686445.1 of Sciurus carolinensis. Classification (NCBI taxonomy): domain Eukaryota; kingdom Metazoa; phylum Chordata; class Mammalia; order Rodentia; family Sciuridae; genus Sciurus; species Sciurus carolinensis. The sequence goes on along the minus strand of NC_062219.1, from coordinate 42,689,427 downwards.
TATTGTGAAGGCTGTTTGGAAGTTTTCTATTGCACATGAAATTCGTTTTCTCAGGAGTTAATACTAAGGTGCGCATAAGCAATCATAGTTACTTCTTCAATTTTTACCTAATAGTAAAATTCTTGATTACTTACTGATTACAGAAAATCTAATATGCAACTTATATGAAGGAAAATATTAATAGCAACATGTAAAATTATTATCTTTGTAAAATGCTTTCAGTTACTATAACCAACTTGAAATTTCTTAATGAACCACTAAAATATATATTTCACTTTATTTCACAATAAAATTAATATGTATTTTATTCACATAAACTATCTAAATAATAAACTAAGCAGTTAACTGATTACCAAAAATATTCCAATAACATTTAAATTCAAATGAAGTTGGGTTTAATACTTGGCTAAGTGATTCAAAATTTAATAAAGAAAAAATGTATGAAGTGTGATATAGAGAATTAGGAAGGAATTTATTATGTTAAGTAAAATAACAAGAACCACACAAACTTAATGAGAACAGCTGAACCCAAACAGGAAAGAGAAGTGGAAATTATTCTTCTTGGAGGTTTTAGAGTACACCCTTATGTTTGTTCCCTTTTACTATTGGACAACCAATAATTTTTATTTTCAAAAAATGAAAATATATTGTGAAGGCTGTTTGGAAGTTTTCTATTGCACATGAAATTCGTTTTATCTTATTAATAGAAGCACTTTAGAAAACTTCATAGTAATCTGAAGAATTCTCATTTCCAAAATGTGATTTATTTCCTGGTCAATTTCCCATCTAGATCATGGATATCATGAGTCATTGTTTCTCCAAATTATGTTCTTTCCTCTTTAATGAATAACCTTTCCAGTATAAATCTGATTGACCTCCTCATTTAATGCCTGACTTCCTTCCCTTTTTTTTCTAACTTGACTTACTTAAAATATTTATTTTGAGTCTTTGGGTCATCCTGAATATGACTGTAGACCATGTGGGAAATAATTTTCCCTTTTGTATAATGTGACAAACAGTTGGTTAGTAGTTCACAGAATCAGTATGTATCATGGTGCTTGATAATCAGAGACTTAAAAAAATAGGTGGAGGTCAGGCAAATGGATTCTGGAATCAGAATGCTTGGTTTCAAATTGCATCTCTGACACTTATTGGTAAAGTTGCATGAATTTTCTGATCTTTTTTATTGTCTGGTAAAAGGAAACAATACTAATACATAGGCTAAGCTACAATTATGGGTGAGAAAATTAAAACCTTTATACAAACTAAGCATCAGAAAGAATAGCTAAGGGGGGAATATTATTGTAGCAGGGACTTATTAGTTACATTTTAAAACAAACTGGCAGAGATTTTAGTAATTTAATTTATATGTACTACAAATCTGGGAAAGAAATAAATCTATGTCTGATGCATTATACATGTATAATTCTTATATGACACAAATACACAAATAGACAAATAATTTATCAAGTCCCTAATATGTTGATGGACACAGCAGAAAAACATTACTAAAACATTTACTAAAAATGAGGAGGTAGTAGAGGTACCAGAGTGGGAGCTCTATTTTATTATTATGTTTATTAAGCATGGATGTCTATGTTCCTATGTTCAAGAACATCTTTGTAGCAAAGATAAAAATATTTTTACTAAAACCTGATGGGCTATGCAAATGTGTAGATGCAATTTGTTTTTTATATCTTTCTCATTTCTTGCATTCCTGAAATAATTTAATGCAGTCATATACTAGTGAGGATCTCTTCACTTTTTTAAGTTCTTATTTTCTTTAGCAAAAAGTGCTCAGGTAATTTCCTCATTATAAAAATAAAGACAAGCAAAACTTAGAAAATGGTCACCAAAATTCCTAGCTTCTTGACATAACTAGTCCTCAAAATTAGATATATCTCCTTCTATTTGTATATGAAAGTATGTTTTACAAAAGTGGGCACCAAACGTACACAGTATTACACTTTTCTTCAGCAATCCCTTTGTCTGTCTTAGTGCTTAACCTATCGCAGAGTTACAATCAATAGTTAACGAATAAATGAACATAGGAATGATTTCTAATAACAAATACAGAAATATTTTATCAATTTCTAGAAAGTATTATTAAGTTATATATTGGGATTATTTTTTATATTTCAATAAGTTTGCCGATGAAATGCATATTCCTTACATTAAACTTTGTCTTCAAGGAATATAAAAATTTGTCTTTCTATTTGTGTATGCCTTTTATATTTCATAGTTGGCTATAGTTTTCTTCAAGTGAATTTCAGGTGTTTTGAGTTTTTTGATTGACATTATGAAGGTATAAAAGAGCTACGACAGTGGTAATAGTGGCTATCTTGCTGTTTTAATGTTAATAGAACTTTTAATGTTTAATGTTAGTATTTCAATGTACAATGTGATGTGGGCAGTTTGTTTCAGAAAGATATTGTTTAACCTAGTAATTAAGAATATTTATTCACATTTTGCTATGAGTTTTTATTTGAAAATGCTTTTTCTGGTAAATCAAGATGACCATTATTCTTTGATCTATTAGTAGCATAAATTATGTTCATTAATTTCTTAATGTTAAATCATCTTACCATTCTTGGAAGTAATTAAAATAATTACTTCCTGGTATTTTATTTTAGATGTTGTTATTATTCATAAGTGATAATGTTCTTTTTATTTCTTTCAGGCATTGGCACCAAGTTTATAGTATCTTCAAATGATGGGAAACTATCACTTTAACTCTGATTCAGAAAAATTTAGATAATCTATAAATAAGAATTTTTTGTACTTGCGAGGTAAGCAGGACTGTTGAATAGCATAAACTCTACTTGTCTTCTTCTTCTTTTGATAGACTTTAAAAAATTAAATTTAATGTTTGATTTTGAGATAACTGTAGATTCATGTACAGTTGTAAGAAATAATACTGTACCATTTGTGCAGTGTCCCCCAAGGTTAACAGCTTGCAAAGCTGTAGGACAATGTCACCACCATATATTGACATTAATATAGACAAGACACAGTCCATTTCTATCATCACAGTATTCTTCCCACTGTCCTAGTACAGCCCCAACACTACTCTCTACCTCTGTCTCCTTAATTCCTGTCAACCAGCAATATGTTCTCCCTACGTGTAATGTTGTCATTTCAAGAAGTGATATCAGAGGAATAATATAGTTCATTGTCACTTGGAATTGACTTTTATTTTCTAAGTATAACTCTCTGGAAATTTGTCCAGTAACAGCTCTAGTTCCTTAGTCTTTTCACATAAATGTTTGAATAACTTTATTTATGGCTACAAAAATTCCGTTGGAATGTTCATAGGAATTATATTAAGTTTAAATGTCAATATAAGGATAATTGATATCTTTATTATTTAATCTTTTAATGCATGAGAACAGTGTTTTCCCTTTTGTACCTCCTCTGGTTTCTTTCATCAGTTCTTTGTAGTTTTCAGCATACACATCTTATACATGTTTTGTTGACTTATACCTACTATTTTATTGTAAATGATATTACATTTTAAATTTTAGTAGCTGCATGTTCATTGGTCATCTATAGAAAGACAATTGATATTTTTATGCTTATCTCATATCTTGTATGTGACCTTGCTGAGTTTACTTATTAAAGAATTTTTTTTTATAGATTCCTTGGGTTTTCTGTGCAGATAATTATGTCAATTGCAAATAAAGACATTTTTGCTTTTTTCTTTCTGATTTGTTTTTTATAATTTTTTTTTTTTTTTAGTTGTAGACACACAATACCTTTATTTGTTTATTTATGTGATGCTAAGGATCCCAGTGCCTCACACATGCCAGGCAAGTCACAACCCCAGTCCTGATCTGTGTTATTTTTATTTCTTAATTCATATTACTGCATAGACTAGTACTTCCCGTACTATTTTGATTTAAAGGTAGTGAGAACAGAAATCCTCATCTCTTTCCCAGTTAAGGGATGAGATAATATTCAGTTTCTCACCATCACATATAATTTACTCAAATTTAGTCAAATACTGTTTTCACATCACTTGACATGATTATGAGATTTTTTTTCCATATTACTCTACTAATCAGGTAAATTACATTGAATGTTTCTCAAATATTGACCCAGTTTTGCATTCTTGAAATAAACCTCACTTAGATGCTATGTTTTTAAAGACTTTTCATATACTAATGACTTCTACTTGCTAATATTTTCTTAAGGACTTCCGTTCATTGATCCATATTTTTTTTGTTTTTGTTTTGTGTTTTTGTACTGTTTTTGTCTTATTTGTTGAAAAGGTAATACTAGTTTAATAAAATAAATTGGGAGTTGTTCCCTCCTCTTTTATTTTTTGGAAGAGGTAGTATAGATATGATGCTAATTTTTTTTTTCAATGTTTGGTAGAATCCCCAGTAAAACGGTCTTGAATTGAAAACTTCTTTGAGAGTTTTTGAGTTGCAAATTCCATTTTTTTGGATAGTTCATTTCATTTAAGTTGTCAAATTTATGTGCAGTTATTCATTGTATTCCCTTATTATTTTTTTGATGTTTATAAGATGTGCAGTGATATCTTCATTTCATTCTTAATATTAGTAATACATATCTTCTCTCTTCTTTCCTTTGTGAGTCTTACTAGATTTTTGTCAATTTTATTGAGTTTTTCCCCAGAGGATAGCTTATTGTTTTTCTATTTTCAAGTTTATCAATTTCTGTTCTTCTTCTTATTAAATTCCTTTTGCTTGCTTGTGCTTTTTATTTTTTTCTAGGTTTCTCAGGCGAGATTTTAGGTTATTAGAGACTTTTTCTTTTTTCTAATATAATCATTTTGTGGCATAATTTCTCTCAGCGTCTTAGCTATTGTGTCTCACGCATTTTGACATGTGTTTTCCTGGGCATTCAGTTCAATGAATTTGATTTTTCCTAAGACTCCCTTTTGACCCAGTGATTATTTAGAAGTGTGTTGGTTAATTTCTAACTATTTGAAAATTTTCCTATTATCTTTAGTGGTTTTTTAATTTGCTTCCAGGTACTAGTCTGTCTGAATTTTTTATATGTAATATGAGGATAATAGTATTTTTTCCTCATATACTTTTCTGAGAATTAAATGAGTTAACACTAGAATAATGTGTGACACAAAACAAATACTTGATATATTTTGCTATTTTACTTATTTATTTGCAGTACTGGAGATTGAACCCAGATTTTCTCACATGCTAGGCAAGCACTGAGATATATCCCCAGCCCTTTTATTGTTTTGAGACAGTTTCTTTCTATGTTGCCCAGGACGGCCTTAAACTTGGAATCCTTCTGTCTCGGTTTCCTGAGTAATTGGGATTTCAGGCGTACACCACTAAGCCAAAAAAATTTTATTATTTTTAAAAATTAAAATCTTATGCACAATGTCTCAGAGAATGAGAAAAAAATAAAAAGGGAAATACCTCTAATTTACTTACTAAAGCTAGTTTAATACCAAAATTGATCAGAGCCAGTCCATGAAATTAAATTATATAGTTACTTATGAATGTAGATGCAAAAGCTTAAAGAAGTGGTTTTCATGACAGAGTGTCCCGAGCGGTGATTTTAATCATGGTCTCTGATGGTCCTGTGGCAGGAGCGCCTGCGGGGAACTTCCCAAAGTTGGGTAAAGTCTGCAGGTTAAGATTGCCCCGTTGCTATGGGGACGCCCTGCTCAAAGGAGGTTCTGTGCGTGGCAGGCATTATCAGTCTTGACCCTGAGTTTTGATACCACCTGCAAGACGTGTGTGTGTGTGTGTGTGTGTGTGTGTGTGTGTGTGTGTGTGTGTTTGGGGCGGGGGAGGGGGATGGAGAGAATTATGAGCACAAAAAGATAATTAAATTAGAATTGGCTGCCCAAAATTTCGTCCTTCAGCCTGCTTGTGTTGAAGAAACTTTCTCGTAGAAAATCCTTTTGATGTTAACACCAATATAATAAACGTGCTGAGCTAGCTCTGGGTCATTCATTCTCTACCAGGGAAGGATGTTCCACCTGGTCGCAGTTTTCTCTCTCTGTGTGTCTGTCTTTTCTAATTCGCCAACATCCCGCCCAAGTTTCTGGGTTCAAGACCGTGCAGGTCTCGCAGAAGGGAAACCAATGGAGTAGAGGAAGGGGCTTAAGGGGCGGGAGGAGCCTGGTGGTGCAGGCTGGTAATCCCAGCAGCTCGGGAGGTTGAGGCAGGATTATAGATTCAGGCCTGTCTCAGAAATTTAGGGAGGCCCTAAGCAACTCAGCGGTACCCCATCTCAAAATAATAATAATAATAAAAAGGGCTGGGGATGTGGCTCCATGGTTAAGCACCCCAGGCTCAATTCCTGGAACCAAAAAAAAAAAAGAGGGAGAAGAGGAGAGCATGGGGCAGTACTGGTTATAATACAAAGCTGCTCCCCCACCCCCTGCCCTTTATGCTGCAGTCATTTCCTCGCCTCCCCATTTACAACCGAGCTTGTCAGTCTCTGAACATCCTAGCTAGCTATTGGTTCATCAGTCAGCTTGCAAGTATCCTTCTAGGTTCTTGATCCCCTGTTACCCCAGAATTCCACTGCTTACAATAGCTCCCACTCCATTCTCTTTCTCTCCTCCTGGCTTTCATGCTCTCCTCCTTGCAGGAGCTCTCTCTGGCTCTCTTTTCCTCTCATTTTCTCTCTTACCCTGCAGGGAGACACTCTGCCTGTTTGCATAATAAACTCTCTTATGTGAGTTCCGGTGTCCGGAGTAGTTTCTGGGTTCTTACACTGGTGAATGAAATATACCAAAATATGCTATGCCCATACCACAATGAATCCTGCTTAAATGTATAATTATAATGCACTAGTTGAAATAATAATGATAGAATAATAATAATAATAATAATAAATAGAATAATAGTTAGTTTAATAATAATAATAATAAAGTGAGATCAGTAGCGTAGAGAAAGTGGATCATGGGGAGGGAAAGGGAAGGTAAGGGGGAATGAGATTGATAAAAGCTTGTTATGTACATGTAAGGATATAGCATAATGAATCCCACTTTTATGAGTGAATATAATGCAAAAATTTTTATCCTATCTCAAAATAAAAAATAAAAAAATGTTGGCAGTGTAGCTCCAAGGGAGGGCCCCCTGGATTCAAACCCAAGTACTGGGGGGGTGGGGAGGAAGAGCTTGAGGTCATCTTTAGAACATATTAGACGCTTTGCAAATGTGTGTTATGTTGAAAATAATTTTACACGTACTAAACATAATCATATAGGCAGCTGAGATGGTTGAGACAAGGGAGAGGGAGAGGCACACAGGTGAAAATGTGTTAGGGATGAGGTCCTATGAGTCTCCACAAGGTGAAAACAGAGGGAGGAGTCAGGTGCATAAGCACAAATAAAAAATTTTTACAAGTTGTTTTCAAAATTATTTCAGTTGTGTATTCAATAAGTGTAGATACATTTGATGAAATTCAACACTTTGTTATTAAAAAAAATCAAAGATCAACCCAAGATTATAAACAAAAAGTTCCTAAAGCAGAATAAGGGTCTTTATAAAGCACATGCACGCATACACACACACACACACACACACACACACACACACAGAGTAAACAACAGATATGATAGTGCAACATTTCCATTAATTCAGGAAGACAAAAGATTTTCACCACTCATCACTATACTGGAGAAATTCAGCAATATAATAATTAAACAGAAATATGTCTGGACACAGTGGCACACACCATAATCCCAGCTGCCCAGGAGCTAAGGCAGGAGAATCACAAGTTTGAGGCCAGTCTGAGCAATTTAGTAAGACCCTCAGTAACTTGGACCCTGACTCAGAATAAAAATTGAAAAGGACTAGATATGTAGTTCACTGCAAAAGTACCCACAGTACCAAAAGTAAAAAAGATGTAAAGAATGAAATTTAGAAAAAAAGAAACAAAACAATTGGTGTATAATTATTTGCACAGACAACCCTATTTTATAGGTGAACTCTTTAAAAGATTTCAATGTTGTGATTGGATAAAATATCAATGCGTGAAAATCAGATATTTTCATTTTTATCGGCAGTGCAAATTTAAAAAGAAGAAAAAAATCTAGAAAACAAACACAATACAAAGCTTCTTTGAGCTTTTGAAGGATAGTTTAAAAGTTATTGATGAACATAAATGAAGATGAAGACAAAAACAGAAGCAAAAACGGCAAAGGAGCTCCATGTTTGATGTGTTCCCAAATAAAATGCAAGCTGTGTGGAGATAAGTAACGTTCAGACAGATGAACTACAGAATTAACCATGAGAAAAGTTAGATTAACTCCAGTGTAACTGCAACCTGAAAAAAAAATAAATAAAGATTATACATTTTAGGATTTCAAAGATTTTGCTTCACTCTTTCACACATTCATTTAATAAACAATTATTGAATTCCTAATGTACACCTACCTGTCAAGTACTGTTCTAATTACAAACAGTATAATTGGGAGGTAAAGCATAACTATAGTAGTCTCAGTGCTGAATATGTGGGGAAAAGATATTTTATAGCAATCCTGGTTAATATGGGAATTGGTGAGGATAAATTTTTTCCTTGTACTAAATAGAGGTATGACTCTATGGAAAATACCTGAGTCTCTTGTACTTGGGGCTGCTCTCTAGATAGTTTGAAAACACTACCATTTTGTTTGCTCCAGAAAAATTAAATAAATTTAAGGTAACAGATACTGAAAAAATTTTTCCTTAGAGGAAAGTTACTGGGGGCATGCCTTTGAGCTTTATATCTTGTCCATGGTGAGCAGAGCTGTCTCTTTGCTTCCTGGCTGTCATTAACAGAGTAGATGTCCTCTACCAGGCCCTTCTGTCATGATGTCCTGCTTCACCTCAGGCCCAGAGCTATGGAGTCATCTAACTATGGACCAAACCTCTGAAACCAAGAGTCAAAATAAACTTTTCCTCCTTAAAAGAAAAAAAAAAAAAAAAAAAAAGAATCTGCAACATGTGGAAAGGTTAAAAAAATATATACATTTGTATTAGTCCCTACCCTGGTATCAATCTATTTTATTAACCAGGCTCATTTCTATCCCTTTTACCATCAAATTGTGGTACAGATGAAGGAACATTGGTCACATAAAGAAAAAGCAATTGTGGATATTTAGAATGCAAACCTTAGCATTTCCCATTCTGGTAAGTTCAGTGGGTAATAGTATTAGTCCTGAGCCAAAATGTGGTGACTTGCTTCCAAATAGCTTGACCTAAAATAAAGATAATAGAGGAGCTATTTTCTTTGGTTTCCTTTCACAATTGCTTTGGGTTTTTTGTTTATTTGGATAAAAACACCAAGGATCATTCCACCATTTGGTTAAAGCATATTTCTTGCTGAATCCCTGCCTTCTCCAGATGTAGAAAACAACCCTCTTGAAGTTAGAGCAATAAATCTAAGAAATAAAGGAAATATTGTCACCTCTTTGTCCAGTTGATAACAAAGGTCTGTGTGAAGCTTACATTCCAGAGGTGTGTTCATTCAACTCCACAGAGTGGTCACTTTTTACAAGCACCAATTTCCTCTAGACTTGTTGATGTTTCAATGAAATGAATTTACTGTTGGCCCTTTGTAAGTAGTCGAAAATATGACTTTTTCCTATCAGCCTCAAAAGGATTAGTTTATATTTCCATCTCCGTTTTAAATTGCTTTCCCATCAAATATTTCTTCTTATTTTCATAGCAGTCTTGTGGGATAGGCAAGTATTATCATTTCTGTTTTACAAGTGAAGAAACAAAACCTCCAAAGATGATGTGATTTTCAATAAAATGAAAACTTCTGGCTCCTTAGTTAGTGTTTGTTTATTAAATTCATTTACTTAAACATTTATTTATCAGCACATATTTATTGAATGCCTATTGGGTCAAACTCCATTGCAGGCATTCTGCGGCTGTCAAGTTTAATTGTTTTTTTTAAGTATTAGGTTTCTAATGATAAGAACTTCAGGTATTAAGTGTGAAGAGAACATTCCTAGTTCAATTCTTTAGCTTTAAAAATAGGTCTGTATATGATTACATCAATTTTGATAATATATTTATCCCAAGTTCTTAAATTTAAGAATTTAAATTTCACTAAAGTCAATGTTCAATAGCAAACATCTCAAACTTTTTCTTCTAATGATCTAAGGAATTTTGCTTGCATGGTGGTAAAGTTAGGCCCTTGATTGTAGCCTATAAACTACTTTAAAAATTGTTAATCTACCAAATCCTAGGAACCTGAAGTTTATTCTACCAAATGCACTCTAATATGTTGTTTGTATTCTCTTTTTCCAGGCACTTAATATGATCAGTCCCTTTTCTATTAGACTTTATAAAGATCTCATATTTTTTTCTACAGTAACGTAGCATAGTATTTATTCTATAACATATAGCAAAGGTTTGTTGAATTTTTTTTTTTTTTTTTGGTTAGGAACTTTTAATCTCCTGTGAATATAAGAAAGTAGCACAAGAAGTGGGTAGCAGAGAGGCAATAAAGAATTTGGAAGTTCAACTTCTGTTCCTCGAGGAAAAGAGCATCTCTGGCCATTGTTCATAACCCAGTATGGTAATTCAGTGTTCAGACACAGGTCCCTCCCACATATTTATCTAATTGTTCCATATCGTTTATTTAAATTACTTTCCTTTCACCAATGAATTATTATGACACCCTTGTATCAAAAGCCAATTGACCACATAAGTGTGGGTCTCTTTCTACATTCCGTTCTACTGATCTGTTTTTCTATTCTTACATTAATACTAGGCTGTCTTGATTACTGAGTCTTTATAATTAGACTTGAAATCAGACAGTGTGAACCCTCTAACTTTGCTCTTTTTCAAGATCATTTTGGCATTTGTAGTTCTTTTGCATTTCCATTAGAAGTTACTTGTCATTTTCTATATAAATAAATCTCACTGGGGTTATATGCAGATTTTATTGAATCTATAAATCATTATCTACAAATCTATTTCAGGACAATAGACATTTTAACAATGTTAAGTTTCCTAATCTATTAACATGGCATATCTTCATTCATTTAGGTTTTAAAAAAAACTTTTTGAAGCATGTTTTCGTTCATCTTTCGTTAACTTGTTAACTTAAGGACAGGTATAATTTTGTCTCAATTGTATTGCAATTATTTTTTAATTATTTTTTCCCAATTGCTGCAGTATATAAATATACTATTAATTGATTTTTGTATATTGATCTTGTATTTTGCCACTGAAGGAGGTAGAAATTTAAAACCTCTCAGGGGGAAAAAGGAAAGTTGAGGACTCTGACCTTGTGCGATTTCCCTTATCTGCCAAAGTTCCCCTACCCGCCCTCCTGCCTTGTATGTGGGGAAATGTCTGTTGTAAATTGGAGCTTTGATCATTTAGAAGTCTAGGCCTCAGTTGGAGGGAAGGCAGGAAAGGAAAATGGGAAGAGCAGACAAGGGACTTGCACCTGGCCCCCACCTATACCTGAACGGCTGTCCCCAGTACAATAGGTCCCAGGGAGCTTCCCTTGTCTACAACTGTTCCCCTACCTGCCTGCCTCCTGCCTCACCCTAAATGAGCCCACCACCAAAATTCCTCCCATGACCTGGCTCTGCTATACCCTATAAAACCCAGACCCTTGTTACAGCCCTATTGCCATTTCTCCTTTGAGAATGTGCCCCTTCCTCGCTTAATAAAGCATTGCTGATTTGTTGATGTCTGCCTCCATTTCTTTTTCTTTCTGTATTCTCTTTCACGTCCTTTCAGCCACCTTCCTAAATTAATAGATTTGAGGTGTTGTTTAGATTCCCTTGTATTTTCTTTTAAAAAAAAAAAAACATGTTTTCTGTGAATAAAACTCATTTTGAATCTTCTAATCTCTCGCAGCCTTTCATTTCTTGGTCATGCGTTAAGGCTTTGGCTGTTGTCTTCAAACCGATGTTTAATTGAGGTGGTTAGAATGGATGACCTCACTTTCTTCCCAAATGTTAAAAAAAAAAATTGAATAAATTACTGTTAAGTAGGATCTAACTATGACTTTTGAAGATATATTGGAAAAGGATTGCCCTTTTTCAGAACAAGAGAGTTACTTTTTATTCCTACTTTTTTTGGGGGAATATTTACCATGAATGGTGGTTGAATTTTGTCATATGTTGTTTCCCCATTATGTCAGTTGATCATGTTAAATTAATGTGTAAATTACTATGTCATGTATTTTTTAATCTTAAATCAATCTTGTACTACTGTGATGGATCCAACCTGATTATTTGTACTTTCCTTTATATTGTTGCTAAATTCAGTCTGCTAGCATTTTATATCATTTTTGGAACTATGAATGATAAATCTTGATCCTTAATTCTGTTTGGTGTAATATCTTTTCTTTGTTATATTTTTGTAATAATAGGTTTTAGTATCAAGGTTACAGTGGTGTCATAAAACAAGGTGGGAAGTTTCATTCCTTCTCTATTTAGTATCAATTTTTTTTCCAGTATTTCTAGAATTAACCAATGAATTAATGTTGCCTTGAGTTTTCTTGTGGGACTTTAATTATGAATTCAATTTCCATAATAGACATAAAATTATTCAAATTGTATTTCATTTCTTACAGTTTTGGTAAATGCATATTTCAAAAATTGTCCATTTTGTCTAAGTTGTCAGATTTATTGGCATAAAGGAGTTTGTAAATTGTTTCTTATCATTTTAATGTGTTCATGAGCTGAAGCATTTTCTCTTTCAGACAATATCAGGAAAATTGAATAATTCTTTTTCATGATCAGTCTTGGTAAAGGTTTATCAATTTTATTAAGTTTTCCTAACAAAAGACTTTGGCTTCAATAATTTTCCTCTGCTTGTTTTCTATTTTATTTAATTCAGCTATTATATTTATTCTGTCTTTAATTTTTGTTATGGTTTAGTTTTCTCTTCTTTTAGTTCCTAAAAGTGGAAACTTAAATTTTCAATTTTAAATATTTCTTCTTTTCTTACAGAATTATTTAAAACTATATATTTTCCTCTAAGCACTGCATTAAACACAAAAAATATGGTATACTGTATTTTCACTAATATTTATTAGTTTTTTTAGAAATATTTTACTTCAGTTTTAAAATCTGAGGAAATTATAATAACTTTTTGTTATTGATTTCTAGTAAAACAGGTCTTTTTTGTTGTTGTTTGTTTTTTGTGTTTTAGTACTGGGCTTTGAACCAGGGGAGTTCTATCGCTGACATTCATCCTTAGCCCATTTTGGTTTTTTATTTTGAGACAGGATCTTGTTAAGTTGCTCAGGCTGGCCTTGAATTTGAGATTCTCTGACCTCAGTCACCACATCTGGCTAGTAATTCCACTCTGATCAATTATATAATTTTAACCAGGCGAGGTGTCCTATTCCTGCAATCCCAGCGGCTTGGGAGGCTGAGGCAGGAGGATCACAAGTTCAAAGCTAGCTTCAGCAAAAGTGAGGTGCTAAGCAACTCAGTGAGACCTTGTCTCTAAATAAAATACAAAATAGGGCTGGGAGGTGACTCAGTGGCCGAGTGCCCCTGAGTTCAATCCCCAGTTCCCCTGCAAAAATATATGTATAATTTTTTAATTTTAGTCTTATAAACCTATTGAGACATATTTTATGACCTAGTACATAGTATGCCCTGATGAATAGTTTATGTAAACTAGGAAAGAATATACATTTTGTAATTGTTGGGTTTTATATCCTATAAATGTCAGGTTGATTTGTGTTATTAAAGTCTTATCTATCATAACTGATATTTTTTGTCTGTATTGTTCAATCATTTACTAAGAGAGGAAGTTGAAATCTCCAACCACATCTTTAGATTTGCCTGTTTTTACCTGCAGTTCTCCCAGTTTTTCATTATTTTGAGTCTATGAGATTAAGTACATGCTCATTTTAAAACTGCTAGGTATTCCTGAAGAAGTTTTTATCTTTTTATAGTTATGTACAAGTGTCTTTTATCTCTGTTAATAACCCTGTCTTGAAATTACTTTATCTATGCTTAGAATTTCCATATCAGCATTTTTATGCTAAAGTGTTTGCAAAGCACAATTTTTTTCCTTTGTTTTCCTCTTAATGCAATTGTGCCATTGTGTTAAAGTGTGTTTCTTTTTACGCCTTAGAGAATTGGGCTTGCTGTTTTTTATCTGATCTGACAATCTCAGTGTTTAGTTTGTTAATATTTAATGTAGTTATTGATATGGTTGGTATAAATCTACCATCTTTCCTGTTTGTTTTCTAGTTGTCTCAACTTTCCTTTTTCTCTCCTGTGTCTGCTTTCTTTTGGTTTACTCTATTAGTGTTTAGTATTTCATTTTAATCTCTCTGTTGGAGTTTTAGCTATTCATTTTTGAATTATTATTTAGTAGTTGGTTTAAAAACTATAAAATGTATCCTTTATTTATCAATCTGCTTAAAGTTCTTTCTGTATATATTTAAGCAAAATTCTAATCATCACCCTTATTCTGCATCAAATATTTAACACCTGTAAACATACCAAATTCTACAATACAATGCTATTATTTTTCCTTTCAATCATCTATTTCTTTTCCAAAGAAATGATGAGAAGATCAAAAATATCACAATAATTTATATTTGCAATTTATGTTATTCTTCATTCATTCCTGTAAACAAATGTCCTTCTCATGTTATTTGACTTCAGGTTGGAAAACTTTGTTTAGCATTTTTGGGTCGGCAGGTTGTTTTTGTTTTTGAGTCCTTCATTCATTTCACTTACATGTTTTCATTCACCTTCACTTTTAAATGTAATTTTAACTGGATGTAAGCATTTAGGTTGACAATGCGTGTGTTTTCCTTTTAGCCCTATAATGTTATCCATTTTTCTGGCTTCCCTTATTTGATAAGTCATACTCTGAGCCCTAGCATAGCGCCTTTGTGTCTGGTAAATAGCTTTGACATTTTCATCTGCTTCAGCTGCTGAGAACTTTGCTCTGCCTCCTCAGCTTAGCAATATTACTCTTCAGCTTTGATTCCACTCTTTGCAATGTACCAGGAAAGCCAGGCAGAAAACAAAATGACCATGAAACTTACCCTAATGTTTTCTTCCCCTAAGGATCAGAGTACTGAACTTCCTGTTGTTCAGTGACTGAAAATTGTTTACTTAAATATTTTGTCTACTTTTTAGTTGTTATTGGTGGGCGGGCAAATATGGCACCACCCACCACATCATAGCTGTTTTTCCTTTGAAATTTCAATGATTTTCCCTTTTAATTGGTCAGCTTTTCTTTTTAAAAAGTTTGATTGTACTTCCAAATACTTTAATCTTTAATTACTTCCCTTTTTTAGCGTTTGGTCTACACAATAAACATTTTTTTTTTTTTTTTATTAGGGATTGAATCCAGGGGCACTTAAATACTGAGCCACATCCCCAGCTATTTTTATTTTTTTACTTGAGACAGGGTTTTGCTAAGTTGTTTAGAACCTTGCTAAGTTGCTGAAATTTTTTTTCAAATTTGTAAACTCCTGCCTCAGCCTCTTAGCCCCTGGGATTATACCACCACATTCTGAGCGAACATTCTTTTTAAATAATACATTGAACCATATCAAAAGGACATTTTGTAGGTCAAAACCAGTAAAATATTAGCAATTGCACATATGACTGAGTCTAATGTATTTTGTTATTTTATAGCAATATTATTGTGCAGTAGAATGCTTTTCTGATTTAAGATATCTATATTCTCTTTACTAGTTGGCAATGATGTTCAATGGTGTCCTCACAGTGGGGAAGGAATAAATTAAGTAAATTTTTAAGTAGTGTGACTTTTATCAGGGTCTGGAGTGTCTAAGGAAACATCTGCTTCAATACTTGGTATGATACTCCAATTTGCTGCACAAATTAAAGTACCGAATGGCAATGTAGCTTCAGAAAACAGGTACATGATGCCCTCGTTTTGCAAAGAATCAGAATTTTAGAACAGAAACAATGGTCAGTCATTCTAATATCAACCTTTCACAAACAAGGTATAATTCCAAGAGTTGGATGATGGTCATTGAGTAACTGACATTATTCAGATGCTTGGTGACAATGTTAAAACTGGATCCAGTTCTTCTGCTTATTGGTTCACAGGGCTTTTCATAATGTCCAACTAATTTCATCTTATGCTAAATTTCTCAGTTGGATATAGATTTGTTACCTTGTATACAATTAAATGTTATTAGTTATTGAAAATGATCCAATGACTTACTTCCATTGAATAAGTTGTTAATGTTAATTAATAGTTCTTCTCTTGTCAAGTCAGGGGTAGACGCACATGTCTAATTCTAACTCTAATTTGTATTTCACAATGATCCTTAATCTACTACCTCCTCTACATTGTGCCACCATTTAAAGTAGTACAGATCTTATACTCAGTATTCTACTTTAAAATACTTAATTGTGTTAATTTATTTATACAAATGCATTGCCCCCTGATATTCTACCAACTGTTTAAGGTCTAATTCAAGATCATGTTCCTCAAAGAAACATTAGAAATTTGTTATATCGACAGAGAAATTAGCCTTCTCTCAACTCAGAGAACACTTAGGGGTCTCAGTATGTGTGTGTGTGTGTGTGTGTGTGTGTGTGTGTGTGTGTGTAAGTTATTGGTCAATTATTCAGTTATTTTGCTTAAATTGCTTTATCATTTTTCTTAGTTTTTTTAGTTTTTCTACATAAATATTGTAGATTGTGAGTTTTTCTTCATGAGGAATTGTGTCTTTTTTATTGATTGAGAAACCGCAGTTCAATTGAACCAAATCAAATTTCAATACTTGTCTCATCCACAACCCCATTCTATTGTTGAATTAGGAACAATCCATGAAAGTGATTTCAAATCGACCTCTTCCACTTGCCTAATGTAGTTAGGTGCATTTTGGGTACTGAAAATTCATAAATATTTCCTCATGAAGCAAAAGATGAGCAGTCTGAGGCGGAGAGCAAGGGAACAGACTTTCATCTAAATAGCCTCAGCTTGCAGAGTGAGTTAGCAGTGCAGAGTACAATTGTAGGGATGCAAAACATATCTTTTATTAATTGGTTTATTGATTATTGATGGACCATGAGAGTGGGGAGGAGTTAAGAATGAAGAAACAACCTTGGTTAGACCAAGGATGCTCTCTTTGCTTATAACCATGCTTAGGGCCAAGAACAAAAACCACTTTGCATTAAAATAATAGAAAACATAATATTTACTCATTTGGCACACATTTTTTTGAGCTCATCCTATGTTCTAATTTTCTACATCATTCCCTTAGTTTCCTCCTTACCATTTTCAGGGATATACCGCTATTTGGCTCTGTTTGAAATCTGTTTCATTAAAAAGAAAAAGTTGATTTTTGTGATGGTATGTTCTCTCTTGCTTTTGATAGACTCTCATGTGAATACCGAGGTCTTCAAAATGTTATTTCTAACACTGAACACCACTCCATTATCATGTAACTGTATCATTCATTTTTGTCCAGTTCCTTTGGGAATTTGTTTCAACTCATGTCTCTAAGGCTGTATCATTTTCCATTTCTTTTCAATTAAAAGTGAACTCAACTATTTAAAAAAAAAGGCAAAAAAAATTTGCTTCCCTGAATTAGAAATATCTGCAGCTAATTCAATTGGTTGTTTGGATGCCTAAAATCTCATGTCAGCCAAAATAGTCACACATATACATATCCTAGAAATTAGAGCAGGCATAAGACAATGCCAACCGCCTAGTCAAAACATCCATTCTACAGCTGAGAAAACTACAGCAAAAGAGGTAAAGTTGATATCTTAAAGTCTCATGCCTACTTTGTATCTTTTCATAGATAGATAATGGTAAGTTTAAAGGAATATGCTTCACATCTTTGATTCTCATCAAAATTACTTCTTTTGCTATAGTGAGCTCTAAGAAAGGGAACCACAAAACATCAAGAGAAGAGAAATCATCTGACTTTTGTGCTTGTTTATTCCTGTTTATTTGTTTGGATGTTGAATTATGACATACATCTCCATTGTTTTTGAACCTTTTTATTTTCCTATTAATAGTGACGGCCCCAAATTACCTTCTAAACACAGCACCACTCCTTTTCACCCAACCACATCTAATTATTATTTTTTTCTTTTCCTCTCTTGTCAAGTTAATACTGCTGGTCAATATTTGTAGAGGACAAATCATGCGTGAAACAGGACCATTTTTAAAGTTCATTCACAGTAGATGATCAGTCAAAATATTTGTGTAATACATGCTGTGCTTCATGGATGGCTGCCGATAATTAGATTGAGGCCAATCAGCTAGGTTTCCCTCCCAGGCTTGGATTGGGATTCAAAAATATTTGATAGGGACAATCAAATTGGAAAGGATGCTGGAATTTGTTGCAATTAAGCTGAGCAAAGCACTTGAAATGAAATCCAGATAACGCTGGTAATATCTTTTATTGTCTGTGAGGAGATGAGATTTATTTGGTACACAATTCTCATATGCATTTACTGAGGAAAAAGACTTCTACAGACTATAGAATCATAAGAAATTATAATCCTTTTTTCATAGTTAAATATTAAGAGTTCTGAACACTTAGAAAGTTAAAGATGGTGATAATATGATTTATGGATAGATATGAAGGGAAAAGACAAAAGGCTCCAGCCAGCATTTTCCTTCCACAGAGTTTTCTTCATTTTTTTCATTTTAAGTGTTTGGGAAAACATTTGGCAGTTACTTTTTCCTGGGTCACCATGATGTAAGCATTGCATAGCAAGTACGTGTCAAATGGATAACATCACACTGTTTGTCAGGGGGTTATTTCTCTCTCCTCCAGGAATTCAGTATTTTATCTTCATTATTAAATAATACCTTATTTTTTATATTTATAATTTTTCATAGTTCTTATTTACTGTACTTGTTACATTGTTGAGGTGGGCAATGGTTACTCAAAAGAAATGGATGTTTAAAGAGGAATCCATCATAAAACTTTCACATGCTATCAGATGGATGCTCTAGCTCATAACTGGGGCTGTAGGACTCTGCGCGTACCCTGCTTTAGTGAAAAACTCATTAATAGTGACATCTGGACACTAGGGAAAGTTTTATCTATTTAAAAAATTATTACTTATAAGACAATTAGTCCAAAGTCAGACAATATATCTTTAAAAAGCTAAATGACTCACCTATATTGCCCTAAATTTTCTACTGATCACTGAATTATATAAGGATTTCTTGATTTCTATAATGTTCTGACTTTAAGGGCCTATGTTAAAAAAACAAAAACAAAACCAAAAAACTTCCCACTTTACTAAGAACTGACATATGTTCAATACCAACTATACACTAAAAACTATGCCACTTCCACATTTATTATAATCCTATGAGGTATAGACTTTATTTTTCTAATTTGACACATAAGAAAATTAGGCTCAGGACAAAAAACTTGCTCAAAATCACACAATGAGTGAATTATGGACCCAAATGGATCACAATAGCTTAATTCCAGTGTTCTGCTATACTCAAAATAAGCCTATATGGATGGATATTTAATATAGTAAATCATAATACCAGTCAATAATACATACACACTTGTATTTCTTTTATTGATCTGACATTTTAAACTTGTTAGATACATTAAATCATAATATAACAACATAACATATATATACATAATACATACACACATATATTTTCATTGTTCTGACAAAATTTAAAATTTAGTTGAGACTTGGACACTGTCAACTTATAGCCATAACAACATAATCAGCAATACAAAAAGGTGTTCAGTGTAATGCTGAGGCCTTTGTAAATGCTCCAAATATTTGTTGAATAACTGACTGAAAGGCATCAACTGATAGATCCTGAGTAATACAGATATTAACTGTCATTCAAGCTTATCGGAGGAAAAAAGAATGCGTTTCCTGAAAACATAAACTACATTATTAAAGAATTCATGAGAAAAACAAGGAGTTTATGGTTTAGTAAAATGACACAAACAACTATCATATTGGGACAATTATTTCAATATATTATCTCTGACGGTGACAAAGATGATGTTTTAATGGGAAGTGCTGTTATTAATCAGCAATGTGCTCACATCTCTTTATCATGAAATTTTTAAGTCATCTGAAAGTAAAGAGCATGTTTTATAAACTTGACTATCTGAAACATATCAAAGTTTTTGGCACATACTTGGTACATAATGACATTTGAGATCTTTGAAATTAAATTCTCAGGTGTGAATTCAAACCACTTTCTGGGATTATTTTTAAAAAACTCTAAAGGATGAGATTATCTTATGTTAGCCACACTCCACTGAGACAGAGCTTACAGTAGTCTCCCTTTCTCCATTGGACATTGGAGAGATGTTGCTGTTAGCTCTTACCTAAGTGGAAGAATTCAGCAGTGAAGGCAGCAAATCCTAGAGTTTTCTTTCTTTTTTTCTGTTCTCTCTCTTTTTTAGCCATATTGTTAAATCTATAGCACATTTTTTAAACTTCTTTTCTTTTTTTATTTGTTCTTTTTAGGTATACATGACAGTAGACTGTATTTTGACATATTATACATACATAGAGTATAACTTCTAGAGTTTTCTTTGATAGGATACTTTTTATTACTGATTTAATTTCCATTGTTAGTCTGATCAGATTTTCTATTTTTTCATAATGCCATCTTGGTAGATTGGATATGTCCAGGCATTTATTTGTCTATTCTTGGTTATCCAACTTGTTGGCATGTAATTATTCATAATTGTCTCATAATCCTTTCAATTGCTGTAGTATGGATTGTAATGTCTCCCTTTTCATCTCTGATTTTGTTTATTTGGATATTCTCTCTTTTTCTCTTACTCTAGCTAAAAGTTTGTTCATTTCATTTTCTTTTTCAAGAGGCGAGTCTCAGTTTTTTCTTCTTTGTTCTTTTTATCCTAATCTCTATTTCACTTATTTATCCTCTGTCTTTATTATTTACTTACTTCTATTAATTTTGGGTTGAGTTCTTGTCTTTCTAGCTCTTTGAGGCACAATGTTAGGTTTAAATTCTTCTATTTTGCGGGGTAACCGGGGTTAAACTCAGGGGCACTTGACCTCTGAGCCACATACCCAACACTATTTTGTATTTTATTTAGAGATAGGGTCTCACTGACTTGCTTAGTTTCTCACTTTTGCTGAGGTTGGCTTTGAACTCAAGATCCTCCTGCCTCAGCCTCCCAAGTTTCTGGGATTACAGGTGTGCCCCACTGCCCCCACCTAAATTATTTTATTTTGATGTAGGTGTTTCCTACAATATACTTTGCTCTTAGAACTGCATCCCATAGATTTTGGTATACTGTGATTCTATTTTCCTTTGTCTCAAGAAATTTTAAAATTTCCCTTTCTATTTCTTCATTGAACCATTGATTATTCAGGAATGTGTTGTTTAAGTTCCTGGTGTCTACTGATATTGATCCAGTCTCATACTAATTGGGAAAAAAGAAGTTAAATTGTTGCTGTTCGTTTATAGCGTGAACTTAAATATAGAAAACCCAAAAGACTCCACCAAAAAAAGTTAGCTCTAATAAATGAATTTAGTAACATTGCACAATACAACCTCAACATAAAAAATCAGTAGCATTTTTATGTACAAATAGCAAATTATCTGAAAAAGAAATTGAGAAAGCCATCTTATTTCCAATGTATTCAATAAAATAAAATAAATTTGACTGAGGAGATGAAATGTCCCACACTGAAAACTATAGCACATTGATAAACACAAATGAACAGAAAGATACTTCCTGTTCATGGATTGGAAGGATAAATATTATTAAAATGTCCTTATTATCCAAAGCCATATAAAGGTTCAATATATGCCTATTGCAACACCAGTGATACTCTTCACAGAAGTACAAAAAACATTCTTAAATTCACAAGCAGTTGTGATCAAAAAGAAAATAGATGGAAGGATTACACTAGATCACTTCAAAATATACTACAAAGCTATAGTAACCAAAACAGCATGACATGAGTATAAAAATAGACACATGGACCAATGAAACAGAATAGAAATTCCAGAAATAAATCAACACATTTTACAGCCAACTGACTTTGCTGAAGATGTCAAGAACACACACTGGAGAAAGGACAGTCTCTTCAATAAATGGTGATGGGGAAATTGGATATCCATATGCAGGAGAATGAAGTTAGATTCTTAACTTCCCATATGCAAAAAATCAATTAAAAATGGATTAAAGATTTAGGTGTAAGGCATAAAACTATGACACTACTAAAAGAAAACACAGAAGAAATGCTCCAAGACCTTGATCTGAGCAATGATTATTATTTCAGATATGTACTCAAAAGTACAGGCAACAATTGCAAGAACAGAAAAATGGGATTTCACTAAACTAAAAGGCTTCTGAACACCAAAGGAAGCAATCAATGGGGTAAAGAGACAACTGGAAGAATGGGAGAAGATATTTGTTAACTAAACAGTTGATAAGAAATTAATATCCAAATTATACAAGAAACTCAAATGATTCAATTATAAGGAAACAAAATAACCTGATTAAAAATGAGAATACTGGGATAGACATTTCTCAAAAGAAGGCATACAAATGGTGAAAAGTATATGAATAAATGCTCAATATCATTAATCATTAAGGAAATGCAAATCAAAACCACAGTGACATATCACTTAACAAATAGCTGTTATCTAAAGGTCAAAAGATACGCTCTGTTGGCAGGAATGGTCAGAAAAGGAACACATGCACACTATTGGTGGGCATGTAATTAGTACAGTCATTATGGAAAACAGCATAGAGGCTCCACAAAAGATTAGAAATAAATCTACCATATGATCTAACAATGCCATGACTTGACATATACCTAAAGAAAATTTAATCAGTATGTTGAGAGATAGATAGCTGCATTACCATGCTTACTGAGGCACTTTCATAATAGTCTCTCTCTCAATATATAGAAATATATAAATGTATACATATGTATATACATATATAAAATAAACCTGCCTATCAGTGAATGAATGAATAAAAAATATAATATTTATATATAATAGAATACTATTCAGCTGTATGAAAGGATGAATTCTGTCTTTGGGGCTACATGGATGAACTTGGAAAACATTATGTTAAGAAAAATACACTAGAGACAGGAAGATAAATACCACATGATCTCACTCACTTGTGGTGTTATGATTTGGATATGAAACATCCTCAAAAGACTCATGTGTTGAAATCCTAGTGCCCAACACAGTGATGTTCAGAGGTAGGACTTTTTGGAAGTGATTCTATCAGAAGACTGCTAACCTCATCAATGGACTAATCCATTGGTGAATTCACAGCTGAATGGGGCTACTAGGAGGGGGGTTTTAGCTGGAGGAAGTGAAGGGGAAGGTTTTGAAGTATATTTTGTCCCTGGACCCTTCCCTCCCCCACTCCCTCTCTCTGCTCCATGGCTGCCATGAAGTGAACAGCTTTGCTCTGCCATACCCTTCTGTCATGATGTTCAGCTCTCAGGGATGGGGAGAGTGACTATGAACTGAAGCCTAAAACACCATGAGTCAAAATAAATCTTTCTTCCTTTAAGTTTTACTCAAGCATTTTCTCATAGCAATGGAAAACTGAGTAACACATGAGAATCTAAAAATATTGATCTCAGAGAAGTAGAGAGTAGAATGGTGGTTCCAAGAGGTTGGAGTGGTTAGGGGAAAGAAGATGAGGCAATGTTGGTCAAAAGTTATGTAATCACAATTAGTGGAATAAGCTCAAGGGATCTATTGTACAGTTAATGAATACATGTTTTATTTTATTTTTGAAAAATAAAAACGTAGATATGTTCTCACTAAAAAAACAATAACCATGTAAAATAATGCATTTGTTAATTAGTTAGATTTAACCATTCTCCCAACATATTATACACATTAAATACAATTTTATCTGTCAATTAAAAAATACAAAACATTTTTTTTAAAAAGGGCAACATTTTCTTTCCAAACCTAATTCTATAAATACATGACCTGTGCAACTGTTTAAATGTGTTGGGTGGCTAGGAAATTGGTTACGCACTGCTATTAGTTCCCTCTAAAAGACTAGAAAATGATAGGAAAAAAGATAATACCAAGAAAGGCTTGATTAACCTTGCTAGAGATAAAATAACTCACTTTCATTTATTGATTTTTTTTTAACCATTTTACCTATAAGGAGAAAATAACACTGTGAAAATCATTTGGAAAATATAGAACATATTTATGTATGTATGTTTACAATAAACACAAAAATAAGGAACTAAAGTGATAACTTTATGAAAAAGATTTATAAAGTCTATGTAAAATTTTAATATATCTTTTTCAAAATCTCTTCCAATCTGAGAGTCTGGATTGTATAAAGTAAGTACTAAAATTCACTATTCTTCAAAGAAATATTAATCAATGTACTAATGATTATCAATTTTGCATCCACTAGACCGGTGAAATTGAAAATTGAGAAATCACTCTCATTATTTGAAGGAATGTAGTGTGTCAGACTTTATGGACATTTGTATGTTTATATATACAATTCAAGAAATTTTACTTCTGGGAATATTTCATATAAATACAAAGCATCAGTATTTAAAAATATGAGCACACATATTAATTTCTGCATGTTTAATATAACAATTGCTGCTCAAAAGAATGAGAAAAAACTTGATAGAGGAAAAGAGTGTGTTCAATAACACGTCAAATACTTTGTGATGCATCCAAACCATTGTGAATGAATGAATGAGAGTGCCACAAAACAACTTGTGAGAACTTCCATGAAGTTTAATTGAGTGAACAAAGTGCAGAAAAACTTTGAAAGTGCAGAATTTTTAGGATGCAATACACAGCATTTCCTGTCCTCAACTACTACCAAGTTATTTAGGAGAGCTCTAGAACTCATTGAATAAAATCTAGGGCAAAGTCATAATTTCTGCTTCACTATTAAGTAATAAAACGTCTTTCAATCATTTGGCTTAAGAAAGTCCCAGTTCAGTGGTTAATATGAACAGCCAGTGTAATAATTAAAGACTTCACTCAAAGTCAAAGCTTCTCTCCCCAGCTGTGGTCTAAAGCTGAAGGGAAGTCTATCTCTTCCCAGCCTTTCCCCATGATTGGCTAACTAAGGTTTCTGACTCTCCAAGCATCAAAGGAATGGTAATGGACAAGAGAAAACAGATATGTAAAGGATCAGGAAAGATTCTGTGTGACTAAGTTTCCCTGAGCTGGCACTCTCCAGGCTTGGCAAACGTTTAAAGCTGACTCTACTTCTAATGGGTGGTTTGTGGGTTCTTCAGATAATTTCCCAATACTAGACATGTTGCCCTGCAGTTCACTTGACTTGGGCTGATGCAACTCTCTTGTCTGGTAACTTGCAGTATCTTCCTGTTCCCTGGGCATCTGCTGGTCCTCTTCATCCCTCTGCTGAGGTCTTTTCACCACTCCAGATAGCCTTCTTGGGCAGAATCTATAATAACAGCTCCCTGTCACTCTCTCTTTTGTTGCTTATATTTTGTCTTCATGAAAATATACTTCTGACTCTGTGTTGATAGACCATGGTTTATTCTGAATAATAGTCCTTTACTCTACTGACCTAGTTTCCTTCAGCAGTTCTTCCACCTTTACCCCTGTCAGCACTGAGATCATATACCAAGCTCTGAGACTGATTTCTCTAAAGTCTCCCTCATGATGCTTGAGGGGAGGGGAAAACTCTTCCATCCATTCTCCAGTGGAAATAGTGGTTGATGTTCCCAACTAATAGGTCTCCCCAGTGAAATTCTCTCTTTAATCTTCAACCTCAACTCTTTTTATATGCTGTTTGGGAGATGGTCTGAAATTTGGTTTACAATTCTCTACCTTTTAGATTCTTTACTTTCAATTTTCTACTCTTTAGATGATTAAGTAGTCATGCCTCATGAAAAATGCAGACAGAGTTATCTTTTGATAACTCTGTGTCTGAAATAACCCCTCTCTGTCTGTATATTAATTGTTGATTGCTGAATAACAGTATTACCACAAACTTAGCTGCTTAAAACATCACGCCTTTATGATCTCAGTTTCTGTGAGTCAGGCGTTGGAGCTTGGCTTACCTGGGTCCTCTCCTCAGAAGCACACAAGACTGCAATCATGGTGTCTGCTTGGGCTTGATGGGGAAGGCTCCACTTCTGAATTCACACTGTTGCTGGCAGTGCTCAGTTTTTCCTGGGTTCCTGAACTGAGGATGTAAGTTTCGTTGGAGGCTGCCTTCAGTTCCTTACCATTTGGACTTTGAACACATAGTGCACTTGCTTCCTGAAAACAGCAGGCAAGAGAAAGTCTTTCAGCAAGACACGTACAACAATCTTAGGTAACAATCTCACATGTATAATCATTTGAACCCGCAGATCCTTTCTCAATTTATCAGAAATCACACACCCCATTCCCACTCCAGGTAAGGAAATTATATGAGGATGACAATTTCAGGAAGTAGGAGTTCATGGGACACATCAGAATCTGTTGACCACAGCATGGCAACAATGAAAAAAAATCAGATACTTATGTGTATCCATACAAATGTGACTATGTTCATGTAAGACTATATGACTGTGGAGAACATAGGATCAATGATACTAGGCTTCCATATGGGTGATCTTGGAGGGAGATGATGAAATTTATTAGCATAACAAGGAAGAAGGAAACTAAAAAGAAAGAAAAAAAAGTATTAATTTGAAAATAAGAATGTACATGATCACATTTTTTCTATTATGTAAAATATATGAACTATATATACATACATGTGAATTATCTATAAAGTGATTAAACATGTTTCAAAGAGGGAGATAAGATTTATCCCCCTCACTTTCCTTATAAGATGCTTCTTCCAAAGTCATTAAGAAAGTTTACATGCTATTTTTATTTGGGGGATAAAAAGATAAAAACTGAAATAGCAGGAGAAGCCAAAACTTTAAATAACATTTTTATTCCTAAATTATTAAGAACTTTAGGATATTAGAAACTGTTTCTGTGCGTGGATGTGACAATTTTCCTTTTCAAACACACACACACACACACACACACACACACACACACTCACACTCACACACACTGTAACAGGGCCCAGGTTTGCTTTAAATTTAGTTTGTATAATAAGAGAATGTAGTGAGGTGATAGTCCAGTGTTTAAAAACTGTTCAAAGAGTTCTGTTTCAGAGCATATAAAGAGAAAACAAGTGAAAATAGTCAGCAGACTCTAAATAATTCAGCGACCAATTTATCTAAATATTTGGAAGCTAGTAATTATAGATAGGAATAATACTAATATTATGATTTAATCACTTAGACATACTACCAATACAGCTTCTTGAGCAAAGTATAGATTTATTATAAAATTTCAGTTAGACAGTGGTAGAGATTTTGATAGAAAACAATGAGAGAAAAAGGCAAACATTGACTATTTTATAGGTCTATCAATTTGATAAGACTAGAGCAATATTCAGAACTTATGGGTTTCTCTGGGGCGAGTCTGCTCTGCAGCTGTCTTACTGTTTACCTTTCGTCTTCTTTCTCTGACAGGGACAAATTTAATCTTACTCCCTTCCCTCTCTTTCTTAATCTCAGTTTCTTTCTATCCTCATCCTTTTCTAATCTAGGGTGTTTTCTTCTCACTGGCCGAGCTGATCACTTTTCAGTTCTCTCCTTCTATGAGGACACATCTCCAAGACTGAATTTACATTACTCTTCTTTGTTTATAAACTGTCACCTCCAAAATAGTGAGAGCTCCCTTCATCTCTTTATCCTCAGTTTTGTGTGCTATACTGGGCATATTGGTCATAGGTATTGATGAAAGCATGAGGTTTTTTTTGTTTGTTTGTTTGTTGTTGTTTTTTACTCATTTTGTATGTGTCTGTCCTCAAATATCTTAGCCTACTTATACTCTATATTTTTACCATTTTATTTAAGTTCTAAACATTTTATAGCCAGAAGTAACCTTGGACATGAAGCAGCCAGTGTTTCTAAAGATGTAGTCTGTGAAGTTTCCTAGACTCCAGTTCCTAGAATACTCCTGTAAAATGTATCCTCTCCGCTGCCTTGGAATCACTTGGGTCCAAACTATCTTTGTTAACAATCTTCTGGATTGTTGTTGTACAAATTAATGTTGGAAATTTCCCATAGCACAATCCTTCAATTTTGAAATAGAACATAAAGGAGTCACCTTGGATCCATCAGGTCTTGGGAAGACATTTAGGAACCGGTTTGAGTGTATCTGAGATTGTGACAAAGGTCAGTGAATTTATGAATCTTTCTTCTTGACTTTGTGTGACTAAAGGGCACACATGAATACCAATACTTACATTTTTAGCATGAAATAAACTTGTCCCAGAGAACGTGCTAGATTGCTTAGGTTAGTGCCATGAAATTAACTTGTGTTTGAACAATAGATATGATGCCTGTGAATTTGCATGGAAAGCTGGCAGGATTGCATTTGGATAGAGTCTAAATGAGAAACATTTATGAGTTCAAGTAGTAAAAATAAATCCACTCTATACGCTTATATTGAACAGTTTACTCAGGTGTGCTTTTCAGGTTATTCAGCTCAGGAGACTTTCTAATGCTTTTCCCTGGCTCTGTATTTGTGTGTTTGTCATTCAATGGGAGCAGTGGTGGGACAGCAGCACTATTAGATTATTTATACAGCTCAGAAGTCACGGTTTCTCTTAACATGCTTCTTTTTTAGTTGAACTCAAAAGGATTTCATTGATTTTCTAGGAAAGAGTTTAGCTGTGAACAGAATGAATTGCACATACAAACTGTGGTATCTGTTTAGTTGTCATGTATTTTGTGCCTCCCTTTCCTGATTCCCCCGCCTCCTTTATTATTGTTTTTTCCTTTCTTCTTCTCTGCCTCTTCCTTGCTTTCTCCTCTCAGACACATAAATACACAGTTTAGGAGTGGAAAAAAAAAAAAAAAACCAACAAATTAATATCATTCTCAAATTGTTAACAAAACTCAGATGTGCTTCTAATTTAAGATCCAATTATAGTTCCATTTTTAGTTTTTCCATACACAGCTGCACGCCATGTTATTCACAATTTTCCCTTTGTCAAAGATACTATTAAATGTTGATTTTAAAAAATCTGAAAACAATATGCATTTTCCTTGAATATTGTGTTTGTGGTCATACAGAGTATTTTACTTATTCTTCTTAAGAATTCTGAAGTATATTATTAAAGATGTTACTATTTATGCACATTAGTAGGACTAAAGAGACTGAAATACATTCCTCCCCGTCACTTAAGAGGTGTCATGCCAAGTCTTTTAGCCCGTGTGGACTTGCCTTCCAGTACATGTGCTGTACTTCTATGCTGAACAAATTAATCTTTGACACTCATTGCTGCCCCTCATTATGGCCTGGTCATTGTCTCTTTTCTATCACACCCAAAAATTTCTCAGAGAATTTGAGAAAACACTGAGTAACATGCTTACATCAAATACTTTCTCATAGAACTGAGACTCATTTGGGTTGAGTAGTTTTGGTTACCAAATAGGTCAATGCTCATGGTGTCCCATTCTTTTCTGTCAATAACTTCTTGCAGAATTTTGTTCTGCCTATCATATTATAGTTTCTCCTATATGTGCCTTTATAGCATAGTGGTTTTGAAATGAGCTATGAAAGTTTGAACCAAACAGACATGGCATATTTTAAATAGGGCTCTGATGTCTATTTTTTAAAATTTCTCTTTCCACATTTTTTATTGGTGCATTATAGACGTACATAATGATGGAATTTATTGCTACGTACTCATACGTGCACACAATCTAACAATATAATTTGGCCAATATAACTCCCCAGCACTTCCCCTCTCCAACTTTTTCCTCTCTAGCTTCTACATATGAGAGAAAAGCATATGACCCTTAACCATCTGAATTTGGCTTACTTTGCTTAATATGATTGTCCCTAGTTCCATCCATTTTCCTGGAAATAACATAATCTCATATTTCTTTATGGCTGAATGAAACTCCATTGCTGATGTCTATTAAATACTGTTTTTAGGTAAACCAGCCATGTTTAGATTTTAAGGCTTGTTCTTAAAGAATAGTTTGGACAATATTATGATTTTTTAAACCCATGGTTTAATTTGGAGGCTGATGTATTGGAATGAATTTTTTGGGAAAACCCAACAATTTCTCTTGGTCTTTTCTTTTAGTCCTTCCTATGCCAATCTTTGAACTTTTGTTTCCTGATTCATAAAAACAAGATTTTGAATTTTATGAGGTATCACTGTCCCCATTGTATAGGCAAGGAAAACGTGGGGAAGGTTTATGAACTCTTTTGAACATGATGAAACATGTGAAAAAGCAAGTTACTGAGCCTCTCAGGTCTATAAAACTGGTGAGGTAGAGACCAACCAGAGCTCCCAGAGCTGAGGAGATGGTTAAATGAAATGATGTGTAAAATTCTCACACAGTGCTGGACCCTTGCAAACCCTCAATGTGAAGTCACTGTCACAAAAATACTATAATTGATTTTATAGCTTTTAATTTAAAAAAAAATAGATGGGGAATGATGTTCTCCAGAAAATTTTACATAAAACTCCATGAGCTCTTGTAGTCTTGTAGTTTGAGTTTCTAAGGGGGCATTAATAAACATGGCTATTGGTGGGCCTTTCTTCCAAGAGGGGCCATCAGTTGTAGTCACCTTGGGCAAGGTGCTATCTGGTAGTCTTCAGCTGTGCAAACTTTCTTGGACCAGGACTGAGAATTCTCGAGGTTGATTAAAATAAATTTTACCTTGCAGACAGAGTTTGGATTTTTAGACTCTGGCATATTGGCATCCCCCACCAATGGTAAGGAAACGTTCAAGAGCATAAATCACTTGACTCGGATTTCAACATCCGCCATGTCAGGCTATTCAATGAGTTTTCTACATTGGAGAGCAATTCACATTTGCTAATATCCTGAGAAAAAAGGATCCAATAAACTAAGTGAAGCAAAAACTCTGAAAGCACCATTAATCCTTTGAAAAGAAGAAATGATACAACTTCAAAGGAGTGTTATGTTGTCTGTTAGAGACTGATATTGGGTAGTGCTGGGACAGTGAGTGCAAAGTTATTACACTCCCTACATAGATATGTGTAGGAAAAACATGTTTTCAACTACTATTATTGGATTCACTTTTCAGGATGTTTCCAGTATTTCATAAACAATATATGCTGTGCCCATAACAGGACATTTTTTAATTCATTTTTACAGAACCACATGTTTTTCAAACAAAAGCAGATTCATTGCAAATTTTTTATCATTTTTCACTGTCTTTGCTGAAAATAGATATTAGAGACAGAGAGGAAAAGGGCTTTGAGGAACAGAGTGAAGACAGAAAAACACTTTTACATAGAAATTTTAAAAAGCGCTAAAATTGCAAAATAATATCCAACTTTGCCAAGTTTGAAACAGATGTGTTTTATATTTGCCCTTGAAGATTTCTGTGATATAACCCACAAAGAAAGCCTGAGTAAAGAGCCATCTTCATTTAAATTCTCCTCATTGGGAACTGTAATTTGTGCTGCCTTTAGTTAGATCTAAGGGAAGAATTAAGCCCATTTGTCTTCAAAAGCAGTTTAAAGCAGAAGGCTAAGCAGGTGTACAAAGGGTTTAGGATTAATAAAAATATAATAATCTTCTTTTGAAGCCCAATAACAGCATCCATCTGGGTTGTCTTACACTGCAAATATTTATCTTAAATATGCAAATTAAACAGTTTTTCTAGGGGTGGAGTGAAGAGAGGTAATGAGAGGCAGATCTTTGTGGCCTGGTCTAGGTTAAATTGAGAGCATCAGAATGAATACACAGAGATCTTTTTGAGTTGCTTTGTGAGAGAAAAGCAGAGCTATTTTGAGACGATATTTAGTAAGAATAAGACACACTAATGTAGCTACGTTCACAAGACTGAGCTCATTAGTATTAGTAATGTTGGTCTCCAGAGATTATGTGAAATAGGCAAATAGCATTTTGCTGTGCTGATTTACATAAGGAAGTTTAATGCCAAAGACTGGGTGATTCAGATAACTTTATTACCCACTGGGAGCTAGAAGATGAGATATTCTCATCTAAAGTGTAATGATGTTGAATGAACATACAGTGACCTAGAAATAAGGTCACTTTGGTTCTGAGAACCCAGACATGATGAAAATGAGGCTTAACATTTTCACAGTTTATGTACAACTGAACTCCTGAGACAGTAAGCATATGTTGAGGAGACCTATTGTGCTGAGTTTGTAGGCATGACTTCCCTGAAATGATGTTTTCCATATAAATAATAAATTAAATTTCCATGTATGCACTGAAAGGCACATTTGAATCAAACTCCTTGAAAGAATATGGGATCTTCATCTTCATGCATCTTAGGCTCAGGAATAGCAACAAAATTTCTTAACAAGGAGCTTAGCTCTGACACCTCACTAAAAGTGAACTTATATTCAGGCTATGATAACACAGCAAAAGACACAGTTTACATCTGGTGTTTCTTTTGGAGTCAATCTCAAAAAGGTTGGTAGAGATTAACCTGGGGGCAAATGCCCACCATGCCTTTCTTTGGTGCCTTTAAAGTACCTACAGTATTCAGCTTAGTCACTTAGTAAAAGCTCGGTAATTGAAACTGACATAAAATATCCTGTATTATATGTACATATATATGTAGTATAATATGTATACATATAAAATATACATTGCATTTGATACACACACATACACATATAGGTACATGAACATGTTATGTGTACATATTAAAAGAGTTACTGATGCTCATTCCAAGCCCTGCTAGCTAGTAAAGAGTCAGTATCCTACTCTGCCTTGTGTTATTTCCCTCTCTCTCTCTTTTTTGTACCAGGGATTGAACCCAAGGTCACTTAACCACTGAGCCACACCCTCAGCCCTTTTTATTTTTTATTTTGAGAAAGGGTCTTGCTAAATTGCTAGTGCCTCTCTAAGTTTCAGAGGTTGGTTTTGAATTTGCTGTTCTTCTGCCTTAGCCTCCTGAGCCACTGGGAATAGAGGACTGATCTGAATCACTGTACCTGGTGTGTTATTTCTTTTGTTATCTGTTTTCTCTCTTCCAGCACAGTGCCTATGAAGTCTTCAAGGTTGTAGATGATCTCATATATAAATGTAATATTTCAGTGATGATGAGTATTTGTAGACAAACAAAAAGATGACAGTAACACCTCAGAATAGATCAATTATTTGCCAATTGCAGGGCAGTGTGGTATAATTAATCTTTACAAAAGAAAATGGATGTGTCGCAAATGTACTCTTATCTTTTAAAGGTTAGCATAGCCTTTAGACACTGAGTGTATTCACCAAGCTGCTTTAAAGTCTCCCTTAGCCCATTAAGTGCTGTAGCCTCACACAGAACTCATTGAAAGTATGGGTCATCGTGGAGATTCCCATAGGATTGTGGCCTGGGTTTTTATCTGAGGGAAAAGTTGCTATTTACATTGATTTGGGAGGGGAAGGAAGAAGAGATAGAAAGACAGGGAGACAATAATTTTGTTTCTTTTCAGAGAAGTCAAACCCTCAGTTCTCAATAAAATAATATTATAAAACATATTTCTACAATAAAGCATTTCTGATTATTGACTATCGGTTTGGAATATTGGTTTTATAACATCTCAAGACATTTTCAGTTAGCATATTCATCTTTTGAATTTTATAAAATTTTCAAACCAATATATTTTTGATTAAATCTGTAAAATTCAACATTTATTTCACCATAATTTTTTTCCTCTAGGACATGAGAAAGGAGTCAGTGGAGACGAGGGGAAAATATCACATAATTGACCAATGAGAAGGTGAAATGTTGCCAGGAGTGTTGGGAATTTCTTTGTTGAGCCTTCCCACTTTCTTATTTTTGTCTCTAGACTGCAATTGTGCACAACATATTCCACTTCCCTTTTCTCTTAAAACCTGTTTATAGCTCTGTTTGGTTTGAGGGCAGTCTAACCAATGCCCCTCACTTGTAGGCTGTGTAACCTCAGTATAGGCGGCTGAAATGTTCTCCCTTCTTGCTGGCTGAGACACATGAATGAAGGCTGATATTTTAGGACTACTCTGGTTAATCAAAAGGCAAAACCAAGTGAATTTTCTGAGTTTTCCAAACAACAACTCTGCAAGGAGAACATACCCATATAGAATGTTGATATTCATTTCATAAAGGCAATCTGAAAATCTAAAAGGGGAGCAATTATTATAAAGCAGCTAATCATGTGAGTTTCATTCATTTATTGCTCTAAGAGGCGAAAATTCAAAACTTCTCTTTCTTTTATGGCTGGAGATTTAAAAAAGAAAAAAAAAAAAGGATATGCAATTTTATGATGACAAACCCCAAGATTCCTTGCCATGGAAATCTCGACAAGTTTCTCAAATTATTCAAAAACTTGACAGATTGGTATGATCTCATTCCAACAACTTGTCTTTTGGTGTTAATTGCTTTTAATCCTTAAAAATTTAATCCTTTAATCTGCTCCCTAAGGAAGAAGATGAACCTTGTGTCAAATTTCTAAATCTCCATTAAAAAATGCTAACATAAAAAAACCCACTCATATTATTTGCTTAGAATTGAATATTATCAAGGGAGTAATTTTAATTTTAAAGAGTTTAACTTGAAGTGTGGCTACTATGAATTTAAGTGAGGTTCAGGAGCTGGCTAATCATTTGTGCTTATCCTTTCGAAATCAGTACTCCAAGTAATACCACTGACCTCCAGCTGTAAAGTATAGAGCAAGAGCCCAAATGCGAATTCATATATGAAGGATTCTATGGTCTGTGTGTAGCAGGGAATTTTTGTCAGTCCCCTTAACATGAACTCCATTATCCCAATTGAAATGCCAGGTGGTGATGATTTTCCTCTAGGCAACTTTGTAGGAGGCAGAAATAACTTGAGTATAGAAGTTGGAAGATGACTCTTAGCTCACATACATTGAGTGCTTCCCCTGTGCGTGCCAGTCACTGTTGTAAGAGCTTTACTTGTCTTCACTCGTGTTAACACTCTTCACAGCCTATGACATAGTTACTAATTATCCTCTCCTTGTTAAATAGAAGGGAGGTACACAAAAAAGATGTTAACTGTCTTGCCCAAGGTCACAAAACCAGGAAGCAGAGGAGTTGAACTTTGAATTACTTTTCTTTTTTCGTTCTTTCATTTACATGTTTTTGTTCCTTTCTTTGCAAGATGAAGTATCAAACTTGGGGCCTTGTGCATGCTAGGCAAACAATCTACCACTGAGCTACCCCTCAAGCCCTGAGTTGGCATTTTAAACCCTAGGAATTTGACTCCAGAGTTTGCCCCCTTGATCATGTGATACATAGTTGTAGTGTTTATACTTTAAGCTATCGAATTAGAAGATAAGGTCAATGTTCTCTTCATATAACTCCAAGTAGATATATTATACAAAAATTTAAATCATGGATTTTTTTTTAATTTTGAATTTGTTCTAATTAGTTATACATGATAGTAAAATGCATTTATGCATTTTGATAAATCATATATAAATGGAGTATCATTTCTCATTTTTCTGATTGCATGTATTGTAGGATCACATTGGTCATGCAGTCATATAAGTCATGGATTCTAATAAAAATATTTTAATTTGGTAGCATAAATTTAAAAATTTGTAATTTTTAAAAAGTGGTAAGTGATATAAAGAAAACAAAGCAGATAAGAAGGTGAAAATTTTTAGACAGAGGATGGGGGTATTTTTGACAAGTTTGGAGAAAATTCAGTGAGAAAGTGACATATAAATAGAGACCTGAAAGATGAAAAGACTAACATGCAAAAACCTGGGGAAGAGGATTCCAGATAAGGATAACAATAAGTGTAAATAATAATTTGATTTTCTTTTGTTTTTATTTTTGTTTGTCTAACAGCAAAGAAAATAAGAGTCTTTAAAAGGAGAATAGTATGACCTCATTTATGTTTTAAGCATATTATTGTGAGTTGTATGAAGAATAGACTATGGAAGATCAAAAGCAAAAGCAAAGAAACTAGTTTTTTAAAGCTAGAACACTACCAAAACTTTCATGTGGACTGAAGGTAGAATGGATGGAAAAGAAGAATCAAGAATGGCTATTAAGTGTAAGCAACGTTTTGAATAATGATATTATTAACTTGGTTGGATAAGTCAAAGGGTGAATTTGAAGATTAAAAAGTTCATGACCACTTTGAGATAGTTGATTTCTGAATGAATGTTTGTAGACAGAAGATTGTTCCCTGAGGCACTGTAACAGTAAGGGATCAGGAGAAGGGGGCAGCACAGAGATTGAAGAGAGGTAGCATCAGACTAAAAGAAGGTAGTGTTTTGGAAGTTAATTGAAAGAAAAAGTTTAAGAAAAAAGTAAAGTCAACTATATCAAAACCTGTAGAGATCATGTGTTATGAAAACAGAATACTGATCATTAGATTGAGCAAGTTGGACATCATAGGTTGTTATGGTTAGAATATGAGATTTCACCCAAAAACTCCCATTAGTGAAAGAATGTTCAGAAGTCAAATGATCGGATTATGAGAACTTTAATATAATCAGTCCTTCCTAGTTTGAATGGACTGACTGAGTGGTAACTATAGGCAGGGGGATCATGGCTGGAGGTAATGGTCACTGGGGGCATTTCAGAGAAGGGTACATCTTCCCTGTGGTCCCTTCCACCTTCTCTCTCTCTAACTATCTATCTCTACTTCTCTCTGTGTGTCTCTCTCTGATTCCTGACCCTGCTGTGAACTGAGCATCTTTTCTCTGCTGGAACCTTCTGCCATGATGTGCTGCCTCACCTTGAGCCCAGAAGAATGGAATTGGCTCTCTATGGACTGAGATCTCTGAAACCATGAGCCAAAGTTGTTCTTGTGTATTTTGGTCATAGTGACACAAAATTGACTAAAACAGAAATTGTAGAAATGGGGTCATCACTGTGACAGATTTGACCATGTGGTTCAGCAGCCTTTGGAACTAGTTAACTGGAGGAATTTTGAAAAGTTCAGAGATGCAATTTTGAAAATCTTTTGAATACTGTAAGTGGAGCTTAATAGGAAATTCTGGCAGGGGCTCAGAAGACCAAAGTGGTAATAGGGATGCAGACTGTGCTCATGAGGTTTAAGAGGGAAATGAAGACTCTGCTGGGAATTGGACTATCAACTACTGATGTTATATTCTGGCAAAAAACTTGGCTACATTTTGCTCATGTCCTGAGACTTTATGTGAGGCTGAATTTAAAAGTGGTAGACTAATAATTCTGGCAGAGAAAATTTCAAGGCAGCATAGCATTCAGTCAGTAGCATGGATATTGCTAACAGTTTTTAGCCAGATTTACTGTGAGAATTGGGAGCGGAAAAGAGAGTTCAAAGATTTTAAAAATTTGCAGTTTGGTCAGAAAAATGCTTGTAAAGCTGGTGCCAAGAAGGGTGTGCTTGTTGAAGAGATTTCATTCCCTAAACAGAGGCTAAGTACTTCACAGAGACAATAGTTTTGATGTCTTGAGGACAACTCAGGAATTTGCAAGACTATACCCATTATAGTCTCTAGGGTATAGAAAATAATTCCTTTGAGAAGAGATCATGGAGGTATCCTGCTCACGTAGGGGATGCTAGGAAGTTGCTTCACCTTGCTAAGTAAGCTCTACAGGTACTCAGAGGCCTCTGTTGCCATGATATCAGGGGGCCCAGTTGCTGCATGAAGTGGCAGAAGACCTTTGCATCATTCCTATGGAGCTGGTTCTGCAGGAATGAGGGATGCTAAAGTTAAGGGGTCACAGAGCTTCTATAAAGATTTCAAAGAAAGGCCTGGGTGGTCAGGCAAAGTATACCAGAATTGGAGTCCCTTGAGGCTGCCCCTGAAAAGGTGATGCTTGAAGCTGTGAAGACAAAATAAAAGTGGGAGTGGAAAGAGACCTCAGGAATTGTGATGCCAGTATTGTGGCCTGTCTGCTAGGAAAAGTTTCTGGCTGTAGAGAGAGCCAGGATAAAAGAGTCCACATGTACTGCAAGAGGCAAGACCAAAGGGGTAGGGCTGCCCAAGCCTTTTGGAAATAACATCATGCCACCATGTGTCCTAGATGCTGTACGCAGAGTTCCAAGACCAGTTTGCCTGACTGGGTTTTGGTCTTGCTTTGGCCCCATCCCTTCTTTCCATTGCCCCTACTCCTCCTTTTTGCAGTGGAAAAAGAGTTTGCTGTGAGTCTTTGGACTTTGTTTTTTGGGTAATGTTAAAACTTAAGACTATGGCATTCTTAGAATAAATGGATTTTGCATTGTGAGATGGACATGAGCTTTGGGGGGTCAGGGGAGAATGTTATGGTTTGGATATGAGGTGTTCCCTGAAAGCTTCTATGTTTCTGCAGGGGTATCCAGAGGTGAAATAATTGGATTACAAGAGTTTTAACCTAATCAGTCCATCCTAGTTTGAATGAACTGACTGAATGGTAACTATAGGTAGGTGGGTCATGCCTGGAGGAGGTGGGTCACTGAGGGATTCCTTAGAAGTGTGTATCTTCCCTGTGCTCCCTTCCTCCTCTTGTCCTCTCTCTCTCTCTCTCTCTCTCTCTCTCTCTCTCTCTCTCTCTCTCTCTCTCTCTCTCATTCTTTCTCTCTGCTTCCTGACCCTGCTGCTGTGAACTGAGCATATTTTCTCTGCTGGGCCCTTCTGCCATGACGTGGTGCCTCATCTTGGGCTGAAAGTAATGAAGTTGACTGAGATCTCTGACACTGTGTACCCCAAACAAACATTTCCCCTTGGAAGTTGTTCTTGTCAGGAATATTGGTCACAGTGATGCAAAAGTTAACTAAAACATTGGTGATGGGACTGTGGTTGTTGCGCAGTGGTACAGTGCTTGTCTATCATGTGTGAGACACTGGGTGTGATCCTCAGCACCACATAAAAATAAATGAGTAAAATAAAGGTATCGTATCCATTTACAACTTTAATTTTTTTTAAAAAATTGGTTAATTTGACAAGGACTGGGGATAAAAGAGTCAATAAATCAAAAAGAATTAGGCAGCAAGAGTTGAAGAGAATGCATATATAAAGGTTTTGAGCAACAATTTCTATGCAGTAGAGTGCAGGGGAATTGGACAGAAGTTGCAAGAAAGTAAGTATATGCTTAACTATTTACATGTACAAATATATTTGGGTATATGACATATGTATGGAATATAAATTAAAAATTGAAAATTCAGAGAATAGAGGGGATTATTATTGAAATTAGATCCTTGATTAAATAAGAGGAATGAAATACAGTGCATAGTAACAGTAGTTTGATCTAATAACATAGTAGGAAAAATGCTTATGGACATAGACACAGTAGGGTTTTAAATTTGACAAAAGATGGATGTTTAAGTTATTTTATTTTGGTAGTTATACAAAAAGTAAAGTGAGGAAGGAAATAGATGATTGACTAGAGAGTTTATAGGAAACTATTTTGGATGGTAAAAAAAGCAGTTGGGACAGATAAGTATGGTAAGATTCCTAGGAAATATTTAATGGATCTAAGAGATTTGAGGTACTGATTAAAGTGAAACTTCAACATGTTTATACATTCTTCTCTAGGCACATTTCAATCTCACTGGTAGACAATGAGATGATGTAACTTGAATTGGGGTTTTGCAAGGAGTTACTACAGAAGACTAGAAGGCAAGAGAATTGAAGGCCTCTGCAAAGGCATGAGCTCAGGGGTGAATTATTACACCTGTGTTGGGTTAAGGGGGCAGTGAGGAGGGCATGAGGGGCTGTTGATGGAGACAACAGATTAGAGTTCCAGTGGAATTAAATAATTGTTGCAGTGGGAGGCCAAACATAATTCAACTGGAAATTAAGAAGTATTGGTCAGAGTGAGTTTTTGGTGTCAGTGTCTTAAAAATAATTTTTGTGGAGATCTAATGTATAAGCAATGGAGATAGTGGCCAAGTTGGGGTGAAGGAGAACAAGGATAAGGAGGTCAGAGAACTGGGATATGTGAAGATCAGGACTCTTTCTGCAAGAGTGCTGTGTTTACCAAAATTTATGATGGTAATGGTAGTGGGGAGTATTAAAGGGAGTCAGGGGCTCAGGGTTTTAGTGAAGAAGGGAAAATGGCCTGGATATAATAAGTGGGTGACAGCCTCCTGGAAGGTAGTGAGCAGTAAAGTCTTCTAGTATAAGCTTTAAGAAAATAGGGATTTCTAAAATTTTTTTATTAGTGCATTATAGCTATATGCATATAGTATAGTTTGCTCTATTGAAAATAGGTATGCTTTGAAGGAAGAAAAGGTTCACATAGCTTGATAGAGAAAGAATAAAGTATTTATTCTAAGAGATGTGGAAAAATTATAAGTGATGAAAATGATCAAAGTATGTGCTGGAGTGAGAGGGCAAATTTCTCCAGTGAAGGACAAAGATGCGATGATTAAGGGCACAATTCAGATGGAAAACTTTAATAATTGTAGCATTGGTGGAAGGCATGCTATCTTATCACAATATTACAAATTAGGTATTTATTATCTCATTGTTAGTGGAGGAAAATGTAGGTTAGGGAGATTGAGAATATGCAAAGTTTGTCTCTGAACCAGTAGTAGAAAATGCTTAATTTGAACCTAGATCTGACTGATTACAGAACCTGGGCTTCGTCCCCTTCACTGTATTATTTATTCATTCAACTTGCCTATGAGGAATAAAACTCTAATAGGACTTCAGCAATATGTGGGGCTAACGAACTAAAAGATAGAACCAGTCCTGCTCTCATATGTCCTGAGAAGTCAAGATACCACTTTTCACTGAATATTTAAAATGCAAAAAATTTCATTGTAAAATGACAACTACAAGTGAAATCTCTACCCTCCTGTTTTTTATTAGCTAATTATGAGGATACATACATACACATAAATAGTTTACAAAAAGACCACTGTATAAGTCAGCATTTCAGTGCTTGTGTCATCTCTAAAGTAAAAGGGGACAGTAAAGCACCCGGTCCCTGAATGCTTCCTTTCTGTTTCCAAAAATCTAGGCAAGTGAACAAACCTACACAGGCAGTCCAGATACATAGTATCTTAAAGTGCACTGACTTTCTCTTAAGCATCCTGGGAACTAGGACAAGTTAGAGTTATCTGCAGAAAGCTACTTTTTGCATGGATGCTGGTAGAGTTGCTCTTTGGGATGCTGGTCAGAAAAGCACACGAAGCAGGTTAATGCTGAAGATGTCACTGCTTGTGCAGCCTGATATATAAAACCCCTCTCTGAGTGGGGATGGATGCAGAACTGAGGGTGCTACAGAAAGGATATGCATCAGTCATCCAACTGACTACCACTGGACAAAACACCATGAAGGAGAGGAGGCACTACTTAGCAAGCACTGTGAGGAATGGAGGTGCCATCTGTCCAGCAGTTGCTGAACTCGTTCTGGAGCAATAACTGATAGATTGTAAACTTTCCCCAATAAGGCATATGTTTCCCATGCTTTCTCTGGGAAATTTCTTTGTCCTGTGTGGAACTTGCCCCACTGCTTTGGTGGGACTGGACTGTGGACAAGACAATGCTATGTAGGTATTGCACACAACAAGCACAATAGTAAAGTGTATAGGGCAGAAGTCACTGAAGGTTGTAGACCCTGAGAGGTCTCCATGGTGGATGCAGCTAGACTGTGGATGGTGGAGAAGACCCAGAGAGAGAGGAGCGAGGAAGATATATCAGGTAGAAGTGAAAATAGGGAGCGAACTTTTTTTTATTTTTTATTTTTTGGTGCAAAATAAATAAATAAAAAACAAAGAAACATCTTCAGTTTTACTACATTTTAAATGACTGTGCAGGTTGTTTATATGGAGTAGGGCACTGGATCAGAACAGTATGTTAGAATCATATTGTGAAGGGTCTTGGATGCCAGAATAGGAATTTAGACTCCTAGAGAACTTTTAAGGCTAAACTGAGGAGTTGAAA
The DNA here is from genome assembly GCF_902686445.1 of Sciurus carolinensis. Taxonomy (NCBI): domain Eukaryota; kingdom Metazoa; phylum Chordata; class Mammalia; order Rodentia; family Sciuridae; genus Sciurus; species Sciurus carolinensis. The sequence goes on along the minus strand of NC_062219.1, from coordinate 42,647,610 downwards.
TTTGTAATAATTTCCACTAGGAAACTCAGTGCATTCCTGATTATGGGTGTGCAGAGATGAATGGTTTATTACATTAACGCTGGCTCTCCCTCACTGCTTGAACTAAATATTGATATCGTCCAAGGATGGTTCCAAATGAACCCCACCATTCCCATCTCTTTCCAAGTCACATCATGGAGTCACTTTACTTTCATCATGCTGTTCCAAACTTTGTACATACCTGGTCCAGCACCACCTGGGTGTATTTTGCTAAGGCTGCTGCTCTGCTTGGAAGGCTCTCCTTCCTTAGTTGCATGACCTGAGCTTTACTTCCTCCAAGACCTTACTAGAGGCATCTCCCAGACCAATTTTTCTCCACAAGATCAGTCCCCAGCCTTGTATTCCTTGGATCTAGTGGAAAATTTATAGGTATGTTATTTTGGCCTTATTCATGGTGTCTACTTGCTGTCTCTGTTATTCTTGTTTTCCTTAGGGTCAAAGATCCTGTCTTCAGTTCTTTAGCATTCTTCAATGTAATTCATGTAATATTCTGAAAATATGAGAAGGATATAAAGAGGCACCTTTGAACTCAGCCTTGTTTCTCTGGATTAGGTTATCTTTGGTTTGGGGGTAACAATGATAACTAACAATAGTGTTATCAAATTGAACTATCGTTTATAAATTTTTGGATCTAATCATAAAATAAAATTTTTAAAAAATTTCCGCATCTAATATTTCATTGTGGTTTGGCAGAAAAGGAAAAAAAATTGTTGTGAACCTTACCTATCTTAATTGGAAAATCCAACGGAAAATTCACTGAATCTCATCAGAGATTATTTATAACTCCTTACAATTTATTTTCTATCTTTCAGTTCAAGACAAACAAAAAAGTTATGTACTCTTTCTTTTGTATTTGTAGTCTCTTGAGAAAGGTCCTAGTTGCCAAGCCAAAGGATTTTAAGGATCCTTTTCTCTCATACCCTGTTTAATTAATATTTACGTCTGGCACAATGTAGAAGTTCAGTGTCACTAGGACCCCTCTGCTAGGCACAACTTTCACCCTAATAAAACCGTAATCATCCTACAAACGAATATTGAAAATAGCATTTGAGCTGATCTGTATACTCTTATTCTCTACACATTTCAATTTAATTCCTCCTTTCCTTTCTCGCTTCTTTTCTTTAATTAAAAGTTAATAAATTAATTGGAGAGTTTCAAATTTTTAAGAGTATAATGAAGGAGAGATCTCCATTCAGTATTAACTTGGTTAGGTAATGACCTGAAATACTAAAATTGTCTTACTTATACTTAAGGACATTTGCATTTATTAACTGGATAGAATATTTATTAACAGATGGAGTATTTTTATTCTCAGTAAGCTTACAATTTTTTTCTTTTATAAAATCATCACATTTTAGAGCCACAAAGGACCTTTTACCATATTCTCCTCATTTTTGAAGAACTAAGAGGAATTAGGCTTGTCTAAAGAGATTCAGCCAATTGACTTCAGAGCTGAAAGTGGCACTTTCTTTATTAAAACTCACAGAGATACACAGGCACACACACACACATTTCA